>NC_139151.1:69122616-69722616 GCF_964270905.1 Leucopleurus acutus
CCCTAGGGACTTCGGGGTCCCCTGGGAGATTGTTAATGAACTTCGGCTGCTGGTCTCATTCCCTGAGGCCTATCCACTCCACTGTTCACCGTGGGAACTGAAATTCCACTCTGATTATTTCACTCTCCTGCTCAAACACCTTCAGTGGCTCCCATCGTCCACAGGATAGAATCTAAAGAATCAGTTCCTTTCGTATATAGGACCATAGAGGCACCTTCCCTCCAGCCCTGGGAGAGTCCCTAATACCTGCTCCATTTTCTGGTCTCCTTGCTATGGCTCACACTGCTCTCCTGACACTGAATGTCCTTGTCCTGTCTTCACCTGGCAAAAGCCCGCCCTGCATTTAAGACTCAGCTCCTCTAAGAAGTCTGGCCTATTCCCCAGCTGAAAGTGGCCACTACTTTTTCTGTATTTCCATGCCACTGGGATAGCTTTCTCTGAACTCTACCACCAGCCCAGAGGGCTCCAGCCTTCTAGAAACACTTGCAGTTCCCTAACCTTACCATGTTCAGGATTCTGTGCCTTTCACATGCCCTTCCCTCTGCCCGCACATACTTCCTTCCCACCCCTTCTCCTTCCCTTATTCCCACATTCTTCTCTCAGCTTTGGGAGCATGTCCTGAGAAACCTTCCATGACCCCTCCCACCACCTTCCATTCTCACCTACTACTGCTTGGAGGCCCAATGGACCTCCCTTAGCATCCTCTTGGTTACCTGTTGTTGTAGTTTTCATGCAGCTTTGGGACTGTTGGTACGCCTGTCTGTCTGGAGAACCTGATGAGCATGGAGCTGGGGGTAGGGAGGGAGGCTGCCAACAGACAGGGAGGATTGCAAAAACTCAGGAGAGGCAGGTGGCTTTGTCTCATGGATGTTAGGAAGCAGAGCCCTTTCCACGCAGTGTGTATGGTTGCAAAAGGCCCTCCGACCTTTGTCTCACTGAATTCTCTCAACAGTGTGGTGGAAATAGGTACCTTTGTCTCCGGTTTACCAGTGCGGAAGCTGAAGTTCCTTCATCATTAATCATTAGAGAAATGCAAATCAAAGCTACAATGAGATATCATCTTACATCAGTCAGAATGGCCATCACCAAAAAATCTAGAAACAATAAATGCTGGAGAGAGTGTGGAGAAAAGGGAACACTCTTGCACTGCTGGTGGGAATGTGAATTGGTACAGCCACTATACAGAACAGTATGGAGGTTCCTTAAAAATCTACAAATAGAACTACCATATGACCCAGCAATCCCACTACTGGGCATATACCCTGAGAAAACCATAATTCAAAAAGAGTCATGTACCAAAATGTTCATTGCAGCTCTATTTACAATAGCCAGGACATGGAAACAACCTAAGTGTCCATCATCGGACGAATGGATAAAGAAGATGTGGCACATATATACAATAGAATATTACTCAGCCATAAAAAGAAACAAAATTGAGCTATTTGTAATGAGGTGGATAGACCTAGAGTCTGTCATACAGAGTGAAGTAAGTCAGAAAGAGAAAGACAAATACCGTATGCTAACACATATATATGGAATTTAAGGGGGAAAAAATGTCATGAAGAACCTAGGGGTAAGACAGGAATAAAGACACAGACCTACTAGAGAATGGACTTGAGGATATGGGGAGGGGGAAGGGTAAGCTGTGACAAACCGAGAGAGTGGCATGGACATATATACACTACCAAACGTAAAATAGATAGCTAGTGGGAAGCAGCCGCATAGCACAGGGAGATCAGCTCCATGCTTTGTGACCACCTGGCGGGGGTGGGGGGGGTGGGGGTGGGGGCGGATGGGGAGGGTGGGAGGGAGACGCAAGAGGGAAGAGATATGGGAACATATTTATATGTATAACTGATTCACTTTGTTATAAAGCAGGAACTAACACACCATTGTAAAGCAATTATACTCCAATAAAGATGTAAAAAAAAAAAAAAGAACTCACTTAGTCAATCAACAAGTGTTAATTGATCTGACTGTTATGTACCAGGCACTGTCAGGAAGGGGGTAGGGTGGTGGGAGTGGGGAGGAGATACAGCGGGAGAGCAGGTCAGACCTAGCGCCCACCCCTGGGATGATCCTCAAGGGAGAAAGACGTTAAGCACTAATTTCACAGTGAATTGTTTAATTATAATTGTGATAAATTCCATGGAGGAGAAATAATGAGGGGGTAGGGTATTGCATGATGAGGGACTTGACTGAATCCCTGGGTCAGTGCCTCTCCTACCCTCCCCCCCACCGCCCTTCCCCAGTTCCCATTCCTCTCTCTATTGCTGCTGCTGGAGCTTAACTGCTTTCCACAATATTTGCTGTTCTGCTCCCGTTGACAGCCCTAATGGATTCTGCAGATTAAACAATCCCAGCCCTGCCTTGAGCTGTACTCGGCTTGGCCCATTAGACAACGGCAGAAGCCGCCCTTGCTCCTGGTTCTAATTGAATACTTTACTGTAAATAGCCTTCATTTCCTCCAGAGCCCAAGCTGGCTCCTTAGCCAAACGGAGGTGAGCAAGGGCTGCCTCTAATGGGATGCAGGAGCAGAAATGAGCAGTTGTCCCAGCAGGCATTGAATTAAATCAGAGACACTTAAGGCTTCAAGTCTTTCTTGAAAATGAGCCACTCCTGGTGGGGAGACACAGCCAAGAGCCCTGCAGAACCCAGGCTGCCAACTCCGGGGTAGGATTTCCAATGAATTAGGAAGGCCCTTGGGCTGGGGGTGGAGGTGATGGAGTTTCCTCTTTCCTGCTCACTCCTGCAGGTGTCCTTTTCACCTCTCTCGTGGGCAAGGTAGCATCTCTGCCTGAGATATATTTCTCAGCTCTTCCTTCCATGAGGAAGTATACTCCCACTTTGAGGCTAGCACGTGCCAAGTGCATGATATATTATATTATATTATATTAATCTATAAGGGAGTTTTATGAGTGATCTCATTTAATGCTCATGAGGCTCCTAGGAGGCCGATATAATCAGAGAAACCACATTCACGAGGGTTGATGCTTTTCCCAAGGTCATGTACTTGTCAGGCACAGAATCAGGATTTGAATCCAGATCTACCAGACTCCAAAGTTCAAGTTCATTCTGCAATACCAGGGAGGACAGAGGGCATGGGGCAGAGGGGTTACCTTGAATTCATTCTTGGTTTCCTGACATGCTGAGCAGTTTTGGAGGGGTTCTACTCTCTCTGCTCAATAGGTTGAGTCTGGCTTAGGGCAGTGGGAGGGGGCAGCCACCCAGCACGCTTGAAACAGGTCTCTCTACAAAGCTGGTGACACTTTATTTATTTATTTATGTTTAACATCTTTATTGGAGTATAATTGCTTTACAATGGTGTGTTAGTTTCTGCTTTATAATAAAGTGAATCAGCTATACATATACATATATCCCCATATCTCTTCCCTCTTGCGGCTCCCTCCCACCCTCCCCATCCCACCCCTCTAGGTAGTCACAAAGCACCGAGCTCATCTCCCTGTGCTATGTGGCTGCTTCCCACTAGCTATCTATTTTCCATTGTGTAGTGTATATATGTCCATGCCGCTCTCTCACTTCGAAAGCTGGTGACACTTTAGGCTTTAGCTGGGACTGTGGCTTCCCATCCCCTGATCCCTTTAGGACCCATAACTCTGTCCTTACGACTCACCAAAGGAACCAGCCAATGAGCAAATGGAGAGATGCCCCCACTGTCTGTGCCCCTCTTCCTCCCACCATTTGGGTGTAGTGTTTGGATGCTTCATTTTTTGAGCACTGTTCTGTCCTCTGGCTGTGTCACTGAGGTCCGACACTTAATGAAGCTGGAGGACACATGGTTTCGGAGGTGGGAGCAGTGGGAGGCGCTGGTGAGAGGGAAGAGGGCTCATCTGTGTGTGAAGGGTAGGGGCTGGGTGTTGCCCCCATGGAACGGAGTCAGGCTTCCAGTTAGCAAATGCTGGACCTGTGTCACTTTTGTTGCGCTTATCACCTTCACCTGCTCCAGCACCTCATCTCCCCTCTGATCATAAAACCTGGATACCAGCCCTCTGTCACCTACTAGCTGTGTGATCTGGGGCAGTGCACGTAGTTCCCCTGAATTTCAGAGGTCTCATCTGCAGCAAGGGGATGATGATAGTACTAAATGAGTTAATACTATATGAAGCATTTAGAACAGTGCCTGGCACATAGTACACACTCAAAAAATATTAGCAATTATTATTCTTTGCACTTTTATAACATCAGCCAGATTAGCTCTTGATAGTCCCTATCTCACCTTCCAGATTTTCTCTCTTACCTGTTCCCCATACCCAGTAAATACGAGCTGTGGCTCCTCTGAGAGCTAATCTGATTCACAATCCCAGCTTCAACCATGTAGGTGCACAGTCCCACACTGAGGAAGATGGGGTTTCAGACATCCGGGAGTTTGTCCCATTGAGGGAAAGAGGCATAAATAATACAGTCTGTGCAGCATAGGGCAGTGATACACGTGCAGCCCAGATGTCCCCAGGAGGGCTCTCCAGCCTCTGGGAACACGTGCCGTCACATGACCCAAGGTTTTGTTAGCAGGCAGCCTCCACTGGCCTAACTGCTGGGAAGCTGTGGATGACATGGAGGAATGAGGACATCTCAGCTGGATGTTTTAACAAAATCAAGATATATTAGGTTTATTGCATCCCCCTCAGCTGAGAGCCCAGCGGTTGCTAATGAAAAGGAAGAAATTGTTTGAGTGTGATTTGTTCCATCTGGGTTCTAGCCGGCTTCTCCCTGACGGGCTCATAGGCCAGTGATTAGGAATCTGTTCTAGAATTTCGTGGTCACCAAGATGTGTTTCTGGAATCTACCTCTTGGAAAATCAGAACATTCTCCTGCATTCAGGGACCCTTTCTCAGGGTCCCTCAGATACGACTTGATCAGATCCAGGAGGTCCTCCAGTATTCTAGGGTGTGCTCACAGAAACCTAACTTGTTCACACTTTAAAGGGCCTTGGAACTTCCTGTGTCCTTAAACTTTCCTTACTGTCACTTGCCTCAGCCTTTTTGCTCTGCCCTCTTACTTCTCCATGATGAAGATGGAGCTCACTGAACTCTGATCACATCAAAGCATTCACTCTGAGAGGGTGGTATTTCCCTTTTTGGTTCTTTCATCAGCCTCATTGAAAACGGAACAAATACCTCATCTTGTTGTTTCTAGCTTTTTTCTTTTGTGCCATTCTCTTCAGGCTGCTTACTCACTGGGTTCCAAAAATACACCTTCTCAATAATGAAAATAATGAAAGTAATAAAACTAATTATACTCCTGATGATAAAGAGGCCTCGTGGAGCACTGTTATTGTGCTAGGTGCTTTTTATGCTGTATCTAATTTTATGCATCTCCCCTGGCAAAGCTGACCACAGGACTGAACACAGCACAGACTCTCAGGACATAATAATAACTATTTATTTAGCTCTCAATCTCGCCTGACACTTCTGCATTCCTGATCTTATGTCATTGTTATAATAGCCCTGTAAAACAGATACTATTATTCTCAGTTGCAGATGAAGAATTAGGGCTCAACATAAATGTATTAAAATTTCATTCCACTCATTATTTCTATAGACATATCTAGTGTTTGCTAAGTGCCTAGCCCTTGAAACCAAGTGGTCCCTGCCATCCAGGGTCTCACAGTCTAGTGGCATCTGCAGAACAGGGAACAGGCAGTGACAGTGAGT
The DNA here is from genome assembly GCF_964270905.1 of Leucopleurus acutus. Taxonomy (NCBI): domain Eukaryota; kingdom Metazoa; phylum Chordata; class Mammalia; order Artiodactyla; family Delphinidae; genus Leucopleurus; species Leucopleurus acutus. Next base: position 69,128,289 of record NC_139151.1, read on the forward strand.
CTCTGGAATGATCTAAAGCCCTAGTTTATTCTGGGCTTCTTCCTCCCTATACTTTTCAGATTCACATTTTTTGTCTTTTGTTCCAAGCATCACAAGGGGTACTTTATGTCCAGCCACATCACTGTTAATTAAAGTCCTCCTCCGTTCTTTTCTCATAAGGGTCACTTTTAATCATAATGTAAGAGTTTAGTTTTTCTGGGCTTGAATTGCTGCCCTCCTCAGCTGTATCCTCCCACAAGTTCAGACTTGTGTTTTCTCTGAATGTCTTGAAATCTGCTGTCCTCAAGCTCAGGATATGACAAGTGACAGACAATCATCTCTTTTTTTTTTTTTTTTTTTGCATTACGCGGGCCTCTCACTGTTGTGGCCTCTCCCGTTGCGGAGCACAGGCTCCGGACGCGCAGGCTCAGCGGCCATGGCTCACGGGCCCAGCCGCTCCGCGGCATGTGGGATCTTCCCAGACCGGGGCACGAACCCGTGTCCCCTGCATCGGCAGGCGGACTCTCAACCACTGTGCCACCAGGGAAGCCCGACAACCATCTCTTGACCATTGCTTTACCCAGGCAAAGGTGACAGAATCTCCATTTTCCTCAAGGAGGGCTTCTTCACTGGCTTGGAGAAGGAGGTAGCAGAGAGGGAAGAATGGAGATGGGATTTCGAGGCAGGAGACAAACAGGTGGGCAGCTGATTGTATGGAGGAGGAAGAACACTGTTGTCTTGGTCTAACCTAGGAGGCACAGGCAAGCCAAGTGGGTGCTCAGTGCTGGGATTGGAGGCCCCGGAACCTGGATTGCCTTTATCAGTTAGGCTGCTTTTGGGTATACTAAACCAAAATCCTCACTTAGACAAGAACTTTATATTTTACATACTAGGAAGCCCAGAGATGGGCCAGACTCAGCACTGGTTGATTCAGTGGCTCAGTGATCAAGAATGCAGGTGTTTTTCCTCTGTGTGCCTTCTTTCTTCTCCAGCTGGGTCCCCTCTTGATTGCAAGATGGTCTCTAGCAGCGATGGAGCGACGTGCTTCCTTGTTCAGGTCCAATGGGAGAGATACTACCTCATCTTGTGTCTGGCTTGCAGTTAAGGACAAAGTTAACTTTTCCTAGGAGCAATTCTGTCATGGCTCATTGGCTTTGATTGAGTCACATGCCTATTCCTAAACCGATTCCTGGCAGTTTGCGTGAAATTACATCATCTAAAGTGGAATGGATTTGGGGAAGCAACCACCATGCCTATTACAGGGTCACATTTCCCAGGCATAAGCAAAGTGAAGGACCTAGTACTGTCACAGTATATATTGATAGTTAGGGAATTAGCATAGAGAGTTGCCAGATTTAGCTAATAATACAGGATGCCCAGTAAAATGTGAATTTCAGGTAAACTCTAAACGTTTTAAGTATAAGTATGTCCTATGCAATATTTGCTAGTCTATGTGTCCCAATATTTGGTGCAAAGCAAAATGGGTTAGGTACGTTTTGGGCCATGAGACATAAGAAAAGATTCTAAGGGTTCATAGTGGGCTAGGGGCTTAGAATCAAGATCGGACCTGAGTACTGCATTGCTTGTGTGAGGATAGTGGAGTATAAACTGGTTGAAACAGCAGAGGAGGGCCAGGGGGCCTTCCCTCCACACCTGAGATGAATCCCTGTGGCCAGGATTTGGGAGAGAAAATGATTGCGCCTCCTCACTCGGGCGGCCCTCGTTGACCCCATTCTGCCTTCTCTCTCCAGGGCCCCGACCGCTGTGGGCAGGCTTTGCTGCAGATTGGCGTCAACATGATGGCGCTGCCTGGAGGCCGCCACCTGGACTCCATCCCCCTGCCGGGTCAGCGGTAAGTCCCACTGCTGTGTCTCAGGGCAAGGCCTGCCCCATCTGGACTCTGGCTGAGGCCTAGCCCCAGGACCCTGAGGTTTGCAGGTGGCCCCTTCTGTCTGTGCACTGCGCTGGGGAGGAGGCTTAGGACAAGGTATCGGGGATGCCACAGTCACTCCGCAAATACAATGGAACTGGGCCCTGGGGCACAGAGGAGTCAGCCACATCCTGCCCCAAGGAGCTAGTTTAAGATCCAGGCAGACAATGAAGCAAAATATCAAGTGAAGTGTGCTGCTAAGATAGGGGACCCCAGAGGCAGCTGTGGATCCTGCCAGGGCCAGGAGGCTGAAGCCACTGGGGGAAGTGCCCTCTCTGAGCCTCTTGAAAGAGGTCAGCCTACCATTAGATGGCTTTCTCTCAGAGCACCAGGGACAGGAGTGGGCACAGAGCTGATCCTTGGGAAGCACTTGTTGCCCTGAGCGGCAGTGTGGGGAGGGTGGGGGAGGAGTACACTGAGCAGCAGGTGAGGCCCGGATGATGAGCTGGGAAGGAAAGACCTGAGGCTCTAGAGCTGCCTTCACACAGGTGAAAGGGATGGGGAAGCAGGTGTAGATCTGACATGACTGGTCCTGGAGGCCTGAGACAGAAGCAAAGGTGGAGACACCAGGGCAGCAAATCTGTGATGACCAACTGTCCCGGTTTGCCTGGGACTGTCCTGATTTTGGCTCTGAGATTCCTGTGTGCCTGGAAACTCCTCGGTCCTGGGCAAACTGGGATGGTTGGTCACTCTAATGCAGGTTTGATCTATGGAGGAACTTTGCAGTTTGAGAGCTCAAGGCTCAAACTTAGCCCTTCATTCCTTGCTCAGACATTTTGACGGGGATGTTTCGAGGCAGCAGAATCCAAGTAGCACTTGCAAGGCCGTTAGACCGTTGTTTTGTTCTGTAGTATTTTGCTTTAAATATATACGGTACCACTACCATCTAATCTCTACTAACCCCTCACCTGAATTGCAGGGGGTTTCAACTTATTTACATCATGCATTTCTATATTGTTTGTTTGATTTTTGAGTATTATTTTATAATCAGAAAAGAGTGGAACCGTTCTAGATGAAGAGGAATCTTAGTCTTTCCATCACCTGTCCTGCCCAGGTAGTAGGTTGGAAACTGTGTATCCAGATGGGCAGCAGCAGCTGTGGCAACAGGGCTTTGGGACACCTCCACAGAACTCATGGGTGTTGGGATGGTCAGACCAGAGGCTGTGCTGGGGGGTGGGGAAGCTCTCATCACAGGGCTGTTTAGGACGGTGGTTAGGAGTTGGGACCCACTCCACCCAAACTTGATTCTTGGTTCTGCTACTTATTAGCTGTGACCTCGGGCTTCAGTTTATTGATCTATGAAATGGAGATATTTATACTTACCTCATCGGGTTGTGATGAGACTTTATAAAGATGTATAAAGATATATAAATCACCTGCCTGAAACATAGAAACTGCTCAATCAACGTTAACTTCTTCTTTAAATAAAGAGTAAGTACTGCTCAATCAACGTTAACATCTTTAAATAAAGAGTATATCCCCGGACTAGAGAATACGGAGCCAAGGTAGATCACATCCTGGCACTCTTTCAGCCCCTGGGAACCACTGATCTCTCTCTTCCAAGCTCCTCAGAATTTTTAAAGATAAAAGAAAGTTAAATTACATAAAAATGATTTAGGAATCAGATCACTATTCTTTTCGAGTCAGTCAGGACAGGTTTTCTAACTTATATTGTACAGTAAATACCTTGGGAGGAAAACACCAGACTAATATGGTTCCACAAACACTGCAACCTGCAAAAATGTTTGTTTAGAATGTCTTCAACCTTACAGTTCTGTTAGAGCAGGGCAGGCTGCAGAGAGAAGGTGGTATTTCCTTTCATATAGTCATAGCTTGGCATTGCCAGGGCAGACCTCCCCAGGATATTGGGGGAATAGAATCCTATTAATCCTCTACCACCCTGTTAATCGTCTGTGTTCTAGAGGCATGTGCACGAGCTACATTCACAGCGGAGGCTCATGTGTATTTACAGGACGTCAGAGGGGTCCATTTGTCTGATCTGATGCCACATTATGGGCAGACAATAGCAGCCACCTCTACTTTCCTCTTGCTCCAAGCTGTAGAGGCCTCTCTCGTGGGGAACAGCACCGTGGTTATTGTCTCCAGATAAATAATTAATGCTGGATAATTGACTTTTTGTTGTGTTCCAGTGAGGCTGAATTTCACTCTGGAGTGCCATTGTTCACCTCAATGTACAAAATAAATAAATATGGTCAAGTTGTGTGAGATCATCTCACAGCCTGGGTGAATCCTGTGCGTTAGGCCTTTGGTATTTGAGATCCTTACAGGTAAATAGCATCAAATAGAGCTTATCTAGGTGCAGGCTCCTGGAAGAGAACAGAGGGCAGGGAGCCACTGAGTCTGAGGCCAGGGGTTGGGATCCTGAGCTGAATTGGTGTGGGCGACAGGAAGGTGTGTGATAGTTATCTCAACACTGACTGTGTCTGAATCTCCTGGGAGGTCTTCGTATTTAAAAATAATAAAACAGACAAGCCAAAGCACAAAACCCTACTCTTGGAAACTGTAATGCGGGAACTCTAAGTGCTTGAAAGCATATAGGCCTTGGAATCAGACTTGGGCTCAAATCCCAGCTCCGCTTCCTATCAGCTGTGTGACTTTGGCTGCCGCCTAACCTGTCCGAGCACCAGCTTTATTGTCTGTAACAGGGTGTCAGTCGTAAGTGCTTTTAAAGGTCGTGTAAGTGCTGGGGTCCAGGAAGGAAGGTCTCTCTAGGCCTCAGGGTGCCAACCCACACGTCACCAGGCCATCCCTGTAACACTAACACACCCCTCCTCCCTCCCTCCCTCCGCAGTGGAAACCCTCGCAAGCTCAGGTTCAAATACTTCCCTGGAGGTTCAGGGACTTATTGGTGGGATTGCAGGGGACAGCGCCTCAGCACTCTGGGTAGCAGGAGACTGTGGCTGCTGTGTCTCTAGCTGATCTTTACTTTCTTCTTGCGTCTCTGGGCTCCCATCTTTGTGTCTGGTACAGTGATTCCCTCCATTGGCTCTGGGCTGGGTGGTAGTGGTGCTGGGACCCAGACATGGTGGTCCGGGTGTTGCCACCTGTCTGCCTGCTCTCAGGGTTGTGCTTTCTACCATCGCAGCGTAGCCCTCATCTTCTGCAGGGATCCTGATGGCCCAGTCCTTTGATTGGACCCTCTCTATGGAGAGGTTCCTACAGGGTGGGTTGGAGGCCAGTCTGAGGGATGCACACAGGGCCACATCCAGACATGTCCTCCCTCCCTCCCTCCCTCCCTCCCTCCCTTCCTTCCTTCCTTCTCTCCTTTCTTCCACTACTTCTCTTACCCACAGATCAAGCTGAGACACTGACATTTTCTCTCTGGTTTCCTGCCAGTGAGGGTGGGAATACTGATGAAAGGACTGGGCTTCACTAACCCCATAACAAAGTTGGCTCACTGTCATCCAGCATTTGCTAAAAGCTGGATGCTTCTACACATAGCAACTCAGTCCTCACGATAGCCCTTGTGTATACTTATTATTATCTCTATTTTGCTAATGAGGGAGCCATAGTTTAGGTCCTCTGGGAAGCAGCCATTGAGATGGAGTTGAGATTTCAAGATGGTTATTAGGGAGTGCCTTTGGGATCAACACCTGTGGAAGGGAGAGGAAGGAAGCAGGCCTGGGCAGGGGGAGCTGGGGAGCTGTGATGCTTGCTTGATGACGACTCAGCTGACCTCCCAGGGACCTTTGGGATCAGAGTCGTTCATTGGCCAGAGTGGCCAGAACCTTCATATCCCACCTTGATCTGTCGTTGGAGTGTGTGGGCAGGCATGACCTCAGGTGAGGTGCCTCTGAGGCAGTATCTGGGGTGTCCGCCAGCTGGGGACAAGAAGTCCTCCCCTGAGGGGGAATCTGAGAGGCACATACAACGTCCATCCCATGAGGAAATGAGGCTTGAGGAGTTAAGTCACCTACTTGTCCAGGACAGGCTGACAAGGATCAGAGCAGAGATACATGTTCCCAGATGGTGCTTGAACATGAGTGGCGGCCAGCATTCTATCCTGGCTGTCTTTTCCACGACGTTCTTGAGGGCATTGCACAAGCAAATCATTCACTCATTCAAGTAGTCGTTTATTTACTAGCCTTCCACATACTTTCTCAAAATATGTATTGAGTGCAGATCACGTGCTTTGTATGGGGCTTGTGTGCTTAAGGACATGATTGTGACCAGATACGGCGTGGTCCCTTCCCTTGTGCAACTCACTAATTTATCTCTTGACTTGATCAGGCCTGGTTTTGTAGCAAGTATACAACCTGGGGCTTTTATTTGGGGTGTCTCACTGTGAGGGAATCGCTTTCTCACAATGTTTCTGTTCAGCCTGGAATCTGAAATGAGCCAGGGCTGGATGCAGCTGCAGCTAGTGGCAGGCGGCCTCCTGGGTTGCCCCTGGCCTGCTGGCGAGGACCCGCCCAGCTTCCCTGAGCCAGTGGGGCCGTTGCAGCCCAGCCTGTCTCCAAGTAGATAATGGCTTGCATGTGTACACCCTTGGTCTGTGGCTGGTTTTCTGCTGCCGGGCTGCTTTCTGCGCCTGCGGTGAAATGTGCAGACTGTAATTGTCAATGGGATAATTGGATATTTGTCTGTTGTTTAAACCAAAACGAAGGCTAATCAAAGCTAGAATCATATTCCCTTCCTTCTCGCATCTCCCAAGAGAAATCCACAGAAACACAGGGCGTGACCTTGTAAAGGCAGAGGGACGATGATTCAATAGATATTTTTAAGAGGAGAGGTTGGATTTAAATTCTCTTATGGTGCCGGGAACTGGAATCATAGAGGTATTCAATGTTGTTGCTGGAAGTTTCCTCAGAGCTCCCTGCATTATAAGATAGGGAAATTGAGGCCCAGAGAGGGAAATGGAGCTGCCATAATACTCTTCAGGCCCTCTCCTGCCCTTTGGGGAGTCCTGCCTTTCCTGGGCTCTGTTTCTTAAGTTTATTCTCCCTCCTAGCCTCCAGCAAATTCTGGCAGCTCTGTGTCCTAGCCCCAGTGGAATCTTCTCATTAGCAATGATCTGTAATAGATATCAATTTCATTCATTCACTCATTCATTTGAATGAAATTTACTTGAGACTAAGAACTTACTCTGGGCCAGGCCTTGAGTAGTACTATAATGAGTTATGTAAATGTCATCCTTCCTACTCAGTAATAAATGTCCTGAGGGCCAAAGTCATTTCTGATTCATATTTGTGCTCCTTTGGTTAAAATGCATACAGAATAAACTCAAAAACTGGTTGTTGAATGAATAAATGTTTGAAAAATGACTAACAGCTGAGGAGTTTCAGGTGACTGTGAGAAATTTAATTCCATAGCTTGGATTTTGTTCCTTTCTCCAAGACACTCCCCTGTCTGTCTCCAGCAAGCTATTCTCATTCTTTATGGTGGAAAAGTGCCGCTTGGAGGGAAAGGATAAGCTAGAGTTTTACCTTGATTAATTTAAATACTGTTTCTGAATGGAAGTCAAAGATTTAACTGGTTGAAGGAGTCAGACAGTTGGAGAGACATTTTTTTTCTTCTAAAGAATAGCGATTTAGGGCTTCCCTGGTGGCGCAGTGGTTGAGAGTCCGCCTGCCGATGTAGGGGACACGGGTTCGTGCCCCGGTCCGGGAAGATCCCACATGCCGCGGAGCGGCTGGGCCCGTGAGCCATGGCTGCTGAGCCTGTGCTCCGCAGCGGGAGAGGCCACAGCAGTGAGAGGCCCGCATACCGCAAAAAAAAAAAAAGAATAGCGATTCAGAAATATTTTTAATCTTTGGTTTCAATTCATTGGAAAAAAATGTCACTGCGATTTCTTCATTAAATGTCTTACAGGAGAGCACACTGTAGTGGGAGCAGCAACCAGGGACCAGAGGCTGGCCTTCCTTCCATCCTGTCTTCCTTCCTCTCTTCCTTCCTTCCCAGCCCTGGCTCTATGCTAACCTGCTGTGTGTTCTCAGACAATCCTTTTCCCTTTCTGAGCCTCAGTTTCTTAATCTGAGAATGAGGAGGTAGGCAAACGTTTCCCCAGGGACCCTTTTAGCTCTAACTTCTAGAAGTCTGTGAGTGAGTATTGGATAGTCTTCCCTTTTCTGGACAAAAGTAGCCCACTTTAGTGCCTCAGGGCTATGAAAGAATCTCATTGACCAAAACAAACAGGGTCTTATTCCTTCCAACGAAAGTCATGAAGAGGTTTAGTGTTGGCCTTGTAGCTGGGATGGAAACTGTAAGACATTTTAGTTTGGGAGCCCCTTCCAGCATTTGAGGGTGTGCCCTGTGCAGGTTTTATGGAAGCCCCATGGTACAGCCTGGAGAAGTGCTCTTCTCCAGGGGAGGGGATAGTGCACCCTGCTTCGCTAGGTTATAATATAGATAAATCCGTGAAACCTAGCACTCCAACATGCTTCTTGATTTGAAGTTCTTATTTTTGACTGAATTCATTCCACCCCTCTGACTACTCTTAGCAACTTGCCATCTTCCCAACATGTGGTTCCTCGCCTCCACTGTTCTGCACATGCTGTTTCTTCTGTCTGAAATCCTACCATCTTCCAACTCTGCTTCTTCTCCTGGTGAACTTGAAGGCGTCCTTCCAAGCGCTGGCGTGGGAAGCTTTCTCAGATACCCTAGTTTCAGATGAACATCCTTTCTGTGCTCTCAAAATTCTTTCTCCTTACTTCAAAACGCCATAGGGAGCATACTGAACCATAATTGCTTATTTACAATCATTCATTTATTCATTCAGTAAATGTTTATTGAGTGCCTATGATGTGCCAGGTGCTGTGCTAGGTGGAGAGATTATGTCTCACTGTAATAGAAGGTCCTGCCCTCTTGGAGATCATATTCTTACCATCTCTCCTTTATAATCCCAACACCTAGCCCAATACCTTGGCCCACTGGGGTACTCGGTAAAGTTTGGAGGCCATTACCAAGTGTTCTTGGCATAGAAATGTATTCTTACAGAAGGCTCTCCACTTCACACAACAGGTGGAATAGAATAAGGCAGAGAAATCCAAATTCCAGATTTTGAAGGAATAATTAAAGTTTCATTCTGAGTGAAAAGTAGTTAAAATGAACCAACAAGAATGTAGGCAGAGATTTCCTTAAACTAATGACCCCCAATGTTTTGGGGAACTCTGGATGCCAGACCAGCAGGCTTATCTGGCAATGAGGAACTGGTATCAGCAACTGGGGACCAGGACATGTGTCTGCTGAACTGGGAAGAATTGTTCCCTTTGGCATCTGAAGGGTCAGACACAGTTACCTTCCCCCAGTGATGGGCTTTGAAGAATGAGGAGGGCAATCTAAGTGGCAAGAGCCGAGGCAGGGACAGTGAAGCGGGTGGGGAGACCCTTCGCAGCCAGAGTCCTGAGAGGGTCCCTCCCCACTCTGCACGGTCTCCCTGGCTTCCCATTCTGGCAGTACTTCTGGTGCAAACTCATCAGAGATCTGTGATGATGGGGCCAGTGGGCCAGTAGTTCTGTCCTGAATTTAAATAACACACACCGTACTCTCTCCCCAAAAGAAATAAGGCAAGAGTTTGAAAAATGACTAGGCATACTGTAGTCTTTAAATGATCACCATCTTTAAAAAGGCATTGATAATCACATCAGGGAAGTCCAGCATAGGAGAAAGAGCCCCAGCTGTGGATTTGAGGGTGTGAATATCAGCTAAATTGCTGAAGACCATTAAAGAACACAGCATTTAGGTAAGACCAAGGTTCTGGTCTCAGACTGCATAGATTCTTGTTTCCACTTATCTACCACGAGACCTTGGCCAGGTCACTTCACCTCCCAAATCTCAGTTATGTGACCCTCATGGGATTGTTTTGAGGGTTAAGTAAGCATTAAGATTGGTTCTAGCATTTAGCACAGTGTCCAGAAAGTAATAAGCACTCAATCAATTTTAACTTTATTATGACTATTAACAATGAGGTCTTAGACAAGTTAAGTAATGCCTCTAAGCCTCGGTTTCTACATCTGTAAAATGGGTTGGTAATCGCCAACCATCAAACCACTGTGAGGGCTGAAGGAGAGAGTTCTTTGTGCCCAGAGGTGCTCTATTGTTTGTAATTCTCCCTGCTTGCTGTGTGGGTAGTTAATTCCTTCTGATTTTAGACATATTTTAGGAAGCCCATTTTTTTCATACTGTAATGCCTTAGTATAAGACTATGCTCCTCCCTTCCCCCACCCCAACTCCACCCTGGATAATTCCAGCTTAAAATAATTTATCCAACCAGTATCCTAGTATGTGAAGATGATTGTGGTTACATCTGGCTTTGTGTTTGGAAGCTACCAGGCTCCAGAAAACCCAGATTTGGGGGCTTATTCACCTCCTTCCAGATGTCCAGGAAAGCCACCAGCAGGGATCAAGGAGCAGGGTGACTTGGGGAGTAGACATCTACTTCTCTCAGGGGCTCTTCCAGATACTGGACAGGGCTCCTGTGAGCCCCATTCACTGTTTGGGATGCCCTCCCTGCCCCACAGGCAAGGGGGCATCTTCCCAGCATCAGGCTCAGATTCCAGCTCACTGTGGAAATGGAGGAAATCCAACCCTGGTCCTGGCCCCTGGCCCCTCCAGCTCCTTGGCTGGAGACCCTACAGGCTCCTCACTGTGGTGGTTTCCACCATGAAGGGTGTGTGACTCATTGCCAGTCCATCTGCTTTGACCTCAGTTTTCAATTCCTTCCTTTGTATGAGAGATCAGATCATCTGTACTTGCAATGGAAAGATTTCATGTATAGTGAGATGGCAGCTCCAAGTTCACGGTTGAGGATGGTTGAACCACTGGGAGTTGCGAGGTGAAGGGACAGCGGGCAGGGCCTGCTGCACAGCAAGAGCTGCCCTGTTTAACCAGATTTTTTATGTTGGGGTCAACCAGCAAATGCAGGAGGAAAGGTGGAGCCCTGAGAACCAGAGAGCTAATGACAGAGAATCTGATGAGCTATGCAATTATGGGATGCTCAGCGCTAACGCAGTCCAAACCGTAAGGAGCCACAGTCCCCGGGCTCCAAAATTGAGAAGAACATCTCATTATGTGGCGGCACAGTGACGGCGGCTGGGAGTGGACCGGCTTGTGGCAGGGCTGTGCCGGCTTCACCAGGCCTGCTTGCCTCTCTGGGAAGGTGTGGGGCCTCTTTGAGGGACCCTTCTGCAAGGTCTAGACCCCACTTCTGCCGTGACCTCGCGTATCCCACTTGTCATCGTGCAACACCATGAAACCAAGCAAAATGAAAACTAACTCCTACCTGGATGGGTTTCCTGTCTCAGTCAGGGCAGCACCAGTCACACAGACCAGAGGCTGAGGAGGCAGCCTTGCTCCTTTCCCTCCTTCACCCTCGTATCTTCTCATCTCCCTCCCAGACCATTCACTTCTTCCTTTCCCAGGTCACTGCCTTTGTTCAGCCTTCTGTCCTCTCTCTGCTGTATAACCATCATTTCCCGACAGGTCACCCTCCTGTATGGTATTTAACTCACTCCAGTCCATTTTCTACTGAGTCTCTGCACAGTTGTGTCACTGCCCTGCTCTAAAATGTTTTGAGTGTCTCTAAATTGCCTTCAGGATTAAACCCAAATCCCTAATCATGGTATTCAAGGTCTTTGATCAACTGGTCCCTGTCTCTCTCCTTAGGCCCCTTCCTGGCCACCCCTCATAGGCCCCTGATGCTTGATTCCAGTGAAACTTCTGGTCGTATTACTATTTTTATGTCTCTAGGCAGTTTTGCATTTATGTGGAAGTCCTTCTGTCCTTGTCGTCCTGGCCAACTCCTCTCCTCTAAGAACCAGGGCAAATGTCATTTCCTTTGTGTACATATTCCCAGGCGAAGTCAGGCCCTCTGTCTCCTGTGATCCCAGACTCTACTGCTCACAGCTTCTTGCTGCCAGTGTGGTGTTTAGTTGATGCGAGGAGAGGCTCTGGGCTCTAGAGCATGGGTCTGAGTGATGGCTCCACCACTTACCCACCATGTGACCTCTCCCAACAGAAGTCTCCTTGTCCGTAAATGGGGGCAATAACAGTCTTCTCTCCCAGGGCTGTGGGGAGGATTAAGGAGTAATATATTGAGAGGGCTTAGAACACTGCCTGGATCATTGCTGGAACTCAACACATCAGCTACTGTTATAACTGTGACCAGATTGGATTCTTGGTGCTTTCTTGCCTGTTCGGGGTCTTGCCTGAGCTGTGTGAGCACTGGGATTTTCTCCTGTTCAGGTTTGTCCTCAGCTTCTAGAACAGGCTGGCGCTGAGAATGCACACAGAAAACACCAGGACATCAGGATGCATGTACTGGCTGCAGGACCTGGTGGGACAGGCAGCTGCTTCTGGCCTCTGCATCTGGGGCTCTTTTGAAGCCAAATCCTAAGGATGCCTGGAGTCCGCCCACAACTGGGGATAGAGGACTCTTGGTCAGAGCCTGAGGCTGGGGATAGAGTGAGAGTGTGGTAGAGGAAGGGGGTCCAAGTGCTGGGGGCTGGAGGCTGATGGAGTCTATGGCAACGGTGTAGACCTGCTCTTGGAAACCCTCTAGTGGTTACTTCTGGACTCTCACCTGCCTTTTCCAGAATCCCGCAGAGGTACCAGGATGCCAGCTGACATGTAGGATAAGTGAATTCTCCTAAATGTTCCACTTTGGCAAATGAAAATACTCTCCTTGAAGTAAAGAGGAAAGACAAAGCTAAACCCTCTTTAGTCTACACATCAGGTCCTGTGTTACAGCCGTGAAACTTGAAGACAAGCAACGACTCAGCTCAGGCATGTGAGAATGCATTTATATCTTTACCTGACAGTATTAAACATGCCATCTGGACAGAGCACGGCCTTTCATAATGCAGTTTAGAGTGGCATTTAAGGACATGGGGTCTAGAGTCTGATGGGCTGGGTTCCGAGCCAAACTTTGCCACTTACAAGCTGGGTGATATCAGAGAGTTCACGTAAGACTCTCTAAGCTTCAGTTTCCTCATTTGTAAAGATAAGATGATGATAGTGCCCTGCTCTCAGGGTCACTGTGAGAACTGCATGAAGTCATCTCCTTGATAGTTGGCACAGGGCTCAGCCTCAATAAATGTTAGCAGTAATGATTATGGAGCTTATCACAATAACCCGATGAGACGGTACGGCGGTATAGGTCATTGTTATTCCCATTTGATAGATTTTTAAACTTAATTCAGTTCCATAAATAGACACTGAGCATTTTCACTGTATCGGGCCCAGTGCGAGGGGAAGGATGCAGGGTAGGCCTGGTAGAGAGAAGCCCTGCCCTGCTTATGGTCTAGCAGATAAACAGGTAGTTAAATAATTGAGACCTGTGTCATGATGGGGGAAAGACAGGGTGCTCCAGACACATGGGACACGCGGGACATAAGCTCATCTAGGAGTCAGAGACACCTACTTCAGGAGAGACATTTAGTCCAAGATTCCAAGGATACGTAGGCATCAGCAAGGTGAAGAGGAGATGGGGAGAGAGGGATCAGCATGTGAAAAGGCTGGGAGGCTGGAAGTCTCAGCAGAGACGCTTGAAAGAACTTGGTGAGGCTGAGACAATGGTTTGGGAATGAGGAGGTCAGGGAACTGAGGCTCAGAGAGGGCAAGCGTCACATGCAAGGGCACACAGCTATTAAGAGGTGAAAGTGGGATGAGGCCAGATTGATGCATCCACATCAGGTGTTCTGACTGTGAGTAGCATCACGCCGGCTCTCATATGTATACTGACAATGCACGTACACACATGTATCCTTTCTAGAGCTTCAAAAGTAAGTTTTTCCTGAGTTAAGGGAAGGCCAGGGAGTACTAATAGTGTCTTCAAAATGCCAGAGTTTGATAAAGTTAACAAGAGGGGTGCTCCTGAGTCATCAGAGAGGAGGCAGCTGTGAAATGTGCACATGGAATTGGCTCCCTGGACTGGAAACAGTCACCTACAGCCAAATTCATGTTCCCTGTCCTGAAACAGAAACGGCAGCACACTCATGGGTGCTGGACAGTCTGGGGAGGTAGTGAAGGCACAGGCTCTGGAGGCAGGCTGACCTGGATTGAGATCTAGACCCAGTCATTGATGACCTGCAGGAAGCTTTCTGAGCCTCACTTTTTCCTGTAAGACGGGGGATAATAAATAGCATTCTGTAACTGCAGGACAGATACTGTATGGGCAAGTGCTTGATACGTGTCCGGCATGCAGAAGGTACTCAAAAAATATTTCCTTTATAGCATGCTTGGAACTATGCTAGATTTTTTAAATATTGATTTGTTAGAGACTCCAAATCTCTTCCCTACCTTCAAGTCCTTCTATAGATTGCTGGAAGCCAAAACCTGGAGAAATGGACAGGACAAAGTGACTATGATGCCAGTATCCATATCCCCTTCATAAATGACTCGCAGGTATTAGCTTCGAGGTGTATTCGTGGGCCAGCACTCCTGGGAATATCTGAAAAGCAGGATCAACTCTCTTACCGTGTTATACAGGACAGTTCAATGAACCGAAAATGTTATGGAACACATATGTCAAAAGGGCTAGGATGAATAATGAAAATGGGGATTTCTGGGGAGTGATCTGAAAACTCTTTCCAGTGCTGCAGCTTGGAGCAGAGGGTCACTGCAGGGAACACGGAGAGACAGAGGCCATCCCCAGCACAATAGGTGATGCAGGAAACATCGTGCAGATTCATCGAAGGAGAGATTACTTCCTTCCTGGTTCTGGCATTGCATGCATGGGTCAGCCACAAGTTAGGGGCAAGGCTGCTGTGAGCTGTCCAACACCATATGCTGGGGAAGGCTCTACCCTTAAAATGGGAGCTAGGAGCGGTTAGGGACAGAGATGGAGAATTGTCTGCCCCTTTTACAAAAGCCTCAACACAAAAAAGGCCTGTAATGCAGCTCAGCGTGGCTCAGAAGCAGGGCAATGAAAACACTGGAAGATTTGAACGTGATCAGAGAAGCAACATTTCCTTTGGTCTCAGCTGGCTGGGTTTCACCAGTTCACCAGTGCCTTAGTGAAGAGAGGTGGGAAGTTAATTTCCTAACCATACTGTAAATTATTTACAGCTTGTTGCATAAATAATTATGCTTACATTAACTGTTCAATAAACAGTTTATAGTTCACCGCATAGCAGAGGTTAAGTCATTCTAAATTCATCTATGTGTGGTTTTTATAAAGCCCTTAGTGAGAGAGCCTTCCAGGTTGGGTTGTAGAATGGCGTAGGGGCCAGGTGGACCCAGCTGATGACAAGGCCTCTCGGATGTCTCGGGAGGAATCCTGCTGTTTACTCAGAGTGAAACCCCAGAGGGCTTGCAGTGGCTTTCAGGGCCCTCTAGGATCTAGCCTGAGTCCCTTCTCACTCCTACGGATCTTTCCCTTGCTCCACTCCATTCTGGCCTCGCTTACCTCTGTACTTTTCTCCAGCGCCCAGGCTTACTCCCACAGAAGGCCTTTGCACCATCTTTTCCCTCTGCCCTGAAAGCACCCTTACATCAGCATGGTTGGTTTTCTCTGAAGCATTCCCTCTCAGCTTACCTTCTCAATGAGTCCTACCCTGACCCACTATTTGAAGTGGCTCTTCCCTCCCTGGCTCTCACATGAACAGTCTCGTCCCCACTTATTCTAACTCTTCTTTTGAATGGAAATTATCTGGTTTTAACATACTAGGCACTGTTAAATCTATTACGTTTATTACTATTGTCTGTTTTCCCTGCTGTAATGTACCTTTCATGGGGCAGGGCTGTTTGTTGGCTGTGTTCACTCTGTATCCCAAGCAGCTGGAACAGTTCCCGGCACAAAGTAGGCACTAAGGAAATACTGACTGAATGAATATTCAGGGTGGAATGTGTGAGGGTATGTGGGTCACACACTCTGCGTGCAGTCTGGGAGGGCCTGGAAGTTTGGGGAATGAAGTTCGATGGGAGGGCAGTCCAGTGAGAGGGATGGGCCTTCTTCAAAAGAAGAGACAGTCGTCTCATCAGACTCAACAAGTCTCAAGCTGAACCCAACTTCCTATTTTCTGAACTGGTTTCTCCTGTCCATTCATCTGCTTGAGTCAAAAATTTGGGTCACATCTTTGACTAGTCCCTGTTGTTCGTCTTCCATCTGAATTGGTATTCAAGTCCTATCGATTTTATCTTAATTATTCTTGAGTGATTGTCTTCCAACACCACTGCTGCCACAGAAATCAGGACTCCTCATCTTATTCTTGAACGTCATTTGGCTAAATATAATATCCTTGGTTTCTTTTCATATCGAATATTTTATATATGTTACTGTACTTTTTTTCTGGTATAAAGGATTGCTCTAAGAAAGTTATCAGAGCATAATTTCCTGTCCCTTATAAATAACGTGCACTTTTTTTTTTTTTTTTTTTTTTTTTTGCGGTACGCGGGCCTCCCACCGCCGTGGCCTCTCCTGTTGCGGAGCACAGGCTCCGGACTCGCAGGCTCAGCGGCCACGGCTCACGGGCCCAGCCGCCCCGCGGCACGCGGGACCCTCCCAGACTGGGGCACGAACCCATGCCCCCTGCACCGGCAGGTGGACTCCCAACCACTGCGCCACCAGGGAAGCCCTCTTTTTTTCTTTTAAAAGTCCAATAATCTTACTAGAATACACCTTATATGCTTGTTTCCATATAGGTAGTATACTCGGTATATATCATTTTTCTTAAAAATTTAAACTCATTTGCTAATGGTTATTGAAATATTGAAACAGTAATTTATAGTTTCCTTCTGTTTTTGAGTACATTCTCTTGGCATTATCTCATCATAGAAATATTATTCTGCTCTTTATTCTCTTTCTAAAATAACTATGCATGGGATGATACTTTAATAATTTTTTTTGCTCATTTGTATGTGAAATTAGTTTTCATAAACTTTTAGAGGGAAGTAGGGCTCAGGAAATCTGTTCTAACTTCATAGAGCTCCGTCTTCTTTTGTTTTTGTGTAGGGTTCAAAACTATAGTGATCTGCTTTCTAAGGTTCCTAGCTCTGTTCTGCCCCTCACATTGGTCTGAACTCTCTTCCTTCTGTCTCTATTATCTCTGTCCTTCTCAATTTCGATTTTACTCCCAAAAGTTTCTTCTTAAGGTGGTGTTTTGTTGTAGAAGAGATTCCTGATGGGTCAGTTTTGAGAGTTCAGAGTATTCAGAGTTCAGAGTAACTTCAGTTATTATTCTCAAATCGTCACACTGTGCTTTCCAGTAAATACCCAGTGGCTACATTGGGGTTCTCCTTTCCCATGTTCTCCAGATGCCACCTTATTCTTTCCTTCTTCTTCCTCTCATACAGATGATACCGAGCAGTCTCGTAGCTGCAGGTGGTTTGCCCCCCCACCCCCCGCTTGTATTTTGAGGTTTGTAGGAATGCTTTATCATCTAGCTTTGCTGTAAATATTATCCATGGGGTTTGGGCCTTGTTATCTAGTTGCTCTGTCAGTTTTTATATGGGGAATTGGAGTGATTGATAAACTATGCTGCCACTACTGTCATCTTTCCAGAATTCTTCCTTATTTCTCTCACGTTTAAGTAACTAGGTTCTGATGTTACCAGCTGCTTTAATTCAAATCACTCCAGAAATAACTAACACATGCAATATTGCCTATCAGGCATTATTCTAAGCAAATATTTACAAACGTTTGTATACATATGTATGTGTGTGAATATATATATTCATATATTCACTTCATTTAATAATCACAAAAAGCCTAGGAGTTAGGTACTATTATCATTCCCTTTTGCCATTGAGGAAGAGGAAACTGAAATACAAAGAGGCTTTCCCAAAGTTGTAGTTAGCAAGTGGCAGACTAGGATTTAATCCAGGCAATCTAGCTCCAGAGTTCATGCCCTGAGGGGAGCACTGGTACCCAACAGAAGCCACATGATGCCCAGAAGACCCAGTGTCATGCCTGGCTCTGATGCCGGCACAGTGGTACCTAGAAGATACAGCAGTAAGAGAAGAAGCAGCAACTATGACAGTCAGAGATGTCTAGTAGAGATCAGACAGCATGATATTACCCAGAAGGAAAGGCAGCCATGCTGGGTGGACCTGGCAGGACCTGGCAACTAGAATTATACCTAGTGTAAGGCTGCTAAAGGAAGAGGAGATGACAGAATTATCCAATGCTGCCTTGTGGTTGACTGAACCAGTCTTTTTTTTGGGGGGGGGGGGATATATATATGAGACGAACTCTAGGAACTCCTGGAAATACTTGACACTATGGTACATCATGTTAGGATGAGAATGAGGTTGGGCTATATTTGTTTATGTCTGTTTATCTCTTAGACAGTGTGAGCTTCCTAAGGGCAAGGGTCACCAGCACAAAGCCTGGCACATGATCAGCATCTGTAGTGTTTCATTGAATTGACCAGGTATTGTTTTAAACCTTATCAAACTGGTTGAGAATATTTTATGTTACAGGCATCATGTGGGGACAGGCACTTCCTATGGGAGAGCAGACCTCCCTTCAGCTACTTCTCCAAGGCTTAGCTATGTATCTCCACACCTCACTGGAAAACCATTTGCCTGAAATTTCTGAGAATTGGGATAATGGTTGCTAAGGGTCCAAGCTCTACCCAACCAGAGCATTGCTTGGTGGAATATAGGAATGTTTGAACAATGCCTTTTACAAAGGTCTCTCTGATTCTGCTGACACCTGCTTTAAGTATTTCTATTTAAAACAAAAAAAGTTTATCATCATGTCTTTTGTGGTATCTAGTTACTTACCCAACCTCAAATTTTAACCACAGGGAAAAAAGTATCGCAATGAGCTGACCTATGCTTTTTCTGACATCCAAGCCAAAGACAGAGTCCACATCTTCTGAAGTAGAGCCCCAGAAGAGAGAAAGGGGTGAGTTCAGGGATCCCAATCCATGTGCCAGGTCAGGGCACTCATGCTCATCTTGCATGACACTCTGCTAGCTCTGGAAATATTTTCATCTGGCATGGCAAGGCTCACAATCCGTTTCCCGGGTGGTCTCTGGTTTACTTGATTCAATTAAGTATATAATGACACCTGCTATATGTCAGGCCCTGTGCTGAGTGCTGGTGATGCTGAGATAAATCAGACAGTGCCTGCCTTTGAGGGGGTCTCATAGTCTGGTGGACGAGAGAGACAGGTGGAGAAACCATTTATTACGGCCAATATGCACATAGTCTATGAAATCAGGCTGCCTACAAGGAGTTCTGGCTCTCTTAAGTCATGTAAGTCTTCTGCACCTCTGTATTCTCATCCGTAAAGTGGAGACAATAAGAGTGTTCACTTAATCAGGTTACTGTGAGAATAAAATACTACATGATAATTGTAGAGTCCTGGGGGCCAATAAACATTAGTTGTTATTACTGGTGGATTTTGTCTATTTTCCCTTTCCCTGTGACTTCAGAGCTGCTTTTCATCAATCCTCTATTACTTATTTTTTTGTGTTTTTTTTTTTGCGGTACGTGGGCCCCTCAGTGCTGTGGCCTCTCCCGTTGCGGAGCACAGGCTCCGGACACGCAGGCTCAGTGGCCATGGCTCACGGGCCCAGCCGCTCCGTGGCATGTGGGATCTTCCTGGACCAGGGCACGAACCCATGTCCCCTGCATCGGCAGGTGGACTCTCAACCACTGAGCCATCAGGGAAGCCCTACTTATTTGTTTTTTAGCTAAACACAATTATATTATTATCCCGATGGTTTAGTTGTAACTAGGGCAGATTGGGTACAAAGCAAGCTGGGCAAAGTCAGGCTTCATAGGTATATACATGCCTTGAGCATCAGCCCATTTTGCCCTCCACCTGCCGGTGGGCCAGAACCTCCGACATCCTCTCTTCCCTGGTCAGAGCTGGCCTTGGACCTAAGTGGGATGAGCCACTGAGCGGGGTCAGGAGGAGGCAGGGGCCCATGGGCTTTACTACTCTGCTCATTTATTCTTCTCTGTATGTTTGGTTGCTGCTGGGGGAGAAAGAGGAGGTATCTGTTTAAACAATCTCTGGAAATAGAAGTTATTTTAAGCTCATTCTTAAAAGAAAACCAGATTCTGCTTTCCTCACAGGCGCCCCTTGTCTGTCCTCATCTCTGAGGCTGTCACCATGGAAGGCAGCTCCTGGAACTGCACGGCCAGGAGTGGGTTTGGCCTGAAAGCAGCAATTACATCTCTGGGGCCTGTGATCCTGGTCCTCCCGCTACCCAGAGCTTTAGGCAGAGCCAGGGCTCATAGCTTTCCTTCATCTTCCTGTTGCTGATAAGCAGCCCCTGAAGTTCTTTCTTGGGAAAATGGCCCTGCATATCTCCCTGTGTTAAGGCATCTTATCTTGCTCTCTGTTCTTCTTCAGGTAGAATAGGAAGCAGTGAAGCATAGCAGTTAAGAGTAGACTCTGGAACCAGAGAGACTAGGGTTTCAATCTCAGTGCTACTGCTTTTTCCTGGGGTGATTTTACTTCTCTGCATCTCAGTTTCCTCATCTGTAAAATGGGAATGATAATAAGACCGAACTCAGATAGTTGTCCTGAGGAGTAGATCAAATAATTCGTGTAAAGCACTTAGCATCGTGCTCAGCACATGGAATGTGCTCACTAAATTCTAGCCTCTATTATAATTATTAGAGGTGCTAAAGTGTTGCATATGGGGAAAGGCAGCAAAGAGAATGAACATTTTTGAGCATCTCCTTTGTGCTATGCACTGTCCTAGGCCCTTTACGTTCACCATTTAATTTAATCCTTCCATCAACTCACTGTGGAAGGTTCTATCATTATCTCTGTTTTACAGGTGAAGAAATTGAAGCTCAGAGAGGTTAAGAAACTTACTCAAAAGACGAATGTATGTTGTGAGAGTCAGGATACTGGTTATTCTGGTTGGGGAGTGCCCAGAAGGGGGTGCAAGGGAGGCTTCTGGGATGCTGCTAATATTCTATTTCTTTATCTGGTTCCTGGATACAAGGGTGTGTTGACCTTATGAAAATTCATGGAACTGCAGCTTGATATTATGATTTGTTCACTTTTATATACATAAGTTATTTCAATAAAAATATCAGAAAAAGGAAGGGAAAAAAAGGCAGCAGCAGCGGCAGCCTGCCTTCAATTACACAGATGACGAACAGCAGAACCAGCTCTTTCTACCCCTGCGTGCAGACGTGCAAGCCTTGTTGGCCTGGGCCTGCGGAAGTTCCTCTTACGCTCAAGGCCTTTACCTGATAAGCGGTTCTGTCCTGAGGAAGCTCTGGTTCCAGGCCTGTTCAGGCAATTAATTAGGGATCGGCATCTTCCTGAGCCAGTCTGAGGGGCTGAACGCCAGAGGGAGGCCTCCCTGAGGTAGCTAAGTATAGAAGGCACAAGTCAAAGAGGCTGGCCTGGGATTCAGCCCTTGCTGGGCTCTAGGGCGGCTGATGGGGTCGACTGACGGCAAAGCCAGCTAGGCTTCCACTGTTTCTTCCTCCTAGAGGACAACTTCCATCCCCTAGCCCAACTGCGGACCCTCTGTCCTTCCGCTTCAGGCTCCTTAGCCAGGTTTCTCCCTCCCGTCCACTGGAGCTTTGATACTCCAAGGCAGAGGTCCCCGAGCCCTGGGCTGTGGACCGGTACTGGTCTGAGGCCTGTTAGGAACCGGGCCGCAGAGCAGCAGGTGAGCGGCGAGAGAGTGAAACTTCATCTGCCGCTTGCCATCGCTCGCATTACCGCCCGAACCAGACCCCACACACCGACCCCCGCCACCGCTCCCTAGAGCAATTGTCTTCCACAAAACCGGTCCCTGGTGCCCAAAAGCTTGGGGACCGCTGCTCTAAGGCTTCTTTCTGCAGGCTCACGACACAAAGTCAGAGAGACAGACTGTCTCAGCCCATGCTTCTGGTTGGGGAAGAAGCAAGTGATGTGAGATTCTTTCTGGCGAGTTGGGGTA
Organism: Leucopleurus acutus; assembly: GCF_964270905.1. Taxonomy (NCBI): domain Eukaryota; kingdom Metazoa; phylum Chordata; class Mammalia; order Artiodactyla; family Delphinidae; genus Leucopleurus; species Leucopleurus acutus. Next base: position 69,150,027 of record NC_139151.1, read on the forward strand.
GAAAACCCTCAGGCTTGTCTTCTGGACTCCACCTCCCTGCCGAACCTCATCTTTTTAAAAGAAATTTTAAAAAAATTTTAAGTAGTTTTGGATTTACAGAAAGTTGCAAAGATAGTGCACGGTGTTTCTATATACCCCATACCCAGTTCCTCTGATTAGTGTCTAATAGCAGCTTGGTACATTGGCCACAACTAAGGAAGCAGCGTTGGTGCTTTACTATTAACTAATTTCCAGACTTTATTCGGATTTCACTAGTTTTTCCACGAATGTCTTCTTTTGTTTCAGGATTCCATCCAGGACATCCTGTTACATGTCATCATCGTCACATCATTAGTCTCCTCTGGCCTGTGACAGTTTCTCAGTCACCCCTTGCTTTTGATGACCCTGACCGTTTTGATGAGTACTGGTCAGGTCTTTTGTACAACGTCCCTTGGTTTGGGTCCCCAGTGTTTTTCCTATGATGAGACTGAGTTATGGGTTTCAGGGAAAATGCTGCAGCAGTGAAGTGTCTTCATCACGTAGTATCAGGGGTACATGCTATCAACATGGTTTATCAGCAGTGAGATTCACTTTGATCTCTTGGTTAAGGTGGTATTTGCCAGGTTTCTCCACTGCAAAGCTACTTCTTTTCTCCACTTAATAGACTCTTTTCTTTGGAATTGAGTGATTAAGCGCAGTCCATGCTCAAGCCCCGCCCCACCCCATCCGTTTTTAATCATCGAGTTTCTCTGGCACAAAACCAGTAAACACACAAACTCATCTGAGTATTTACGCAGGTAGAGATACACAAACTCTCACCCAGACACCCAGACACTGGCGCACAGACAATATAGACAGACACCTGAATGAGTTCATATCCACAAACACGGACACACATGGGCACAAATGCACAAACATTGGGGAAATCAATAGTTTCGTCATTCCATTTCTCTTACCAGCAGAGTGATAAATCAGCTAGGATTTTAATCAACACAGCTTCTAAAATCCCACTTTCTTTCTAATTTTTAAAGATCTTAAAGAGCAAGAACTGAGTAATGCCTGCGTGTGAGTTGGGGGTGAAGGCGGGTGGTGAAAATATGAGTTTGGAATCTAATCAGGCCTCCTGGGATGGGCTTACACCAGAGGCATGTGGTGGCTCTGACTCCCTTTTTCTCTCTACCTGGTTCTTCCACGGCCCTTTCCCACCCAGGCCAGAAGTAAGGGGGTGTGAGTAACTCCCCCGTGAGGACCCCAGAGCTCTTCCACAGGGAGACATGCTAAGAGCCCACCCCAGCACCATGGGTTCCCTTTGTGCTGCGTGCTGGCTCCAGCTGCTGTGATTTAGGTAGGAGTCTTTCAACTCCACTGGTCTCTACCCCTGTCGCCCTGCCTGCCACCCTTGGATAGCTTCTTGTGGCTTTCAGCATAAATGCCCAACCCCTACTCTGGCTTCAAAGTTTTTCAAGATCAGGGCTTTCCCCCTTCTCCAGATCTACCCTTCACAGCTCCCTCTTTTCCAGAATATATAACTTTAGCCCAACTAACCTACTCATTGTCCTGTTGTCTGCCGCACCCTGGAGGATTCTCCCACTGTCTTCGTGTGTCCGAACCCTACCCAGCTCTAATGCCGCTTTCTACGTGAACCGTCCCCTGATCTCCAACTGAAAGGAGTAGCTCCCTTGAATTCCCAGAAAACCTTTTCTCTAAGGGATGGCACCGACTCAACTCTGCTTAGTTATTTGTGAACGTGTGCTTTAGAAAAGTTTCCTTTGGTTGCAAGCAATGGAAGTTAACTCTTGGCCTTATTTCCCAGTCCCCAAATGATGCTGGAGTTCCTGGTGGAACAACGGAATTTGCCGTCACGAACGTGACCTGCGTCCAACAACTCCAGTCTGTGTAACTCTTGGTTCTAAGCTTCTCAGTTTGGGGAGAGGGCATTGGATTCATGCAGCTTGGTTCAGGAGCCCACCCATGGATTAACCACCAGCTATGGCCAAGGGTGTCTTCACACAGAGCAGATATCTCCCCTGGGGGACCACTCTGTGTTTGGGAGGAGGGGACTTCCCCAAAGAGGAGAGAAACGCTGAAGCCTAGGTTGCCCCAAGAGGCAGCTAATAGAACTCGTTTTTGCTACTGATGGCAGAAGGAGGGAGAATGCTGGGAAGACAAAAACAACAGATGTCCACAGCAAAGTGTTTATGGAGAGAATGATTCAGTGAGTGAGTGACTAGTTCATTTGTTGCCCCCTAAAAGCCCCTAGGTCAGTTTGCCTCCCAGTTCTGTATCTCTAGAACATGAGGGTCATAGACTTTTCCATCCTCTATATCACCTTTCCAATCATGTTGTCGTGAATGAAAAACGCTGCCTGCCATATCAGTAAACAAAGGATGTTGCAGCCATCAAGCCACTACAGCCGCCCCGCAAAGGTGAGCCCTGAGGGAACTCAGGATGGAGACAAACGGGCTGCCCGCAGTCAAGCCCTCAGCCTCTGCAGCCACCCTGAGGGGACGCAGGATGGGAAAGCACAGGATACTGGCCCTAGATAGCTAAGGTACATATCAAAGGAATGATTTCAGTGAGCCCAGACTCTTGCATCTTCCCATACACAGTAAAGTGCTAAATTCATTAACTTGAGATGTCTGGTTATCTTTATTTAACAGTAATGTTGTGATGTTCTGACTATTTGGTCTTTGTTGCAAAAACTCCTCTATATCCTGGTTCCTCCTTTACCTTTTTGGAGCAGTCTCTCAGAGCTGTTCTGAGAGGCTGCCTCCCAGACTGGAAGTCCTCAGTTTTGTCCGCCAAATAAAACATAATTCTCAATTTTTAGGTTGTGCATTCTTTTTAGTTGACATTGTTTGTGGGGCACTCCCTGGGGAGGTGGAATGGTGGAGGCATATGGAGTCTTCTGCAGAGGTATGGCAGTAAATGCCTGCCGCTCTTTCAGATGTGTAGCTGGTATATGTCAGGCGCTGGTAATAAACCAGACACGAGGGATGTCCCTCACAGGACTTGGAGAGTTCAGACAAACATACAAATTGCAATAGAATGTTATTAGTGCTCCAATGGAGGATGCACAGAGAGGTGGGGGTCCTGGGGGGCAGCTGATGAGCTCTGACTGAGGCTCTTCAGAGAAAGTAACACGAGAGCTGGCTATTGCAGGGTTAATAGGAGCTTGCCAGGTAGAGAAGAAGGAAAGGGGATTCTGATCTGAGAGGAATTGTCTGTGCAAGGCCACGGGGGAGACTGTAAAAGAGAGCCACACTTGGGAAACAGGAAGGTTGAGAGTGCCTGGAGTGTAGTGTGTTTATGGTGAGGGTGCTAAGATATGAGGGAAGGTGGAAAAGGGAGATGTGTGGGAAGGGAGGCTGGGGCCAGATCTTGGAAACTCCCCATCTGAGCCTCAGGAATTTTAACTTATGGGGGAGTGGTCAGTGGGGGCACACTGAGGACTCACGCAGCGGAGTAACAAGATATATGTATAGAAAGTTCTCCTGCATTGTTCGGGGAATGGGATGCATTGCTGCCTTGGGGAGCCAATATGGCAGCATCTATAGAATTTCACTCCTACTCCTGGGGGTCTATGGCATAGAATGAAGATACTGGTTATGTAAGGGCATATGTGTAAGTGTGTTTATAGTGGCCAAGAACTGGAAACAAGGTGAGTTCCCAGCAATGGGAAAATGGTTTAATAAATTGTGGTATATCCACAAAGTGATTTTTCATCTATCTATCCATCTATCTATCATCTATTCAAATTCTTTACAAAATATAATAGCTATTTTTCATGAAGGGAGAGGGAGAAAGAAAGGATATTGGTAAGCTTTTATTTTTAACAATTTAAAAAGCTATAAGAAACCACATGCACAATTTGCATAAACAGTATAAGCTTTGTGGTTAAAAATTACATTTAAAAGCCCATAGACAAACAGCTGCATTGTTCAGAAAGTCCTACTCCTCATTAAATAACAGTAAATATGAAGGCGTGATTTTAACCATGATAATTGGAGCATTCCGCTATCATTTCAGTCCTACTTGGTACCTTGGCCCTACTTACCTGGCCTCATCAATGCCTTCTGGGTGCTGGCTGTATTGACTCAGAATAAAAGCCAAATCCTCACCTTGTCCCACACAGCTCCATAGGGTCTGCTCACCTCCACCCTCCACTGCTTTCACCTCAAGTCCTCCATCCCACTCTGCCAGGTTAACTCTTGTCTTTCTCACACATCTCAAGGACACTTATGCCTCAGGGCCTTCGCACTTGCTGTTCTCTCTCTCTGAAACAATTTCCCCCCAGATATCTACATGGCTCACTCCCTCATGTCCTTCATGTCTTGGCTCAAATGTCCCTTCCTCAGTGAGCCTTCTCTGAACCACTTATTTTACATTGCAATGCCTACTCCCCCTTTCACCCCCACAACTCTCTATCCTTTTTTCCTGTTCTTTTCCTTCAGAGCACTGACCACCTCCAACGTATTGTATGCATTGCTTATTTATTCTGGAAATTACTTTGGAAGTTGACTGTCCTCTCACTTGTTTGTAACCTTTACAAGGGAAGTGACTTTTATCTACTTGCTTGCTCTTATAGCCCAGCTTAGAACAGTACTTGGTACATAGTAGGCACTGAATACTGTTTTGTGGAATGAGTGAATGACTAGTGGCAGGTGGAGAATGGCTGGAGGCAGGTAAGATTAGCAACAGAAAGACTAGTTAGAGCACTGTTACAAGCCAGGGCAAAGGGACTTGAGCCCAGCCTTAAAGGTTAAGTGTGTATGTCTTCTTCTGTCATAATCTTCGAATGATGTTGAAATCTATTGTTTTTTAACTTCTCATTACTATGTCTTGATTCTTTAGGCAGATCAAAAGCTCCATGAGAGGGGAGGTGTGGCATGTTGATCTCCACTTTTCCCACAGTGTCTGGCACTTATGTGATATTAAATATAATTCATTCAAGCAACATTCAAAGCTTTGTTAATGATCTGATATTACTATTATTTGATTAAGTGAATTTTAGAGTGAATTTTATTTGACAAAGATCTTAAGATCTAATGGATATTCTCATGCTGTTGTACTAAATAGAGTTAATTTTGTTCCATTATAAAATTAGTATATATGCTTATGAAAGTAAATTTGGAAATTAGAGAAAGGTTGAAAACAAATGAAAAATCTTTTCGTTTCACCACCCATAAAGAACCAGTAGCATTTTAATATTTCTTTTAAATATTTTTTCTAGAGATAGCTTTTAAACATAGTTATAATAATTGTGTTTACATTTCTGCATACTGCTTTGCATACTGTGGGTTTATTTTATTAGTGCACATATTTTTCTTTGCTATAAACTTTTGGAAAGCATTATTTTAAATAAGTGCACATTATATAACCATGTAGCTGTACCATAGCTTACTTGACATAGCTAATATTTGATACTTAAGCTATTTCTATTTTCCTCTTATTGTAAAGATAATCTGCTACTCTGTCAGATTTCATTGCCTGATTTGTCTGGTCATCTGCCCTCAAAACATCTTACTATCTGTAAGATGGACATAATGAGAAATAAGAGGATTAAGGTAAGTGAATGCAAGAAACAGTGATGAGCATATAGTAGGTGTTTAGTAAACACCAGATGGCTTGGAATTGAAACCTTTGGAAATTGTGGAGTGTTAATAGCCTTCATGGCACTGTTCCCCGGCTGCAGGCTGCACCTGATGCAGGTGGATTCGGTCCAGCGCTGGATGGAGGACCTGAAGCTCATGACGGAGTGTGAGTGCATGTGTGTCCTGCAGGCAAAGCCCATCAGCCTGGAGGAGGATGCACAGGGCGACCTCATCCTGGCAGGCGGTTCTGGCCCTGGAGACCCCCTGCAGCTGCTGCTCAAGCGGGGCTGGGTCATCAGCACTGAGCTGCGTAGGATCGGGCAGAAGCTGGCCCAGGACCGCTGGGCGCGTGTCCATAGCATGAGCGTGCGACTGACCTGCCATGCCCGCTCCATGGTCAGCGAGTACAGCGCTGTTAGCAGGAGCTCCTCGCAGGAGATGGGCCAGGTGGGTTGCCTGGCATGGGCGTGGGTGGGCACTCGGAATGGGGTTGCCTTTTAGAAGAGTGGGTCTGAATTGTGTAGAGTCCTAACTCTTCTTGTCTCAGGGACCTCTCTCCACTTCCAATGAAGCAGGGAAGACAGTAAGGACCTTTACTGAGTATCTGCTCTGTTCTAGGAATTGTGCTAGATGTTTTTACATACACCTCATTTACCTTGAACAACCTCTGAGGCCAACATAACCACTGAGAGACACCGTGCAATGGTTAAATACACCCTCTTTAATGCCTGCTTGCTCAAGTGTCAGCTCTGTCTGCTGTGTGACCTTGCCAAGTTACTTAACTTCTCTGTGCCCCAGTTCCATCATCCTAATGAGGATAATAATAGCATTTATTTCATAGATGTGTTGTGAGGGCTGAGTCCTAATTAAATTAAATTAATTAAAAATATTAGCTAGTGTTGTTGTCCTCACTTTATAGATGAGGAAATAGAAACTCAGAAAGCCTAAGTAACTTGCCCAAAGTTATGCAGCGAATGGTATAAGCCAGATTCAACCTAAGGCTGTGTAATTCCAAAGCCCATGGTTTTGAATCTCCTCCAAGTCCAAAGCAAACCACTGAAAATCCCCCTTTTTTTCTCTTTCTTCTGGCATCTCTTTGCACCTTAGTGCTCTACCCTTTTCCTTGCTCCACTTTGCAGACAGTAAACTTCTATTCATTCTTTAAAACCCAGCTCAAATGCCCCTTCCTCTCTGAAGCTTCCCAGATCCCCCAGCATAACTAATTGCTCAGTTTTCTTTTTTTGAGCCCCCAAAGCAACTGATGATGATCTCTTTTGCCATCCATATCACACTGTGTTATAGTTTATGTGCCTGTTTTACAAACTGGCTGATTTGATTCTTCATCTTTATGCCCCAGAGGGTCCAGCTCAGCAGTTGGTCCTCGACCAGTGCTCACTGAATTGAATAAAATTGATCTATTTTTCTGCAGATTGAAAAGCTGCTAATGGAGAAGTGCTCAGAGCTGTCAGCGGTCACTGAGAGGTAAATCTGGCCTCTGGGTGAATCTAGACAGGGTCTGCCAGCCAGTCCTCAGGCAGGGAAAGGGGCTGGCATCTCCTCCCACAGGGACAGTGGGAGTGGGGAGGCCTGGTGGTGGTCTGGGAGTTTCCTTTTGCTGACTTTTATCAGCAACCTTAAAAGACTCCCTTGGGATTTTCTGCTCGATTTTCAGGCCTGGGAGAATGTAAAAGGCAGAGGAGAGGCCTGGGCATAGGAAGAAAGAGGATTCTTGAGGGTTGGTAACAAGGAAAGAGTTTACCCCAGCTTTGGGAAGCCCCTTGATCTCCAAAGTCAAGACAAGGTGAAAGCAGACACACCTTTACACTCACATACACATTGACAAGGATTTCACAGACATGCACGGATATATAAACATACACTCACACAATCACAGAAATACACTCACAATCTCTTCTCCGTATCTCACATACATAAACACACATACATCTACACTCAGAAATGTACACACACTCAACCTTGTCTGTATGCACACCTGGGTGTGTGTTGACACCCTCCCTCACCCCTTCCAGCCCCCAGGCCCTAGAAGAAAAACCTGGAACTTGACATTCCTAGGACTGCCATGGGGTCTTTGGCCTTCCGTTGTGAAACATTCTCAGGTCATAGGGCTGGATTTGACCTTGGTCTTCCTGTGTGAGTGGAAAATCCCCAAAGGCTCCTGTCTGCACGCTTTAGGTAGCTATTTCTTAAAGGGTCACAGGCATTGCCATATACCTTTAGAGTGAGCAAGGCATACTTGGCACACCAGCAGCCCTCCTCTATGACTCCCGTCCACCATCCCTAGACCCTGGCCGCAATGATGGCAGATTCTCCCAGGGAGAAGCCCAGAGGTATGGATTTGACTGCTTTCTGATGGCCTTTCTTCCTGGCAACATGGACTGTTAGCTCCTATTTCAGGCCAGCACTTCTTTGAACACTAGGAAGCCAGGGGACAAGCCAGCCTTGGAATATTCCATCTCTGACTCCCCAGGAGCTGATGTCATCTTCCCAGGCCACTCGCATCGCCACCAGGCCTGTTGCAGGCCCGGATCTGTCCCCTAAAATGGCTCTGGGCTGAGTGCCTGCCCCTTACAGTGGCCTACCCAGGGTTTCTTTCTCCAGGTGCCTCCAGGTTGAGAATGAGCACATCCTGAAGTCGATGAAGGCCTGTGTGAGTGAGACCCTGAGCACGCTGGGCCAGCACTTTGGCCAGCTGCTGGAGCTGGCCCTGACCCGGGAGGTGCAGGTCAGTGTGGGCTGGGCAGTGGAGGTGGGCAGAGGGACTGGGCCTGGCTTGGGGAAGCTCTAAAGTGGGCTTTCTTGGGGGACATCCTCCTCAGACCACCAAAGTGAACACCTGAGAGACAGGACTGTCAGAGCTGAACGGAGCCTTCCTGACCATCTAGCCCAATTCTGCATTTTCAAGATGTGAAAACTAGAGCCCAGAGAGGGCAGATACTGACCTAAGGTCACACAACAGGGCAGTGGCAGAGCCCAGCGTCTCCCAATTGCACTTTCAGTGTTGCTAGAACCACCTTAAATCTTCTCTGTTGAGTTATTGTTCACAGTGCACACAATAGATCCTTATATTCCTGAAAGACTTAGGGCACCTGCTGGGAACAAGTCAATTCTGGATATCCTGGCAATAGAGAAGAATCTAGAAAGGTCAGCTAGTCTAGCCCCTGCCTCTAGGGAAGGTGGTACTTGATTTCAGAAAGAACGAGGGCTTTGGAACCTGACAGATCTACTTTCAAATTGTGGTTTACATGGGACCTTGGTCAAATTCCTTAATCCATAGCCTCATTTTCCCCATATATAAAGTGAAGACCTTCCCTAGAAGAGAAGTGAGAGGACTAAGCAAACAAGGTATGAAAAGTGCTTAGCACTTTTGGATTAAATACATATTATTTCCTTCTCTTGCCTTTTCCTATTTTTAAAAGCCTCCCAGAAAAGCTGATTCCATATGGTTTGCATTAGGAAAGGTATTTGCATGTTATTTATAGTTACAGAAATATTGTGTTACATATTTGCCATTCTTTTCCCACCACCAAATAAGAGCTTTCCACAAATAACAAATCCCTTCCCATATCGGCCTCTCTCCAAACTTGGCCTTTCTACCTATCCCAGAGTTTCCTTTCTCTCTTCCCAATGTGTCTGGCTCGTCTTGTACACAGCACAGGCCCTTCTGACCTGGTTCACTTGCTGGTCAGGGTAGCTGGCCCTGTGCAGCCTCACCCTCCCAACCCAGAAGGGTCTGCGGAGTTCACTCTCCCTGCCCCGAGAGTCTGGGACAAGGGAAGGGAAGGGCCAGGGCTGGGGCCCTGGAGCTGGCACGATGAGCAAATGTTGACAGTCACGCGTACCGGCAGGTGGTGGTTCAAGCTAAGGCCAGTGTCCCAAATGGAAGTCTAGAGGGACCCAGTGGAACATGGGGCCGAAGTGGGTGAAGAAATTGAAGGAGTGATGAGCGAGGGTATTGAAGTTAGCGGTGGGGAGGAGAGGAGCCTGGAGGAAGTTTTGAGCAGGAGCTCAGGTGCCCGCTGATGCTTTTTATGCCATTTTGGTGCCCTCTTGCCTGGCAGTACCAGGTTCACTTAAAAGGGCTTAAAAGAGTTCTGTTGGATTGTAAATGGAAGCCACCTGGGGTTGGAAGTGGTCCTTAGCTCTTTCCACAAGGGGCAAAGGGTAGCTTGTCTTTTTGATGCTCCAGGTCACAGATTCCTGGGAAAAGCTCCTTGGGCTGTCAGGAGCCGACTTGGGCTTTGTGGACTATGCACCTGATTTCCTGGGGCACTGCGTCCATTCTGCGTTTTCCTCATCCTGACCTTGTTGGGTGTGGAATTCCTGACCCGGTGCTTCTACTTCCCTGGCTAAATCCTGCCCCATTTCCAGTCTGGCCACCTGCCTCATTGATGCTCAGCTTGGGAGCTGTTGGATCAGCTGCTTTTCTCTTAGAATTGAGTCCCCCATTGGTCTCCCTCTCCTGGTGGGGGAAGCAGCGTCTGTCCTCCATGCCTCTGCATATTTGTTAGTTTCTTGACAACCCCCCTTCCCTCCCACATGCCCAGTGGTGTCCTCTAAGCCCTCCTTTGGGCTGAGCTTGCTGTGCTCTTAATATTTCTTGGCTGACCGTTAGCATCCTTTTACATTAGAAAGTTTCCATACAAAACAGTGGTGACATAAAGAGATACACTGGCTGAAGGCAGGGTAATCTGTTCAGTGTTGTGAGCATGTGTTTCCTAAACAGGTAACTCAAATCCTGTTCTCTAGTATATTAGTAATTATACAAGGATCCTACACTTGGGGTATTTTGACATAAATGAAATTAAGCTTATTTTTTTGCATCAGCATTTATCTTATGATGTGTTATTGTGTGTTGCAAGTCTTCTAAAAGGTCCTCACACATTCATAGTATTTCTTGTCTGACCTATAGTTTCCATAAACAGGGATTTTGCTTTCTTGTGTCCATGAATATATATCTAGTGACTAGAACAGTACCTGGCATACAGCGGGCATCTAATAAAGATTTATTAATGAATGAATGTTAAGCAGTGTGTTCCAAACTTACCTAGTCACAGATCTTTTTTATTCTTAAAACACCCATTTATTCTGGGATGCTGGTGTTTCAGGAAATGCAATTTGGGAAATGCCTTTTTTGCACTAGGGAGCCATGTAGGCTTTTGAGCAGAGGAAGAGTACTCTTTCCATCCGCCCTCCATGCCCACCACAAAAACACAACACATGGTGGAATGGTGCTTACAAGAAGGGCAGTGATAATATAGCACTACTCTGCACTGGTCTGCTCCATCCTGGAATGTTATGTCCAGCTCCAGACCCCAGATGTGTTATTGAGACAATGATTGTGCTCAGAGGAGCTTCCTAGGAGGACGGGGAAGGGCCGAAGATTAAGGTATGTGGGGAATAGCTGGAGGAGCAGGAATGTTTAAGAATGGAAACTCTGCTACCTCCAAAGGGAAGAAGGACCTTGGGCCAGTGAAGTGAATCTATAGGACATTCCATGGAAAAAGAGGTTGGCAAAGCAATAGGGCTGCCCCGCAGTAGAAGGGGCTGCCTTAGGAACTCCCCATCACTGAGGTGGGAAAGTCATGCCTGGGAGGATATCGGCAGTAGATGCAGGTTGGACTGAGTGACTTGCAAAGTTTCTTCCAATCTTGATAGTGTGTAATTCTATGAATGTGGGGTAGTGGATTGAGCATGGCATTTGGAGGCATATCAGGGTTCAAACCCTGAACGAGCTACTTACTGCATCTACAAACTTGGGCAAGTTACTTAATTTCCTCAGTTTCCTCACCTCTACCTTGGGTTGTTGTTAGCATTAACTAAGACAACACAGGAGTAACTGGCACTCTTCTGATTGCATCAGTGGCTTTATTCACTACAGACCGGAGCTACCTTAAGAGAAGCTGACAACAAGCTTTGCTAAAAAGAGCCTCCTAATCCCCTAATCACTAATTGTTTATTGAGATAATTTAACTACTTGGTGGGCTTGGAAAGTTAAGGCTTAACTGTTAGGAGCCACCAATGGGAAATTAATGAACATTAAGGATTAAACTTTCTCGGATTAAAGGATTAGCCATGTGGGAGGTAAGAGGAAAAAGCTTGATTTAGAAAAGATGATTTACTTGAAGACGACTTCTAGGGGACTCTCTATTGAATAAATCAACTCTCACCTGTACCTCTGAATCCTCGATTTCCGCTTCATGTGGGTAGACTGTATATGCATTCATCCTTTCATGCCATCAATCAACGTTTATTTTCATTTAAAATATCACCTTTATTCTAATAAAACTGGTTAGGGACTGTATCTCTGGCTGTGTGGCTGAAGTGAACTTGTTAAAACTTCATCTCACCCCTAAACTTGCCCTTCCTGTCCCAGACAGAGCTGGTCAACCTCAGGTCTCACCTGGGGCACAAGCACCTATCCGGTGACAGAGGTCAGACCAGAGGGACACGTCCTAAGAGGAAAGAGGCAGCCGCTAAGCTAAACATACTCAGTTCCTTCTTCCAAACTCACTAACTCATCCTTGCCCTCTCGGCAAGGTGACATGGAAGGGTGGGGACTGAGGCCAGCAGAGGTGGTGTGGCTGAAATCTCTCCCTGGTGGAACAGAAGGAGTGGGGACCAAGTATTACCCCTCAGTGTTCACAGTTCTTGTCCTATTATCTTATTGGCCCCATCTATCTGGCTGTGGTCAGGCAGGAGTGTGGCTGGGCCCTTTGGAGGAGGAGGTCACCTGCCTGTGAGGCAGACTTTTCACACCTTCAGGAAGCCATCCCCCCAAATAACAAACTCTACTCCTTTGTGTATCCTTCTGGAATCCCAGTGGGCAAATTAGACTTTGCTCCCAGAAGGCTTGGAAATGACTTAAAATATTACATTCATTAAATTGACTCTAAAGAGATTTTGTAACTAAAGCTCAAAATTTGCTTTCCTGTTCTTTTTCTCATTCTCAGATTTTGCTCAGCTATGTTGTCCAGTATAGGTAATCAGAGGCTGCAATGGGATTAAACAGTAAGATAATCCAAACATACTTGCCAGGATGAGAAATATAAAGATGTTCAAAATGTTAAAATGGTCTTCTATCTCATTTTAAAGTTCCATGGGAGAAAATAAAGTGAAAGAAAGAAAGAAAAAAAAAAAACCCAAATCTGAATCCCTCTACTCTTAGGAATAATTCAAAGCCCTCGATCCTTAGGTTAATAGAATTCTCTTTAATTTTCTTATTCTCCTCTTAGCCAGGAGGGTCTCATCCCAGTGTGTGTGTGTGGAGTCATGTTTCTTTGGGCAGCTACAGCCCAGGCTGTCTCTCCAGCAAGGGGAGGGATTTTTTCAGGGCTTTTCAATTTGTACTGGTCTTTCCCCACGATACTTGAAAGGGTCCAAAGAGTTAGTACCTTGGATACACAATATTATCACAGCACTACTGCTACACTCACAGAGAGTTAAAACAGGCCAATCTTCAATCCTTAGGGCAGGAATTCCAGTCAACATGTCTTCCTGAGACTCTGTCTTTAGGGTTGCTGAAGACCTTAACAGACACTCATCTGCAGTTGAGAGAAAGAGGGTGGGTGACAGATACTGTCTTGGTTGCATCTGCAACAGGATGTCAGTTTATTTCAGTTGTCCACAGTCCACAAGGATTTGTGAACATACATTCACAGGGGGAAAGCATCCACCACAGGTTAATTGTGGTACGATGCTTACCATATATGGGAGAAAAATGTCTCCTTTTTCATAGAAGGTCACGTGATACGTTTATCTTCTTCCTGCAAAGTCAGGCATTTGTAATTCCTTCACAAGGACTTGTTTGATTTGCACTCTTTGCCATCCAGCATTTTCAACATTTCTTAATTTCAAGAGTCCCTCCAAACTTTGCATTTCTGCCACCCCAGGCTACACTGATTTCGGCTGCTTGAAGTGACTTGGGCCAGTGGTCTACTGCTTCAGATGCATTGCATTCTCTGGGTTCCCAAAGATTTCCTAGGAGAAATGCAAGCACGTATACTTTCAAGGAAATCAATTTCCAGATCTTCAGTTTTCATTTGTTTTCTTTCCTAGAAACAATCCTCCGAATAATACACAGTTTTTACTAGCCCTTCTATTATTTTCCAAAAGAAAGGCATATTCCTCACCCATCCCAAATCTTATAGTGCATTGCCCCTTTTTGCAAAAACCTTGGAGTGCAAATGGGGAGATAAAACAAAAAAGAAGCCTACATTCATGAACCATAAACCTTTAGGCCTCCATGTATTTCCATGTTTTTAATATTTCTGTTGAGAAAAGTATTAGAAATTGTGTATTTTGTCCAGTGTGCAGATTTCCTGAATCTAGAAATGTGGTAGAATGGTAGTGTGTGTGTGTGTGTGTGTGTGTGTGTGTGTGTGTGTGTGTGTATTGGAGGGTTGGTTGTGAAAGTTTCCAATGTATCTTATCCCTTCTATTTCCATTTATTCTCAAATCGTGCATGCCTCTTGAGGGACATCCTCCTTAGACAAAGCAAAGAGAGCACAGGTAGGACAAATTAAACACTCAAAATGGCTTTTGGGGGGCACTTTTTTTTTTTCTCTTTTTTTTTTTTTCGGTCCGCGGGCCTCTCACTGTTGTGGCCTCTCCCGTTGCGGAGCACAGGCCCCGAACGCGCAGGCTCAGCGGCCACGGCTCACGGGCCCAGCCGCTCCGCGGCATGTGGGATCTTCCCAGACCGCGGCACGAACCCATGTTCCCTGCATCGGCAGGCGGACTCTCAACCACTGCGCCACCAGGGAAGCCCTGGGGGGCACTTTTTAAATGCAAGCAATTCCTTTCAGCTGTATCTTATGCTCAACTCTAAGTGATGTCTAAAGGTTAATGATAATGATTCTTTTAAATGTAACGAATATTTTTGAGAAAGACCACATTTTTCAAGATATACTGGGTAAAATTCACAGATACAAGTTTTGCATGATTTTTCTTTTCACATTTGATGCACATTATTTAAGGCAGCAGTTAAGGACTATTTTGTCAAAACATTTTATGAAATATTTACACTAATTTCTACTTTCTGTTAGCAAAAGATATAGTTAATTGCTGGCAGCTGGACTAATTAGATTTAAGTATAAATACTTTTCTCCTTTAAATACATAGAGAAGTTCGATCGTAAGAGCTGCAAAAGGACTTCCCTGGTGGCGCAGTGTTTTAAGAATCCACCTGTCAATGTAGGGGACATGGGTTTGATCACTGGTCCGGGAAGATCCCACATGCCGTGGAGCAACTAAGCCCATGCGCCACAACTACTGAAGCCTGCGTGCCTAGAGCCTGTGTTCCAAATAAGAGAAGCCACCGCAATGAGAAGCCCGCGCACCGCAGTGAAGAGTAGCCCCCACTCGCCGCAGCTAGAGAAAGCCTGCGCACAGCAACGAAGACCCAACGCAGCCAAACATAAATAAATAAATAAACTAATTAATTAAAAAAAATGGTCCACATCAAAAAAAAATACCTCAAAAAAAAAAAGAGCTACAAAAAGCAGTCGAATGATTTCAGATATTTTTATTCTCAGACCTTATTTAATTATTTCCTGAAATAAACACCAAAGTTCAATACATATACACATCTATTTACTGAAGGAATGCAGTGACTTTTATCATATTTCCAGATTTATAATTACTTTACAATGTTAGCTATATATTACTTTGCATTATGAAAAGTTTAATAAATTGTTTTATCTTGGCTTTAGAATATACACAAGTAAATCAAATTTTATTTTAAGTCTATATTATTTTAATATTGACAGTTTTTAGCATTTCTCCTTACAGAATGATTTCCAAAATTATTTGTCAGCATTTTTTAGCATTTCTTGGAATACATATTAAAATTTTTTTAATTAAAAATGAAGTCAGGTCTATATTGAGAAAAAGCTAAGTTGACTTGGCTGGTTGGCTTGGCTTAAAGAATAGTCTTTGCCAATTAGGTTATAGGGTGGGTATTTTCCATAAATTAAATAAGCAAAAGCTGTAGCTTCAAGTTTTTTATTTGAAACACACAAAAATATTTTATTAAAATTGTATTGTTAATGAAATTAATAATATTTTGATTTTCTTAATCCTTTCTGAATAATTTGGATAATCCAAGGTGCTCTAAGTGAAAGAGTAGTGGGTATAATTAAGAGTTACTTAATATGTCTTGGTAAAGTACTTCTGGAATTCTTCCCAGAAATTGAGACAAGTGAATGAATGACTCTAATGATTGGGTGACAAATGTTTTGCAAGTCAAATGGTTTCCAGTTCTTTGCTTCTACCAATTTATAGGTGTTATCAGCTGGCAGATCATTAAAAATAGTGTTTGATGATAGATCACTATATGATTACATAGCTCAGAATGTGCTCAAAGGGTGAGCAACTTGGCTATACATACTCTTCCCATTCCTCTCTTCACGGGATTTATGGGAACAAGATTTTTCAGGATTTACATCTAAAAATATAGCATTAAGCCAATATTCAATCATGGATAAATGAATTAGAAAACCTACAAAGTTTACAAAGCCTCATGCATCTCATTAGGAGATATATTTATGATAAAATTTTAATTTTTATGATTTATAATTATTTATCAAAATTTATCATCTATGTTGTATTGACCAATTGTACTGATGATAATTGTAATACTAATTCAAGCAAGGAGAGATTATTTTTAAACACTTAGAGGCTTATAGTCACAGGAATTAAAAGAAAATTTCAAATTTCAATGATAAGCATGATTAAGTGTGATCAGTAAAATACTTTGAAACTTAAATGTATTACATTAAGATAAAATTCTGAGGGAGGATGGGGATGGGAATGTAAGTTTAAAGATGAAAAGAAAAGATGCAAAATGTTCAAATGTTAAAGAGATTGTTCATGTAATTTTAAATGGATGATGGTGGTATCAAGTTGTTTTGGTATTTAGATTTCATGGAATACATCTAAAAGAGTGATGTAATCATTTTATTTTAGCCAATATTTATAGTCTGCTGGAAATTACATCCTTTCCAACTTTGTTCTTTAAACTTATGATGCAAAATTTTACCTGTCAAATTAAAAATGTGCAAGGGGTCATATATTTTAAAAAATTCTTTTAGGGTTAAATGAGAAAAAAAATTGACATAGGATACACAGGCACTCTAGTGCTATAATATGGCTGCTGTCTCTGCCTCTCGCTGAGGATTGCTTAGGCCTTAAGACCCTGTCTTCTAGGAAGGGTTTTCTTTTTTCTTTTTTTTTTTTTTTTTTGCGGTACGCGGGCCTCTCACTGTTGTGGCCTCTCCCGTTGCGGAGCACAGGCTCCGGACGCGCAGGCTCAGCGGCCATGGCTCACGGGCCCAGCCGCTCCGCGGCATGTGGGATCTTCCCAGACCGGGGCACGAACCCATGTCCCCTGCATCGAGCAGGCGGACTCTCAACCACTGCGCCACCAGGGAAGCCCCAGGGTTTTCTTGTTATGCTCCTGAAGTCTGTTGCCTTATGCACCTACTGAGAACCCGTCCCTCTGCCATGTGCTTCTCAGAACACCGTCTTCCCATACCTTTTGACTATTTCAGTCTTGAATAACATTTTTCTGCTATATCTTTTTTTTTTTTATTCCAGTAATGAATTATGTCTGCAGTTTTCTGTCTCCCTGTTAATCTCCCACTCCCTTCAGGGAGACTCGGCTGAGTTTCTCACCTTTTGCCCTGCTTCTCACGTGGATCTCTTCTTATCTAACTCACAGAATGAGCACTGTTTACTCATCTGAGCAGCACTCGCACTTTGACTCCTCTTTCCTTTCTGACACATTCTTTTGTTTTCCAAAAGTAATCTTTTAGATTTTAGGATTTCCCTTATTGGGAGAAATAAAATCAGTTAAGGTCTGGATCTGCCCTAAACCTTTAGTTCTAAGTGATCTTAACCATTTTTGCCTCTCTAAATTGGATATTCCCACCCAGGAGATATTTTCCCATCAGACCAGTAGCTAATCCAAGCCTGGATTCAGTTATTATTTTGTCTGTCTCCTCTTTATTATGTCTAGTCTTTCTGAGCCTTTCTCCAAGTCCTAATTCATGCATTTCTCCAAAATGTTCTCTTGGGACACAGGCGATACTATATCCTTATGTTAAAACCTTTTCACTTGAAATGTATCTAGTAATCCTTTGAATATTTCATGCTGATCTCTGTAATTTTGTCCTGTATCTAGAACTCTATTAACACAACAGACAACTCTAACAACCATTTTTAATATTACATCTCACAATGTTAAGGGTAGAGAATTTCAGTAGGGCTCGGCTGAGTAATTCTTCTGCTCCCTGTGGCATCAGCAGAGGTCGCTTGGAGGTATTCAGCTGGCAGATGGTTTAGAGAGTCTTAGAAAGCTTCCTCACATGTACGGTGCTTTGGAGGGGATGGCTGGAAAGCTGGTCTCAGTTGAGAGTAATTGATCAGGGGTCCTACACATGGCACACGGCATCTCCAGCATGACAGTCTCAGAGTTATCAAACTTCTTATCTGGTAGCTTAGGACTCTGAAAAGAATGTTCCAAGAAGCCTGAGTGGCAGCTTCAAGGTTTCTTATGACCTAGCCTTGGAAGTCTTGAAACGTTACTTCTACCGAGTGCTGGCTTCTGTTCATCAAGGAAGTCACTGAGGCCAGCCCAGATTCGAAAGGGGGGGAATTAGAACCCACCTCTCTATGGGAGGAGTAGCGAAGAATCTGTGGCCATCTTTAATCAACCCATGTATATGTAATCCCTTTACATGGCTGGGCTGCCCTAACTATATCTAACTATGGAGTCTCTGTCTGAAGCTTTAGAAAGAGGCTTCACAGTATTTTCTTGCCTCCTTCTGAGGAACTTATTCCAGGCTGATGTTTGAGAGTTTGCCCCTGCTGATAAATTTCACTGGGCTGCAGTCACTCTTTCTGATGGAGAAACAAAAATATATCCCCCTTTTCAAATTCTTTATTTAGAGTAGTTAGATTGTGTGCATCTCCTTAACCACCCCCCCCCCTTTTTTTTTTAAATCCCTTTCTCCTCTTCTTCAAGATCCTATATTTTTTGTTTCGTATCTGCCTGCTCTGTCATAAAAAAATTCTGTCATTCAGTTTAATCGGTCTATCTTCCTTCATTTTGTTTCCATTCTTTCACCACTCTTCTCATGATAGAGGGTGAAGCATATTTTTGAAAATTCACCAATTCCTCCTCGATTACCTGAAAAAACTTGACTTTAGAGACTGTGTTCATTTGAAACTAATACCAAGATAGGATTTGATAAGAAACATCTATGAAGGATAGAGGGAAGGAAGCAGGAGAAGGCAGTGGAAAACCATGTTGCAGGGCTGATAACTGAGAGAGAAAAGGGGGAGGAAGACTTGAGTAGGAAGAGATGGAATTTTCAAGCCAAAGTCACCTGGGAGAGGAGGCCCCTGCCTGCAGTCCTGGACTCACAGCAGTGCCCCTGCTGTGCTAAGTCACAGCTGGGAGTAGCTCAGGGGAAGTATGGCCTCGTAGGAACATGGTGGTGGATCTAGGTGGGGCTTTCTAGGTCAGCGCTGCCCCCTGCAGCAGAAGCTCTGGCCGCCACAGGGCAGAACATAGTAGATGCTAATGGAAGCCCGGGTGGAGAACTGTGCTCCAGTTTGGTGAGAGCTGCTCATGAGGCTGGATTTCCTCCTTGTTTTGAGACTTCCATCTCCACTAGCCCCTGGGAGGTCCTGCCGGCACTGAGGGACATGGATTCACTGACTTTGGTAAATAGGGAGTCAGATTCACAGGGGTTAAGGTCTAACTCCACCATGTACCATTTTGTGTAACCTTGGGCAGATTTCTGTGTCTGTTTTCTCAACTCGGAAGGAAATCTTGAACAAACTTTTGAGAGCCCTTCTAGCTCTGACGCCTTCCAGCTCTGACGCATTGTGATACTTAGAGCCTTGATGATTTCCGTGGAGCCTTTGATCTCTTCTCTTTCCAAATTTATCCTTGTGAAAAGGATGTTTACAACTTTTCATTGTCAGAGAGCTGACTCACTGAGACAAATCTGAAGTGTAATTATGGTATATGTGAGTATAGACGTTAACAAGAAATTATCCTCAGACATAAATGGTCTAATAGCAGAAAATGATTGCAAAAGACAGTGGGTTTGAATAGTTTAACATAATGCTAATTTGCTTCAAGTAAAAACACTGATCAGGAACATTAGGTAATTACCATTTAAGTACAGGACCCCAGGATATGAAATCTGCATTTTCATGTTAGCACTGATATCACTTATATAACTGCTTGCAGCAAAGATAGGGAATGATTCTAAGTACATTCATTATACAGCTTTGCAGTGACAAATCTTGGTTATTAATTCTACCTTTTGTTAAATATCTTACAAGCGGTGTCTATCCAATCAGGAAATAATTTTTATATTTAATTTAGTTTGATTAATTACACACAATCTTAGACTGCTATATGCAGAAGATTGGCATATTGCTATGTGTGAAGAATTCTGAGTTTGAATAAAGAAGAAAAATGGAAGAGCTATTTACCTGGAGACTCAAACCCCTTTAATTTAAATCATTTTACAAATGGGGAAACTGAGGCCTAGGGGGTTTATCTCAATTGCCCAAGATCTCAAGATAAAAACTGTTAAGAATTTTATTTTGCTTCCATGTGCCAGATACCTTTAGAAGTTCTTTATATATATTAGCAACTTTAAAAGATGGGTACAACAACCATAAGAGATAGACACTGTTATTTCTGCCGTCTTACAGATGAGGAAACTAAGGTGCAGAAGGGCTGAGTTACTCGCTCTAGGGAGCTTAGAAGTGGCAGAGCCAGAATTTGAACCCAGGCAGTTTAGCTCTGGAGTCCATACTTTTAACCATATACATACTTGCTCATCAATATAGTGTGTTAAAAAAGGCAGGCTGGCACTGGAACTGAGATCTCCTAGTTTCCTTGTGTCTTTTCCATAACACCAGTATGAATTTGAAACAAATCCATTTTCATCTTTTACAATAAACACGGCAACTAAAATTGCACAGGTGTCTTCCCAGAGGTCCTACTTTCTCGCACGAGGCCCCCAAAGGCAAGTCTCCCCAGTCTCCATCTCCACAACCTCCCAGGAGAAACTCAAGCAATGAACATTAATTAGCAGGTAGGAGTCATCTCTAATTGATGAATCACAACCTTCAAAACAAATGGCTGATTATGAAGTGGTTTCAAGTTCCGTGAAAAGCTTTTCCCCAGAAATAAGCTAAACTCTTCTAGGAATAATCTTCATATCCCATTTGTTGATGAATTTTCCATTTGCTCTTCTTCCTGAGCCTCCCAGGGTGCTGTGCTTGGTCATTCCCGGCCCTCTTACCACCAGCCTTAGATCCTTCAGCTGTAATTAGTGGCATTCCTCACTGAGCTACCCAGTCTTTGACAGGATACCAGGTTGCTGTGTTGGCCTGGCTGTCCACCTAAGGCAAATGTCCTCTGAGCAGGAAGATACTACAGAGTAGAATGTTTCTCTTGACTCATCTCCTGAACCCATCACCCAGAGGGACTTTGCCATTAGCTAACGGCCATCCAAAATGAGCAAATTCTTTGGTCATATCTGTAGCAACTCATTGGTTTTCAACTTGATGGTTTGTTTATTTCACCGATGGTTTCTGTTCTCATCAGGAGCCGGTAGAATAGCAAAAAGGTGCTTGCTGAGCCCATCAGTGATGAGAGTTGATTTTCTGATTGACTAGAGTGGGGCGCATTGGTTGTCCATGCTCCAGGGGTATGAAATTATCCCATACTTCTGAAATGTAGCTCAGACCTCATCCTGACTCATGTCTTTCCCTAAGTTAGAACCTCATCACCCCCATCATGGGGTAGTGGAGATGGGGCAGGATTACAGATTTCAGGACACTCTTGGGTATTCCATTAAGGAAGGTGAGCAGAAGGTTGATGAGTGAGTAACCATCAGACTTTGCTCTCTTTTCTTAGGCACTGGTGAGAAAAATCGATGCCTCAGACAATATCTACACCACAGAATCCACCACAGGGAACCTGTTCAGCCTGACCCAAGAGGGGGCTCCCTTATGCCGCATCATAGCAAAGGTGAGCTTCATGGATGGGGGCCAAGGTGATGGGCCTGGGGAGAGTGTGAGGAAGCTAGTTTGGTGGGGACAGCTGGCTTAGGAAGCCTGTCCTGGCTCTAGCATTTGCTTGTTATGTAACCTTGGAAGAGTTACCTCCCCTCTCTGGGCCTTGGTGTCTCCATCTTTAATAGTGGCTAACTCCTCTGATTTCATTTCCCACTTGAGACAAGAAGATGGTGCCCCTGGAGCCTCTATCATCTTTCTTCGCGAGGTGTCTGTTATAAATATCAACCCTTCTCCCTCATCTTCACATATCCCACCAAACCCAAACCCAACATACCTTCCAACTTAGGTTCTTGGCTGGATCTTAAAAATGCCTGCTGTCACTGCACTACGACATGAAGGAAAGACAAAATTGAGGGCAGTGGTTTTCATTAATTACATGCGAGTTGTAATTCATTAACTTCATGGTCAATTTGCCCCTGCACTCATTCTAAGTGTTGGATCCAAACACTTAGAACAAATATAGGCAATTGGTGGCTCCCTAGGGGGCTTGCTAAGGCCTTCTGTTTTATTTTTGCCTCTTTTTTTTTTTAAAACTTGAGAAATGACATTACCATTGGGGATAGAATAATGATCTAACTGGAATCAAAGTTATATCCTTCAATAGACTTAAGATGTCAGTCACAAGAAGATGCTCCAGCTCTGTGGTTCCCAGTCCTAACCCTGCATCACAATCCCTCAGGGAGTTTCTGGAAAACACAACGTAAATGGTTTGTCGCCCTCCAAGATTTACCGAGGTCCTGGGGTAAGACCCGGGAATCCACATTTTAAAAAGCTCTACAGGGCATTCTGAGGCATGGCCACTCTCAGAATCACCGATCTAAGCCTTTAAGGAGATCTGGAACAGGAGGGTAAATGCTTGTCAACTCTGGTCAAGGGAGAAGTAAATTGTATGCAACAGAAATAGCTAACGTTTAGGGGCGCTCTCCACTGTGCTTAATGCCTTGCAAACGTTATTTCTTTTAAATCATAAAATCATCCAAACAAGTAGTTATTATGTTTTTCCCATCTATAGTTGAGGAAGTGGTTTGAGAGGCTGACTCAAGGTCACACAACTGATAAAGAGTGGAGTCAGAATTAGAACCCAAGTCTCTTGAATTCAGAGTTCATGATCCTAAAGCCCACAGTGGTGACTTCTGGTTCAATCCTGGGCCCTTCAGCTTCTTGGGCCAAAGTGTGACTCAAAAGTTCTCAACCCTGTAGGCATATTAGCATCACTAGGGAGCTTTAAAAATCTCCACTAGTGGGCTTCCCTGGTGATGCAGTGGTTGAGAGTCCGCCTGCTGATGCAGGGGACACGGGTTCGTGCCCTGGCCCAGGAAGATGTCACATGCCGCGGAGCGGCTGGGTCCGTGAGCCATGGCCGTTGAGCCTGTGTGTCCGGAGCCTGTGCTCCACAACAGGAGAGGCCACAACAGTGAGAGGCCTGCGTACCGTAAAAAAAAAAAAAAAAAAATCTCCACTAGTAAGTGGCCAAGGTGAATTTGAACCTGGCTGTTTGACAGCAAAGGCTATGCTCTTGTTTGCTGTCCTGAACTGCCTCTCAGCAGCCCGGCTCCCTCCTCTTCCTCCTGTCTGCCTTCTCCTCATCCCCATCCTCCCTTGCCTTCCTCCCCTCTCCATAATATTACCTACTGCATCCTTTCTATATGTCAAACACTGCACTAAGCTTTCCCTTCATCATCTCATCTGATCCTCCCGATAATCTAATGATGTGTTATAATTATAATTCCCATTTTTAAGAATAGGGAACAGAGGCTCAGAGAGAAGTTCATGCACATTAAGTGCAGATGGGATTTTAACTAGATCTGCTGACTCCAGAATTTTAATATCAACCTTCTTCTGTCTCCAGTCCTTGGGGGAGAGTAGACGGAGGGTTGATGCAGAGAGATGATTCCATGATGACTCCCATCTTCCCAGCCTGGAAGATGGAGAGACTAGGTCCTCCAGCAAAATCGATGTTTGGGTTTCCAGTCCTGACAGTGACAAAGGGGCTGGGAGTTCCTGGTATGCCCTGCACAGCATCCTCACCTCCGATGCTCAGGAAATATGCCCAATATGGTAACAGATGTGGGGCAGCTTCCCCCAGTGGCCTTCCTCATTCACCTCCTTGGAGCCCGGTGTGGTCTGTCCTTGGGTCCTTCATCCATCTGAGCTACCCCCATGAGATGATTTGGGCAACCTGTCTGAGGTCTATCCTCTCATCCCCTTGGGTTCCTCTGATGGCCGAGAAATAAACCCAGTCCTCCCTATGACAGTGGTGGCAAATAATCCCATTCCTTCCTGAGTGCAGGGCACTGAAAACTTCCCTGTGCGTTGTTGGAATTACCCCCTCCTCGCCACTCCAGCTCCTCTATTATCCTCCTCCCACCACTAGCCTACACACCCCTCAAGTGGCCTCCTCCAGCTTTATGACAGCTTACCCCGAGCCTGTCTGAATAATGCATACCATTATACAGCTGGGCTCCAAGCCCAGAGCTTTCTATAAAATTAAACAACCTCCAGCCAACAGTGCGATTCTACAAGCTCAGGCAGTTCCTGGTCCCACTCTAAGCTGAGTGCTTCTTTTCGGTCCTCAATGGGGGCTTCACATTCCATCTCACTTTCTATCTCCTCTCCCTCCCACATATTCCAGCCCTTGGGACACCTTTCATGAGGGTATGAGACACCCTTCTAACCAGGATGCCTTCTGTGACCTGATCCCAACCTGGCTGTCCAGGTCCACCCTCACTGGGTGCTCGGCCCTTTCACAACATTAACTCACTGCTCCTTCAGCAGCTGAGTCATGTAGCTGTCACGACCCCATTGTTAACCAAAGATTGCCAGCAGCAGAGCCAGGATTTGAACCAGAATCCCCTCAGTCTGGGTTCAGGATTCCCCCTTCTTCTTCTAGTAGCTAAAAATGCTAAGAAGACCATTTTTCACAGGCTTGGGAAAGGATGTAATGAGAATGCAGAGGCTTAAATATAGTTATGCTAGACTTGGCGTCTCCTGAGCCAAAGGAAGGCTGCCACGCTGATCCTGGCTCTCTGCCTCCCATTCTTTGGCGTCATTTCTTCATTGTCTGCTCCAGACGTAAATATCTATCTATCTATCATTGTACATATATAAATAAGATTTGTACTATATATGATTAAATACACACACATATAAACATGCATACATATATAAACATATAAACACACACACACACACACACACATATATATATATATATATATATATATATATATATATATATATATATATATTACATCTGGTGGGAGGTCATTAATAGCCAACAAGGCTGGCCAGGGAGACTTTAGGACTCCTGTTCTTTCTTCTTACTTTAAAGAGTAATTTGATCTTATGTCAGTGACTCTCTGGGTAAGGTCTTTATGTGCAACCCATATCAGATGTCCCAGGAACCGTGGGAAAGTAGGCAGGCAGGGATAAAAGACTGTGGAGCAAGAATTCAGAGGGGTATGTGTCTTGTCCCCATACCAGAGCATATTTTTTATCAGAATAATGATGTGCATTTAAAATCACATCATTTTAAGTGACCCTTTGACCCTTCTATAACCACCCCCTTTCAAATTATGTCAGGAGTTCCTACTCTGTGCTCTTTTAACCCTGCAACCCCTCCGCATTTCAACACACAGCTACCCAGATTTCTTCCTGCTTTTAACGTTGTCTGCCAGACAAGGAGCTCAGCATGGACAGGGACTGAGGCAGTGCCCAGCAGAGGGTCTGGCATATAATAAACCATTAATACCTTTGTGCTGCCTGAACAAATTTACCAGTCCTTTCCCACCAAATAAACTACCCTAAAAGGAAGGAGGAATATTATAAAATGTCAGAAATTCTGAACTCCCCCGGCATTGGATACTTTCATCTTGGTCCCTGCAGTGGTGAGCAGGCAAACTCTTAGCCTGCAAAGGGCCCGGGGCTTATCATCGTGGGGTGTGGGGAAGGGGAGATCTGGGGTGACATTTCAGTGAGGCTGTGCTGGGCCGTAGTGGTCATTGCTGCTTCTTCTGGTTACCCATACATGATGCTTTCAGTCATTCACGGCTACGTCCCTGGGGACACAGAACAGTGCCTGTTTCGTGCATAGTACATTTTTTGTTGAGAGAGTTCTGAAAAATCTGACTGGGGATGGTAATTTTGCTGAACCCACCTCCTTCTTCCTGTAACATCTTTCTCAGTTTGGGGAACCGAGGGCAGTGGGCATCGTTAGAGCCAGGAGTGGCGCGGTTACAGGCAAGTGCCCCTCAGGACCAAGTTCAGACCACTTGCTCGTGCATTCTTTCCTGCTGCCACCCCTAGGCACCCCTCCAGCCCTCAGGGAAGGGGAGAAGGAGGAAACAGGGCAAAGCCAGATGTGGGATGGCCAGCTTCCCCTGCTTTGGACGTGGATGTCCACGGTGGGGTTGCCACCTGTTTGCTGGACGTGTGGTGAGTCGCCTTTGTGATCTGTTGGTCTCTCTCACTTTGCTCCGGGATCCAAGGCGGCTTCAGTGATTTTTCTACAGAATAAATATGTCCAGTTAGGATGAGCGCCTCACTCCCAGACTCTTCTCAGAAATCCTCTCAGACTTCTCCTGGGAGGTCACCACAAGGTCTCAAAAAGGAAAAGTACAGGTTCACATTCAAGAGCTCGGCGGATCAATCCTAAAGGTTTTTTTCTTTTTCCTTTTACAAATTGGAGTGAAAACAAGACCAGTGTGGATTTGGGGTGATTATTTCACCCATCTGGACTTCAGTTTTTCCCACCCCCCCAAATGGAAATAAATTATAGTATTGAGGTAAATAAGCTCCCTTTTCTGTGCCTGCCACGGTGGTGGGAGCATCTGAGAAGCAACAGGTGGTCACCGGCATAGTGAGAACCAGCACGAGGCATCTAGCTTTCAGTTCCCTCCATCTGCCTCAGACTTGTTTCTAGAACCTGTTTCTGACAACTCTAGGCTTATTCCATGGCGGCTGCTGAGGGGTGTTGCCAGGAGTCGGGGAGCCGTGTTACCTGGGGTTGAGCCTGGCCCCAGCACGTGTGCCTGCCCTGGCCCCTCGCCTCCAGTTTAGATTACCAAGAGTGACATTATTCCTGGAGGTGGCATTTCACTGTAACACATGTGGGAGCTTGGGAGTGTGTGTGTGTGTGTGTGTGTGTGTGTGTGTGTGTGTATAGAAACCAGAGGGGAGGAAACATTCTTTTTTACTACTACGTTCCTGGGTTCTCTGGCTGGGGCCCCGTAAATTGGGCTGACAAAAGCCAGATTAACAAAAGAAAAAAAAAAACCAAACAGGTTTATTAGCACTTGCACTGTACTTATGCATGGGAACGGTCAGAGATGAGTAACTCAAAGGGTTGGTTAGAACTTGGGCTTAACGTAGCATCTTAGCAAAGGAACGGTATATTTTCAGAGAAGTGGTAAGACAAAGGAAGAGAACCTTGACTCTCTAGGGGTGGCAAATTGTGGGAAGACACATAGATGGGAAACTAATAGTAGATAAAGACTGAAGTCTGCTATGTGGATTCCTCTGGTTCCAAATCCAGGCTGATAAGGGTCTAATATTGTCTCCAGCGATTAACTCTTGTTCTTCCTAGTAGAGAGGGGAGGGGGTATAATCTTTTAAAATTTATGTCCTGCTTTTAGTCAAATAGGGAGAGGACAGAGATCTTGTTTTGTATCTGCTTCTTCTTAATTGCCTTCAGCTCAAAATAATCTTTACACTAAAGCAGCATATTTTGGGGTGGCTATTCTGCCACCCTACAGACCCCAAAACACACCTGCTGAGTGAGGGGTATCAGTAATTCTTGAGTCAGCCCCTGGAGAGGTCACACGGTGAGTTCATGTGACATTTTCTTTTTCTTGGCAGGAGGGTGGGGTCGTGGCGCTCTTCAAGGTCTGCCGGCAGGACAGTTTCCGGTGCTTGTACCCCCAGGCGCTCCGCACGCTGGCCTCCATCTGCTGCGTGGAGGAGGGTGTCCACCAGCTGGAGAAGGTAAGGGTGCAGCTGGCTGGCTGGGCGGGGCCTGAGGTCCCTGAGCGGGTGGGTGAATGGGGAGAGCGACCTCCTGGTGGACGTCTGGCAAGAGCAAGTCCCCTGAGTCCCTCCTGTTCCCAGGCATCATTCATGTGGGGCTGCTGGGATCTTGACTGTGGTCGATGAAGACATGAAGGGGGCCGAGACTGTGGAGCTCAGCGGGAAAGGCAGGGTCCAGAGAGACACTCAGCACTTCCTGGGTGGAGTGGCCAACAGAGCCTGGTTGGCGGGGCAGGGTGGGAGGTGGGGGGGAACACAGCAGGAGGCAGGCAAGTCAGGTGGGGAGGGGTGTCGAGGTTAAGGGCGGTTGGTCCTTCTCTTGTGGCAGGACCCCAGCAGAAGGAAGAGGATCCAGCTCCTCTGGGGACAGGATAGGCATGAGCAGGGTGGGCATGGGTGCCTGGGCAAGCAGGTGGGCTCCACCCAAAGAGGGCTTGGGTAAGGGAAAGGGAAACTGGAGTCTAAGCACATGATGGGTCAACACCACTGGAGGTGGCCAGGATTGGAGGGCAGGTGATGACTTGACAGTCCCAGGTGCCTAGCTCCAGGCCAACCTAGGGCAACGTGACCGATTCCAGCTACCACCTCCCAATTACCCCAGCTTGTAGGGCTGAGGCTGCTTCAACACTTCTGCCTGAGTGGGTCTGCGCCTGCAGCTGGGTCCTCAGGGATGTTAGCAGGGGGGTTGGGAGGCTAGTGCCGACACTTGGGGATTTCTCAACCACATTTCAAGGAAAGATGCTGAATTGTTTTTATGGAAGAGAGAGAGAAAGGCCTGGTATGACCTGGTAACGATTGTGGTGCCTGCAGGGTGAGGGGTAGGTACCTCGGGTCTGTTCTCGTGACTGGTCTAAATGGGGATGGGACAGCAAACTTGTCCCCTTCCTCTGCGTCCATTTCCCGCAGTCTGGTCCTGGCTGCCCAGAAAACCTCCACCCTACCCTCAGTTTCTTTACTTTGGTCCGGACTCCTAGACAGATGGTCATTTTACATTCTACCCTGCTTCTTTCTAAATCTGCTCAGGTTATGGGACAGAGTCCCAGGATCACAGGCTCTGAGGTGCTTTTAGCTGAGGATGGAGGGTGCATGGGAAATCTGCTCAGTTTACAGATGAGAAGGCTATGGCTCAGAATGGGGAAGTAATTTGTCTGAGGTCACACAGCAAAGTGGTGAAGGAGCTAGTGCCAGCCCTCTGGACAGGGTGCCCCCTTCCCATGGGGTCAGAAGCCTTTGTGTGTGCTTGCTTAGGTGGTAAAATGGATGAGAGAGGCAGTGGCGAGACAGACAGACTGCATGAAGTAAATGCATCGAGCATTTCCAGCTTCATGTGCTGAATAATCCTCTCTTCTCCCATAAAATCTTCTTCCTTAGACAGTGGGAAATGGCCATACGCGTTTGTTTCTCATCTTCTTTCATGCTGATTGGCAGGAAGAAGGGGAGGAAAAGGCAGAAGGGACTAGAATCACCAGTTCTCCAAAAGCAGTACATTTCTTGGCTTTAGAGAGTTTGCAGAGCAGCAGGGAAACCTCAATCCAGGGAAGAAAGACAGCAGGACTTTCTTTGCTCAGAGTGAAAACCTGTGCAGCTGGGAAGGCTGTGGAGGCAATTTCTCCCGCGGGCCTCCAACGCCAGAGGGCGCCAATGCGTCTTTCCCAGGCCAGATGGGCCACCGGCCTGGGAGCCAGCCCCTACCCACCGAGCAAGAGGACGGGGGACACTCAGCGCCTGAGGGCTTACTAAGCGCCCCGTGCTGAGCTAGCCCCTTACACGCATTCCCTTCATTAACCCACCAGAACCTCGTGAGGTGAGCACGATTCATATCTTCACCTTGAAGACGAGGAATTGAGTCTCAGCCAGTGTAAGTGACTCACCTAAAATCACAGAGTAAGTTTTGGAGCCAGGATTTGGACCCCGTCTGCTTGTCTAATGCCCAGTCGACCTCACTGACTCACTGGTTTAATGGATACTCTCAGACTGCCAAAAAAAAAATCCCTGCCGCTAAACCCGGACCACCTTGCTGTTTCTGGCCAAAGTCCTAATTCTCCCACCCCCAACTCGCATAGGAGAAGGTCACCGTCTCTGGGCTTTCCCCTCCTCCAGGTCAGATTACTTTCCACACACAGATACTTCTGAAATAACTCAGTGCCCGGCAGTGAGCAGGAGGGAGTCTTGTCAGAAAGGAGCCCCCGTGTGGTCGGAAACAGCTACTACAGCTCTGCAGTCACAGAGCTTGCCAAGTGTCTTCACAGGCAGCCGGATTCCATTTGATATCTGCCTTGAGTGTGCAAGCATCCCCATTATACAGACGAAGAAACCGAGGCCCAGAGATGTGAAGTGACGTAACAGACAAAACCCCTGGTCCTCTTAGAGCTTACGTTTTAGCTCAAGGGGTGGCAAGTTACAGCCTGTGGGCCGAAGTCATCCTGCTGTCTTGTTTTTGGCACGTACAGCCCATGAGTTAAGAAATTTTTTTTCATTTTTAAATGGCTGTAAAAATATCAGAAGAACATTTTGTGTCACATGAAAATTATGTGAAATTCAAATTTTTGATCCATAAAGTTTTAATGGATCACTGCCAGGCTCCTTTGTTTAGGTGTTCTCTATGTCTGCTTTTTCTCTACAACAGCATAATTAGATAATTGCAAGAGACCATGAGGCCCACAAAGTCAAAAACATTTACTATCTGGTCCTCTACAGAAAATGTTTATC
This sequence comes from Leucopleurus acutus, assembly GCF_964270905.1. NCBI lineage: Eukaryota > Metazoa > Chordata > Mammalia > Artiodactyla > Delphinidae > Leucopleurus > Leucopleurus acutus. Next base: position 69,180,463 of record NC_139151.1, read on the forward strand.
GACCCCTATTCTATCAGGTAATAAGGACATCATGACAGTGACTAAAAGGATAATAACATTTATCGAATACTTGCTTTGGACAAGCACTTTGTTAAACCCCATCTTTCATGGTGTCACTTAATCGTTAATCCATTGGTGCTGTTATCATCCATGTGGTTTGTAGAAGGAAGGGAGACTCAGAGAAGTGAAGCAACTTGCTCAAGCGCACACAGCTAATAGATGGCCTGGCGATCATTTAATCCCAGCTCTGCTGAGCCAGAGTCAGCCTGGGCTGTGAACCATTATGCCAACCCAGGACTCAACTCCAATACGTGAGGCTAAGGTCCATGCTCTTTTCCTCCACATCATGTTGCTTCCAAAGCTGTGAGATGTTCTAGAGACACCCAGGAGGGCCTGGATCCCCTGTCCCTCCCCCAGGTCCTGCCCACATGGGCTCTGTGATCCGGCTGCTGAGCGCTGGCCTCAGATGCTCTGGTGAGGTCACCCGTTGTCCACGTTTAGGACGGAAGGTGAAGAAATCCGGGGACAGGCTGATTTGCAGAAGCCGCAGCACGACAGGCAAGGCAGAGGCGAGGTGGGAAGCAGGTGCCCTGGGGCTTTCGCCTGCTGCCCACTCACCCGGCACAGTTCATGCCCTCTTTAGATAATGTCAAAGTCCCAGCCTCCCCCTGATTTCCTGGCCTAGCCTCCTCCCTGAGACTCCCGTAATTAATTGGCAGCAAGAAATGTGCTGGATTTGGTTAAAGTCCATTTCTGTCATGCGGCTACCCACCACCGCTTCCCTCCAACCTTAAAGTGGTTCATTAAATCACCCACAGACCCCTGCGGAGTATGAGTCTAGTCAGGTCACCAGACAGCCCATCCGTCCTTGGTCCTGCTGCATGATGCCCGAGCTCTGTTGGGCTTGGAGCATTCGAGTGGCCATAGATTCACCCAGTCACCTGTTTCTTCTTTCTCTGTCATCCAGTCGTTCACTTACTTTCAACTCACTCGTTTCCTTGCCTGCTCATTCAGTCCCTCACCATCTCATCACGCTACTAATTCATTCCGTCATCACACATTTGTTGTGAAGCAGCCCAGCTCCGGGAAAACTGGCCTTTGAGAGTCAGGCTCTTCTGTATGGGAATCCAGGCTTTCCCACCTACGAACTTGGACACGTTTCCCTGGGCAAGTTACTTAACTTCTCAGAGGTGTGGTTTCTTCATCAATCAAATGCGCATGATGAAATCTACCTCCCAGGGCTGTCAGATATAAATAGATTGCAGTAACCTGGTGCCTGGCGCCCACGAGGCGCTGAATAAATGGTAGCTATTCTGATTTTGGCGGGTGTGATGCCAGTTGCCGGGGTTTTGAATATGAGTGACCTGAAGAAGATGATGGTCTGGTGGAGAAGAGAGCTCTGGCATGCCAGCAGGAGGGGATAGCATGGCCAAAGATGCTGCCCAGGGCACAGTGTGGAGAAGTCAGTGGGGCTGGAGCACGAGTCCCTACAACCTTTCCATTTTACAGGTGAGGAAACTGAGACTCAGAGATCGTGTTCCCTCAGCTCATGAATGTGTAGTTTGGATTCAAACCCACGTCTGGCTGGTTTCTAAAGCCCATGTTCTTTATACTCTGTGACCCTGGGAAGAGCTGGCCCTTCTGAGGTAGGGACTGCAGGGCAATGGCTCCCAGGGAACCAGGCTCTGGGTACTGGTCCGGGAAGAGGGCAGACGTGGATATTCCCCGAGCAGGTTTGGAGCAGCGAGATGTCAAGACATAGCAAAGGCCTCTGCAGAGGTGCCTGAAGGGTCTTTCAAGTCTCCACGCTTTCTTTTCAGAGGTCTGGTTCATCCTGCCCACAGCCTCTCACCATCGTGCTCCTGCCAGGGCAGCGAGTTTCAGGAAGTCTATCCTGTGTCCTCAGCAGAGAGTCACCCCTCATTCCCCAGCCCCTGCGCTGGGCTCTGGGAGGAGAGACAGGCAGCTGTGTTCCCTGTCTCCCACATGGGCTGGCCAAGTGGTAGCCCCATGGCTATCAGAAGCTGCAGGCTGGTGGTACCACCTGTGCCTGGGGTGCTGGTGAAGGCAGCAGCAAGTAAGCAGTGGAGCTGGGCCCCGAGGACCAAGGTGGAGCTCCCAGGCAGGCCAGGGGAAAGTGGCCTCGGCAGAGGGACTCCACAGCTGGCTGGTAGGCCAGTGGGGCTCTAAGTCTTTTAGGAACTCCGTGCTCAGTGAGTTGGGGGGGCCCAGAAGAGGAGGCAGTGTTCTCTGAGACCCACTTTGGAGAAGATGGGATGAAGAAAATCAGGGCCAAAGAGGGAGTGAGGGCTTCAGAGCCACACAGCCCAGTGAGAGCAGATGAACCCAACTCTGTCTGGTGGCCAGGTGACCTAGCCCACCTGGACTGGTCAGGGCAGCCTTGGGGAGGAGTAGAGCTGGGAAGGTGGACTGGCATTACCAAGGGCGAGAACTGCTGGTTTTGGGGGAGGCTGAGAGGGGGCTAGAAAGTGAGTCCTCTCTGAACCTTGGTTTTCTCTTTATAAAACGGGGCGACACCTCCTCCGTGGGGCTGCCATGATGATGTGATGCAGCAATGCAGGTGGGGCCTGCTTGGAGGAAGAAATCGCCTGTGTCTGTTTCCCTTCCCTCTTTCCTGGCCTGTTTGTCTTCACATTTTCGGGTTGGTCTGGGGAACATCCTGCAATGCTCCCAGAAAGCCTCAGTCCTGGGATTTTGCCATGGCCCTGGCAGAGTTCCAGGTTGTTCTGAGTGGGTAATGGGACCATCAGGGCACTGTTGTTGCAGCAGTCAATGTTGGACAGAGCCAGGGGCCAGGATGGGGTGGGGGGGCTGGGGACTAGAGCTGGACTGGGGACTGGGGTCCAGGGAGGGGCTGGGCAGGAACCTAGAACCTAGGGCCGTAAGGGGTGGGGGGCATTCCAAACCCAATGCTCAGACAGCCTCAGACAACCTCCAAGACGGTTCTAGTAATTGCCTCTTCCAGACTTGAGACCAGAGACAATCTTGCTTTCAAAAGAGATTTTTTTTATTCCTACCCCCTCCCTCTTATTTCATTTTTTCAAATAAGGAATTCATCCTGTGTTGGAGCCAAGAGGAGAGCTTAATGAAAATCGATGGAGAAATTAATGATGAGCAGCGGGGAGGGGAGGAGGGCTCAACTTCAAGTCTGGGAAGAAAAGGGTCAGTGGCGAGGGATGGAGAAATTGCTGCCTGTCTCCAGACAGCTCTCTCACCTCATCCCCGTTTCCTGGGGCAGCTTCTTGGGATTGAGATGCCCTGACATCTGAAGGGCCAGGCTGCGGACAGGGAGGCCTGGACCCAGAGACCCTGGGTGGGAGGGAGCGGGTTCTGGGGGATGGTGGGGAGGCTCTGTCTCTCTAGCTGCTGCTTTACAGGACTTTCTCTACACTGCTTGGTCCTTGTAGGACTGCAGATGGTCAGAAAGAAGTCAAATCTGCAAAAAAAGTAAACCGGTTTTTCTCATCCTTTTGCTCATTTGGTTCAAACGATCATTTTGCAAGGAAGGCAGGGAGAGATGGTCATGCCCATTTTACAGAAGGGGAAGTTGAGGCTGGAAGGCATGGAGACACTGGCAGAGGCAGAGCCTGGGGCTGAGAACCCCATTTTTGCTTCTAGGTTCAGTTTGCTATGCCCCCCACCCCATTAGCCGAAAAGGACCATCGTGTGCAGACTCCAGGGCGAGGCAGCTACTTTATCTTCATGGAGTCAGTTCTACATAAGTAAGTGAGGCTGGGTGGGGAGAGAGGACCTATGGATGCCAGGCAAAAACTCTGCTTAATTTGACTTGAAGCGCCTTCTTTACCTTGTAGTAGCTCCTAGAGAGAGGGAGAGAGAAAATGCCTCGGAATGAGATCCACATGTCTCCTCACCCTTCTTTGGGGCTCAACCCACCTACCCTTATCAGCTTCCGCCAGCTCTCATGCCCCCAGGTGTGGGCCTTCAACTGCCCTGGATGGCGGACTGTGCAGAGAACCCGAGGGTGCCAGGTCAGCTGTCTGTGCTGTGACTGTGGACAGGCAGACAGAAGTGGGGACTGACACTGTCACCTTCCTCAGACCTGCAAAGGGGCTTTCTAGAGGGGGTGTGGCTCATTCCCTTCCCCACCTGCCAAGTCTCCCAACGCCTTCCATCTGCCTTGAGGGTATGGGTGGGGGGACTTGAGGGAGGCCAGGATGTGAAGAGGAGAGAACAGAATTAGGCACTCTGCCCCCCTCCCCCCTCCTCTCCCTGTGAGATTCACTTAGAGATTAGGGGCCAGTATCGTCCAGACTGAAGGAAGGCCCTGCTGGCTCCGGGGCTGTGCTGCACTCCAAACCTGAGTTTGGAGAGGGCAGCCTCAGTCCTAAATGCAGCAGCGGGCGAAGGCTCAGCTCAGCCGGGCCTCGGGTCCCCATGCGCTGTGCAACAGCGCCACCTGGTGGAAAAGAGCAACAGCTGCAGCCCGGCCACGCCTCTTGGCGTTGGGGAGAAGGGACGCTGTGCCGCAGGGGAGGAAGCTAGGACTGCTCAGGGCACTGGACGGGGTGGAGAGGTGGGGCCTGCACCATCAGCACTGGCTTCCCCTTTGCTTCTGGAGTAGGGCCAGTGCCAGCTCGGAGGCCAGCAGGGAAAAGGAAGTTGCTATAGCAGGGAGGGGAGACAGTGAGGAGATTGAGGGAAGATAGAATGTGCAGGTTTCGGGGCAGAATTTAATGAGGGAGGGCCCATTTCCTGGGAACAGCCTGGCACCAACAGCACAGAGCAGGCCAGCCCTCAAAGCACAGAGGCAGCAGGAACCAGCATCCGCCATCCCTTGACAGCAGGTGGTGGGTCCTTTGGTCACACACACAGAGACAGAGACGAGGAGAGCAAAGAATGATGAGAAAGAGGAAGAGACTTATAGGACAAGAGAAAGAAGGGCAATGAAAAGACCCACACGGATAATGAACACACAGTTTCCAAAGAAGTGTTTCATTCTCCCTTGGGCTACTTTAAAAGTACAAATATGGGCTTCCCTGGTGGCGCAGTGGTTGAGAGTCCGCTTGCCAATGCAGGGGACACGGGTTCGTGCCCCGGTCCGGGAAGATCCCTCATGCCGCGGAGCGGCTGGGCCCGTGAGCCATGGCCGCTGAGCCTGCGCGTCCGGAGCCTGTGCTACGCAACGGGAGAGGCCACAGCAGTGAGAGGCCCATGTATCGCAAAATAAATAAGTAAATAAATAAAAGTACAAATAATTAGTTTGGGTCTTCCCTGGCAGTCCAGTGTTTAAGACTCTGTGCTTCCACTGCAGGGGTGCAGGGGATCCCATGTACCGCACCCAGCACGGCCAAAAAAAAAAGAAAGTACAGATAATTAGTTTGAAGCCTTGTGATAGCTGGACATACAGTGCCCTGCTCGTGGCCTGCTTGGACATAGAGTGATCTCTCATGATGGTTTTAATTTTCATCTCCCTGACAAGTAATAATTTTGAGCGATTTTTCTATGTCCTTATTGACCATTCGGTTATCTTCTGTGAAATGTCTGTTTGACACTTTTGCCCATTAAGAAAAAATGAGTTGTTTTTCTTATCAATCTATAAGCTTCAAAAATACATATTCTACATACAAACCCTTTGTCAGATACATGTATCGAGACCACATATTCTCAGTCCGTGGTTTGCTTTTTCATTCTTTTAATGGTGTCTTCTGATGGATAGAAATTAACTTTGATAAAGTCCAATTTATTGATCTTTTCTTTTGTAGTTAGTGCTTCTTGTCTCCATTTAAGAAAGGTTTGTGTTCCCCCAAATCATGAAGAGAGTCTCCTATATTTTCTTCTAGGAGCTTTATTATTTTACTTTTCACATTTAGGTCAATGGTCTATTTCAAATTAAATTTTTTTGCTGTTCAGGATTCAGTGTTTTTCCATATGATATCCCATTGAGCCAGCACCATTTATCAAAAAGACCATCTTTTCACCACTGAATTAAAGTGGTGCTTTTGTTGTAGGTAAAGTGATGACACAGGTATGAGTCTGTTTCTGGCCTATTTTTCTGTTCAGTTAATCTTTCTTCCCATCCTTGTACCAACATGGCACTGGCTGAGTCCCTGCAGTCTATAATAAATTTTAATATTTGGTTGTATAGATCCTCCAATTTTGTTCTTGTTTAAGATTATCCTGGTAATTCTAAGTTCTTTACATTTCTATATATAATTTAAGATTTTGATTGGCATTTCTTTAAATCTGTAAATAAATTTTGGGATAATTGACTTCTTAAACAGTATAGGGTATTCCAGTCAATAAATGCAGCGTACCTGTCTACTTATATAGACTGTATTTAATTTCAGCGATGTTTTAAGTTTTTAGTGTCGACATCTTGCATATCTTTTTTAAGACTTATTTCTAGGTATGTTTTTATGCTAATGTAAGTGTTATTTAAAATTTTTAATTTTCTAATTGTTTTTAATTCATAGAAAATACAATTTAGAATATTGTGTCTAATGATCTTGCTAAATTCACTTATTAATTTTTTTTTTTTTTTTGCCTTACGCGGGCCTCTCACTGTTGTGGCCTCTCCCGTTGCGGAGCACAGGCTCCGGACGCGCAGGCTCAGCGGCCATGGCTCACGGGCCCAGCCGCTCCGTGGCATGTGGGATCTTCCCGGACCGGGGCACGAGCCCGTGTCCCCTGCATCGGCAGGCGGACTCTCAACCACTGAGCCACCAGGGAAGCCCCACTTATTAATTTTAATGGTGCGTAGATTCTTTTGGATTTTATACAGGTTTGGATTATGTACACATGTACACAATCATGTGATCTATAAATTATGACAGTTTCACTTTCTCTTCTGCAATCATTATACCTTTTTACTTCTTTCTGTTGTCTTGTTGCATTGGCTAGGGCCACTGTAAAATGTTAAGTAGGAGTGGCCATAAAGGCTACCTCTGTCTTGTTACTGATTTCAGGGGGAATGCTTTTGATATTTGATTCACTGTTACATTAAGTGGATATTATCATTTTAAGGATTAGAATACTGAGGCTTAGAGAAGATGAGTAACTTGCTCATTTCACCAAGTCAGCAAGTAGCACAGTTAAGTTATGAACCCAGGTTTTTCTTACTCCTCGGCTAGAGCAACTTCCACTGTACCACAGCTACCTCTAGAAGAGAGGTGCTTAACCCAGGATCTCCATTAGAGTCACCTGAGGAGTCTTTAAAAATACTGATGCCAAGACTCCACCCAAGACCAATTACATCAGAATTTCTGGTGGTGAAGCCCAGGCATTAGTATTTTAAAACTTCCCCATATGATTCTAATCATCTGAGAACCAGGCAAATAACCACTGGTCTAGAAGCCCATTGGCACAGTTCAGATCCCCAGCTGTGCCAGTAGCGCTTTGCTGAAAACTTGGTACTTTCACATCAGCAGATGCCTAGTGACCCTCACCCAAAGGGAAATGAACTTTTTCCTAGTGACCTTTTGATACCTTCTCACAAACTCCACTCCTCCCACTACGCAATGCCTCCAGAGCATCTTTTCGACAATCTGCTTTAAGGAAAATCACTTGCTTGACAGGGAAATTATTTTCCATTTATATTCTTAAGTGATTTAATTCTTGATTTCTTTCCACCTCAATAACTCACCTCACTGACTTTGCTGCCAAGCTGGTTATATAATCCTTTCCATCCATTGTTCCATTCCCTATTACATATTCATATTTGTTTTTGTCTATTTTGACATTTGGCTTTTAATCAAAGATTCTTGTTTGAAAAAGCAAAAGAAGTTGAGTGGGGTCTGGATGCGTTCATTTGGGAGGAAGATAGTGTTATCCTCCTGAAGGCCCGTTTCACTTTCTGTGGCTTTCTGCTGGGCTCCCAGCTCTACCACCACTCCTTAGAACAAATACGTCATTTTATAAAGTGAGCCTTTAACCCCTTACATTGTTCACAGAATTTGTCCTGAACCTTGCCCTCATCAGATCCTGTTTCTGGCTTGTAGGTTCCTTTATTCCACCGAATGTTTTGCCCTGTCCCTTGGCCCACACTTGTCTTTGCTTCCCTGGGCCTGACCCTGTTTCACTCTCTGTGCCTGAATTTTCCCTTCGGCTGTACTCTGGGCAGACAGATCCATCCATGAGCAGGATTGCAACTGCCTTGTGGTTCCCACTTGTCTTCTATTTTTTCTTCAGGCTTTTGGTGTCCAAGTGGACAGAAAGGTGAAGGAGGAAATGTGGGGGGTCTTTAGCTCATGCTCCCCCACTGAGGCTGAGTTATCACTGCATTTGCATGAATCTGTTTATCTGTTACAACAATCAACTCCTCTGCCTTTCCCTAAAAAGTAAACATGCAAAAAGGAATTAGGAAGGAGCAGACCAGCACCACTGATATATGATGGGCCTTTGTATACTAGCCAGTGTCCCTTTGATATTCACATCAAAGCCACCACTGATGCTTTTCCAAAAACCGGCAGGAGGACATTGCTCATAAATTGGACGTGATGTTTACAGTACACTTGGATTCCTCAACTGCGTGGTTTCCACACTCCTTCTCCCACTGCCCAGTAAGACTCTCCGAGCCCACCCATTCCCTCTGTAGCAGATTCCTGTTGCATCGATCCTACGGCCCAGGTAGTGACCAGGCCAGACCATCCTCACCAACACGTGAGCACCCTCCCGTGAGGAAAGCTTGTCCTCTGCCCAGGCCCATTCCACGCTAGGTAAAACCTAATTACCTCTAAGTGCTTCCAGCAGCAATTTCTTTAGGGATGTGAAAGTGCTTTGATTAGATTGTTCTCTTGGCATCATTAAGTTTATGACTGAGGATGGGAAGTGGGCGTTTGGGGATGGAGACTTTCCAGAAATGGGATCAGGGTTGGAGGAAGTGGGATCAGGGTTGGAGGAAGCTGGCTCAGGCTGGGCTGCTCCCAGGCCCTCACTGGAGCTGAGCTGAGCGGCCCTCACTGACCTGGCCCTCTCACCAGCTTCTCACCTATGTTGCCCCACCAAAGGCCCCACAGAGGGGCCACAGGGCCAGGAGCGGGGAGACCAGGATGGGAGTCCCGGCCCTGGCGTTACCTTGCTTCGTGGCCTGGGCAGTCTCTTCCCCACCCTGTGCCTCTGTTTCCTCATCATTCAGCCCACACTTCACAAGGTAACCACTGTGTGTCAGGCCTCAGCTGGGTACTAGAGACCAGAGAAGATTCAGTACAGGAGCTGCTCTGAGCAGCTCAGATCTAGTGCAGGGATGGGCATGTAAGCTGGGGAGGATGGTCCAGCACGATAAGTGCTCTAGTTGTGGGCACACCAGAGGGGTGTGGCAGCTGGGAGAACAGAGACCCTCTGTCTGGGGGAGGAAGGTGCATGTTCACAGAGGAGGTGACTTCTCACCTGGGTCTGAGAGGGAGCGAGGAGGGGAGGCAGGGAAGATGAGCAGTTCAGCTGAAAGTGAACTGGGCTTGAGATGCCTGTGAAATGTCCCAGAAAATTCGTTTTAGAACTGAACATAAAGAGACGCAGTAGCAGGCTGGAAATGTAGATGCGGATCTTGGGAAAGGAGGTCAGGGCTGGAGGGCTAGGGGGTCATCATAGTGAGTCATTGAGGCCACTTGGGTTTGGGTGCTATTGACTGAGGTGGTACAAAGTGGGCTGATGGCAAAACCTGTGGCTAAGAAACAGCGGGGCTTCCCTGGTGGCGCAGTGGTTGAGAGTCCGCCTGCCGATGCAGGGGACACGGGTTCGTGCCCCGGTCCCGGAAGATCCCGCATGCCACGGAGCGGCTGAGCCCGTGAGCCATGGCCGCTGAGCCTGCGCATCCGGTGCCTGTGCTCCGCAACGGGAGAGGCCACAGCAGTGAGAGGTCCACGTACCGCAAAAAAAAAAAAAAAAAAAAAAAAGAAGCAGTTAGCTAGGAGGAGGTGAGCCCAAAAGTGGGTATTGCGGAGGCCCAGGAAGGAGAGAGGCCTAGATAGAGAGAGTTCTCAGCAGGGGGAGATGATTCAGAAAGGTCAAATAAGAGAGGAATGGACAGGCTGGGTTTTGTACCAGTCAAGTTCCCCAATCCTTTGAAGCATATGATCTCTCCCTCCACCCCCCACCTTTGGTTTCTCTATGTGTTTGTCTTTCTCTGTCTCTTATTTTATTCCTGATTCATCTCGGTATCAGTCTGCCTAGTTTAGCATCTCTCACCATAAGGGGCTCAGTTACTGTTTGTTGAACATTAGAGATGCATGGGTGGTACTTTTTCTCTCTGTTCCCTTCTCAGGAATTGTAATTATTAATCTTATTGTTCCTGGTCAGGTATTAAAAGAGGAGTCACTGACCTTTTAGAAGTTCTAGTTCTGGGCTGCATGACCCAAAGTCGTCCAAGCAAGCGGGTAAACTTGTGGGCCCCAACCTACAGGGCTGAGGTTCTCCATGGGGTCTCAGGCCCAGAGGAGCCTGCAGAAAGGAGCCCTGGAGAGAAGCCCAGTTGGGAGACCTCAGCTGGGGCAGGCAAAGTGAGGCGAGCTAGGATTCAGGGCCCCAAGTCTAGGAGAGATGACTGCAACCGCCAGGGGGGGATAAGGTGGCGTGATGGTACCACCATGTGGCAAGCACTGTACCTGCATTCTTTAAGTTAACAATTCCAGATTTCAGCAGCCTCTGGGGTTGGTATTTTTATTCCCATTATATATAAAGGCTCAAAGTAGGTACCAAAAATTGTCTGGCTAGTAAGATATGGCAGCAGGATTCAGACCCAGGTAGGTGTGACTCCAGAGCCTGTGCATATTCTGACACTACAGGCATTGGTTCAGGCACTGGGAGGCCCAGAGCCCTGTGGTGGAGGGCCCCTCAGGGGCTTCTGCTTGATAATCTGGACTGGGTTGGAGCTGCTGAGACGGTGATGGATACGGAGATCAATCTGGGCTGGTGGCAGCTTGCTAGCAGGAGGCCAAGTGGCCGGTCAGTGGCATCAGAGCCAGAGGCCTGGACAGTTGGTCCACATGACAATCCAGGGTCACTTTCCTGGGGTCCATGTTCCCAAGCCGGCTGTTCTCCAAAGCTGCCCCTTCCTATAGTGGGCTTTGCTTACGATATCCGCTCCACCTGCAATGCCATTTCTTTACCTTCACTCGTCTAAAGTGTGTCCTCACTTAGGACACACCTAGGTCCCATTTTCTCTCTTGCATTTTTTCCCCTTTATTGAAAGCCTACTATGTGCAAGCCCTGGAGAAGTCACGGGTACACAAGCTGTGGTCCCCAGCCTTGCAGAGCTTCCAGGAAGATGTCAGAGACAGCCAGACAGAAAAGGAAGTGGAGAATCACATCCCAGGGTGCTTCTCCAAATTGCTGGTGTATAAAGTCGGCTTCAGACCTTGTTAAAAAGCAGATTCCAGGCCTCGCCGGAGAGCCTGGTTGAATAGGTCTGGGTGAGGCCCAGGAATGTGTTTTGAAGAAACTCTTAGTGAAGTTGGTGTCATCCACAGATGCCACTTGGAGAAACATGGCCATCCAGTGTGATAAATTCTGTTATGACAGTAGATGTGCCTGGACATGAGCTCCGAGGAGGGCCGCCCTCCCTGAGCTGGGGTGTGGGCAGTAAGTCAGAGTGGCTTCCAGGAGGTCTCCCACGGAGCATCCTCACCAGAAGTCACATTGTCCAATAGTCACTTGAGGACGGGTCACTTGTCCCTGCCCCACTGCTCCAGCACAAAGCCTGGCACTCAGCCTGTGCCCAGGAAGATTGTGCTCAGTGAGTTTGCTGAGTGGCAGTCTGGGCTGGGAAGCATGCCTAGTGTGCAGGGCCTGGGGGGCACAGACCCTCCGGGACCATCCACCTCTTGGCCTCTCTGGTGCATTCAGATTGGCCCATCTCCCAGCAGACGTTGGGGATTAGGTTTGGGTCTGACCACCGTTCCCAACTGGGTCTGAGATGCAACTCCGTCTGCATCCAAGATGAGATTAGGGAATAGGATAGGCTGAGACGTTCCCCCACTGGAGACCCTGTTGCTCCCTAGCTACTGCCTTGGATGGTGCTGGAAGGAGGAAGGGGACGAACCGGATAAGCCTCAGAGGCGTCTTAGGTTGGCAGTAAGAGGGGTGCTCCCTGTTTCTAGGCCCCATGTCCTTCCCTGGGCCCAGGTGAGGACTGTTAGTCAAACACCTGGCACGAGCCCAGTCCTGCAGGGGCTGCTGACTCCTGTTTGCTCTTTTATTAAGCACATCCAGGTGAGTTTTATTGCGGACAGTTCCCCGGGCTCCTGTTTCCACATTTGTCTCTTTTGAGCCTGAGATTGCCAAACGCTTTCACAATTAATAGACCTAAGACTCCCAAGAGCATTTAAGGGAGGCCCAGAACATGGTGGGGGTAATTAGTCAAACAAAATGCAGCCTCTGGAGAGCAGCCGAAGCTGAGTGGCAGGAAGTAAGGGAGCAGGGACAGGAGGCCGGCCCTCGGCAGGTGTAGGGCAGCAGCGCAGGCCCCTCCCCACCTCACCTCACCTCACCCCAGCTCTTTCCCTGCCTCGCCCCTCCCCACGCCGACCCCTCACAAGGGAAGGTCTCCTTGGCCCTTGGTGGCAGGGTCCCCAGGCAGGCGGGTGTCCTGGGGCGTCGGAGGGCTGCAGGGGCACTGCTGAGCTAACCTTAGCAAGTTACTGCCTTTTCTCTAAACAAATCTCACCTGCTCACCTTTGCTGGAGGCTGGGGTCTGAGTTCAGGTGTCACGTCATAGAAGGCAGTGTGATGCCTCTTCAAAACCATGGGCTTTGAGGCTAGACTACTGTGGTTCAAATCCCAGACCAACTGCTTTTAAAGTCTGCCATCTTGTGTAAGTCAATGAACCTTTGTGTCTCAATTTCTTCATCTGTAAATTGAAGATAATAATAACACTGACCTCAGAAGGTTATTAAAAGGATGAATGGTATAATAACACATACGCTGTATATAACAGCACTGCCCTCAGAAGGCTGTTATGAGGACTAATGGTGTAGTAACACATGCACAGTGTAGCTGGCCTATAGCAAGCACTCAGTAAGCAGAAGTTACTAGGCCAAGAGCAGGTCCGACTGGAGCAGAACTGGAAGCTGCAGTCTTTAACTGGCATTCAGGTTCCACTCTGCCCAGGTCTGTTTCTCTCTGGTGGGGCAGAGAGAACAAGGCCTCCAGGGGAGCAGCCCTCTCTCTACGGGGGGAAGGTGGTGGAGGACAAGATGCGGGAGGAAAGATGCTGATGAGCTCAGCCTGCTGCCGACCCAAGGAGGGGAGGAGGGGGCCAACATTGTTAAGCAACACTTCTGGATCCAGCATCACCTGCTTCATCTCTTTAACTCCTCACACCTTGTTGGTGGATTAGAAAACAATCTCAGAGAGGCTGAGTGACCAACCGAGAGGGAGCTAGGATGTGAACTCAGGGATGTGAGATTTCTAAGAGATTGTTCTTTCTACTACAATTCCCTCTGGTGGATGCCCTGGCCTAGCCCCTGGACGCCTGCTGATGTCCACTATCTAAGATGCCGTGGGAAGTCAATGATCTCTTTGGAGCCAAAGGATAAGCCCCCAGAGTCACTGGGGTCCAGGCTGGACTGTGAGTCTCTCTCATTATTATCTTGAGCATGTGCTCTCCCAGGATGCACAGGGCTGTGCCCTCTCTCCATCGGCAGGTGGATGGCGTTCTGTGCTTGGCCGACATCCTGACTGACGACAGCCACTCAGAAGCCACGCGGGCTGAGGCTGCGGCTGTGGTCGCCCAAGTCACCTCCCCACACCTGCCCTTCACCCAGCACCTCAGCAGCTTCCTGGAGAGCATGGAGGAGATCGTGACAGCTCTCGTTAGTGAGTCATCCGGGGCTGGAGGGTACTGTTGGGTGAGGAGGGCCTTGTCACAGTTGTCTTTAGGAAGGACAGGAAGGTCTCCCTGTCCACCCACCCCTCACCGCACCCACATATCTCCTGCACAGAGATCACACTAGCTGAAATCCCACCATGGAAGTATCAGAGTCAGGCCTTAAAGAGCTCTGTTGTCAAGTCTTCTAGTAAAATGTTTGCAGCCCTCCAAGAAGCTCCTTGAATTGAGTTCAGATTGAGGTTAATTGGCCTTTCAAATAGGAGAACAGGACAAGCCCCAGGGAAGAGTGGGGCGTCAAATGTTGAGGTTCAGATCCTTATCCAGAGAGATTCTGATGGGCTTTGTTCCTGAAATCTCAGTCTATGGTACCCGGTACCCAGCGAATGTGGCAGCAATGACTGGAGGCAAGCAGCTTCTCAGAGAGCAGCTGTTCCCCACCACCTGCTGCCTTCAGTCCCACCACTGACCTCACTTCCTGGGGCCCTGAAAACTTTGACTCTTTCAGGGTCCCCTGTTCAGACCTGTGTGCTCCTGGCAGGAGAATCAGAGCCCCACATCTAGAATGCAATCTTCCTGCAAACACGCAGGAGCTAGGGGGACTCACCTGGATGACAATCCTCAGGAAACTTGTTTTGCAAACTACATCCTTTCTTTGATAAGTTCTGGTAATGCTCTGGGTTTCTACTTCGATCCCTTGCTCTGTCACTTTTCTCTCTATCTTTATCTCATTGAAACTGAATGAAAATTGATCTCATCAGAAAATTTAGGGTTCGTGCTTGGAGTTACCAAAACAGGGTTGGCAATATCTGGAATAGCACACATTTAGGAGCAGCACAGAACAGTGAACTTGGAGTCAGAACACTTGGACTTGGATTTTTGTCTTTGATAAATCTAGCCAACAGAAAGCTCTTGACTGGCAGCCCTGTGCAGGCTGTGCGAGATTTTGCCCTGTCACATTGCAGAGCTCACTTTACAATTTTCCTATTATATGAAACAAGGGGTCAGGACCTGTTTCTCTCAAGGTTCCTTCTAGCTCTAGAATTTTCAGATCTGCAAGTACTTTGCACGCAGGAAGCATCAGTTAAGTTGATTTTTCATGGCTGACTCTAGTTACTGTGGTCGTGGCAATCCACAGGCCAGGCTGGGAGAAATCAACTTGTCAACATCTACATTGATTCAAATTTGAGAAAATGCAGAAGCCAATTGTTCAAAGTCTTGGCTGGAAGGAACGCAAGAGGCCATCAAGTTTAATGCCCACCCTATAAGAGAAGAAACCTAGGCCCAGAGGGGTTGAGGAACTTTCTCAAGGCCACATAACAGTGTTAGGATTCACTTACACCAGCGGTGTTGTACTCGGTCATATGCCAGAGCTAGGCAGGAAACATAAATGAGGTGAAGAGGCCAGATGGAAGAAGAAAATAAGGAGATTTGAGTCCTGTATTGAAATTTAAAGCACGTGCAGTGACTAAAGAGGGGCAATCACTGATAAATTCCAGTTCATTGTTGCCATGTAGGAAAGGCCAATTTAAAAAAAAGACAAAAATCCTAAGTTTTATGGAAAACCTCACCGTTTATAAATGATAGCAAATACTAAATCAAAACATATATATTCCAAACAACCTTTCATTATTGCCATATGTCCATTTCTACTTTGCCCTGGCTGGATTTCTCCCCGGAGAAGAGGAGTCTCCCTATTTATTTCACCCTAATGAAGATCGTGGTGGAGTCTGCTCTGAGACTCAGCAGATGGGATTTATCTTCTGGGCAGGTAGCCAGGGCTCTGTTCTTTGGTGGGAAATAGTCCTCCAATTTCTTGCCATTCCCTGGAAACATTTATAAATGAGTCACTGGAATCCTCAATTTAATCTTCCTAACACATCCCAGGTGATTCAGCCTGTAGTTCAAATAAATGTGCATTAAAATTAAAAGGCACTTAGGTGGTTGTGTTAATAATTGCTGTGTTGGCAGCAATGGTGACTCATAAGAATGAGGGTGGGTGTTCGGACCTAGAAGAAATCTTGCAACAAAGTGGGCTGTGAGTTGTATGGTCCTACCTCAAACCCTGGACGTAGGGAGATGGCGTGGAAGGGCTGACCCTAGTGGTTCCCCCCAAATCAGAGGATAAAGCAGTCATTGGAAAGGGGAAATCAGAGTTCTTAATTCCTTGGCTAATGTGCTGCCCCAGCCCAGGGTGGCTAGATCAAGATGCTAAGTATTTTAAGAGTCGTACCTGGGCTGTGGGGAGCAGCATTGCCCAGAAGCAGGCATTGCCATCCTGATAGAAATGAAACTAGATCTACAGAAGCATCACTGGGAATGAGGCAAAGAGGCCTAGAGACAAGAGGCAGCCTGGAATGTAGAAAGAGTGGGGACTTTGGGGTCAAGCAGTTTGATTCCAGCCCCCTCCCTCCCAAATTAGCATCGTTCCTCAGTTCCACAATTTTGGGGAAATCATTTAACATTTGAATCCTCTGTTCCTTCATCAATAAAACTGTGATAAAAAATTGGGTTGTCGTGAGGATGGAATGAGTTAGTGAGGTCAAGAATGTACAGCTTCTGCTTCTCCTACTACCAGCTTCTCTGAGTCTCAGCTTCTACCTCTAAATAAAGGTGACCACTTTCTGCTCTAAGCGTGCTCAGAAATTAATGGCACTGTGTAAGACACACTACAGGGGTTCAACTAATGCTATTTTCTGTCCCTATAAAGGCAGGAACCAGAAACTGCATGCACTGGAAGGTGCCAAGAGCTTCCAGGTTTAATGCCAGAACCTAGAAGTAGACTCTTTGGAAGCAAGAACTAGAGATCAGGATAGAACACAGCTCAACTCTGCCCCTAAAGCTTTCTTTCTCTCTTGTGGCTGTTTTCTTGGAGTATGGCTTCTCTTCCTGTATTTTCATACAGGTGCTGTCAGTAGGAGGGGCTTGGACCCAGGAAGCACCTTGATTAGCGGTCAAGCTGGAGCTGAGGGTCAGAAGTCAGGTCCATTGGGTTGGGTGGGCAGCACCATGGACCCTTTTATGCCTCCTCCAAGGCAGGAGTCCATTCTAGGTCATGTGGAGCCCATGAGGGAATGTATTATGTGGGGAAGGGATGCAGGGTTTGGGGGTGGTCCTCTCCTCCTTAAAGACCCTCAGTACAGTTACAGATGGTAAGTGGGGGGATATGGTTAGGATTGGGTTATGGCCACTAGGATCAGAGAGAAAGAGCCTGACATTCAGAGGCTTGGTGTAGGACTCTTCTGCAGCCAGGTGACCCTGTTCCTGGGACCAAAAGGAAATCCTGAAACTTTGCTGATGGCAGCTGGAGAGGTAGTGTTTTTATGTTTTAACTTCAGCCTCTTCAAGGCAAATTCAGCAGGTCTAGTGTACGCTGCTGGAGACACACACGTAGACTAGGAGCTCTTTCCTGACCAGGGCCTTTGTACATTCTGTTCCTTTGGCTTGCAGCATGCTGTTCCTCACAATATTCTCATGACTGCTTCATTTTTTTCCCCTCAGGTCTCAGCAGTAAAGTCACTTTCTTAGGGAGACCTTCCTTACGCACCCAACGGGCCTCTAGTTATTCTCCGTCTTAGCACTTGTTTATTTCCTCCTTCACATTTATTAGTTTGCAGTTATTTATATTAGCTTTTTAAAAATTCATTTTTTCTTGCCCACTAGTAGGATGTAAGCTTAACAGGAGCAAAGACCTGACCTTTTGTTTTGTTCGCCAGCCCATCCCAAAACACCAGGGTGCCGGGTACATAGTGTTCACTCAGTAAATACCTGTTGGATGGAGTGATTAGGAAGCACACATAAGGTTTCAAATGCCACCCCTGCTACATATGTAGGAAGATACATCTGCCTCTCCAGTAACTACTTTCTTCATCTGTAAAATGGGAATTATAACACCTGCCCACATTTTCTCCCAGAGCTATTGTGGAAACCAAATGAGGTAACTGATATGAAAGCGCTCGGCAGTGAAGCTGTTTTCTTTCTCTTCACCATCCAGAACTGTGCCAAGAGGCCTCGTCTGGGGAAGTCTTCCTGCTGGCCTCTGCGGCCCTTGCCAACATCACCTTCTTTGACACCATGGCCTGTGAGATGCTCCTGCAGCTGAAGGCCATCCGCGTCCTCCTGGAGGCCTGCAGCGACAAGCAGAGAGTAGACACGCCTTACACCCGGGACCAGGTGAGCAGCTCATGGGGAACCAGGCCCAGAACCTGTAAGCGTGAAGTCAGAGGGCAGGAGGCCAGGGCTTAGGTTCTGGGGGGCAGCATGGCTGCAGCTTACTGTCGGTCCTGTTAGTAGCAATCTGGGGGAAGGTAAAGGAATATGTTTTCGACACGCCTTGTTGCCCTTGGAGCACCTCCACAAGCCCATTCCCACCCTCTTCTCCCATCCCAACCACTAGAGAGACTTCCTCCATCTCCATCCAGACCTGTCCATCCTAAGACGCAGAGAGGTGCCATGGGAAGATCCCTGGACCTCCTCTAAAGGTCTGTATCCAGCCGTGTGGGCACCTGCCTGTCTGACATTATACCTGCAGCGAGTTTCTTCCTTTCTCTGCCTCTGTGAAACAGGGTCTGGGAGCAGAGCCTTGCTTCTGGGCCTCAACCCCTATATCAGTCTCAGTTGTTGTTTTTTTTCTGTATATTTGAGCTCCATGTAAAGTCTTGTTTGGGGAAAAAGGATTTTACTACTAAATGTGTTTGAAAACATTGAATGAGGGGGTTTTCAATGGCCTTTGAGCTCTGAGGTTATGGAATTCCATCCTGTCCCACCTCTGCTGCACTCAGCCTCCCATTTCTCTTCCAGAGGTGGGGGCAGTGGATTGGTGGGTTTTAGTTCTCTGTAAATTCAACCAGGTGCCTGAACTCTGTGTTAGATGAGCCTCCAACCCAGCTCATCCCTGTCTGTAACCCAGCTGCCCAGCTCCACCTTTCGTCCAGCCTCATCGTCCAGTCAAAGCTGCCCCAGCTTCACGTGCCAGCTCCTACCCCAGCAACTCCGGGAAAGCCTTCCCAGACGGCCCCAACTCCCCGGGATCATCCTTTTCTTGGAGGCCACACCTCACAATGCAGTGTTGACTTTTCCAATGATATTTCTTCCTTCCCAGTTATTTCATGTTTATCCCCCTGAGGGCATGGCCTGTGTTCTATACTTCCCCGGGATTTCTTCAGGCCTCTAGCCCAGAGCTGGTACCCTTGGCGAAATTCTATAAATGCTTGTTTAGGACGTGAAAGGGAAGAAGTAGGGTGGCACTCCATCAGTTCTTTCTTGTCTTTAGAATCACCTGTGGAAAGGCAGCCAACCATAGAAACTCCCTCCCATTCAGAGGGAATTTCTAGTATATAAGCATTTGCATAGGAGGGTTCTACTAATATCGTGAGGCTGATAATATCTGCTGCATTTTACAGATAAGAGTATTGAGGCTCAAGAGAGTATCCCCCAAATCATCTGGCTGACAAGTAGCTAGCCAGCACTGAGTCCTGGCCTGACATAGACCTTGGTCTTTGACTCTTATCTGCTGCCATCTCCGAAAATGAAGAGGGGGTAGTGGAGCTATGGAGTCAGAGAGACTGAATGTCAACCTTGTCTGGGGCCATTTATTAATTGGGTGACTTTGGGAAGTCACAGCCTCCTGGGTGTTGGTTTTATCATCCACCTTGCAGTGTCCTTGTGAGGGCGAGTGAGATAATACACGTAAAGGACCTGATACAATGCTTTGTCCCTGCTAAGTCCTCAGTAAGTGACGACTATCATTATTTTTCAAACTTGATGTTGCAAGGAAGAGCACAGATAGTGAATTATCCAAAATCTTCAGTTTGGTCTTCCAAGCCTTGCTTGATGGAGTTCCAGACTTCCTTTCCTGTTCAATCTCTCACTGCTTAGTTGGACAAGCCCCATAAAGACAAGGCATGGCAGCACAAAGAGATCAGGAGTGGTGGCTCACTGGGCTGTCTGTTGGCTGCTTGACGCCTGGCGGGGGCTGGCCCTTTGCAGTCACTGTCCTTGGCTGTGGGGCATGGGACTGGAGGGCTCACTCTGCAGGATCTGCCTTGTTCCCCCTCTTCTCTTCTTCAGCTAGACGCCTCCAGTTGCTGGGTCTCTCACCTACCTGACATGATTTTAGGTCCCTTTCCTTTCAAGTACCTCTCCTGTAGCCAACTCTGGTCATTTCATACAAAATCCAGTAGTGAGGCAGTAAGAACAGGGGTTAGGGGATCAGATGACGTGCGGTTAAAGCTTCTCTACTACGTGATCATGTAACTCTGGGCAATTCACTCCGAGCCTCACTTTTCTCATCTGTGAGAGATAATTGAATAATACATACTTCACAGAGATAAAATAAGAACTGAATAAACTAATACAAACTTTTGGTACAGTTCCTGGAACACAGAAACTATGAAATAAATGGAAGCCACTGTCTGTTATTATTATTGGCCTTTGAATGTGTGGTACTCAGCCCTGAATGGGGAACCTTCAGAGGGGAGTGTCCTTATCTGTAAAGTGGGATGGTCTCCTCCAGCTTAGACATCCCATGGCTCTATATGTACAGACCCTTTTTCATCCTGAGGAGTGACTGGCCCCCTCTTGGAACCTCACTGATTCCTAGGAAGGAGGGGCTCAGGGTGGGGAGAGAATGGAGAATGTAGTCAAGCTCTATGCAAATGGAGTCAGGCGTTTTCCTGCCACACTCTCCCACTGTCCTGTCTCCGTCATCCCCCCATCTCCCCCCGCCCTTCCCACCACCCCACGGCTGAGCCAGGCTCTTCTCCTCTGTCCTCAGGATGGCCTCACCTTCAGCCCTGGCTCAGAGCAACCACTTAGCTAGTGAGAGAAGACCCATTAAAGAAACAAATGGCTCTTTCCTTTGGCAGAGGGAGGATTAAGGTGATCAGAGGGCTCCCAGTAATGAAGACAAAGAAGATGAATTAGACTCTGAAGTGCTTACCGCCTCCTGAAACACTTAGGAGATTAAATGCCCCTGAGGCTTCCGGTAATGCATCTGCCAATGACGCCAGTGCTGTGCAGAGCCTCTGGGTCTTGGATCTATACTTGTCCGCCTCCCTTTGAACATCTCAGCGAGAACCCCTCTATCAACCCAGCAAACTGAGTCTACTTAATCTGTCCAACAAATTAAGCAGAGGGGCTCTTCCACGCGCCTCTGCTAATCTAGGGGAGCTGGATGTGGTCAGGCATCCAGAAGCACTTCCTGCCTAACAAGCCCTTTGTGGCCTGTGTTTTCATCCCCAGGAGATATTTTCTAGGGGTCATGCTGCCCAGGGCATCCAGCTACAGGCGTGATAATAGGGTGGGGGGAAAGGGCTGGCTCATCTCTGCCCTGTCTGTCGAGCTGTGACAACCTAGGGTGAAAGGGATGCGGTTATCCTGTCTAAGCCACAGCAGAGACTTTCACTGAACATGACTTTATGGCCTTTAGAAATTAATTGCTTTCATAGAGGTGAACGGTGCTGGTATATTCACTTCCCATGAAGACACATGGTCTGCTTGGCATTTTAGAATGTCCAGATTTTGTAGCATTTCTGAGCCCTCGCTGTGAATACCATTATCAGGAGTCCATTTATCAGAAATGTCAGTTACCAGGGATTGCAATTTTGACTTACATTGCAAAAGCCCTCTATAGTTTATACAGCCCTATCACATACATATATGGCATGGTAGAAACAGTACAGGCTTTGGGTTCAGGCAGACCTAAGTTCAAATCCTGACTCCATTTCCTAGCTGTGTGACCTTAGACAAATTGCTTAACCTCTCTGAGCCACAATTCCCTCATCTGTGAAATAGGGACACTAATATTTTCTCCCTCCTTGTGTCATTATGATGATTAGATGGCATAATGCTCGTAAAGTAGTTAGAACCAAAGAGATACTCAGTAATGAACAGGCCAGGGGTCTCTGATAGAACCAGAGATTGGGATGGGTCCAGACAGAGACTGTCAGGAATCTGATTGGGACAGGAAGGTAGGGTCAGGAAATGTGGTTAATGTGGTGGTGAGTGTAATGTGGCATGAGTCAATGCATGGTGTATGTTGTTTCAATCTGTGTGTCAGTTTCTGCAGGTTGTACTGTGTATGTGTGCATGTGTGTGTGTGTGTGTGTGTGTGTGTGAGAGAGAGAGAGAGAGAGAGAGAGAGAGACTATAAGCCACTTAAAGCAGTGGAGTTCGTTTGCATATGACTATATATGCATATCTACCAATCCAGAGAGGCTTGGAGGAACCCAGGATCACAACACCCAGTCCTGATTTGCCCCAGGAACCTCTCCCTATAAAGCCAAGGGAAAACTAAGCCCAGAGAACATGGTCTGGTGTTTACATGCTCTCTAATACTGTGAGACTGACACCTCAAACTCGATGCAATTCCCAGGGAGAATTTTGGTTTAGTTTACCAACGGCTTGGGACCTACATCTAAGGCATTTTTATGGCCTTTGTGGCTCTCTCTCCTAAACCCAGAGCTCAGCCCTCCAGTCTCGCGCCTTTGGTAGTGAGGAGGGAAAGCCAGGCCTGTGAGAAGACCAGGGACCAGAGAGGGTGGGAGCAGTGTCTGTCTCGGGGCCTAGGCAGGTGCCCTCCTGGTTTCCACACTTGTCCAGCCCTCTCAGCTCCTGGGGCCCGATCACACCTATAAGAGGGAGGGACTGGGCTGGGCCTTCTCCCAGACCCCCTTGCCTCGCTGGCCTTGAGGGAGAAAGTGTGTTCAAGGAGACCACACCCTCCCTCTCTCTGAGCCCTTCATCCTTCAGACCACTGCTCTTGTCTTGATTCTTCCTCCTCTTTGATGGAGGAAGTGGTGTGGAGGAAAGAGGGCAGGACAGAGAAGCAGTGGGACTTCCTCTGCTGGCTGGTCTCAGAGCTGCAGTTGACATGGTTGCCAGAGCTTTAGAGAGTTAACACAGTGAGAGTAGAAATCTCAATATTCCATCAGTAGTTAAAGAGTAATTCTAGTTTCAGTTCTATGAACTCTTGGCCTTTTTGTCCTAATTACTGCACAGCATAAAAGCAATCATAACTTTTCATTAAATATATGTCAGATTTCCTGCATTATAAGCTCTATCAGATCAGAGCACCTGTCTCTATTTGGGTATCCTGGGTATTCCTCACTTGCCTTTTAAGTGGTATGGTCCTCAGTATTCATTTATGACAGAGCAAAGGAAAGGCACAGAGGTAGAGTCCAGGTGTGATCAGGGCTGACTGCTGAGCCATTGTTACGGATGTGAGATGAGCCTGAGATCGGTATGTGGACAGGTGTTCCCGGAACAAGCACAGAGTAAACCTTTTCCTCCGCATGTCTGCTATCGTCAAAGGCTTTGCCATCCTCCCTCTTACCACATGGGGGCATTTCTTCTTGAATCAGTGACATGGGATTGCCCCTGTTACTCTGGTTCAATTTGCTATTTGCCTCAATGTTCCTAAGGTCTCTGGGAGGCCAGAGGAAAAAACGATTTTAAAATGCCACAGAAAGTAATGAGCACAAAGTTTGTTGGGTTCTCTGCTGGGAAGGGCTTCTCCCGTTCTGGTACCTTGCCTCCCTTTGGGAGGGATATCACATCAGCCTCACATCTTGGCAACACTGGGTGTTGTACCGGATGGTACTTGATACAATCTTTCAAGGCCTGGGTCCTTTCAGACTCTGTTCCCCGGGGCCAAATAGTATTCATTTTATTTAACAAATGATCTTGGTGCTTGACAAAACATTGTCCCTTAATACTTACCACGGTCTTATTATCTTATTTTTATCTTTTGTAGTAGGCCAAATAATGCCCCCTCCCCAAAGCTGTGAGTAGGCTACCTTACATGGTGAAAGGGATATTTTCAGATATGATTAAGGGTCTTGGTATAGGAACATTATCCTGGATTATCCATGTGGGCCCAGTGTAGCCACTGGGATTCTTACGAGAGGAAGGCAGAAGGGTCAGAGTCAGAGAGAATAAGATGTGACTGAGGAAGCAGAGGTCAGAGCAATGGGGTGCTGGGAGCCAAGCAGTGTGAGTAGCTTCTAGAAACTGGGAAAGGTAAGGACATAGCTTCTCCCCTAAACCCACCAGGAGGAATGCAGCTCCGTCAACACCTTGATTTTAGCTCCATAAGACCCAATTAGGACTTCTGACCCCCGGAATTGCAAGATAAAATTGTGTTGTTTTAAGCCACTAAGTTTGTGGTACTTGATTTTAGCAGCAATAGAAAACGAATATACCTCACTAACCAAGGCACAGAAAGGTTAAGTAACATGGTCAAG
Organism: Leucopleurus acutus; assembly: GCF_964270905.1. Taxonomy (NCBI): domain Eukaryota; kingdom Metazoa; phylum Chordata; class Mammalia; order Artiodactyla; family Delphinidae; genus Leucopleurus; species Leucopleurus acutus. The sequence goes on from NC_139151.1 coordinate 69,204,508, forward strand.
ATCAGATGGAAAATAATGACAGAGCCAAGATTTGGAACAGGGTTTGTCCATGCACGTAGCCACTATGCTATACTGCCTCTTACCTAGAACCTCTCTTGAGGCTGATACCCTCTGATTCCCCTAATAACTACAGAGGGATCAGTAGCCTCTCACTCAGGAGGAATAGGACTTAATTAAAAACCATCAGACAGGAATGACTTAGCCTGGGCCAGGGGAAAACTGTTTGTCTGGCTCCTGTACTCTCTCCACCGACAGCATTGCTATCTTGTAGCCAACAAGGTAAACCAGTTGTCCCTAAAATCTCATCCCTGGATTTGACTGTGAAGAGAAACATTGTTGATCTGCCTTCCTGTCTATACCAGGGCACATACAAGGATGTTTCAAAGGGGGGACTCAAAGCAGGGCATAATTGGCATTTATTCAAATTGTGCTTAATTGAATACTTCATCTGCACCTCAGAAAACCACATGGGGTACAGGTTCTGTAAAGAGGAAGTAATTTTCATTAACAGGATCTAAATTAGTCTGACACAAAGACCTACCTGTGCCTGTGACACAGCTAATAATTGCGGTGTAATGAACCTGATGCTGCAGACAAAGGTTTCCTTTTCCTTTTTTTTTTTTTCCGGTACGCGGGCCTCTCACTGTTGTGGCCTCTCCCGTTGCGGAGCACAGGCTCTGGACGCGCAGGCTCAGCGGCCATGGCTCACGGGCCCAGCCGCTCCGCGGCATGTGGGATCTTCCCGGACTGGGGCACAAACCTGTGTCCCCTGCATTGGCAGGTGGACTCTCAACCACTGCGCCACCAGGGAAGCCCTCCTTTTCCTTTATGTTGCCTTTCTTTTCCTTCTTTCCTTCCTCCCTCCCTCCCTACCTTCCTTCTCTTTTGGTTCTGTATGTCAAGCAACCATCTTTATTCAGTGGCCAGGCTGATGATGGTTGGAGTGGAGCTGTCCCTTAGTGGTGAGAACAGAGCCTGTGCCCCCTGCTACTGCTTACAGCCCAGAGAAGGCCAAGTGAACCACAGTTTGGTACAGGCTTGGCCTTGTGTCTCCTTCCTCATAAGACTGCACACTTTATGCCTCTTGGGAACCTTCTATTTTTTATTTTTTAAACAAAATGCTATTGAATATTTGATGCTTTTTCTTTTTAAAAATAAATTTATTTATTTATTTTTGGCTGCATTGGGTCTTTGCTGCTGTGTGCAGGCTTTCTCTAGTTGTGTCGAGCAGGGGCTACTCTTCGTTGTGGTGCTCAGGCTTCTCAATGCGGTAACCTCTCGTTGCGGAGCAGGGCTCTGTAGGCATGCAGGCTTCGATAGCTGTGGCACACGGGCTCAGTAGTTGTGGCTCGCCGGCTCTAGAGCACAGGCTCAGTAGTTGTGGTGCACGGGCTTAGTTGCTCCGCGGCACATGGGATCTTCCTGGACCAGGGCTCGAACCCGTGTCGCCTGCGTCACCTGCGTTGGCAGGTGGATTCTTAACCAGTGGGCCACAAGGGAAATCCCTTGGGAAGCTTCTATTTTTTGACTGCATCTTCTACCTATATTTTTCTTCTAACTCCTTTCACTCAGCCCACAAACACTCACAATCCTGAAAGGGTAGGAAGAAAGAGCTTCCAAGGACTAACCCTCCTTCAGTGCTATTACCTTTCTAAAATGCAAATAGGAGTTTGTCACTCCCCTCATAAAATATCTGGTGGTGCAGAGTGGTCTTCAGGATGAAGCTTTTGGTGTAAGTCCTGTCCCTCCCCTGGCCACCCACCCCATCATACTTGCCTACCCAGGCCCCTTACCAGGTCCGAGCTGGAAGGGCTGACACATAAGGATGCCACAGCAGCCTAAGGAGGCATATCCCTTTCTAGCACGTATTTAGTGGGGAACAGAGGAGATAGATATTCTATAAATGTGGCAAACTTTTCCCTTCCTATAGAGATTTGTTACATGCATTTATTATCCAGAGTAATATGCCAATGTTGAACCCATTAAAATCTAGATAATACGCTTTGTTGGTCAACATCACATTACTACTCATTATTCAGTTTCAGAACTAAGCTGCCTGAACTGTGTCAGGAGACTGTTAACTGGCACAGCCTCCAGTTATACCATGTGACAGGCTTTGAAGAAATCTTTCAAGAGAGATAGGCCTGCACCAAGGAAAAAATATTATTTTATTTTATTATTGATTTTAATTACCACTTGAGAGTGCTGTTCACTTCCATGGAAGTGGGTGGATTTTAATTTTGCTAAATTTAATGTCAGGAGCAGTGTCATGGGTGGCATCTGAGTTAACAGGTGCCACGTTTCCAACATATTCCAGTGGTGTTTGGCACCCTCTACAGTTTGGGGTCTGTAGGAGGTCCCTTGCTGGCCCATCCTTAATCCAGTTTTGTGCTGTGAGTTCTCTGTGCAAACTTGACTGTGCCAGGGGGCAGGGTTGGGGTGGGCTGTTGGCTGCTCAGCCCACGAGGTTGTAACCAAGGGTCTGTGTTTACCTGGTGTCAGCATCGCTTTCCTACAGGCAGAACCCTTCAGCCATGCCTGACAAGCAAGGCTTGCAGCCCACAGGCTTATAAAGTGTAGCTGAGCATGAAGTCTCATCAGATTCCATACAATACCTGAAGCTTACGGTGTAATGCTGCCTTCAGTTTCCTAGTCATGATCTCTGTCTTAACCTTAGTCTCCATTCATTTCGGGTTGAAAGTAGGTGGGGTTCCGTATCAGGGCAAGAAGCTGGGATTGGAGGGAACCCAATCCAGGGCAGGGGTTAGCCAAAAATCTGCCAGTTCCGTATGCATTTCAGGGCCTGGGGCCAAGGGACCCTGCAGAAAGATGATGAGGTTCCATCTTCACTCAGGTGACCCTGTTCTCACCTGCAGTGTCCTGGGGCCCCTGGGGGCCACCCCAGAGTCACATGCTGAAGAATGGGCATCAGTCACTGGGGAAACACATCTGAGTGGCAGAAGCCCACGAGGATGGAAGAAAGTACCATGGAAGGATGGGCCAGGTGGACCATAAGGAGTCACGGGCTAAGGGAAAGCTTTGTAGAGCTCCTGGCTCACCTGTCAGTACAGGTGTTCCCATTTTCTTAGCTTCTCAATCCTCTTTTCCAGATTGTGACCATCTTGGCAAACATGTCTGTCCTAGAGCAGTGTGCCTCTGACATCATTCAGGAGAACGGTATGTCTTTTCAGTGGTGTGCCTGCCGTACAGGTTATGTGGCTCTGTGGGACCCTGTGCCTTTGTGTTTGTGTGAAGGCCTATGTATTTGTGCGTGTGGGTCTCCACACTTGCAGGAGCACATGAATGCGTGCTTACGTGGGCAAGTGGGCCAATATGTAAGTGTTTTCTTGCTTCCACGGGGCTTCAATCTAGTGGGAGGCAGACACGGAACAAAAGAAGAGAACATCAGATGCAGAAAGTAAAGCGGGGAAGAAGATAAGGTAAACCCAAGGTAGGAGGGTGGCAGTTGGCTATTTCAGTCAGGGTGGTGAAGGGAAGACAGATTTCACTATGATCCAGAAGTAAAAATCTATTCCTACAAAGGATGCATTCCAACTTTAAATCATTCTCATCATATTGGGTTTGGCCACAGTGGAAAGCCGAAGGGTGGGGGATCAGGTCAGGGCAGCTGCATCCCTTGATGCCTCACCTGAGAGCATCTTTTTCCTCTTGCTCCCCTCCTCCCACCTCATGCGGACGGTGTCACCAAGGTTCGGGCGAGGTGCCCGGAAGCTGATCTAAGAGGTCTCCGCTGGAGGGCAGGTCAGCTGGCTGCCTTGCAGCTGGGAACAAAGTGGTGAGGGCTTCCTGTGACTGAGAAATAGGAGAGCAATTAGCAACCAGCTGGAAACCAGGAGATGCTAACGAGGAGCGTGCTGGGAGCCTAGGCAGCTGCCTCTGCGCCTGTTAAGCCCCTTCTCCCTGGTTGCCCCGCTGTTGTAACACATGTACACACTCCCCATCCCCCATTGCTCTATTACTAATGGAAAGGCATCATTTTGTGTTAATTTTATGTGATTGGGCTAATAATGAGAAACTTGGTTGAGCTGGCTGAGGCTGAGAGGCTGAAGGGGTGTCTTTTATGGCCTGTTCCTTCAGCACCCAGAGCCTGTAGTTCAAGTGGTCAGTGGGAGTGGGTCTCCATAGGCCAATGGATTTGGGATTGGAGTATCTGGCATCTGTGGAGGATTTTATGGTTTACAAAGTGCTGTTGACGGGCTCATTCAGTAAAGTTATTGAGACCTACTAGGTTCTTGGCATTGTGCTGGACAGTGAGGACACAGAGGTAAGTTAAGTCCTTGCCTTTGTTCTAGAGTATCTCACACAGTCTAGAAGGAGACCCCACCTGGACAAAAGTGATAACATGACAAAAGCGTGACATCTGCGGTAAAGTAATGCAGCAGAGGAAGGAGGGCATAGTGGTTGAGACTGTGAAGACTGGAAACGATTGCCTGGGCTTGAATCCTGGCTCTGTTATTTACTAGTTTTGTGACCTCCATTTTTCCATCTGCAAAATGGGAACAATAGTAATATCTACCTCACAGGGATGATGTGGGGATTAATATAAAGCACGTTAGAAGAGTGTCAGGCACAGAATGAGCTCTGTGCTATGTGTATCTGCTCTTTCAGGAAACAGTGGCCGTCTCATAGGGTTTAAGTGAAGAGAGTTTGATGAAGAAACTATTTAGCAAAGTGGGTCAGGATTTGAGGGACCAGCAGTGGAGGTGATTCAGCCAGGGATCACTGGAAGACAGTAGGACTCCTTGGTCTGGACAGGGCAAGCCTCATTATGCTTTGAAAGGAAGTCCTCCCACCAGGATGCTTGAGACTCTGACATGCTTTGTCCTGAAGCCTGGTGATTTTGTCTCTGTCCTGCCCTAAACTGTGTGTGAGTGTTGGTGGTGGGGAGCTGGATGAATGGGCCATACTGGAAGGTCAGAAACTCTGACCACTGGTCACCCTTACACTGGGAGGCAGGCCAGGGCAGTCCAAGCTCTTATTTGTCAATCCAGTGGCATCAGTATTGCCCTTTCAGCTAGTTTTACTTCTCCCTCAGGGGCTGGGGCTGAGCTGGAGAGAATGTTGAGGAGGGAACATGGCCTTGGGACCTGGTCTCTAAGCTGTAACTGCCCACAACTCTCAGGCAACTTTTGTGGCACGGAGCCTGACCAGAACTTAGGAAACACATTCTGGATTTTGTAGGCAGCCCCAATTTCATTGCATCTTATCTTTTTCTGGATAAGACTTATAAGGTATACATTTAAAGGAAACTTTGTTTTTTATACATTTGTAAGGCTTCTAACATGAATACATTCACATTCATTCATTTGATATTCATTCCCAAATATCTGAGCTAAGCACTATTCCGAATGCTTTGGATATACCCATTCAGGAAGTGGACAAAAATCCTTGCCCCCATGGTGCTCACCTGGTCGTATATGAGAAACTATTTTTTGTCAGACTCTAGGTACGAAGCTGGGATTTGGAAAATGGCTTCTTCATGGGAACCTTGACCTGGAGGAATTAGTAATATTTCTTAATCTTGTGGCACTTCCTGAAGTTGTCATTTTGGTGCCCCCTGTTTATGTCCCCATAGGCCATGCCATATATACTCAGGACATTAATAGCTATGACTTTGTCTTAGGGACATTGTGGGCATAAGAAGCCAGAAGACCGTGTTCCATTCAGTGGCCAGGGAAGGGGTTTGGAGAGAAGCTCCTTGCCCCAGGATCAGAGTTTGTGGTGGCAGAGCCAATAGGGGCTAAGAAAGGGAGGGCCTGCAGCATCCCCTGAGGCTGTAGGGGGGAGAAATGGGGCACTTACACAGCTCACCAGAGAGAGAAATGGCCCCTCCTCAGGACTGAATAACCTCAGGGTCCACAACTAAGTTACTCACTGCCCCCTGAACTGGGATCTAGGAGGCTTAGAAGTTGCATCTGGTTCAAGTAAGATTTGGAGAGGCACGTGACTGAGGTACTGGCCTGGAAGTGACTCCTATGTGAACTTGAGAAGTCACTTCATCTCTCCACACCTCAGGTACTCGTCTGTGAAATGGGGGAGAGAGGCAGGGGCTGGGCTAGAAGAACTCTAAGGACCCTTCGGATTCTATGGTCTAAGTTACAGGTTGCAAACTCAGATGCCTGCAGGACCCACACAGGTGATATAAATGGATGACGTGGGCTCAACATGGACTGGATCAATCTCATTTCAAAGAGTAAGCTTATAATAAGCTTCAGCAAATTGTTGTTATGCAGAAATGTGGGCCCAGTGTTCTCAGATCAGGAAGTAATTTTTCAGATGCCAGAAATCTGGATTTTTATAGAAATCTCCCAATTTGCATATTAGCAAAAACTTCTTAAAAAATTAGACATTGTGTAAAGCAAGAAAAAAAGCAAAAATACACCTGTGGGCCATATTTGGTTGAATTTCTAAGCTGGCAAGTGCCACTCTGTGCAGGAAAGAAGCGTGTGGGCTGGGGCAGCTGAGGAATACCTCCCACAGAAGATGGACTTTTACTACAACCTGCAGGATGGGAATGATTTAAATGGAGAGTGAGAGGCAAAAGGACATCCCCTGCAGAAAGAATTAGATGGGCAAAGGCATGACGTGGGACTGGATGTGGGTGTGGTTTTGTAAGCCAATCAGAGGACAGATCTGGCTTCAGGGAAGGGTGGAGAGGTTCTCAGCTGACCAAATTCAAGCCTAAATGTCTCGGTCCAGCTACTCCACACCCTTCCAGTACATGATACCCCTCTAAAACATTTGATCTAGTGATTATCCAGTCTAGGTTTGGGTCACCTCCCACCAGGGGGACCCATTACCTCTGGACCTGTCTCAGATGCAACCAGCATCAGAGGTAAAGAGATGACGGAGGGTAACCAGATTATCTGGGTTCTGACACCAGCTCTACAGCTACTTACTGTGTGACCCTGGGCAAGATACTTCACCTCTCTCTGTGCCTCAAAGTGAATTATTATATAGTGCTTAGTTTATGAGGCTATTGGGAGGTTTTAGGGTTCGTGCATTTACTGTGTATTTAGCACAGCATCAGGGATGTAGTAAAAGCTGTTATAGCATTTAAAGGAAATTAAAAGGATATCCTCCAGATGTCCCTTCCAGGGGTGTAGTGACTTGGTATGTGGAATCAGAGACTCCCCCAGGACAGAAGGAGAAGAAGAGGAGGGAGGGCTTGTCCAAGTTCCTCCTGTGGTTGAGAGCCCCGAGTCATCCCAACAGCCTTTGCTTGAGCCTGCACCCAGAGGAAGTCTCCCTGCTTGGGCAGCTACCAACTGTTCATCGCTTTCCACCCAGGGGTCCAGCTTATCATGGGCCTGCTGTCTGAGAAGCCAAGGTCTGGGACCCCCGCCGAGGTGGCGGCCTGTGAGCGAGTCCAGCAGAAGGCTGCAGTGACCCTGGCCCGTCTCAGCCGAGACCCAGATGTGGCACGGGAGGCCGTGCGGCTGAGTTGTAAGTGGTGCTGGCTGTGTCAGGGGCGGAGAGGGGCGCCGGGGCTGGGAACGGTCCTGATTTCATGGTGGCGGTGGTGACAGAGGACTCAGAGCAGGGCCGACTGTGCTGGGAGATGCTGGCATGGGGGCCCAGGGTGCAGCCCCAACTTAGCCTCCTTTCCCCTGGGGCTGAAGCAAGAGAGAGGAGGAGTCTAGAGAGGTTTAAGTTGGCCAGAAGAGTGACTCACTTGTAGGCTTCCTGTTAACAAGGACCCCATTCACTCATTCATTTTCTCATTCATTCATTTACTCAGTTATTTGCTTACTCATTTGTTTATTTATCCACACATTCATTCACTCATGAATTCATCCTTTTGTTCATTCATTCATTAACTCATTCATTACTTCATTTATCCACCATTAACTTTCATTAAATCACTCATTCGTTCATTCAGTCAGTCACTTATTTACCCAACAAATGTTTCCAGAGCACTCACTCTATGGTAGGCTCTGTTCTGAGTGCTGGGCATATAACACTGATTATAACCGCGTCCTAACCACAGCGGCCTATAGCCTAATGGAGGTGGTGGATATGGAAAGAAAAATTTACATTTGAGTATCACAGAGCGATGCTCAAAGGATGTCAGTGACACAATTGGCACACAGAGGAAGTAGCCCACACTTATCCGGGTGGTTCAAATAATGTAACAAGGAGGTGACTCTTCAGCTGTGGCTCCGGAAGTTATTCGGCTGTGAGGGCTAGGAAAGGGCACCCAGGTAGAGGCAGGAGACGGCAGTGTTGCCGACCACCCAGGCACTTGGAGGACAGCAAGAGGTGGCCTTGGGGCAGCAGAGAGCTCTGGCTCCAAAATGACTTTATGGAGGATAAATACATACATACAGAATCTGTCTGCATACCTTTCATACCATCTTATAATGAGTTATTTTTTTCCATTGTTAGAGTTTGAAAAAGTCAATTTGCGTTGAAAAGCAAAGTCATTTATTTGACTTTCCTCTGTAAAGGCTTAGGAAATATTAGTGTACTCAAATGTAGTCTTCTATAATCTTAGCCACAATATATTTTCTGACTCAAATGGGCAGCTGGGGGTGGAGAGGTACTAGGAAGTTCCTCTGATAAAGATGTAAATGTTAACTATAGCTGGTAAAATCAGAAGAACCTGCATGGGAAGTTCCTTCTCGGGAAGACCTGCAATATCTTCTGTGGCTCATTCCTCCACACTGTGGGTGAACTCCATCCTGGCCAGTGTTCTGGCACTTAGGGGGTTGGTTTTGATGCTCCAGCTCATCCTGGCCCTGACCAGGGTCCATTTACACCTGAGGGAGCAGAAAGTCTTCCCTGCCGATTGGCAGCCGCCTCCCTCCACAGGACCCCGTGCAGAGGACTGTGTGTGAGAGATGGGAGCACCTCTGGGTCAGGCCTGGCCAGGCCCACCCCGACCTGGGTGTGAGGGTCTCCCCGTGTCTCACGCAGGTATGTCCCGCCTCATTGAACTCTGTCGCTCACCCTCCAAGAGGAACAGCAGTGACGCCGTGCTGGTGGCCTGCCTGGTGAGTTCCCAATCCTCCCCCAGTTTTCTTCCTGGGCTTTGGGGTTGCAGACCAGGGACCAGGGGAACAGGCTGTGCCACGACAGGCTTGGGTAAGCCGGACAACTTATTCTGGATTTCCATTTTTCTCTTTAAAAGAGTAATACTTGTTTCACTTAATTCATAAGACTGTGATGAAAATTATATGAGGTCATATACGTGAAAGGCAGAGGCCTGGGCAACCCCCATTACCACACATTTAGTACCTTTGAGGTCCTGGGGGATCTGACAGCAGGTCTAGACCAGAGGGGCCCAGCTGGCAGGATGCTGGGTGATGGTGGTGATGCTATGGTGCTTGCAGCATGTGGTAGCTAGGGTAAGATGTCTTCTGCCTGTTCCAAAGTGGACACTGTGAGAAAGCCTCCTTTCCTCCTCAGATAGAGCCGCTCTATTGGTTCTCTTCCAGCTTCGTAGCTCCCTCCTCCTTTGTGGAGTAGGACAGGACAGGACAGAGGATTATTCAGCCAGTCCCCAGGATCTTCACCCTCAACCAAGCTAGCACATCCTGGGAGGTCTCCACCCAACTTCTTGATGCTTGGGTCCAGCATGAAAGTACCAGCAGCACCAGATGGGGAACACCCAACCTGTCTCTATATCCTCCCTGCTGGGCTGTATTAAATCCTAGAGCAGAGCAGCTGGAAGCATCCAGGAGCAGGGAAGCCCACTGTAAAAGCCCTTTAACTTCCAGAAGGGGGCGCCAGATCTTTGATTTGTCCTCTTTGACTGTGCAGATCTTTGTGCAGAAGGGGTGGATCTAGAGGTCTTTCAAGCTGTTTCACAATAAAGTCCCTTCTCACCCTGTCCTTTTTTTTTTTTTTTTTTTTTTAACTGAGCTCATCCCATTTCTGGGAGCTCCTGACAGGCATTGTACGGTGGTAGGAGCAGCAGGCATTACAGTCAGACACACCTGTCTTGGTTTTACCATTAATGAGCCGTGTGACATTGGGTAGGTCACTAAGTGCTGTAAATTTTATTCAGTAAATATTTGCTAAGTGATTCTATGAGCCATGCACTCTTCTGGGCTTTGGGGATACAGATGTGGGGGGGGGGAAAAGACAAAAATTTCAGCTCTGTTGGGCCTTTTATTCTGGTACATGCAGAACAACCTTCACCCTTTTTGTGCCTTGGGTGAGCTGGAGAAGCTTATGGACCCCTTCTCAGTATTAGGTTTTAAATGTATATAGTAAAATATATAGAATTAAAAGGAAAACCATCATATTAAAATAATTATTAGACTATCAAAGCAGGTGATATGTTTTTATATATATATATATATATATATATATATATATATATATATACACTTTTAAATTAGCTCCTTAAATAAAAGCTAGCCTCAAGTCTTCACTAGCAATGAGCATAAATAATATTGAAGGTACCTCCAAAAATGTCATTTACTGAACCAAACTTGGGTCTGCTTGCCCATGCACAGTAAAGCCAATCGACTGACACTGGGTTGTGGTGAAGGAAAGTGCAGTGGGTACTGCAGGTTGCCAAGTGAGGAGTCCAGGTAGATAGGGCTTAAAAGACCCAAACTCTCTGAAGGCTTTCAGGGAAAGATTTTTAAAGACAGGGTGAGGGAGGGGGGTTGTGTGGTGTGTGATCAGCTCACGGACATCCTTCTGATTGGTTGGTGATGAGGTAAATCAGGAGTCAGCATCATCAACCTTCTGGTTCCAACAGGTCTGGGGTCTATGTGGGCAGCATACAGTTAACTTCTTCCACCTGGTGGAGGTTTCAGTATCTGTAAAAGAGTTCAAAGGACATGGCTCAGAATTTTATCTATATCCCCTGAGGAGGAACTAAAGGTCCTTGACTTTGTTTAATGGCTAAACTCTTATTAGTTTGTCTTGCTTGACTGTTTTCCTTTCTTTCTGCATTTTCTCACTTCTCTGATTAAATGTACTCTTTGGGACTCGGGGAAGCCCAGGAGACTAAAGTTTTTCTACAGACAGGTAGAGGATGTGGAGGGGGGTGCTGTTCCAGGAAGGCCCCATAGGGTCCTGCTCAGTTACAAAAGTGTCTGTGATTTCTATTGGTGAACAAGTAACAGGCACCGCTGAGACGTCTCGATCTGTTGCTACATTCACACACAGCTGAAGGAAAGGCTGTTTCAGTTAGAGGCCAGTGAATGTAAAGGTGTAATTTTTTTCATGCAAGTTCACAGGCCTTAATTTTGTCTGGTCTAGTGAGTAAACGGAGACAGTTAATACCTGGCAAACACATAATCATTGGCCCCAACTACCTTATCTTCACAACTTGGGCAGCCAGCAACTGCCTGACACTGAATAGGCCTGAGAAAATGTTGAGAAACTATAAAGCTCCTTTCAGACACGTGGGCTTGCTATGATTCCTTTTCCATTTTTATCATGAGTTTGAAGGAGAGCACACAGAAGGGCTTGGCCTCTATGTTCAATCACTTGAAGGACTTTCTGGTGGTAAAGGGATTACATTTCTCCTTGTGGACAGGTTGCTGGATGCTGAATAGAGCCCCTTCCTTCTGAATCCATCCTTCATGTGGCTGCTGGCCTCATTTTCCTCATGACAGTTTACAATCATGACCTTTCCATGAGCACCCCTTCCCTGGTTCCCTGTTACCTATGGCCTACTGTCCACATACTTAGCCCTTCACAGCCTGGCTCTGACCCACCTGGGGTCTGAAGGCCATCCACTGCCTCCAGGCCCTGTCCAGCTCGGGTCAGAATGCCCTGAACCACCCTGACACTGTGCTTTGGCCCTTGTCCCAAGCAGATGTCCTCTCTATAGCTCTGCCAGCACCGCCTTCAAGGCTCATATCAAAATCCTCCTCCTTGAGGCTTCCTGGGAGTTCTCTGCGGCTTGGACCTGCCTGCTCGTATTTTATTTTCCCCAGCAGGAAGCATGTTGTGTTATCCTGTGTTTTAGGTGTCATAAGGGGAGGCTCTTGGAATTCAAACACAGGCCTGTCTGATGCTGGATGTCTTGACTTTTTGCCCTGACCATCTTGTTTCCAGCCATGCGTTGTCCCCTTATGGCTTGTGGCCCTAGTCATGCTACCTTGGCTCATGGGAGGGGATCTGTATTTCTCCCCCTCTACCCTGGAACCTTCTCATGGCTGGGTCCCTTTTCCAGCTCTTGTATCTCCATGGGACCTTGGGTTTGGTGACTGTTTCTTGCCTGGCTGAGGGACTGATGGACTTGTCTGCTCAGCCCCCAGCCCCCAGTGTTGGTGGGTGTTCGTGCTTTGTCTCCCAGAAGGGGCTCCATACTTGAGTGCAGCCCCCTGGCTGGTGAGATGGGGGCTGCTTGGAGCCTGGCCTGGCGGATGGAGTTGGAGGCTACCTCTCCTGCCCCTCCCCAAGCCTTCTTCCCAGTTTTAAAGACTCTATTCAGGTGAAGGGAGGACATTTCAATTATCATCTCCCACATCTGGAAAAGTGGCAGCATGGATTGTCTCTTGCAAACAGAATTGATTTTTCCTTAATGAAGCGGCTGTCAGTGGGGTATGGGGCTTAATTCTTGCGTGTTTTCAGACTGTCTGGGAATGAGATGCTGGGAAGGTTGTTAACCTTCTGAGGAAAGCGGAGGCCAAGTAAAAGGCTTCAGAAGGGTGAAGGACCCTTTGAGCTCCTGGATGCTGAGGAGGGGGTGCTCTGAGACCATTTGGGCTCATGATGAACCCTGCACACTTTCTGAGGACCCTGGCGAGAGGAGGGTATCTATTTGCCTTCATGGTTTTTGGGGTCTGTTTCTAGTTCTCTCTCTCTTGTGTTTTGCTTTTGCTTTTCTCTCTGTCTAGAGGCTGCCTCCTCCCTTAGGGATGTTTCTCTCTCCTTCTTTCCCCTCCCCCATTCTTTTTATCCCTTTAGTCCTCTCCCCCATCTCTACTACCTCTTCACCTCCTCCTATCTCTCTCCTATTATCCTCCCATCCCCAGGGTGTGCTCTCTTTTTCTCTGATACCATCTCTTTCTCTCTTGATCTCTCTGTTATGCTTGGTCTCTTCTCTTTCCCAAGTTCATCTCTCTCTCTCTTTTTTAAAAATTAATTAATTAATTAATTTTTGGCTGCGTTGGGTCTTTATTGCTGTGCATGGGCTTTCTCTAGTTGCAGCGAGTGGGGGCTACTTTTCGTTTTGGTGAATGGGCTTCTCAGTGCGGTGGCTTCTCTTGTTGCAGAGCATGGGCTCTAGGCACATGGGCTTCAATAGTTGTGGCTCACAGACTCAGCAGTTGTGGCTTGCGGGCTCTAGAGCGCAGGCTCAGTAGTTGTGACACACGGGCTTAGTTGCTCCGTGGCATGTGGGATCTTCCCAGACCAGGGCTCGAACCCGTGTCCCCTGCATTGGCAGACAGATTCTTAACCACTGCACCACCAGGGAAGCCCTCTCTCTTTTAATAGTTCCTTCTTGTTCTGTTTTTCTGATGCTGTCTCTTTTTTTCTGTCTATTATTTTCTTCTACATTTTCTCTTTTCATGAGTTTATTTTCTATCTATTTGTCTCTCTTTTTTTCTTCCCTCTCTTTTGCTTTATTTTTATGCTTGATGATGTAAAATACATCGATGGTTTTATATTCTCATATCTGTGGAAGATCCCTGGTTCCATTTTTACTTTAACAACTCAAAGGCAGTAAGGTTATTTCTCCCAGTTGGAGCCCAGAGGAATCAGAAAGTGCAATGGAGTTCAGCCTTTTAGCCCTTGGGGAAATCATACCCCAGGAGAGGCAGGACACACTAGTTAGAGACAGTCACCTGGATTCTCCTTCCTGCCACCATCGTCTAAGACCCTGCTCATATGAACAGAGATGCATATCCCTTCTCCTTGAACCAGCTTGGACATGGCAGTGTCTGTTAGTCCAACAGACAACTTAAGCCATCCTCTCTTTTCACCAACTTGGCGATTTCTCAGCAATAGATTACTTCTCATGTCTAGGTAATGAGCTATATGTTTGCCTTGTACTCATTATAACCTAGTGTCCTGGGCTTGCAGCATCCTGTCTGTGTGTGTGTAGGTATGAAGGCCCTGGAGCTGGGCTGCTGTGTGATCTTGGGAAGGCCACTTTTGCTCTCTGAGTCTGTCTCCTTATTTCTAAATTGGATATCATGATACTTACCTTGCTGTATCCTGTGGGGATTAAATGAGATACTATGTAGACACTCAGTAAGAGTGGGCATTCCTCCTTCTTTGCTTCTTCTGCCACTCAAGATAGTCCCCTCTCTCTTTGTTTCCCAAGGGAAGGGCATCCTTAAGCTCCCACCTTGTTCCTTGCTCTGTTCAGGCTTGAGAAAGATGGAAGGAATTAATATTCATTGGGCACTTAGTATGCATGGCCTCAGCTAACTGGCAAAGAGGTCTAGGTAGGTACACAGCTCACGTTTATAGTTTCAGGTTACTCTAGCAGTAGAACTCAACATTTGTTTTTTTTTTTTTTTTTCAGCATACCTTTGTAGATACAGAGAAAAATAAAACAGTCTCTATCCTTAAGGAGCTTAGAGTCTGGTGTGGGAATAAACACCTAAAAAACAGTTGGGGAGGGGTTTCACATCATGGGAAAGATCTGAGCAAGGGCACATGGATGTAAAACAAGATGGCGTACTCAGGGAAGAGTGCAACACTCATTGTATGGGGACCTGGGCAGTAGTTTCATTCTGCCTGCACTTCTCTTTCCTGTTCATCCCCATCTTGGTGGCAGAAATTCCATTTCCTTTAACTTTATGACCCTCCTTCTTCTCTCCCTCTCCCCTCCTTCCCATCCCAAAATGCTTTGCTCAGAACCTTGCTGAATTTATGGATAAATCAATAGCCCTTGCTGTTCTAAGGTTTCTATAAAGACCTGCAAGTGAGAATATAATTCCGCTGATGCCTCTGGTAGTTCCAGTCTCTAAGATAAATCTTCAACTTAAATATGTCACTAAATTGACCAAATCCTTAAAATGACAGATCTTCAAAACAATCAGTTTCCTAAGATGACTGAAAAACCAAGATGGCAAGACTAATTAAGATCATGAAAACTTTCAGATGACATCCCCTTTAGTGATCAAGGTACCATTGAAATCAGGTGACTATGTAATAAGGTTGCTATGGTGACCAAGTGACAAAAAGGACCATATCACTAAGGTGTCAAGGTGATGATCAGCTCAAACTGGGCTGGTAAATGAGCCACTTACTGAAATGCATCTCTCAGGGAAGTTGAAGGCGCAGTCTGATCTCTTCTGTTTTCTCCTCAGGCTGCTCTGCGTAGATTGGCCGGGGTCTGTCCTGAAGGCCTCCAGGACTCTGACTTCCAGCAGCTGGTCCAGCCCCGGCTTGTGGACTCTTTCTTACTCTGCAGCAACATGGAGGAGAGTTTTGTGTAGCAAGTATGGGAGACAAAAGCCCCCTCTGAGTACATACCTGTTAACGCACCTGACCACACACCAGCCCCCTCACCTCCTTATTTATACTTAATTTATTTTTTATGTGAAATTAACAGAGGGCTAAACATTATAGCAACATCATCAGGCAGTTTGTGGTCCTTGGGAGTCTTTTTTGTTTTTATTTTTTGACTTCTGTGACTTTTCAGTTGCAGATGTTGAAATGCATAATGGCTAATATGACAGATTGTCATGGGTGATTTCACTTTCTTTTGCTTTCTCTACTCTCACTATATAACCTTGCTTCATTTTTTTTAAAACAAAATCTGGTAACAAGAGTATTTTAGCTGTCCAGCAGTTTTTCTTTTTTTTAAAGTTGGAATTGCTCTTTCTAAAATATTTTAAATGCATTTCATAGTTGGAAAGAATATACTGGAAGTTCTAGTTTTATTCTTTAATAAATGAAATCACATGAAACGTGTCTTGAATTTTCTGATTAAATTATGTCTTAGGCTAACTTCTTGCTTCCCAAGTTTTCATGCCACAAAAACTTTCTCAACTATTAAAACTGCATAGAAAGTATATTGTTTTCATAGCTGCATAAATGGGTTAATTTCTGAGTGATTTAGTGAGAAATCAAAAGGTTTCCAAAGTCCCAGGAACTCAGTTTCCCTTAGCTTGCTCTTCTTTAACCTCACGGTAAACAGTATCATCAGATGAGGTTTTACTGAAAAATACCTCTTCAAAAGTATACTTGAAAGTAGTGGTGTGCTGGAGTTGGCTTATACCAGTTCAACAAGGGACAGTTGTAAGGAATTCCTCCCAGCTCCACATTCAGTAAGCTCATTTGGTACCTTGTAACTGGAAATACTGAGAGTATTTATACCACATAAATTGGAAGATGCTACAAATCAGAGGCTTTGTGTTGTTTTTTTTTTCCACAGAGCTGGTTTACCAATATCGTTGTTTGAAAGTATCACAAAAATCTATCAATATTTCTGAAAGATTTATTACTATTGTGATATGATTTTATGCAATTCAAGAAAGTTTTGAAATCCATTACATAAGAGGTTAAAAGAATTACATGATCGTATCAATATATGCAGAAAAAGCACTTGATAAAATACCATATCCGTTCATGATTTAAAAAAAACTTTCAATAAACTAGGAATAAAGGGAAATTTCCTCAACTTGATCAAGATCATCTACAAAAAACCTACAGCTAACATCATCTATGAAGCTAAGAAACTCAAAGATATCACAAAAGATCAGGTACAAGGCAAGGATATTGTCTCTCATCACTCCTTTTCAACATCATACTGGACATTCTAGCTAATGCAATAAGATAAGGAAAAAAAAACAAGTAGGTATGGTGATGGGTTAGCATACTTGAAAAACAGGATAACCACAAATCAAAAACATATAATAGACTCACAAGAAAACAAAAAGAAGAAAACACAAGCATAATACAAAAGAAAACCATCAACCACAAAAGAAAAACCAAAAAGAAAAAAAAAGGAACAAAGAAGAAATACAAACTCAAGTCAACAGAGATTCTAAGTGATAGAACAGTAAGACTTAACTGATATGTTCAGGACATAGTATCCAGAAAACCAGAATACACATTCCTTTCAAGTGCACATGGAACATGCTCTAGGACCACAAACTAGGGCACAGAACAGACCTCAACAAATTTAAGAGTATAGAAATTATTTCAAGCATCTTTTCTGACCACAAAGGCATGAACCTAGAAATCAACCACAGGAAAAGAAACAAGAAAAAAGGATTACATGGAGACTAAACCACATCCTACTAAAAAACCAATGGGTCAATGATGAAATCAAAGAGGAAATTTAAAAATACCTTGAGACAAATGACAATTAAAACACAACCATACAAAATCTATGGGATTCAGCAAAAGCAGCTCTTAAGGGGAGTTCATAGTGATACAGGCCTTCCTCAAAAATCAAGGAAAAATCTCAAATAAACAACCTAGCCTACCACCGAAAAGAAGTATAAAAGAAGAACAAACAAAACTTAAAGTCAGCAAAGGGAAGAAATAATAAAGATCAGAGAGGAAATAAAGATGAAAAATAGAAAAAAATCAATAAAACCAAGAGCTGGTTCTTTGAAAAGGCAAAGAAAATGGACAAACCTCTGGCCAGTCTCACTAAGAAGAAAAGAGAGAAAACCCAAATAAAATAAGAAATGAAAAAGGAGAAATACCAACTGATACCACGGAGATACAAAAAAACCATAAGAGAATACTATGAACAATTATATGCCAACAAATTTGACAACCTAGAAGAAATGGACATTCTAGAAGCATACAGTCCACTGAAATTGAATCAAGAAGAAATAGATAATTTAAACAGACCAATCAGTAGAAGTGAAATAGAAACTGTAATTAACAAAAAAAAAATCCCTGCAAACAGGACCAGATGGTTTCACTGGGGAATTCTACCAGATATACAAAGAAGAACTTACACCAATCCTTCTCAGACTCTTCCAAAAGATTGAAGAGGAGGGAACACTACTAAAGACATTCTATGAAGCCATCACTCTGATACCAAAACCAGATAAAGACACTATCAAAAAAGAAAATTACAGGACAATATCTTTGATGAATATAGATGCAAAGTTTCTCAACAAACTATCAGCAAACTGAATCCAACAACACATAAAAAAAGATCATACACCATGATGAAGTTAGATTCATCCCAGGGTCACAAGGATGGTTGAACATATGCAAATCAATCAATGTGATACACCACATCAACAAAAGCAAAGACTAAAAACACGTGATTGGGCTTCCCTGGTGGCGCAGTGGTTGAGAATCTGCTTGCCAACGTATGGGACACAGGTTCGAGCCCTGGTCTGGGAAGATCCCACATGCCACAGAGCAACTAGGGCCGTGAGTCACAACTACTGAGCCTGTGCGTCTGGAGCCTGTGCTCCGCAATGAGAGGCTGCGACAGTGAGTGGCCTGCACACCGCGATGAAGAGTGGGCCCCGCTCTCCACAACTAAAGCCCTCGCACAGAAACAAAGACCCAACACAGCCAAAAATAAATAAATAAATTTTAAAAAAAATTTAAAAAAACCATGATCATCTCAATAGCTGCAGAAGAAAGCATTTGATAAAATTCAACATCCTTTCATGATAAAAACTCTTACCAAAGTGGGTATAGAGGGAGCATATCTCAACATAATAAAGGCTATTTATGACAAACCTACAGTCAACATAACACTCAACTGTGAAAAGCTGAAAACCTTCCCAATAAAATCAGGAACAAGACAAGGATGCTCACTCTCACCACTTCTGTTTAACATAGTATTGGAAGTCCTAGTCACAGAATCAGACAAGAAAAAGAAATAAAAGGTATCTAAATTGGAAAGGAAGAGGTAAAATTGTCATTATATGCAGATGACATGATACTATATATAGAAAACCCTAAAGATGCCACCTAAAACCTACTAGAATTGATAAATGAATTCAGCAAGGTAGCAGGACACAAGATTGACATACAGAAAATATTTGCATTTCTTTACACTAACAATAAAATATCAAAAAGGGAAAGTAAAAAAAAACAATCCCTTTTAAAATCATATCAAAAAATAAAATAGGGCTTCCCTGGTGGCGCAGTGGTTGAGAGTCCGCCTGCCAATGCAGGGGACATGGGTTCATGCACCGGTCTGGGAAGATCCCACATGCTGCGAAGCGGCTGGGCGCACGAGCCATGGCCACTGAGCCTGCGCCTCCGGAGCCTGTGCTCCGCAATGGGAGAGGCCACAGCAGTGAGAGGCCCGCGTACTGCAAAACATAATAATAATAAAATAAAATAAAATACTTAGGAATAAACCTGACCAAGGAGGAGAAAGACTTATACGCTGAGAACTATAAAACACTGATAAAAGAAACTGAGGATAATTCAAAGAAATGGAAAGATATCCCATGCTCTTGGATTGGAAAAATTAATATTGTTAAAATGGCCATACTACCTAAAGCAATCTACAGATTTAATGTGATCCCTATCAAATTACCCATGACATTTTTTCACAGAACTAGAACAAAAAAATCCTAAAATTTATATGGAACCATAAATGACCCAGAATTGCCAAAGCAATCCTAAAGAAAAAGAATAAAGCTGGAGTCATAAACCTCCCAGACTTCAGACAATACTACAAAGCCATGGTAATCAAAAGAGTGTTGTACTGGCACGAAAACAGGCATACAGGTCAATGGAGCAGAAAAGAGAGCCCAGAAAGAAACCCACACACCTGCAATCAGTTAATCTTTGACAAAGGTGGCAAGAATATACAATGGAGGAAAGAGTCACTTCAGCAAGTAGTGCTGGGCAAGTTGGACTGCTGCATGAAAATCAATGAAGTTAGAATACACCCTCAGACCGTACACAAAAATAAACTCAAAATGGCTTAAATACAATATAAGACATAACACCACAAAACTCCTAGAAGGGGACATAGGCAAAATATTCTCTGAAATAAATTATACCAATGCTTTCTTTTTCTATTATTTTATTTTTTTTTGAATTTTATTCTTTTATACAGCAGGTTCTTATTAGTTATCTATTTTATACATATTAGTGTATATATGTCAATCCAAACTTCCCAATTCATCCCCCCCCCCCCGCGCTTTCCCCCCTTGGTGTCCATACGTTTGTTCTCTACATCTGTCTCTATTTCTGCCTTGTAAACTGGTTCATCTATACCATTTTTCTAGATTCCACATATATGTATTAATATATGATATTTGATTTTCTCTTTCTGACTTACTTCACTCTGCATGACAGTCTCTAGATCCATCCACGTCTCTACAAATGACCCAATTTCGTTCATTCCATTGTATATATGTACCACATCTTCTTTATCCATTCATCTGTTCATGGGCATTTAGGTTGCTTCCATGACCTGGCTATTGTAACTAGTGCTGCAATGAACACTGGGGTGCATGGGTCTTTTTAAATTATGGTTTTCTCTGGGTATACGCCCAGTAGTGATATTGTTGGGTCATATGATAGTTCTATTGTTAGTTTTTTAAGGAACCTCCATACAGTTCTCCATAGTGGTTGTATCAATTTACATTCCCACCAACGGTGCAAGAGGGTTCCCTTTTCTGCACACCCTCTCTGGCATTTGCTGTTTGTAGATTTTCTGATTATGCCCATTCTAGCCAGTGTGAGGTGATACCTCATTGTAGTTTTGATTTGCATTTCTCTAATAATAAGTGATGTTGAGCAGCTTTTCATGTTCCTCTTGGCCATCTGTACATCTTCTTTGGAGAAATGTCTATGTAGGTCTTCTACCCATTTTTTGATTGTGTTCTTTGTTTTTTAATATTGAGCTGCATGAGCTGTTTATATATTTTGGAGATTAATCCTTTGTCCATTGATTCATTTGCAAATATTTTCTCCCATTCTGAGGGTAGTCTTTTCATCTTGTTTATAGTTTCCTTTGCTGTGCAAAAGCTCTTAAGTTTCATTAGGTCCCATTTGTTTATTTTTGTTTTTATTTCCATTACTCTATGAGGTAGGTCAAAAAAGATCTTGCTGTGATTTATGTCAAAGAGTGTTCTTCCTATATTTTCCTCTAAGAGTCTTACATTTAGGTCTCTAATCCATTTTGAGTTTATTTTTCTGTATGGTGTTAGGGGGTGTTCTAATTTCATTCTTTCACATGTGGCTGTCCAGTTTTCCCAGCACCACTTATTGAAGAGACTGTCTTTTCTCCATTGTATATCCTTGCCTCCTTTGTCATCGATTAGTTGACCATAGGTGCGTAGGTTTATCTCTAGGCTTTCTATCCTGTTCCATTGATCTATATTTCTGTTTTTGTGCCAGTACCATATTGTCTTGATCACTGTAGCTTTGTAGTATAGTCTGAAGTCAGGGAGTCTGATTCCTCAAGCTCCGTTTTTTCCCCCAAGACTGCTTTGGCTATTCGGGGTCTTTTGTGTCTCTATACAAATTTTAAAACTTTTTGTTCCAGTTACATAAAAAATGCCACTGGTAATTTTGTAGGGATTGCATTGAATTCATAGATTGCTTTGGGTCATTTTCACAATATTGATTCTTCCAATTCAAGAACATGGTATATCTCTCCATCTGTTGGTATCATCTTTAATTTCTTTCATCAGTGTCTTATAGTTTTCTGCATACAGGTCTTTTGTCTCCCTAGGTAGGTTTCGTCCTAGGTATTTTATTCTTTTCATTGCAATGGTAAATGGGAGTGTTTCCTTAATTTCACTTTCAGATTTTTCATCATTAGTGTATAGGAATGCAAGAGATTTCTGAGCATTAATTTTGTATCCTGCAACTTTACCAAATTCATTGATCAGCTCTAGTAGTTTTCTGGTGGCATTTTTTGCCACCATTAGTATCATGTCATCTAGCAAACAGTGACAGTTTTACTTCTTTTCCAATTTGTATTCCTTTTATTTCTTTTTCTTCTCTGATTGCCATGGCTAGGACTTCCAAAACTATGTTGAATAATAGTGGTGAGAGTGGACCTCCTTGTCTTGTTCCTGATCTTAGAGGAAATGCTTTCAGTTTTTCACCATTGAGAATGATGTTTGCTGTGGTTTTGTCATATATGCCCTTTATTATGTTGAGGTAGGTCCCTTCTATGCCCACTTTCTGAAAAGTTATCATAAACGGGTGTTGAATTTTGTCAAAAGTTTTTTCTGCATCTATTGAGATGATCATATGGTTTTTATTCTTCAATTTGTTAATATAGTGTATCACACAGATTGACTTGCATATAGTGAAGAATCCTTGCATCCCTGGGATAAATCGCACTTGATCATGGTGTATGATCCTTTTAATGTGTTGTTGGATTCTGTTTGCTAGTATTTTGCTGAGGATTTTTGCATCTATATTCATCAGTGATATTGGTCTGTAATTTTCTTTTTTTGTAGTATCTTTGGTTTTGGTATCAGGGTGATGGTGGCCTCGTAGAATGAGTTTGGGAGTGTTCCTTCCTCTGCAATTTTTTGGAAGAGTTTGAGAAGGATGGGTGTTAGCTCTTCTGTCAATATTTGTTAGAATTCACCCGTGAACCCATCTGGTCCTGGACTTTTGTTTGTTGGAAGATTTTTAATCACAGTTTCAATTTCATTACTTGTAATTTGTCTGTTCATGTTTTCTATTTCTTCCTGGTTCAGTCTTGGAAGGTTATAACTTTCTAAGAACTTGTCCATTTCTTCCAGGTTGTCCATTTTATTGGCATAGAGTTGCTTGTAGTAATCTCTTATGATGCTTTGTACTTCTGTGGTGTCCATTGTTAGTTCTTTTTCATTTCTAATTTTATTGATTTGTGTCCTCTTGATGAGCCCAGCTAAAGTTTTATCAATTTTGTTTATCTTCCCAATGAATCAGTTTTTAGTTTTATTGATATTTGCTATTGTTTTCATTATGTCTATTTCATTTATTTCTGCTCTGACTTTGATGATTTCTTTCCTTCTGCTAACTTTGGGTTTTGTTTGTTCTTCTTTCTCTAGTTCCTTTAAGTGTGATGTTAGATTATTTATTTGAGGTTTTTCTTGTTTCTTGTGGTAGGATTGTATTGCTATAATCTTCCCCCTTAGAACTGCTTTTGCTGCATCCCATAGGTTTTGGATCATCTTGTTTCATTGTCATTTATCTCTAGGTATTTTTTGATTTCCTCCTTGATTTCTTCAGTGATAGCTTGGTTACTTAGCAATGTATTGTTTAGCCTCCATGTGTTTGTGTTTTTTACCTTTTTTTCCCTGTAACTGAATTCTAATCTCATAGTGTTGTGGTTGGAAAAGATGCTTGACATGATTTCAATATTCTTAAATTTACCAAGGCTTGATTTGTGACCCAAGATGTGATCTATCCTGGAAAGTGTTCCATGTGCACTTGAAGAAAGTGTAATGTGCTGTTTTTGGATGGAATGTCCTATAAATATCAATTAAGTGTATCTGGTCTATTGTGTCATTTAAAGCTTCTGTTTCCTTATTAATTTTCTGTCTGATGATCTGTCCATTGGTGTAAGTGAGGTGTTAAAATCCCCCACTATTATTGTGTTCCTGTCAATTTCCTCTTTTATACCTGTTAGCATTTGCTTTATGCATTGAGGTGATCCTATGTTGGGTGCATATATAATTGTTATATCTTCTTCTTGGATTGATCCCTTGATCATTATGTAGTGGCCTTGCTTGTCTCTTGTAACATTCTTTATTTTAAAGTCTATTTTATCTGATATGAGTATTGCTACTCCAGCTTTCTTTTGATTCCCATTTGCATTGAATATCTTTTTCCATCCCCTCACTTTCAGTCTGTGTGTGTCCCTAGGTCTGAAGTGGGTCTCTTGTAGACATCATATATATGGGTCTTGTTTTTGTATCCATCCAGTGAGTCTGTGTCTTTTGGTTGGAGCACTTAATCCATTCACATTTAAGGTGATTATCGATATGTATGTTCCTATTACCATTTTCTTAATTGTTTTGTTTTTGTTTTTGTAGGTCCTTTTCTTCTCTTGTTTTTCCCACTTAGAGAAGTTCCTTTAGCACTTGCTGTAGAGCTGGTTTGGTGGTGCTGAATTCTCTTACCTTTTGCTTGTCTGTAAAGCTTTTGATTTCTCCATTGAATCTGAATGAGATCCTTGCCAGGTAGCATAATCTTGCCTGTAGTTTCTTCCCTTTCATCACTTTAACTATATCATGCCACTCCCTTCTGGCTTGTAGTTTCTGCTGAGAAATCAGCTGTTAACCTTATGGGAGTTCCCTTGTATGTATGTTGTCATTTTTCCCTTGCTGCTTTTAATAATTTTTTGTCTTTAATTTTTGTCAGTTCGATTACTGTGTTTCTCAGCATGTTTCTCCTTGGGTTTTTCCTGCCTGGGACTCTCTGTGCTTCCTGGACTTCGGTGGCTATTTCATTTCCTGTGTTAGGGAAATTTTCGACTATAATCTCTTCAAATATTTTCTCAGGTCCTTTTCTCTCTCTTCTCCTTCTGGGACCCCTACAATGTATGTGAATGTTAGTAGTTTAATGTTGTCCCAGAGGTCTCTTAGGCTGTCTTCATTTCTTTTGATTTTTTTTTTCTTTATTCTGTCCTGCAGCAGTGATTTCTACCATTCTGTCTTCCAGGTCACTTATCCATTCTTCTGCCTCAGTTATTCTGCTATTGATTCCTTCTAGTGTAGTTTTCATTTCAGTTATTGTATTGTTCATCTCTGTTTGTTCTTTAATTCTTCTAATCTTTGTTAAACATTTCTTGCATCTTCTCGATCTTTGCTTCCATTCTTTTTCCAATGTCCTGGATCATCTCTACTATCACTAGTCTGAATGCTTTTTCTGGAAGGTTGCCTATCTCCACTTCATTTAATTCTTTTCCTGGCGTTTTATCTTGTTCCTTTGTGTGGTACATAACCCTCTGCCTTTTCATTTTGTCTACCTGTGAATGTGCTTTTCATTCTACAGGCTGCAGGACTGTAATTCTTCTTGCTTCTGCTGTCTGCCCTCTGATGGATAAGGCTATCTAAGAGGCTTGTTGCAAGCTTCCTTATGGGAGGGACTGGTGGTGGGTAGACCTGGGTATTTCTCTGGTGGGCAGAACTCAGTAAAACTTTAATACACTTGTCTGCTGATGGGTGGGGCTGAGTTCCCTCCCTGTTTGTTGTTTGGCCTGAGGCAATCCAGCACTGGTGGCTACAGGCTCTTTGGTGGGGCTAATGGCGGTCTCTGGGAGGGCTCATGCCAACGAGTACTTCCCAGAACTTCTTCTGCCACTGTCCTTGTCCCTAAGGTGAGCCACAGCCACCCCCCCACCCCCCGCCGCCTCTGCAGTAGACCCTCTAACACTAGCAGGTAGCTCTGGTTCAGTCTCCTATGGGGTCACTGCTCCTTCCCCTGGGTCCTGATGTGCACACTACTTTGTATGTGCCCTCCAAGAGTGGAGTCTCTGTTTCCCCCAGTCCTGTCAAAGTCCTGCAATCAAATCCCACTGGCCTTCAAAGTCTGATTCTCTGAGAACTCCTCCTCCCATTGCCAGACCCCCAGGTTGGGAAACCTGGCATGGGGTTCAGAGCCTTCACTCCAGTCTGTGGACTTCTGTGGTATAATTGTTCTCTAGTTTGTGAGTCACCCACCCAGTGATTATGGGATTTCATTTTATTGTGATTTTGCCCCCTGACCATCTCATTGTGACTTCTCCTTTATCTTTGGATGTGGGGTATCTTTTTTGGTGAGTTCCAGTGTCTTCCTGTCGATGATTGTTCAGCAGTTAGTTGTGATTCTGGTGCTCTCGCAAGGGGGAGTGAACACACGTCCTTCTGCTCTGCAATCTTGAACCAATTTTGATTTGTACCAATGCTCTCTTAGGTCAGTCTCCCAAGGCAATAGAAATAAAAGAAAAATAAACAAATGGGATCTAATCAAACTTACAAGCTTTTGCACAGCAAAGGAAACCATAAACAAAATGAAAAGACAACCCACAGACTGGAAGAAACTATTTGCAAACGATATGACCAACAAGGGCTTAATTTCCAAAATACTCAAACAACTCATACAACTCAATAACCAAAAACCAAACAACCTAATCAAAAAATGGGCAGAAGACATAAATAGACATTTATCCAAAGAATGCATACAGATGGCTAATAGGCACATAAAAATGCTCAACATTGCTAATTATTAGAGAAATGCAAATCAAAACTATAATGAGTTATCACCTCACACCAGTCAGAATGGCCATCAACAAAAAGTCTACAAATAAGAAATGCTGGAGAGGGTGTGGAGAAAAGGGAACCCTGCTACGCTGTTGGTGGGAATTTAAATTGGTGCAGTGACTTTGGAGAGCAGTATGGAGTTTCCCTAAAAAGTTAAAAATAGAGTTATCTTATGATCCAGCAATCCCACTCCTGGGCATATACCTGGACAAAACTATAATTTGAAAATATACATGTACCCCTATGTTCATAGCAGCACTATTCACAATAGGCAAGACATGGAAGCAACCTAAATGTCCAACAACAAATGAATGGATAAGGAAGATGTGGTATATATACACAAAGGAATATTACTCAGCCATAAAAAAGATGGAAATATTGCCATCTGCAGCAGCATGGATGGACCTAGGAATTTTCATACTATGTGAAGTAAGTCAGAGAAAGACAAATATCATGGGATATTGCTTGTATGTGGAATCAAAAAAATGATACAAATGAACTCATTCACAAAACAGAAAGAGACTCACAGACATAGAAAACAAATTTATGGTTACCAAAGGGGAAAGGGGGGGAGGGATAAATTAGGAGGTTGGGACTAACATATACAGAGTGCTGTGTATAAAATAGGATCTACTATATACCACAAGGAACTATACTCAATATCTTGTAATAACCTATAAGGGAAAATAATATGAAAAAGAATAGATATGTATATCTATAACTGAATCACTTTGCTGTACACCTGAAACTAACACAACATTGTAAATCAACTATACTTCAATAAAAAATAAATAAATAAAAATAAAAGATTCCCATATATACTCTCCATTACAGATGGGGAAACTGAGACTTGATGGGGTTAAGTATGTTGCTAAATTCAAATAGTTATTACTAATGTGGGGATTGAAACCACATTTCTCTGACTTCAGAGGCTAATTAGAAGATAGCAGGACGTTAGCACCAGATACTTACAAGAAGGTAAACATGGCCCTGGATCTATGTAGAACAATCATCCTCTACCAAACATTATGAAGGTCTGCTCTGGGCCATGAAAGAAAAATAAAAAGGAATAAATGTTGGTATTACCTGTGAATTTAGACTGGAGGGTGGTGGGTTAGTTGTCAGTAAACCACTCTCCTTAGAAAGCCTGTAAAGCACACTGGTTAAAACAAATATGAGCTCTGTAGCCCACCTCATTTTGAATCCTGGCTCTGCTCCTTACTATCTGTGAGACCTTGGGCAAGATACATAACCTCTCTGTGCTTCTGTGTTCTCTGTAAGACAGGGTAATGATAGTGCTTTAATCATGGAGTTGTGAGAATTAAATGTGTTCATACATGGAAAAGGCTTAGACTAGTGCCTAATGACAAGTGCACAGTAAATGTGGCTACAGTTAAAGTTAACCAAATCCCACATTTGCATCTATGCAGGT
This sequence comes from Leucopleurus acutus, assembly GCF_964270905.1. Classification (NCBI taxonomy): domain Eukaryota; kingdom Metazoa; phylum Chordata; class Mammalia; order Artiodactyla; family Delphinidae; genus Leucopleurus; species Leucopleurus acutus. Next base: position 69,232,039 of record NC_139151.1, read on the forward strand.
TCCCTGACCCTTCTTACAGTGCCTCAAATATTAGACCCATAGCTTGTTAGAAACAGAGACTTTATCCCGAAAAGGATGTAGGGATTATCTAGTCCCATCTCTACATCCCATACTTAGGAGTAGAGAGGCTAGCCTAAAATTACACAGCAAATTAATGGAAGAGCTGGGACTTGGGTCCCAGAAAATTACAACTACTATCACCACAGCTGCCATTTTTTGAGCACCTACTCTGTGCCAGGCACTGTAACGTCCACGACTTTACTAATTTTTTAAAATGACTGTGCTAAGTAGTTATTATTAGTGCCTTACAAATAAGTAAACTGAGATTCAGAGAGACTCTGTGTTGTGCCTAACATCACATAACGGGTAGACAGGATTTGAGCAAAGGCTGTCTGACACTAAACCCATCATCATTCTACTTTGGTGCACAAATGTTTTACACATAAACCCAAACACCATGGTTGATCTTAAAAACAGAAGTATAGCACTTTGTCAAATTCTGAGCTTTCTCTTTATTTGAAAAAAATATAGTTTGCAATTTAAAAAAAATTTATTGAAGTATAGTTGATTTACAATGTTGTGTTTAATTTCTGCTGTACACAGCAAAGTGACTCAGTTATACATATATATAATTTTTCATATTCTTTTCCATTATGGTTTATCACATGATATTGAATATAGTTCTTTGTGCTTTACAGTAGTACCTTACTGTTAGTTTGCATTTTTATTTAAATAATTTTTAAGCACTGATAAACTTTAGTTATTCATTTGTTAAAATTACAGTAATAGATATGAAGATTATTTCAGAGACAGTGAATGGGAATGAGACAATGAAATGTAACTTAAATAACCAAAGTAGAAATCCTGTGCAGTTTCTGATCAATACCAGGAAAATCTCTAAAATAGCTTCTCCTTAGCCTAGTTTCAGAGTAAAGCATCAAAGACAAATCAAAGGAGATGCTGTATGTTATCAGTTCCAATTTTAAAGCCATGCCAGCTTTTGGGAACAATTGTTTTAAAATTCCTTTTTCGTTAGAGATCTCTGATGGTCCCTTTGTAGAGATTCTATTTATGTCCACAATCTTCTGTCTCCTTCCCTGTGATTTTTATCTGTGATTCTTTATACAGTTTGGGGCTATCCATGACTGATAAAAGCAAAAATTAGGGAATATTTATATGTGTGTGTTTGTGAGTCTCAGACTTGAGGCCCTCCAAGGAAACCGTGTAGTCCAAATAGAAACCCGTAACGGGCTATTTGCATATTTTTCACATTTTGGCAACATATAAAAATGAGATCGGGCTTCCCTGATGGCGCAGTGGTTGAGAGTCCGCCTGCCGATGCGGGGGACACGGGTTCGTGCTCCGGTCCGGGAAGATCCCACATGCCACGGAGCGGCTGGGCCCGTGAGCCATGGCCGCTGGGCCTGCGCATCCGGAGCCTGTGCTCCGCAACGGGAGAGGCCACAGCGGTGAGAGGCCCGCGTACCGCAAAAAAAAAAAAAAAAAAAAGAGATCCTTATCATTTTACTTACATCATTTACATGGCATTTTCTTTAAAGTCCATGGTCTCTCTCCTCCACCCTGAGACTAAATTGGTCTCACTTCAGGCATATCAACCTTTCATACCGAGACATTTCTCACTTTGGTGCAGGCCATGGTGACCATGGATGACAGCCAGGATATGGGGGTGACACTGCATGTGAGTGAGGCTCCTTGGATTTCTGCCCTCAGGGAAGGCCAGGAAAGAGAAAGAGAAGCTTTCAGAGTATTTTTCAGCTTTGTTTTTCAGGCCACTTCTGCCACTGCTCCAGCTGTGCTATGCTTTCACTTCGACCCATGCATACCTTGAAGTGCAAGTTGGGGAGAGGGGCATGCTAATTTTTGAGGTCTTTGAAAAATTTATTCTTCACATCTCAAACATGTTAAAATTTAATAATAAGCTTACCTATACTTCTACAGTGCCTCTCAAGTTAAAAGTTCATTTGGGAAGTTCTGTTTAGATGGTTTGTCTTGAGAAATGCACCATATGACCATCTGAGGAAACTCACTGCCTCACACCAAGTTGGCACTTTCCCTGTGGAAGTCCATGCACACAATTTCCAAATTTTGAACAAGACATTTCAAAGGCCCATGTAGCGGACAAGGAAAGTGGAGGTCTTTCCTTAAAATTCACATCCAATCTCATTTCCCAGCCCCAGAAAACAAATCCCATCTGGTTTTCCAGCATTTTCCTCAAGGGCCTGGTATTTGGAGCTTTCCCATGGGGTTCTTCAGAAAGTAATAAACATGGAGGACCGCAAAAGTAGAAGGTGCTCATGGATGCCAGATGTCACACCATCGAACAGGAAGAAAGTGGCCCTTGGCAAAGGCAGTCAATGTCTCTTTCTCTGAGATTGCTCCTCAGGAAGGCTCCTATCACTCCATTCATGCTGGCAGCTCTGAGTCAAATGACCAGTAGACGTTTTCACTTTCTCTAAGACTTGCCCAAGGTGTCCATCTCCTTATTTATCTCTTGGCACCTGTGTTCGATGGCCTTGTGGAGTAATTGCATGTGCTGGTGGGCTTTCTCCTCACTGCAGCTGACCATGTGAGCCCACCTCAGCTGTACTGTATACTCTGCCTTTAAGATCAAGACTTCCTTCACTTTACTGAATCTCGTGTGAGTCATGGCTCAAACCCTGGACAGGGGAGGCCACAGAGCAGATGGGGTTCCAGGCTGTTCAATTGCAAGAATATCTGGGAGCCTTTCTGTAGTTTTCAAGTTACTATTTAACTCATTTTTGTAGGGTTGGCTGCTCACTGTGACTTCTGATCAGAGGACAGTGGGATCAACTTCCTGCCCCAAAGACCAGTCCAGGAGAGTCAGGGAGCAGGACATATACCTCATCTCCAACCTCTGCCTTCCTTCTACAGGCACATCCCATGGAGCGGGATGGAACTCCCTAGAGTTCTCTCAAACCAAACTTGAACTTTTAATACTTATTCATCAATTAAAATATCTTTCCTCTCATCTTTGTTGTTTAGTGATATTCCCTAACAGTTAAGTGGCTCTCATTTTACTGCCTGAAACTTCCTTAACAATGGAACTAGCTAAGCCCTGAAATCATAAAATTGCAGGATCACAAAATACAATTAAAAATCCACATAATCTTTTCAAAGACTGGAACCAGAGAGCTCATGTAGTCCAAGCCCAAGATTCATATACATGTTATTATTTACTGATCATATGACATCTTGAACCTTGTAGATATTTTAAATTTTTGTATAGAGAGGATAGTGGTACATTTGTACAGTGAAGTACTATAAATGAAGTACTGGAAATTTGTCATACTGATACATTTCAAAACAACAATCCATATTTTGGACTAGAAAAAAGAGTTATGAAAGATACATACAGTTCAATAACACTTACATAAAAGTTTATACAGACTAGGAGACAAGATGGCAGAGTAGAAGGACTTGAGCTTAACTCCTCTAATGAAAACACCAAAATCACAACTAACTGCTGAACAAAGATCAACAAAAAAGACTGGAAAATACCAAAAAAGATATTCTACATCCAAAGACAAAGAAGAAGCCACAATATGATGGTAGGAGGGGCATATTTGTGATAAAATCAAATCCCATACCTGACTGGTGGGCTACCCACAAACTGGAAAATAATTATATTCCAGAAGTTCTCCCACAGGAGTGAGAATTCTGAGCCCCACATCAAGTTCCCCAGCCTGGGGGTCTGGCATTGGGAGGAAGAGACCCCAAAACATTTGGCTTTGAAAGTCAGTGGAACTTGATCACAGGAACTCCACAGGACTGAGGGAAACAGAAATGGCATTCTTGGAGTGTGCACACAAGGTCTCACTCACTGGTGTGAGATCTCCTGGAGGCCACCATTTTGTCACAAGTCCTGGCCCCAGCCAACAGCCTGTAGGCTCCAGTGCTGGGATGCCTCAGGCCAACCAACAGGGTGGGAACACAGCACCACCCAGCAGCAGACAGGCTGCCCCAAATTTTCCTGAGCCCACAGCCATCTCTAAATACAACACTTGACATGGCCCTGCCCACCAGAGGGACAAGACCCAGCTCCACTCACCAGTGGGCTGGCAGAAGTCCCTCCCACCAGGAAGCCTGCACAAGCCTCTTAGACCAGCCTCATTTACCAGGGGGAAGACATGAGAAGCAAGAGAAACTACAACCCTGCAGCCTATGGAATGGAAACCACAATCACAGAAAGTTAGACAAAATGAGATGGCAAAGGAATATGTTCTAGATAAAGGAACAAGATAAAACCCCATAAGAACTAAGTGAAGTGGAGATAGGCAATCTACAAAAAAAATAATTAAATGTAATGATAGTGAAGATGATCCAAGATTTTGGAAAAAGAATGGAGACACCGACCGAGAAGATACAAGAAATGTTTAACAAAGAGCTAGAAGACATAAAGAACAAACAGATGAACAATACAATAACTGAAATGAAAAATACACTACAAGAAATCAATAGCAGAAAAAAATGAGACAGAAGAATAGATAAGTGAGCTGGAAGACAAAATGGTGGAAATCACTGCTGCAGAACAGAATAAAGAAGAAGGAATGAAAAAAAAATGAGGACAGTATAAAGGATCTCTGGGACAACATTAAGCACACCAACATTCACATTATAGGGGTCCCAGAAGGAGAAGAGAGAGAGAGGGAGACAGAGAGAGATAGAGAGAGGACCTGAGAAAATATTTGAAGATAGCTGAAAACTTCCCTAACATGGAAAAGGAAATAGTCACCCATGTCCACGAAGCACAAAAAGTCTGAGGCAGGAGTAACCCAAGGAGGAATGTGCCGAGACACATAGTAATCAAACTGACAAAAATTAAAGACAAAGCGAAAATATTAAAAGCAACAAGGGAAAACAACAAATAACATAAGGGAATCCCCATAAGGTTATCAGCTGATTTTTCAGCAGAAACTCTGCAGGCCAGAAGGAAATGTCATGATATATTTAAAGTGATGAAAGGGGAAAATCTACAACAAATAATGCTCTACCCAGCAAGCCTCTAATTCATATTTGATGGAGAAATCAAAAGCTTTACAGACAATCAAAAGCTAAGAGAATTCAGTGCCACCAAATCAGCTTTACAACAAATGCTAAAGGAACTTCTATAGGTGGAAAAGAAAAGACCACAAATAGAAAAAAGGAAATTATGAATGAGAAATCTTACAGTAAAGGCAAACATACAGTAAAATAGCAAATTATCAACACAAAAATATGATATCAAAAGCAGCAATTGTGAGGAGAGTACAAATTCAGGATATTGGAATGCATTTGAAATTAAAAGACCAGCAACATAAAAGAATCTTGCATATATACAGACTGCTATATCAAAACCTCATGATAACCACAAACAAAAACTGTGTAATACATACACACACAAAAAAGAAAAGGAATCCAAACACACCACTAAAGTTATCATCAAATCACAAGAGAAAAGAACAAAGGAGGAAGGGGAAAAAAAGACCTACAAAAACAAATCCAAAACAGTTAACAAAATGTCATTAAGAACATACATATCGGTAATTATCTTAAATGTAAATGGATTAAATATTCCAACCGAAAGACATTCATTGGCTGAATGGATGGAAAAACAACACCCCTATATATGCTGTCCACCAGAGACCCACTTCAGATCTTGGGACACATACAGGCTGAAAGTGAAAAGATGGAAAAGGTTTTCCATACAAATGGAAATCAAAAGAAAGCTGGAGTAGCAATATGCATATCAGACAAAATAGACTTTAAAATAAAGATCGTTACAAGCAACGAAGAAGGACACTACATAATGATCAAGGGATCAATCCAAGAAGGAGATATAGCAATTGTAAATATATATGCACCCAACATAGGCACACCTTATTGTATGAGGCAAATGCTAACAGCCATAAAATGAGAAATTGACAGTAACACAATAATAGCAGGGGACTTTAACACCACACTTACATCAATGGACAGATCATGCAGACAGAAAATCAATAATGAAGCACAGACCTTAAATGACACATTAGATCAGAGGGACTTAATTGATATTTATAGAACTTTCCATTTGAAAGCAGCAGAACACACATTCTTCTCAAGTGCACATGGAACATTCTCCAAGATAGATCACATGCTGAGCCACAAAGCAAGCCTCAGTAAATTTAAGAAAATTGAAATTATATCAAGCATCTTTTCTGACCAAAGTGCTATGAGATTAGAAATCAACTACAAGAAAAAAAAACTGCAAAAAACACAACCACGTAGAGGGTAAATAATATGCTACAAAACAAAACAAAAAGCACACTAATGGATCACTGAAGAAATCTAAGAGGAAATCAAAATATACCTAGAGACATGAATATGAAAACACAATGATTCAAAACCTATGGGATGCAGTAACAGCAGTTCTAAGAGGGAAGTTTATAGCAATACAATCGTACCTCAGGAAACAAGAAAAATCTCAAATAAACAACCTAACCTTACACCTAAAGTAACTAGAGAAAGAAGAACAAACAAAACCCAAAGTTAGTAGAAGGAAAGAAATCATAAAGATCAGAGCAGAAATAAATGAAATAGAGATGGAAAACAATAGCAAAAATCAGTGAAACTGGTTGTTTGAAAAGATAATCAAAACTGATAAACCTTTAGCCAGACTCATCAAGAAAAAGAGGGAGAGGACTCAAATCAATAAAATTAGAAATGAAAAAGAAGTTACAACTGACATCACAGAAATACAAAGGATCATAAGACACTACTACAAGCAATTATATGTCAATGAAATGGTCAACCTAGAAGAAATGGACAAATTCTTAGGAAGGTTCAATCTTCCAAGACTGAACCAGGAAGAAATAGAAAATATGAAGAGACCAATCGCAAGTACTGAAATTGAAACTTGATTAAAATTCTCTCAACAGACAAAAGACCAGGACCAGATGGCATCACAGGCAAATTCTATCAAATATTGAGAAGACTTAACACCTACCCTTCTGAAATTATTCCAAAAAATTTCAGAGGAAGGAGCACTCCCAAACTCATTCTATAAGGTCTCCATCACCCCCGTTACCAAAACCAGACAAAGACACCACACTCACAAAAAAAATAACAAGCCAATATCACTGCTGAACATAGATGCAAAAATTCTCAACAAAATACTAGCAAACTGAATCTAGCAATACATTAAGAAGTTCATATACCATGATCAAGTGGAATTTATCCCAGGGATGCAAGAATTGTCAATATTTGCAAATCAATCAGTATGATACACCACATTAAAAAATTGAAGACTAAAAACCATATGATTAATCTCAAAAGATGCAGAAAAACCTTTTGACAAAATTCAATGCCCTTTTATGATACAAACTCTCCAGAAAGTGGGCATAGAGGGAACCTACCTCAACATAATAAAGGCCATACATGACAAAACCATAGCTAACATCATACTCAACAGTGAAAAGCTGAAAGCATTTCCTCTAAGATCAGGAACAAGACAAGGATGTCCACTCTTGCCACTTTTATTCAACATAGTTTTGGAAGTCTAGCCATGTCAATCAGAGATTAAAAAAAAAAAAAGAAACAAAAGGAATCCAAATTGGAAAAAGAGTAACACTGTCACTGTTTGCAGATGACATGATACTATACATAAAAAATCCTAAAGATGCTACCAGAAAACTACTAGAGCTCATCAATTATTTGATAAAGTTGCAGCATACAAAATTAATACACAGAAATCTGTTTCATTTTTATACACTAACAACAAAAGATGCATTTACCATTGCATCAAAAAGAATAAATTTCCTAGGAATAAACCTACCTAAAGAGGCAAAAGACCTGTACTCCGAAAACTCTAAGATGCTCATGAAAGAAATTGAAGATGGCACAAACAGATGGAAAGATATACCATGTTCTTGGATTGGAAGACTCAATATTGTCAAAATGACTATACTACCCAAAGCAATCTACAGATTCAATGCAATCCCTACCAAATTACCAATGGCATTTTTCACAGAAGGAGAACAAAAAATTTTTAAATTTATATTGAAACAGAGATGATCCCAAATAGGCAAAGCAATTTTGAGAAAGAAAAGCAGAGCTGGAGGAATCAGGATCCCTGACATCAGACTATACTATAAACCTACAGTAATCAAAACAGTATGACACTGGCACAAAAACAGACATATAGATCAATGGAACAGAATAGAAAGCCCAGAAATAAACCCACACACCTATGGGCAATTAATTAATTGTTGTAGATTAATTAATTAAACAAAGGAGACAAGAATATTTAATGGAGAAAAGACAGTCACTTCAATAAGTTGTGCTGGGAAACTGGATAGCCACATGTAAAAGAATGATATTAGAACATTGTGTATTACCATACCCAAAAATAAATTCAAAGTGGATTAAAGATCTAAATGTAAGACTGGATACTATAAAACTTTTAGAGGAAAACATAGGCAGAACACTCTTTGACATAAATCATAGCAATATCTTTTTGGATCCACCTCCTAGAGTAAGGAAAATAAAAACAAAAATTAAAAAATGGGACCTAATTAAACCTAAAAGCTTTTGCACAGCAAAGGAAACCATACACAAAATGAAAAGATAGCCCACAGAATGGGAGAAAATATTTGCAAATGAAGTGACCAACAAGGGATTAATCTCCAAAATATACAAACAGCTCATGCAGTTCGATATCAGAAAAACAAACAACCCAATCAAAAATGGGCAGAAGATCTAAATAGACATTTTTCCAAAGAAGACATACAGCTGGCCAAGAAGCACATGAAAAGATGCTCAACATTGCTAATTATTATAGAAGTGCAAATCAAAGCTACAATGAGATATTTCCTCACACTGGTCAGAATGGCCATCATCAAAATGTCTACAAACAATAAATGTTGGAGAGGGTGTGGAGAAAAGGGAACCTTACTACACTGTTGGTGGGAATGTAAATTGATACAGCCACTACGGAGAACAGTATGCAGGTTCCTTAAAAAACTAAAAATAGAATTACCATATGATCCAGAAATCCCACTACTGGGCATATACTCAGAGAAAACCATAATTCAAAAAGACACGTGCACCCCAATGTTCATTGCAGCACTATTTACAATAGTCAGGTCATGGAAGCAACTTAAATGCCCATCAACAAATGAATGGATAAAGAAGATGTGGTACATATATACAATGGAATGAATGAAATTGGGTCATTTGTAGAGATGTGGATTGATATAGAGACTATCATGCAGAGTGAAGTAAGTCAGAAAGAGAAAAATAAATATCGTATATTAACACATGTATGTGGAACGTAGAAAAGAGGTACAGATGAACCGGTTTCCAGGGCAGAAATAGAGACACAGATGTGGAGAACAAATGTATGGACACCAAGGGGGTAAACTGGTAAGGGGTGGTGGTGGCATGAATTGGGAGATTGGGATTGACATGCATACACTGATGTGTATAAAATGGATAACTAATAAGAACCTGCTGTATAAAAGAATAAAATAAAATCCAAAAAATAAAAATTCATACTGACATTTGCTGAACGCTTTGAATACCTCCCAGCCTAGGAACTAGGAATTCTGGAGCAGAACTCTCAACAGTTTGCTTTTGATGCGTTCTGCCCTGGGCGGGTCTGGCAGCAGGCTGAGATATGCAACTTGAAATCAAATTTAAGAACTTTTGCTCACTGCCCACATTTAGCATAATACATCCATGGCAGAATGAGGCAGGACATCTAGGGTATAATTAACAATCATTATTCTGTGACAGTCTCAGCAACAAAAATGCCAAGTTGCTTGTCAAAATCCAAAGAGAGATGAAGGGGCCATGTGGTAACCATACACTACGAAGTCCTTGTTTTCTGGGCCCAACTCAGCAATTGCTCTGTCCTTGTGTAACAGGAAAGGAAATCCTGTCAGGTTCTGGTTCACTGGGCTCTAGATCACTTCCCGAATATCTCTCCAGAATCAAAATCCAAGGTTCTATGGACCCCTTGGTGAGTCAGTAAAGATGTAAATGGAGATCATGAACTGAGGAGAGGTAGCTCAGAGCACTAAGACACCAGGTTCCTTTACTTGGGGCTTGCTGTATACATGCTGATTGAAAGCTCTAATAGTCATTAGATTTTGTTGTTGCTTAATAAAGACAAGAAAGTCACTTATTCCTTAATAACCGCACTTTGTTTGATAGGGGAATTTTTATTTAAAAGTAGGATTATCTTTACAAACGAATGAAAAGAATTCCGTTGTGGTAAAAATGTTGAAAGCTACTTCTGTAGATACTCATGAAATTATTTTCTCTTGGAAAGGAACTATTGATCGTGACATAAATAACTAATTTTTTCTCTCTTCTGTCCCATACTCTCCCAATATAAGAAAGAGTTGTATGATGAGTTCAAATTAGATTTTTAGGCAAATTTCACTCATTTTTTTCTATTGTTGGATAAAAGTTAGTTCTCAGATTTTTTTTTTTTTTTTCTGTTTAGGAGACAACTCAGATAATTGACAGTGGCTTCCTGCATGGCTATATCAGTGGGACTTCTGATAAGAGCATGACGGTATACTCTTGGAGAGGCGACATATCAAAGTGGCTAAGGGCTTGCATTCCGGCTGCTCTGTTGCTTGCTTAATCTTGGACAAGTTTCTTCTTCATGCTTTAGTGTCTTTAGCTATAAAATACTAAACTACACCTGCATCATGGAATTGTTCTTAGGAATAAATGAATGAATTTGGTAAAGAGCTTAGAACAGTAACATATATAGCTATTATTATTTTCATCATCATTAATTAGTGATGCCTGCCAGTGGTGAGGGAGGGAAGAGTAGTATAAGAAATATCAAGGATTTACCGTTTGCTCCTAGGGCATTGCTTGCTGCCTCTGATCTAAGTTCTTTTCTTCTACATTCTCAGTTTTGGTTTCAGTTTTTTTGGTTGTCAGTCTTTCTACACCTCCACACTAGTACACATTCCATTTTGGCCTCAGATAGTTGATTCTACTTTCCTACATCAGAGTGATACCTAACAGCAGACTTCTTGTTCTTTCTGTAATTCCCTAAATCCAGTTTTCACAGTACAGGGTAACACAGTCTCAACCACAGAAACACCATCAGCTTTGTATTCTTCTGCCATTTGGTACCTAATTAAATACCTGTTTTGCATTTGTTACTTTATACCTCATCTCTGGTACTTTCAATAATCTGACAAAGATTATTTACAAATGAGAAAAAGGAGGCTTAGAGAACTTAAGTGGTAATTCACCCCCAGGTAAACTGTAAACTTTGATATTTTTGGTTCCAAAGTTTGTGATTCTTCCTTTCTTACCGCATGCCACATTCTGGAACCTGCTGTTGTCAGCACTTGGTTCTAGCAAGGTTAGGGCTCTGCAGTGTTTGCTCTAAGGAATATTGTGAGAGATGGGAACGTTAGCAGGGAAAGGGCAGGCCTCCCAGAAAAGAAACAGGCAATTAAAGATCAAGTGCACTCAGGTGTAACCCACTTCTGTGCCAGGTATGGGAATCAGGCTGGACTGATTTTGGGTTGGTGAGGAAGATTCAGAACTCCAGATGACATGAGCATCAGACATAGTGGGAACAGTGGGACTGGGTTTCAGTGCAGGGGACAGCAGCGTGAATCAGACAAGTAATCCTATCCTAATTATTGGAGTGTAGGATAGGGTTCCCATCTTGCTGGGTCCCAGTGCCTCAGAAGGTACCGAAGAGAGAGAGGAAAGAGGCAGGTGGTAGCTTGCCCTCCCCTTGGAATTCATCTTGAAGAGTAAGAGCACACGGAACTTCCATTTCTAGCAATGTGCCAGATACAGGGTACCCTGATGGGTCTCACTGAAAACAATAAATACATTATAGACAACATTAATACATTAAAGGTTCTAATAAGGGAATAAGAAGCTACGAACCAAGTGAAAGTAGAAACCCAGGGGCAGGGTATTTTACCAGGAGGGTATTTGCTATACCAGATGAAAAGGAGCTATGGCTTTCAGAGCCGTGTGTGGTATTGCTGAGTTAAAACCAAGTCCAGAGCCTGCTTGAAGTGCAGAGTCTAAAGAGAAGCTTGCCAACAAAAAGTTGGGGCTCTGGGGCTTCCCTGGTGGCGCAGTGGTTGAGAGTTCGCCGGCAGATGCAAGGGACACGGGTTTGTGCCCCGGTCCGGGAGGATCCCACATGCTGCAGAGCGGCTGGGCCCGTGAGCCATGACCACTGAGCCTGTGCGTCTGGAGCCTGTGCTCCGCAACGGGAGAGCCCACAACAGTGAGAGGCCCACGTACCGCAAAACAAAACAAAACAAAACAAAAAAACAGTTGGGGCTCTAGAGGATTGCATCCTCAGTATAAATGTGAGCTATAAATAAGCCCAAACCTCTGACCCAGGAGACTGAAAGGAAATTGCCTGTCTTGATTCTTGGCACCAATACAGAGGGACGTTTATGCCACAGGATGGTTCTCACATGAATTTGCAAACTGAATTTACATTACTTGGGTGAGTCAAAAAATATCCAAGCCAAGGATTTTAATTAAAGTGGTCCTTTAATCAGATGAAAATAAAGTTTTCTCTTCTTCAAAGGCCTTGAAGCATTTCTACAGGTACGGTTCCAAGATATATAAACCCAGTAAAAAAAAAAAAAGCCACAAACCCAACAAACCAAGAGGAAATTAAGCGCTGTAAGAAAGGGCCAGAAGAAAACAATAGAAGAAATAGACCTACATTGAATGTAGATATTCGAATCATCAAATACAGTATATTAATGAGAATATTTAATTTTTAGAGAAATAGAGGATTCACAATATTTGAAAAGAGCAAGACTGTTATAAATGATGAAATGGGTTTAAAATAGAAAAAATAAAACTTCTAAGAATAAAAAATAAAATAATTGAAATAAGAATTCCATAGATGGTTTTAAAAAGGTGATCATTTTGAAATGTATAGAAATACCAATCACTATGTTGTGTAACAGGAACTAACAGTGTTGTAGGACAATTATACTTCAAAAACAAACAAACTCGTAGAAAAAGATCAGATTTGTTACCAGAGGTGGTGGTGGGGGGAGGGGAAGTGGATGAAGGCAGTCGAAAGGTACACACTTCCAGGCATAAGATAAATAAATACTGGGAAGTAATGTACAACATGATAAATATCATTAACACTGCTGTGTGTTATATGACAGTTGTTAAGTGAGTAAATCCTGAGTTCTCATAAGAAAAAAATATTTTTTCTATTTAATTTTTGTTCTATATGAGATGATGGATTTTCACTAATCACTTCATGATATATGCAAATCCAATCATTGTGCTATACACCTTAAACATATACAGTGCTTTATGTCAATTACATCTCAATAAAACTGGAAGAAAAAAAGCAGATTAGAAGCTGCTGAAGAGTGAACTGATAAACTGAAAGATATATCTGAAAAAAGTGTACATGTGAGAGTCTTTGATTGATAACATGTAAGAGAAGCTAAAAAAAATTGAATATAGAGTCAATAGTTTCAATATATACCAAACTGGAATTCCAGAAGAGGAAGAAAGCATTTGAAGATGTCAGGGCTCACAATTTTCCAACACTGATAAAAGATATCATAATGATTTCCCAGTAGGACAAATAAAAAGGAATACACATGTAGGGGCTTCCCTGGTGGCGCAGTGGTTGACAGTCCGCCTGCCGATGCAGGGGACATGGGTTCGTGCCCCGGTCTGGGAGGATCCCACATGCCGTGGAGCGGCTGGGCCCGTGAGCCATGGCTGCTGGGCCTGCGCGTCTGGAGACTGTGCTCCGCAACGGGAGAGGCCACAACAGTGAGAGGCCCACGTACCGCAAAAAAAAAAAAAAAAAAGGAATACACATGCAGATATATAAAAATGAAATCACAGAACATCAAAGATCTTACAGGTAGTCAGAGAAAAAAATACTTAAAAAAAATGATAATTAGAACAACAGCTGGTTTTTCAACAGCAAAAATGAAAGCCATAGGTGAAATGAGATTGTCAATGTACTGAGTATTAGTTTTCTATTGCTGTCATAACAAATTACCACTAACTTAGCAGTTTAAAAATAACACAATGTATCATCTCATGGTTCTGTGGTCCCTAGTCCAGGTTGACTCCTCCAGTCTCTCTGCTCTGAGTTTTATAAGGCTGAAAACACGCTGTCAGCAAGCTGGCCTCTTATTGGGAAGCCCTGGGAAGAATCCATTTCCAAGCTCACTGAGGTTGCTGATATAAGCTAGTTCCTTACCTGTAGGACTGAAGTTCGTGTTTCCTTGCTGGCCCCTCAGATCCTAGAGGCTCTCTCTGGTCCTTGTGGATGGGTCCCTGTATCTCAGAGTCAGCAGCAGAGTCTCAAATCCTCCTCATGCTTGGAATCTCTCTGTCTTCTCTTCCTCTTCTGCTGCATATCTCTGACTTCAGCCCAGTAAGTTCTCTGCTTTTAAAGGCTCATGTGGTTAGATTGGACTCACCTGGGTATCTCAGGCTACCAACCCCCACCCCCCTCCCTTTTCTAGGATGAATAAGCTTAATTGCATCTGCAAACTCCCTTTTGTTGTGTGATGTAACATAGTCACAGGTTCTAGGCATTAGGGTGTGGGTCTCCTTGGGGAGGGAGCATTATTCTTCCTACTGTGCACTGAGAGAAAATAGCTACCTGGAAATAATTTTTAAGAATAGAAGGAGATAAACAATATCTATGAGAATTTGTCATCAAACAGCCCTCACTAAAGGAAATTCTAAAGACTGTTTTAAGCACAATAAATGTGATTCTAGAAGGAAGGTTTGAGGGATGAAGGATGAACAGTAAAGAAAGTGGCAAATGTGTGGGTACATTTTAGTGAACATTTTATAAAGCAATAGTAAGATTTTTTTGTGGATTAAGAAAACTAAAGTTAAATTAAAATATCTGTCAACAATAATGTATAAGTTGGGTGGAATGAGTGTATTATAAAATCTTTATATGTGTTCTTTGAATGCAAATAGACTTTCTGTAGTGTCTCTTTGTCACCAAATTTCTTTCTCGTTTTATCCACATAAGGTTTTGAAATCAAGGTCATGCTATATTCAATGAAAGTTATATAAATTTCTTTCTGGAATAATTTTTAAGGTAAGAATATTTTGACTAATCAGTAAAGCTAATCAGTAAGATCTTAGTGGGAAGATCTTTTTTAAAAGGACCAATTCACTTTATTTAAGGATTATTGGACTATTCACCTTTTTTTGTAGAGTCAATTTTTGGTACACTGTATTTTTGAAGGGTTTTATAATTCATATTTCAATATTTATTGGCATAAAAATTTCAGAATATATCTTTACTATCTTTTAAATTCTACCAAATTCAAATTATGTCCTATGCTTCATTTCTAGTATTTTTGAGCTTTTATTTTTTATATCAATCAAGTTTGCCAGAAGTTTGTAAATTTTATTAGCACGTTCAAAGAACTAATTTTTGGTTTTGTGTATTCCCTTAATTTCATGTTTATTTTATATTTCATTGAAAACATCTTATTACTCCTTTAGTATGGTATTTGTAAGATATATGTTTTTCCTTTTTTCTTTAACTTTTAATCTATCTGTATTCCTATATTATAGCAATACATTTTTTTCTTTCAGTCACCATAGTAAAATTTATCTAAAATTTAGAAGTGCATAATATCTTTTGTCTAAATGAAATTTTCCAAGAGACTTGTGATTCTCTCAGTCTAGAATTATGTGCAGGGACTCACAAACAAAGTCCATCAGACCTGAGACCACAGACATGTACTTGTTCAAGTTCTAACATGATTTCCAGGAACAGGAGGTGTTTACCAGAATATAAGGGTAAAGTCTCAAAATTCTTCTTAGATATGGAGAAAAAGTGAGAATCCACCCAAGAGTTAATTTTATCCTTAGAGGCAGATGATTTGTATTTTTGGAGAAGTGAATAAAATAAGTTAAAATAAAGATCTTTCTAGAATGACACCAAGAGCAGAGCAATTTGTTGTGTAGGTTCAAAAGCTATCTGTCTATAAAAAGGTGGAGTCCAATTCATAGTCTCATGATGAAAATAAGGTATGCCCCTTTGAGTCACAGGAAAGGAGAAATGTCACACATCTCTACATCATTAGTGAAGGGATGAATACTCCAATACCAACAGAAGAAGGGATAAAAGAGGTATCAGGACTACTGTTCTTTGATGGAACATAATTGGATGTTCTTCAAGGCCCACTCTGATACTTTAAAGGCTATATACAAGCATTTCTGGGCACATTTATACTATTAAGAGTAGAAAAGAGAAGCCTCACACTTTTATCATATATAATATCACACTGAACTAAGGCCAAAACCAGCATCTTACCAACTGTTCATCAAAGAAGTATCATCGGTGCTCACATGAAAGTAAGATGTTTTATGAGGTAGTTTGGATATCTCCGTAGGGCCAGCAGAAGATCCACATAATGAGTCTAGATCATTTCTTGGAAATGTTTTCTTTTCCAATTAAGAGTAGAAGAGGGAGACGTCACTTTTTTTTTTTTTTAATCAATGATATGGAATTTTGGAATACACTAGGATAAGTGCCATAAAAAGGAATATTGACCATTTCTCATTAATGAGACTACACCCAGATAAGACTAGATAGGACCTAGGTAAGAGACAGATTGTTTTTCTAAGGCCCCATTGGAATAAACAAAAGCCTTTGTCCAGCATTTAATCTTGGGCACACATATTTTAGGATAACTTACCGAGTTGGATCACCTTCAGTGAAAGATACCACATTCATTCATAGGGAGTATGCTAAAGAAGAAAGGTGGATAACAGTCATCCAGGAAGCACTGAGATAGACAAAGGCAGCTGTGGATTCATATCTCCAGATGTTCCTTAGGAAGTAGTAGAGGCATCCCACATTCTCCAGATCAGTTCTTGACCCACATTTTAAGTTACAGGTTGAAGGAACATGTCACTATTGTGTTCATATTTGGTCAGAGATGGAATTCAATGGATGGATGACATAATATGATCTCAAAGAGCCACTTTGCACATTATTCAAGACTTGAATGTCAGGGACACATCAGAACAGACACTTTTCCAGATGCCTTGGGAACTGCAGTGGACTTCATAGATGTCTGTTAGAAATTTGCAGGTCATTTATTGGTTTCTTTTGTGGAATTCAAGGTTATTTAATTAATTAATTTATTTATTTAAACTATCTTTATTGGAGTATAATTGCTTTACAATGGTGTGTTAGTTTCTGCTTTATAACAAAGTGAATCAGTTATACATATACATATGTCCCCATATCTCTTCCTTCTTGCATCTCCCTCCCTCCCACCCTCCCTATCCCACCCCTCTAGGTGGTCACAAAGCACTGAGCTGATCTCCCTGTGCTATGCGGCTGCTTCCCACTAGCTATCTATTTTATGTTCGGTAGTGTATATATGTCCATGCCACTCTCTCACTTTGTCCCAGCTTACCCTTCCCCCTCCCCGTATCCTCAAGTTCATTCTCTAGTAAGTCTGCATCTTTATTCCCATCTTGGTCCGAGGTTCTTCATGACCTTTTTTTTTTTTAGATTCCATATATATGTGTTAGCATACAGTATTTATTTTTCTCTTTCTGACTTACTTCACTCTGTATGACAGTCTCTACGTCCCTCCACCTCATTACAAATAACTCAGTTTCATTCCTTTTTATGGCTGAGTAATATTCCATTGTATATATGTGCCACATCTTCTTTATCCATTCATCTGTTTTTTGTTTTTTTATTATGAATTTATTTTATATTTCTATCCTTGCAAAGGTAATACTCAGCTCATTAGAATGTGAAAAATACACTGTCAAATTTCAGAATTACATGGATGAAGAAAGTCACCAAAGTGGCATCATATCATGTGTGTTATAGTTGTATTTACTATATTGACTATATTAACTATATTGTGTTAACAATATATTGTATAACTATATATTAAAAAGGCAAAATGCTGGAACTTATTTCAGAGAAAATAATTACGTTGGCAAACCCCAAACAGTACATTGTAGATGGGTCCTAGGAAAAGAAGATTTAATTCACAGTGGACAAAAGGGTTAGCTTCTGTTTTCAGCCATGTGCTATTTCAAGAATTAAACATCATGAATAATACAGGATATAAGAGGAACAGTGTAAAGATGCAAAAGCACATTTTGACTAGGAAAGAGAATTTAAGGTTTAAAGCCTTTTTTTTTTTAAGGAAAACTGCCTTATTACAATGAGATAAGAAAATTGTTTCCTTCTTTTCTTCCTTGCTTTCTTCTTCTTTTTTTTTTAACATCTTTATTGGAGTATAATTGCTTTACAATGGTGTGTTAGTTTCTGCTTTATAACAAAGTGAATCAGTTATACATATACATATGTTCCCATATCTCTTCCCTCTTGCGTCTCCCTCCCTCCCACCCTCCCTATCCCACCCCTCTAGGTGGTCACAAAGCACTGAGCTGATCTCCCTGTGCTATGCGGCTGCTTCCCACTAGCTATCTATTTTACGTTTGGTCGTGTATATATGTCCATGCCACTCTCTCACTTTGTCAAAGCTTCCCCTTCCCCTTCCCCATATCTTCAAGTCCATTCTCGAGCAGGTCTGCGTCCTTATTCCCGTCTTACCCCTAGGTTCTTCATGACCTTTTTTTCCCTTAGATTCCATTATATGTGTTAGCATACGGTATTTGTCTTTCTCTTTCTGACTTACTTCACTCTGTATGACAGACTCTAGGTCCATCCACCTCACTACAAGTAACTTAATTTCGTTACTTTTTATGGCTGAGTAATATTCCATTGTATATATGTGCCACATCTTCTTTATCCAATCATCTGTTGATGGAAACTTAGGTTGCTTCCATGTCCTGACTATTGTAAATAGAGCTGCAAAGAACATTTTGGTACATGACTCTTTTTGAATTATGGTTTTCTCAGGGTATATGCCCAGTAGTGAGATTGCTGGGTCGTATGGTAGTTCTATTTGTAGTTTTTTAAGGAACGTCCATACTGTTCTCTATAGTGGCTGTATCAATTTACACTCCCACCAACAGTGCCAGAGGGTTCCCTTTTCTCCACACCCTCTCCAGCATTTACTGTTTGTAGAGTTTTTGATGATGGCCATTCTGACCAGTGTGAGATGATATCTCATTGTAGTTTTGATTTGCATTTCTCTAATGATGAATGATGTTGAGCATTCTTTCATGTGTCTGTTGGCAATCTGTATATCTTCTTTGGAGAAATGTCTATTTAGGTCTTCTGCCCATTTTTGGATTGGGTTTTTTGTTTTTTTAATGTTGAGCTGCATAAGCTGCTTGTAAATTTTGGAGATTAATCTTTTGTCAATTGCTTCATTTGCAAATATTTTCTCCCATTCTGAGGGCTGTCTTTTCGTCTTGTTTATGGTTTCTTTTGCTGTGCAAAAGCTTTTAAGTTTCATTACAACCCATTTGTTTATTTTTGTTTTTATTTCCATTTCTCTAGGAGGTGGGTCAAAAAAGATCTTGCTGTGATTTATGTCCTAGAGTATTCTGCCTATGTTTTCCTCTAAGAGTTTGATGGTGTCTGGCCTTACATTTAGATCTTTAATCCATTTTCAGTTTATTTTTGTGTATGGAGTTAGGGAGTGTTCTAGTTTCATTCTTTTACATCTAGCTGTCCAGTTTTCCCAGCACAACTTTTTGAAGAGGCTGTCTTTTATCCACTGTATATTCTTGTCTCCTTCATCAAAGATAAGGTGACCGTGTGTGCATGGGTTTATCTCTGGGCTTTCTATCCTGTTCCATTGATCTATATTTCTGTTTTTGTGCCAGTACCATACTTTCCTGATTACTGTAGCTTTGTAGTATAGTCTGAAGTCAGGGAGCCTGATTCCTCCAGCTCTGTTTTTCTTTCACAAGGTTGCTTTGGCTATTAGGGGTCTTTTGTGTTTCCATAAAAATTGTGAAATTGTTTGTTCTAGTTCTGTGAAAAATGCCCTTGGTAGTTTGATAGGGATTGCATTAAATCTGTAGATTGCTTTGGGTAGTAGAGTCACTTTCAAATGTTGATTCTTCCAATCCAAGAACATGGTATATCTCTCCATCTGTTGGTATCATCTTTAATTTCTTTCATCAGTGTCTTATAATTTTCTGCATACAGGTCTTTTGTCTCCTTAGGTAGGTTTATTCCTAGATATTTTATTCTTTTTTGTTGCAATGGTAAATGGGAGTGTTTTCTTAATTTCACTTTCAGATTTTTCATCATTAGTGTATAGAAATGCAAGAGATTTCTGTGCATTAATTTTGTATCCTGCTACTTTACCAAATTCATTGATTAGCTCTAGTAGTTTTCTGGTAGCATCTTTAGGAATCTCTATGCATAGTATCATGTCATCTGCAAACAGTGACAGCTTTATTTATTGTTTTGCAATTTGGATTCCTTTTATTTCTTTTTCTTCTCTGATTGCTGTGGCTAAAACTTCCAAAACTATGTTGAATAATAGTGGTGAGAGTGGGCAACCTTGTCTTGTTCCTGATCTTAGTGGAAATGCTTTCAGATTTTCACCATTGAGGACGATGTTGGCTGTGGGTTTGTCATATATGGCCTTTATTATGTTGAGGAAATTTCCCTCTATGCCTACTTTCTGCAGCGTTTTTATCATAAATGGGTGTTGAATTTTGTTGAAAGCTTTCTCTGCATCTATTGAGATGATCATATGGTTTTTCTCCTTTGATTTTTTAATATGGTGTATCACGTTGATTGATTTGCGTATATTGAAGAATCCTTGCATTCCTGGGATAAACCCCACTTGATCATAGTATATGATCCTTTTAATGTGCTGTTGGATTCTGTTTGCTAGTATTTTGTTGAGGATTTTTGCATCTATGTTCATCAGTTATATTGGCCTGTAGTTTTCTTTCTTTGTGACATCTTTGTCTGCTTTTGGTATCAGGGTGATGGTGGCCTTGTAGAATGAGTTTGGGAGTGTTCCTCCCTCTGTTATATTTTGGAAGAGTTTGAGAAGGAATGGTGTTAACTTTTCTCTAAATGTTTGATAGAATTCGCCTGTGAAGCCATCTGGTCCTGAGCTTTTGTTTGTTGGAAGAGTTTTAATCAGAGTTTCAATTTCAGTGCTTGTGATGGGTCTGTTTATATGTTCTATTTCTTCCTGGTTCAGTCTCGGAAGTTGTGCATTTCTAAGAATTTGTCCATTTCTTCCAGGATGTCCATTTTATTGGCATAGAGTTGCTTGTAGTAATCTCTCATGATCTTTTGTATTTCTGCAGTGTCAGTTGTTATTTCTCCTTTTTTATTTCTAATTCTATTGATTTGAGACTTCTCCCTTTTTTCTTGATAAGTCTAGTTAATAGTTTATCAATTTTGTTTATCTTCTCAAAGAACCAACTTTTAGTTTTATTGATCTTTGCTATCATTTCCTTCACTTCTTTTTCATTTATTTCTGATCTGATCTTTATGATTTCTTTCCTTCTGCTAACTTTGGGGTTTTTTTTTGTTGTTGTTCTTCTTTCTCTAATTGCTTTAGGTGTAAGATTATGTTGTTTATTTGAACTGTTTCTTGTTTCTTAAGGTAGGATTGTATTGCTATAAACTTCCCTCTTAGAACTGCTTTTGCTGCATCCCATAGGTTTTGGGTCATCGTGTTTTCATTGTCATTTGTTTCTAGGTATTTTTTGATTTCCTCTTTGATTTCTTCAGTGATCTCTCGGTTATTAAGTAGTGTGTTGTTTAGCCTCCATGTGTTTACATTTCTTACACATTTTTCCCTGTAATTGATATCTAGTCTCATAGCTTTGTGGTCAGAAAAGACACTTGATATTATTTCAATTTTCTTAAATTTACCAAAGCTTGATTTGTGACGCACGATATGATCTGTACTGGAGTATGTTCCATGAGCACTTGAGAAGAATGTGTATTCTGTTGTTTTTGGATGGAATGTCCTATAAATATCAAGAAAGTCCATCTTGTTTAATGTGTTATTTAAAGCTTGTGTTTCCTTACTTATTTTCCTTAGGGATGATCTGTCCATTGGTGAAAGTGGGGTGTTAAAGTCCCCTACTATGATTGTGTTACTGTCAATTTCCCGTTTTATGGCTGTTAGTATTTGCCTTATATATTGAGGTGTTCCTGTGTTGGGTGCATAAATATTTCCAATTGTTATATCTTCTTCTTGCATTGATCCCTTGATCATTATGCAGTGTTCTTCTTTGTCTCTTGGAATAGTCTTTGTTTTAAAGTCTACTTTATCTGATATGAGAATTGCTACTCCAGCTTGTGATTTCCATTTGCATGGAATATCTTTTTCCATCCCCTCACTTTCAGTCTGTATGTGTCCCTAAGCCTGAAGTGGGTCTCTTGTAGACAGCATATATACGGGTCTTGTTTTTGTATCCATTCAGTCAATCTATGTCTTTTGGTTGGAGCATTTAAACCATTTACATTTAAGGCAATTATCGATATGTATGTTCCTATTACCATTTTCTTAATTGTTTTGGTTTATTCTTATAGTTATTTCCTTCTCTTGTGTTTCCTGCCTAGGGAAGTTCCTTTGGCATTTACTGTAAAGCTGGTTTGGTGGTGCTGAATTCTCTTAGCTTTTGCTTGTCTGTAAAGGTTTTCATTTCTCTGTCAAATCTGAATGAGATCCTTGCCAGGTAGAGTAATCTTGGTTGTAGGTTTTTCTCCTTCATCACTTTAAATGTGTCCTGCCAGTCCCTTCTGGCTTGCAGAGTTTCTGCTGAAAGATCAGCTGTTAACCTTATGGGGATTCCCTTATGTGTTATTTGTTGTTTTTCCCTTGCTTCTTTTTTTTTTTTTTTTTTTTTTTTTTTTTTTTTTTTTTTTTTTGCAGTACGCGGGCCTCTCACTGCTGTGGCCTCTCCCGTTGCGGAGCACAGGCTCCGGACGCGCAGGCTCAGCGGCCATGGCTCACGGGCCCAGCCGCTCCGCGGCACGTGGGATCTTCCCAGACCGGGGCACGAACCCGCGTTCCCTGCATCGGCAGGCGGATTCTCAGCCACTGCGCCACCAGGGAAGCCCTTCCCTTGCTTCTTTTAATATTTGTTCTTTGTATTTAAGTTTTGATAGTTTGATTAATATGTGTCTTGGCATGTTTCTCCTTGGATTTATCCTGTATGGGATTCTCTGTGCTTTCTGGACTTGATTAACTATTTCCTTTCCCATATTAGGGAAGTTTTCAACTATAATCTCTTCAAATATTTTCTCAGTCCCTTTCTTTTTCTCTTCTTCTTCTGGGACCCTTATAATTTGAACGTTGGTGCATTTAATGTTGTCCCAGAGGTCTCTGAGACTGTCCTCAATTCTTTTCATTCTTTTTTCTTTATTCTGCTCTGCAGTAGTTATTTCCACTATTTTATCTTCCAAGTCATTTATCCGTTCTTTTGTCTCAGTTATTCTGCTATTGATCCCTTCTAGAGAATTTTTAATTTCATTTATTGTGTTGCTCATCACTGTTTGTTTGCTCTTTAGTTCTTCTAGGTCCTTGTTAAACATTTCTTGTATTTTCTCTATTCTGTTTCCAAGATTTTGGATCATCTTTACTATCATTATTCTGAATTCCTTTTCAGGTAGACTGCCTATTTCCTCTTCATTTGTTAGGTCAGGTGGGTTTTTGCCGTGCTCCTTCATCTGCTGTGTGTTTCTCTGTCTTCTCATTTTGCCTAACTTACTGTGTCTGGGGTCTCCTTTTTGCAGGCTGCAGGTTCGTAGTTCCCATTGTTTTTGGTGTCTTTCCCCAGTGGCTAAGTTTGGTTCAGTGGGTTGTGTAGGCTTCCTGGTGGAGGGGACTAGTGCCTGTGTTCTGGTGGGTGAGGCTGGATCTTGTCTTTCTGTTGGGCAGGTCCACGTCTGGTGGTGTGTTTTGGAGTGTCTGTGGCCTTATTATGATTTTACACAACCTCTCTGCTAATGGATGGGGCTGTGTTCCTGTCTTGCTAGATGTTTGGCATAGGGTGTCCAGCACTGGAGCTTGCTGGTCGTTGAGTGGAGCTGGGTCTTGGCATTGAGAAATAGATCTCTGGGAGATTTTCACCTTTTGATATTACACGGAGCTGGGAGGTCTCTTGTGGACTAGTGTCCTGAATTTGGCTCTCCCACCTCAGAGGCACAGCTCTGATGCCTGGCTGCAGCACCAAAATCCTGTCCTCCACACAGCTCAGAATAAAAGGGGGGAAAAATAGAAAGAAAGAAAGAAGAAGATAAAATAAAATAAAGTTATTAAAATAAAAAATAATATTATGAGAAAATTTTTTAAATAATAAAAACAAACAAACAAAAAACGGACAGACAGAGTCTTAGGACAAATGGTAAAAGCAAAGCTATAGAAACAAAATCACACACAGAAGTATACACATACACACGCACAAAAAGAGAAAAAGGGAAAAAATATATATATCGTTGCTCCCAAAGTCCACCTCCTCAATTTGGGATGATTCATTGTCTATTCAGGTATTCCACAGATGCAGGGTACATCAAGTTGGTTGTGGAGATTTAATCCGTTGCTCCTGAGGCTGCTGGGAGAGATTTCCCTTTCTCTTCTTTATTTGCACAGCTCCCAGGGTTCAGCTTTGGATTTGGACCCGCCTCTGCGTGTAGGTTGCCTGAGGGCGTCTGTTCTTCGCTCAGACAGGACGGGGTTAAAGGAGCAGCTGATGGGTGCGGGGGGGAAAGGAGGGGTACGAATGCGGGGCGAGCCTGTGGCGGCAGAGGCCGGTGTGACGTTGCACCAGCCTGAGGCGCGCTGTGCATTCTCCCGGGGAAGTTGTCCTTGGATCCCGGGACCCTGGCATTGGTGGGCTGCACAGGCTCCCGGGAGGGGAGGTGTGGATAGTGACCTGTGCTTGCATACAGGCTTCTTGGTGGCGGCAGCAGCAGCCTTAGCGTCTCATGCTCGTCTCTGGGGTCCGCGCTGAAAGCCGTGGCTCACGCCAATCTCTGGATCTCGTTTAGGCAGTGCTCTGAATGCCCTCCCCTCGTGCACCCTGAAACAATGGTCTCTTGCCTCTTAGGCAGGTCCAGACCTTTTCCCGGACTCCCTCCAGGCTAGCTGTGGTGCACTAGCCCCCTTCAGGCTGTGTTCACGCCACCAACCCCTGTCCTCTCCCTGGGATCCGAGCGAAGCCCGAGCCTCAGCTCCCAGCCCCGCCCGCCCCGGCGGGTGAGCAGACAAGCCTCTCAGGCTGGTGAGTGCTGGTTGGCAGTGATCCTCTGTGTGGGAATCTCTCCGCTTTGCCCTCCGCACCCTTGTTGCTGTGCTCTCCTCTGCGGCTCCGAAGCTCCCCCCCTCTGCCACCCACAGTCTCCACCTGCGAAGGGGCTTCTAGTGTGTGGAAACCTTTCTCCTTCACAGCTCCCTCCCACTGGTGCAGGTCCCGTCCCTATTCTTTTGTCTCTGTTTTTTCTTTTTTCTTTTGCCCTACCCAGGTACGTGGGGAGTTTTTTTTCTTTTGGGAGGTCTGAGGTCTTCTGCCAGCGTTCAGTAGGTGTTCTGTAGGAGTTGTTCCACATGTATTTCTGTTGTAGTTTTGGGGAGGAAGGTGATCTCCACTTCTTACTCTTCCGCCATCTTGAAGCTCTCCCCTATTGTTACATATATTTAATAAACAGAGACTTCCTGGTGATGTCCCTCATCTGTGAGGAATGAAACACCAAGTTTTACAGGGAATGAGTTAAGAAGGACAAGTAGAACTTCTCTTAAATGGGTGGAACCAGGGGCTAGGAAAAAGGCGAATATTTCCCCCATATACCTGGGTTGCTATTGCAGCCTCTATAAAATCCCATGTTTGATTACAGGTTATCTCAATATGCACATCCTGTTGGTATGAATGCACTTTTACAGTTGTATCCGAGATTAGTGAGCAATGGGATGCTCCAGCACACACAGTGAATGGCCAGTCTGAATACTGTTCATCATGGAGAGGAAGAGTCTCAGAAGAGAGGTATGTTTTTCTCCATATATTCTAGAAGTCCCATTTGTAACATCCGATCTGCTCTTCCAACTACTTCATATAATTTTTCAAGTAAGGTTAGAATAGAAAGATTTCATGATTGACTAGTTACCTGATTGTTCAGACTCTATCTATGTGATATTTCAGTCACTCTGTCACAGCATTTTTAGAACAGTCCTATAACCTCAGCCTAACTCTTCTGAACGGTGGTCATGGAAGGCAAAATGTATATGATTTTACAGACAGCATATACACTGTTGCAGTTTTTCTTATAGCTTTAGTTTCTTGGGGAAAAATGATGTTTGAAATTAAAAATTATTCTAAATACCTACGTTACTAAATTCAAAATGATACAGAAAAATGTAACATCTGTTATTCATCGAGAACTACAGGGTAATCTGCAGTTTTTACATTTCTGCATTCATTTGAATCTGAATTCCTTGTGATAAAATATCCTAATTAACTAGTGGTCACTGCTTGTGAAACAATGATACTCTACTCAGTATGTCAACAATTTTGCCTTCAAAGGTATAGATATTTCATTAGCAGTTATTATTCTATCAGTACTGTAATACTTTTTCCCTTCCAGGTGCTCATTCAGAATACTCAGTTATTCTTTTGGAATGGGTACTTTGATTAAATCTTTGCCTATTACATATTGAAGTAACCTATTAAATATTCAATTAACCACAATTATAAGACTTCATGGGTTTTTCTACATGTTCTGAGCCTTCATTTGAGGCACTGATGCCTATTTTTCTAATCTGTGATCAAATGGCCAAGGTCTCTTGACTATCTTTAGGCACTTACAGTGTAATGTTTTCACCTTCTCCATTCTATGGAGGCCTTTTTTTCTTCCTCAGCTGTGATATAGTCCTTCTTTTCTCCACCCATAGCCAATTGGAATTCTTGGTGTCTTTTGGATTTTGTTTCTTTTTCTTCAAAGTCTTTCATGGAAACTTCTTTAATAGTAGTTGGTGAATGAAGACCCTACTGTGAAAAGAAGATGGTTTGCAATAGTTAAAATAGGTCGTCTTTTGAACAACATCCCACATGACATATTCTTGTCTGTTTCTTTTGTTTAAGTCTTCATTGTTTAGACATGTCATTATAATCAGCTTTATCACAATACTAAAACAAGAGATTGCAACTAATGAGATAAAGAATATCACAAACCCAAACTGCACATAAAAACTCAAATTCATTTTGCCTGGAACCACATCATTTTAATATGTCTTTTTCCCCCTTCATTTTGGTCACAAGCATTGTTGCTAATAAAAGCCTTTTATTTTAAAAAGAAAAATGGACATGGTCATCAGTTTGAGGCCTCACCAGTAGTTCTGCTCCTTTAAAAACTCCAAACAGATCCAGAGACCAACAAGGAGACAGCATGCATGTTAATGACACTAATGACAATAATTCGATCAGTGTGGATATGGCATGAGCTGAGCCCAGTCACATCATGCTGCTGTGTACAGCATGGTCTTACAAGACCCGTCAATCTGAGAACTGAGATTTACAGGGTCTGCAAAGCACAGCCACGGTTCTCCCCTGCATTCAGAGAGTCCTCAAAATGAACCCCCAAAAGTCTTCATTGTTTAGCTCCACGGGAGTCAAAGTTTTGCCCATACAGCTAAGATTGGTGGTTTTCCAGAAATAAGAAAGCAACTTGTCTACATTGATGATCAGGTTAGCTTTTAAGCTGACCCCAGACTTCATTCCATGGCAAGTTTCAATCCATGACAGTTCACTTTTCACGAAGGAAGCTTTTCATTATATGTGCCTCCTGTAGGCATTATAGGTTCCCTATCCTTTCTCTCTCCACAGCTCTTCCTAGTAGAATTAGTTGGGTCAAGCCATGGCCACTGGATTGCACAATTCCCAGGGTGTACTGTTCATATTGTAGCAGAGTTAAATGGTGCCCTGGGGGGTTATCCAACACTGCATCCTTGGGCCAGGTTCTCCTAAAATTCCCCAGGGCCAAATTGTTGACTATCTGTATGTATGAAATTTTGCAAATCACCATGGTTCTTTGGTATAGTTAATCAAACTGAGTCTTCTTCAAGAGGGATGATCTTTTGGATTTTCATAATGCTAACTTCTTCATTATGCTGAAATTATTCACTAAATATTTGTATATAAATGCACTTCATGAGATGAAAATCTTTATATCAGGTGGCCTGGATGCTTTACTCTGTCCAAGAGGGTATTTTCCTGTGCTCCTGCAGCCGCCTTCATCTCAGATGGTGACAAGTCATCCTTTCAGGTGCTCTGACTGAAAGACTTCTTTGATGGGTACCTGATCCTGCCTTTCTCTCAGAACTCATATTGAGTTCAATAGCACATCAGCTTATCTCCAACTTCCATTTAAACATCTGTATTACTTCTTTTGGACATGTTTTTTCTTTACTACATCCCATGAGAAAACATTATAAATTGTATCTAAAATTGAGAGCTGAGTTGGAACTAACATTTAAAGAAAAAGAAAGGACAATGGTACTGAAACTATTCCAGTCCAGGGACAAACATGGAAGGCTTGCAATTTATTTCAAGAAATTAGTGTAGCATTAATGCAAATTCTGTCCTGGAAGCCTTGAACCCACAGCCTGAGGGTAGATATCCCATGTGGTGGGGTCATACCTCAGGTCCAAAGGGAGTTGTGTGGAGATCTGTTCTACTGTTGGAGGTACCTCCTGGTCAGAGATGACTGTTTTCTTTTTTGTTTTTTAAATCAGTCTGACAATATTTGTCTTTTTTTTTAATTTTATTTTATTTACTTTTTTATACACCAGGTTCTTATTAGTCATCCATTTTATACACATCAGTGTATACATGTCAATCCCAATCGCCCAATTCAGCAGACCACCATCCCCAACCCCCCTCCGCGACTTTCCCCCTTGGTGTCCATATGTTTGTTCTCTACATCTGTGTCTCAAATTCTGCCCTGCAAACTAGTTCATCTGTACCATTTTTCTAGGTTCCACATACATGCATTAATATATGATATTGTTTTTCTCTTTCTCACTTACTTCACTCTGTATGACAGTCTCTAGATCCATCCACGTCTCAATAACTGACTCAATTTCATTCCTTTTTATGGCTGAATAATATTCCATTTTATATATGTACCACAACTTCCTTATCCATTCGTCTGTCAATGGGCATTTAGGTTGCTTCCATGACCTGGCTATTGTAAATAGTGCTGCAATGATCATTGGGGTGCATGTGTCTTTTGGAATTATGGCTTTCTCTGGGTATATGCCCAGTAGTGGGATTGCTGGATCATATGGTAATTCTATTTTTAGTTTTTTTTTTTTTTTTAACATCTTTATTGGGGTATAATTGCTTTACAATGGTGTGTTAGTTTCTGCTTTATAACAAAGTGAATCAGTCATACATAAACGTATGTTCCCATATGTCTTCCCTGTTGTGTCTCCCTCCCTCCCACCCTCCCTATCCCACCCCTCCAGGCTGTCACAAAGCACCGAGCCAATATCCCTGTGCCATGTGGCTGCTTCCCACTAGCTATCTACCTTACTACGTTTGTTAGTGTGTATATGCCCATGACTCTCTCTCGCCCTGTCACAGCTCACCCTTCCCCCTCCCCATAACCTCAAGTCCGTTCTCTAGGAGGTCTGCGTCTTTATTCCTGCTTTACCCCTAGGTTCTTCATGACATTTTTTTTCTTAAATTCCATATATATGTGTTAGCATACGGTATTTGTCTTTTTCTTTCTGACTTACTTCACTCTGTATGACAGACTCTAGGTCTATCCACCTCATTACAAATAGCTCAATTTCGTTTCTTTTTATGGCTGAGTAATATGCCATTGTATATATGTGCCACATCTTCTTTATCCATTCATCCGATGACGGGCACTTAGGTTGTTTCCATCTCTGGGCTATTGTAAATAGAGCTGCAATGAACATTTTGGTACATGACTCTTTTTGAATTTTGGTTTTCTCAGGGTATATGCCCAGTAGTGGGATTGCTGGGTCATATGGTAGTTCTATTTGTAGTTTTTTAAGGAACCTCCATACTGTTCTCCATAGTGGCTGAACCAATTCACATTCCCACCAGCAGTGCAAGAGTGTTCCCTTTTCTCCACGCCCTCTCCAGCATTTATTGTTTCCAGATTTTTTGATGATGGCCATTCTGACTGGTGTGAGATGATATCTCATTGTAGTTTTGATTTGCATTTCTCTAATGATTAATGATGTTGAGCATTCTTTCATGTGTTTGTTGGCAGTCTGTATATCTTCTTTGGAGAAATGTCTATTTAGGTCTTCTGCCCATTTTTGGATTGGGTTGTTTGTTTTCTTGTTATTGAGCTGCATGAGCTGCTTGTAAATTTTGGAGATTAATCCTTTGTCGGTTGCTTCATTTGCAAATATTTTCTCCCATTCTGAGGGTTGTCTTTTGGTCCTGTTTATGGTTTCCTTTGCTGTGCAAAAGCTTTGAAGTTTCATTAGGTCCCATTTTTTTATTTTTGTTTTTATTTCCATTACTCTAGGAGGTGGGTCAGAAAGGATCTTGCTGTGATTTATGTCATAGAGTGTTCTGCCTATGTTTTCCTCTAAGAGTTTGATAGTTTCTGGCCTTACATTTAGGTCTTTAATCCATTTTGAGCTTATTTTTGTGTATGGTGTTAGGGAGTGATCTAATCTCATACTTTTACATGTACCTGTCCAGTTTTCCCAGCACCAGTTATTGAAGAGGCTGTCCTTTCTCCATTGTACATTACTGCCACCTTTATCAAAGATAAGGTGACCATATGTGCATGGGTTTATCTCTGGGCTTTCTATCCTGTTCCATTGATCTATCTTTCTGTTTTTGTGCCAGTACCATACCGTCTTGATAACTGTAGCTTTGTAGTATAGTCTGAAGTCAGGGAGCCTGATTCCTCCAGTTCCTTCTTTCGTTCTCAAGATTGCTTTGGCTATTCGGGGTCTTTTGTGTTTCCATACAAATTGTGAAATTTTTTGTTCTAGTTCTGTGAAAAATGCCAGTGGTAGTTTGATAGGGATTGCATTGAATCTATAGATTGCTTTGGGTAGTAGAGTCATTTTCACAATGTTGATTCTTCCAATCCAAGAACATGGTATATCTCTCCATCTATTTGTATCATCTTTAATTTCTTTCATCAGTGTCTTATAATTTTCTGCATACAGGTCTTTTGTCTCCTTAGGTAGGTTTATTCCTAGATATTTTATTCTTTTTGTTGCAATGGTAAATGGGAGT
The DNA here is from genome assembly GCF_964270905.1 of Leucopleurus acutus. Taxonomy (NCBI): domain Eukaryota; kingdom Metazoa; phylum Chordata; class Mammalia; order Artiodactyla; family Delphinidae; genus Leucopleurus; species Leucopleurus acutus. Next base: position 69,263,251 of record NC_139151.1, read on the forward strand.
GTTTTCTTGATTTCACTTTCAGATTTTTCATCATTAGTATATAGGAATGCCAGAGATTTCTGTGCATTAATTTTGTATCCTGCCACTTTACCAAATTCATTGATTAGCTCTAGTAGTTTTCTGGTAGCATCTTTAGGGTTCTCTATGTATAGGATCATGTCATCTGCAAACAGTGACAGCTTTACTTCTTCTTTTCCGATTTGGATTCCTTTTATTTCCTTTTCTTCTCTGATTGCTGTGGCTAAAACTTCCAAAACAATGTTGAATAATAGTGGTGAGAGTGGGCAACCTTGTCTTGTTCCTGATCTTAGTGGAAATGCTTTCAGTTTTTCACCATTGAGGATGATGTTTGCTGTGGGCTTGTCATATATGGCCTTTATTATGTTGAGGAAAGTTCCCTCTATGCCTACTTTCTGCAGGGTTTTTATCATAAATGGGTGTTGAATTTTGTCAAAAGCTTTCTCTGCATCTATTGAGATGATCATATGGTTTTTCTCCTTCAATTTGTTAATATGGTTTATCACATTGATAGATTTGCGTATATTGAAGAATCCTTGCATTCCTGGAATAAACCCCACTTGATCATGGTGTATGATCCTTTTAATGTGCTGTTGGATTCTGTTTGCTAGTATTTTGTTGAGGATTTTTGCATCTATGTTCATCAGTGATATTGGTCTGTAATTTTCTTTTTTTGTAGTATCTTTGTCTGGTTTTGGTATCAAGGTGATGGTGGCCTCATAGAATGAATTTGGGAGTGTTCCTTCCTCTGCAATTTTTTGGAAGAGTTTGAGAAAGATGGGTGTTAGCTCTTCTCTAAATGTTTGATGGAATTCACCTGTGAAGCCATCTGGTCCTGAACTTTTGTTTGTTGGAAGATTTTTAATCACAGTTTCAATATCATTACTTGGGATTCGTCTGTTCATATTTTCTATTTCTTCCTGGTTAAGTCTGGAAGGTTATACCTTTCTAAGAATTTGTCCTTTTTTTCCAGGTTGTCCATTTTGTTGGCATAGAGTTGCTTGTAGTAGTCTCTTAGGATGTTTTGTATTTCTGTGGTGTCTGTTGTAACTTATCCTTTTTCATTTCTAATTTTATTGATTTGCATCCTCTCTCTCTTTTTCGTGATGAGTCTGGTTAATGGTTTATCAATTTTGTTTATCTTCTCAAAGAACCAGCCTTTAATTTTATTGATCTTTGCTATTGTTTTCTTTGTTTCTATTTCATTTATTTCTGTTTTGATCTTTATGATTTCTTTCCTTCTGCTAACTTTGGGTTTTGTTTGTTCTTCTTTCTCTAGTTCCTTTAGGTGTAGGGTTAGATTGTTTATTTGAGATTTTTCTTGTTTCTTGAGGTAGGCTTCTGTAGCTGTAAACTTCCCTCTTCAACTGCTTTTGCTGCATCCCATAGGTATTGGATTGTTGTGTTTTCATTGTCATTTGTCTCTAGGTATTTTTTGATTTCCTCTTTGATTTCTTCAGTGATCTCTTGGTTATTTAGTAACGTATTGTTTAGCCTCCATGTGTTTGTGTTTTTTACGTTTTTTTCCCTGTAATTCATTTCTAATCTCATAGCATCGTGGTCAGAAAAGATGCTTGATATGAGTTCAATTTTCTTAACTTTACTGAGGCTTGATTTGTGACCCAAGATGTGATCTATCCTGGAGAATGTTCTGTGCGCACTTGAGAAGAAAGTATAATCTGCTGTTTTTGAATGGAATGTCCTATAAATATCAATTAAAACTATCTGGTCGATTGTGTCATTTAAAGCTTCTGTTTCCTTATTTATTTTCATTTTGGATGATCTGTCCATTGGTGTAAGTGAGGTGTTAAAGTCCCCCACTATTATTGTATTACTGTTGCTTTCCTCTTTAGAGCTGTTAGCAGTTGCCTTATGTATTGAGGTGCTCCTATGTTGGGTGCATATATATTTATAATTGTTATATCTTCTTCTTGGATTGATCCCTTGTTCATTATGTAGTGTCCTTCCTTGTCTCTTGTAACTTTCTTTATTTTAAAGTCTATTTTATCTGAGTATTGCTACTCCAGCTTTGTATTGATTTCCATTTGCATGGAATATCTTTTTCCATCCCCTCACTTGCAGTCTGTATGCATCCCTAGGTCTGAAGTGGATCTCTTGTAGACAACATATATATGGGTCTTGTTTTTGTATCCATTCAGTCAATCTATGTCTTTTGGTTGGAGCAGTTAAACCATTTACATTTAAGGCAATTATTGATATGTATGTTCCTATTACCATTTTCTTAATTGTTTTGGGTTTATTCTTGTAGTTTTTCCTTCTCTTGTGTTTCGTGCCTAGGGAAGTTCCTTTAGCATTTGTTGTAAAGCTGGTTTGGTAGTGCTGAATTCTCTTAGCTTTTGCTTGTCTGTAAAGCTTTTGATTTCTCCTTCAAATCTGAATGAGATCCTTGCCAGGTAGAGTAATCTTGGTTGTAGGTTCTTCCCTTTTACCACTTTAAGTATATCATGCCACTCCCTTCTGGCTTGTAGAGTTTCTGCTGAGAAATCAGCTGTTAACCTTATGGGAGTTCCCTTGTATGTTATTTGACATTTTTCCCTTGCTGCTTTCAATAATTTTTCTTTGTCTTTAATTTTTGTCAATTTGATTACTATGTGTCTCAGCGTGTTTCTCCTTGGGTTTATCCTGTATGGGACTTGCTGTGCTTCCTGGACTTGGGTGGCTATTTCCTTTCCCATGTTAGGGAAATTTTTGACTGTACTCTCTTCAAATATTTTCTCTGGTTCTTTCCCTCTTCTCCTTCTGGGACCCCTATAATGTAAATGTTGTTGCTTTTAATGTTATCCCAGAGGTCTCTTAGGCTGTCTTCATTTATTTTCATTCTTTTTTTTTATTCCGTTCCACAGCAGTGAATTCCACCATTCTGTCTTCCAGGTCACTTATCCGTTCTTCTGCCTCAGTAATTCTACTATTGATTCCTTCTAATGTAGTTTTCATTTCAGTTATTGTATTGTTCATCTCTGTTTGTTTGCTCTTTAATTCTTCTAGGTCTTTGTTAAACATTTCTTGCATCTTCTCCATCTTTGTCTCCATTCTTTCTCCGAGGTCCTGAATCATCTTCACTATCATTATTCTGAATTCTTTTTCTGGAAAGTTGCCTATCTCCACTTCATTTAGTTGCTTTTCTGGGGTTTTATCTTGTTCCTTCATCTGTTACATAGCCCTCTGCCTTTTCATCTTGTCTATCTTTCTGTGAATGTGGTTTTTGTTCCACAGGCTGCAGGATTGTATTTCTTCTTGCTTCTGCTGTCTGCCCTCTGGTGGATGATGCTATCTAAGAGGCTTGTGTAAGTTTTCTGATGGGAGGGACTAGTGGTGGGTAGAGCTGACTGTTCAATATTTGTCTTTAAATAGATCAAATCTATCTATATTTATTATAACTATTTGTTTTTACCACCTTATTTTGTGTTTTCTATGTGTCTTACCTTTTCTTTCTTTTCTTTCTTCTTGCCTTTTTTGAATTGAGTATTTTTTCCCTCATATTTTTCATGTTCATTTAATTTCTCTTCTTTTACTGGTTATCCTGGAAAAGCATCATGCATGGTTAACTTGTCAAAGTAAAAAAATTGAACAACATATTTACTACCATCCTAAGCATTACAAGGACCTTAGAATATTTTACCTTCAACCAATCCTTGCCAGACAATTGTTATGGTTTTGGCCTATTTACCCTTGTTTTTTCCTAACCCATAAGACATAATTATATTGTTTTATATAATTAAGTTTTTTTAGATTTATATAATTACCAACTTCTATGCTCATCATTCCTACTTATATCTCAGACATTCCATCTTAAGTAAATTTTTTTAGAGAAATTTTTGCCCAAGTCTATCCGGAGACATTCACAAGGATGTGTACAGTAGCATCCTCTGCAATATCCCAGACTGGAGAAAATCCAAATGTCCATTCAGCAGTATTATGGGCAATTTGTTTCTTTCCATGGAAATCTATAAAACAGTGAAAAATGATTGAACTCCAGCTGTGCAGAAAAATGAATAAATCTTGTTGAGCAAAAAAGGAATGTCACAAAGTTCATGCATCCATTTATATGAAGTTCAAAAATGCATAACTGAATACTATGTTGTTTAAGGATACAATAATATGTGGGAAAATCTAAAGAAGAATAAGGAAATACAAAATTCAAGATGACAGTTACTTCTGAGGGGGATGGAAAGGGGCTGACATCTGAGAAGGGGACACAGGCACATACACTAATAACGTTCTTTTTTTAAAATTTGTTGATGAGTAAAAAAGTGTGTGCTCCATGCCTTCAAGTTGTAGCAGAGATATTTCATCTGTTCCCTCCCAGGTCTCTACCCCCTTGAACTTAGGCAAGGCCATGTGACTCTTCCAAGCCAATGAGCTGTAGGCAGAACTGGTGTGTGTGCGTGCGTGTGTGTGTGTGTGTGTGTGTGTGTGAGTGTGTGTGTGTATGCATGAGATTTCTGGGCCAAAGAATGGAAAAGTTGGTGTGTGATTTCCAGCTCTTTCCCTTCCATGGCTTCATGTTGAGATGAAGGGGCCACAATATCAAAGCAGCCCGAATCGCTGAATTTCATTATTTTGAAGAGTTATCACAAGGAGGTATCTGGATCAGCAGTGGATTTTTGCAGAGTAAGAAATCCATGTTTGTTATGTTAAGCCACTGGCATTTCAGGCTTGTCACTGCAGTATAACCTGGCCTACATAGATGAATACACATGCTTTTACAAATGTTCTCTTGTGTTTACTCAATATTTAATAAAGTCAGTTTAGAAGGTCCACATTCAACATTTCAAACAATGCAAACAAGTAAAGAAAATGTGCTACCCAAGACTTGGGTATAAATCAGTCATAACGATTTCCAAATTCTTCCAGGTTGAATGATAATGAAAACTGATAGGCTGAACTGCTGACCTACTAGTCTAGAGAAGAGTGAGTGGGGCAGAGATAAGTGGTCATTCATTAGAATCAGTTGGATGGGGCTTGGCCCAGGATGGCCTTTGCTGCCTCTGGCCTGCTTTGCATCCTGTTGAACTTGGCCACATGTGTACATCTGGGTTCCCCAGTGAAGCTGAACATTCCTTAAGGCAGGGATCATGGTGCCTTTTGTATCTCCCTGCTGTACGCATCTGGCTCCCGGTCTGTGAGTGACCCAGAAGTACTTGTTGCATTGAGCTCAGGAAGTCTACCTTTCCACTTCAGCTGAAATTCTTGACCGCCGCATCCTCCCTACCTTCTCCTACTTTGCCATGCACATTTGGCCCGGGAGGCCTGCCCAACGAGACCCCGGGGACACAGTTTTCTAAGAAAAGCTGACTTCTCCTGCAGGGGGGATTTGCCAGCCGGTGGATGTCATGCGAGACAGATTGCAGACGCCTCGCAGCCGTGGCCATCAGAATCAGAAATGCTTGCCTGCCAATCAGCATTACTGTGAGGAGCTGTGACATGACAGTTGTCTGACTTGTCTTAATACGTTCTAATCTTGCAAACTAATTTTGCTCCCCCACTTGGCCGTCCCTGCATTGTTCGTCCTGCCAGGGCTCTCACCATCCATCAATCTTAGTTAGTGGCCCGCTTCTTCTACCCTACAGCTCAGAGTGTCCCCGGTCCCACTGAGACACCCGTAACCCCTCGACAAAGTTTCCTTTGCAATCAGCCCTGTAAGAATGTGGTCATCTGGTTCAGAACAAAGATGCATGTCCTTGTCTAGGGGGGCTGACAAATGGCCATTGTCTGGTAATGTTTTTCAGGATGGCTTTTCTGAGGGGGAATATTCCCCCTGACATAAGGAGACCATTGTGGACCCAGTTGTCATTTATGAGCCAGTGAAACATGTTAAATTTGTTGGCGTCAAACTCACTGACCTTCCTTTGGACTTAAGTTTCCCCATCTGGATGTAGAGGTCTGGGCTACTTGATCTCCGAGGTATTTCTTGTCTCTGAAATTTGATTACTTTAGTCTGTCATTTTATGGCTACTGATTCTCCTGTGTCTGGTAACAGCCATTCTCTCCGTTCCCTTTAGGTTACTGTTGTAACATGTTTGAGGTGAATGGGATGTTACAAACCCCTGAGGATCTGATGAAAAATATAAACTTCCTCCTTAGAAAAATGCAGTAACATAACATTTGTACTTGAAATTTCCTGAGGTTTGTAAACCCTAAGGCCCATGCATAGTCCCTAGATTGAGAGACAGTAATTTTAATTGTGTCCTGATTTTATTTCTTACTCTGCCATTTACTTTAATTTTAAACTGCAAACCATTTTTTTTGCATTTCCCCCCAACTTTTTGTTCTGAAAAACTTCAAAACTACAGAAAGATGGAAAGAAAAGTACAATGGCCATCCATATACCCTGCAGCTAGGTTCGCCAAATGTGACATTTGTTCTTTCTTTTCCCCCCTCCTCCTTCTTCCCCAACCCCTTCTTCTTTGTCACTGTCTACATCTCCTCCTCCTTTTCCTCCTCTCCTCTTCTGCCTCCTTCACTAACTTCATTTTCTTCTGAATCATCTGAAAATAAGTTGCCGAGATCATTTAAATACTTTTCAAATGCAGGTAGGCTCTAAATTTGAAATGGAGACATAGGTAACTATAATTGCCTTTGTCTGGGAAGTCCTCATAGGAAAGAATGGATGCACTTGGGGACTCCTGGACCCTCAGATCCAGCCTGACTTGGCCCCTCTGTCATGGAAGGGAGACATTCACTGCATGAAGTCACACATCCCAGCACACAACCAAAGAGCATTCATCTAGTGTATTCTAAGCACTTCTTATATAGCAAGCCTTATGCTGGAGGCTGAGTCTTTGGAGATGAATGAAACCCAGCCCCTTCCCTGTATTCTTCACTGTCTCATGGGATGATAAGACAAAGGCACATATAATGGCAACAGAAAGCAGACCTGACCAGTGCCACATTAGTGCCACGTTAGTGTCCTAGATAAGGTGCTGTGGGGAGGAACAAAACACTTCCACTGGGAATAAGGGTCTGGGGAGGGGGTAAAAAAGATCATGAAAGGGGTGACATTTACCCTAGTTCTTGAAGGATGGGCACTTGGTGTAGGTTACAGTGTGAGCAGAGACACAGAGATGGCTTGGAAGGGGTGCATAGGAGCCATGAGGGACACAGATCTCCTTGAACTTGGATCATTTTCTCTCCTACTGGCCTGTCCCCAAATGAGTCCATGCCCTCCCCCCGACACCCCCAAAAAACCCCTTTGGGAGCATCCCCATAAGGATGTGGCACTCATTCCTAGAACTCTTCTTTCTTTAGTGATGAGAGAGAGAAGCAGACTCTTTCTGCTTGCCGGACACTTGGAAAAGGAGCAGGTGGTCTGTGTGGACTGGCCTCCCCGCCCCGGGCTTGACTCAGCTGCCTCCGCCAGGGCCGCCAGCCTTGAGTGTTCACCAGTTTGGAAATCCGCTGAAAAGCAAGAAGCACGTGTGATTTTCTGAAGAGCCACAAGAGGGGGAAGTGTGAACACAAATGAAAAAAGGAAAGACCCGGGGAAAAAAAAAAAAAAAAAAAACCACCCCAGCTGGGAAATGAACAGCTTTTTGAGGCCCTCATTCCTGCTGCCAGGCTAGCAGTTTCAGTCTGTACTGTTTCTCTGTCGCTGTCTCTCTCTGTCACTGTTCTTTCTCTGCCCCTCTCTACTCGGCCTCTCACTTTCTCTCTGGAATTTCTTTGGAAAATATGTAAATCCATTTTGCTGCCTCTAGGTTTAAAAATCAGTTGCACAATTCCGACATGGGGAAAGCCCAAGATCTGAGGGGGTTTGACTTTAATCTTCATATCAGTCGATGGGGAGTTTTAGCAGCTAAACTCCTCTCTCCTCACAACAGCCAAACAGAAAAACCTAAATGAACAGCAGCGCAGTTTTGGTCACAGTAATGATAACAGCTAATACTTGTCTCAAATTCCTTGTGCCAGAAACTCAGTGCTTTACGTGGATGAACCCCATTAATCCTCCTAGCTACCCCCTGAGGTAGGTACTATCATTATCATCATTTCAGCTGAGGCACAGAGATGTCAAAGAGTTTGGGCAATATCATACAGTTTTAGTGTCAGAGCTGAGATTTGAACTGGGCAGTTTGGTTCCAGGCTCTCTGCTCTCTTAACCTCTCCATTGTAGCTGGATCTTATGATTAATGAGTGTATAGTGTTCCCAACAACGGACGTGGTGGCCCTAAAACAGTCTGCCATGGTCACAACAGATCTGAAAGCATATTTTAAGAGAGGTTGTTATATTGGGAGCTGCTGCAGATGAAGGGCAACCAGACTGATGAAAATAAGGTAATATGAGACTAATTGAATCAAGTGAGGGAGTTTAGTTCTCTAATATTTGCAGAGACTTTGAGACCTCTCTTCTTTCCCGGAGACTCAGTGACTTTCATCCTGAGGCCCATGGAGCTTTCCTGAGCAGGAGAACCATCTCCTGCTTGTTTGGTCCAAGCTTTCTGATTCTGATTTGTCCCCAGACAGGCAGGTATCCCATGATCTGTGAAGAAGATTGATCTGAGGTCATTTTGTGCTCCACTCTGCTGTCCGATAAGGGTGTGTATACCAATGATGAAATGCAATCTGAGATTTACTCATGTGTCATTGCAGGCATACCAGGACAGCCTTCCTCTTAAAAAAGGTGCTGTTTTATTATTATAAACACAAAGCATGTTTAATACAGGAAATTTAGAAATTATAGAAAAGTATGGAGAAGAATCTCTCACATTGACCCACCACCCTGAGAAAGCCAGGGTTAACACTTTATTTTATTTCCTTCTGCTTTTTTTTTAATGCATATATCTTTGTCCACACTCTTCTTAATGGTCCTGAAAGGGGTCCTTCCTGGAAGAGCCATAAAGAAATCTGAGAGAAATGTCACAGTTCATTATGCAGCACGAGGCAGAGCTTCCTCCAGCCTCAGAAGAACGTCTCTGGTGGAGATATTTCCACATCATTCTGAAAGAGAGCAGTGATGTGATTTCTTCTAGGATCTCCTGTAGAGGGTAGGGATTTCTTGGGCATAGAACAGGGTGTGGGCTATTCAAACTTCATAGTACCAGAGAAAGGCGTGAGGAAGAGGACATATTGCCTAGAGGCTGCTGTGGGCTAGGCACGGGGCTGGCACTGTACTCACTTGTTTACTTATTCAAGAAAGACCTGAGAACCTACAGTGATGAGCACTGGAGATGCTCATTGGACCTGCATGGATCCTGCCCCAACGGAGAAAAGTCTTCAGAGGGAGGCTGGCAGTAATCAGTGGAGGAAATAGCCAAGAAGATAACTGGGAGGGATCTGGTCTAGCCTGAGGCAGGGGTGGGAGTGGTCAGGAAAAGCTTGCCCAAAGGAAGGGGGACTGGGTCCAAATTCTAAAGACTCCCTTTAATCCTCCCACTTTGCCCTACAGCAAAGACACCCCATCAGAAGTGGGAGCCAATTTTTCATGGGCTCTAACTCCTTAAGAGTCTAATTTAGCCCACAGAGTAGTGAAAGGAACATTAATCAAGATAAAAGAAGCTACATGCTGAGCTTGAAGCATAACCAAAGAAGAATCCAGAAGAGGGAGCAACTATATCTTGAAGGACAGTGAAAACTTTACAGGGGAGGTGATGTTTGATATGGGTTTTAAAGGATGAATAGGAGTTTGTCAGTCAAAAGTTGTGGAGAAAGGTAATTCACTAGTATCAAGGAAAACATATGAAAGAACACAGAGATAAGAGACAGCAAGAGAAGAGATAGCAGGATAGGGGAACAGGGAGTGGTGGAGGATAGGGTGGGGGATGGTGAGGAGGGATAACAGGAGGTACACCTGGAAAGGTAGTCTAGATCCAGGGTGAAGATCTTTGGATGTCAGAAGCTTGAACTTATATCTGTGGGGAAAGGGGAATTAGCTGAGTTTTTCTTTTTAAGCTTTAATTTCTTTATTATATGAGCAATATATATTTGTTTTCAAAGAATTGGATAATGCAGATAAACATAAAATCACTTGTAATACTACCAAAGATAACTACTGGCAAAAATTTGATCTTTGTCTCTCCAGAATTCTATTTATCTATTGATCTATCTCTCAGTCTATCCATCTTTTATCCATCTGTATCTTAAATAAGAACATACCATATATACAGTTTAGCTTTTTAAAATTTATTTAATAGAGGACAGACATTTTAAAATTGTCAACAAACATGTCCCCTGGTCTCATCCCTTTTATGGCTGCATGGTATTTTATTGCATGGATGCATATATAATTTGTATTTAATCAGTCTTCTATTCTTAGGGACTTGGATGACTTTCAATTTTCTCTATTGTAAACAATTCTGTAACAAAACTCTTTGCAAGTAAATACCCGTATAATTTTCTGATTCTTTCCTTTGGATAAATCCACGGGAGTGTAATTTATAGCTCCTTAGAATTTTGGATGTTTAAATATTCAGGAAAGGTTTTAAACAGAGAAGCAGCTATAAGATTTTTTATGTAGAAAGATCACTCTGGCTGCTGGATGCTGGGAGAAGTCAGGGAAAACTCTGCTGCAGGAACTAAGTGAGGGATGATGAAGACTTGAGGAAGAGAAATGAGAGAGAAATTTAGGAGATAAAAATTGATAGAAATAATTGTAGTGAATGACAAAGTTAGAGAGCATAATGTAAATATCAAATGGAAAAATTTAAGGCAGTGATATTCTCTCCTTTAAGAAATGGAGGAAGAGAAGTCTTATGGGCTTAATTGTGTTCCCCCCCAAATTCATATGCTGAAGTCCTAATCCCTAATACTTTAGAATGTGACTATTTGGAATGAGGTCTTTAAAGAAGTAATGAGGTTAAAATGAGGTCGCTAGGGTGGGTCCTAACCAAATATAACTGGTGTCTATATAAAAAGAGGAAACTTGGACAAGGGTAAACACAGAGGGAAGACCATGTGAAGACAAGGGGAGAAGACAGTCATCCACAAGCCAAGCAGAGAGGTCTCAGAAGGAACCAACTCTGCCAACACTTTGATTTCTGATTTCTGGCCTCCAAAATTGTGAGAATATAAATTTCTATTGTTTAAGTCACCCAGTCTGTGGTACACTAGTCTCCCCTTATCCACGGTTTCGCTTGCCAGGTTTCAGTTATCTGCAGTCAACTGTGGTCAGAAAATATTAAATGGAAACTTCCAGAAATAAACAATTCATACGTTTTATATTGCTCACCATTCTGAGTAGCATGATGAAACTTTCACAACCCCATGCCATCCTGTTTCATGCCTTTCAGATGTGAACCGTCCCTGTGTCCAGCACAGCCTGCCCATTGGTCACTTAGTAGCCATCTAGGTTATCAGATCCGACTGTCCTGGTATCGCAGTGCTTGTGTTCAAGTCCTCCTTATTTTATTTAATAAAGATTCCAAAGTGCAAGAATAGTGATGCTGGTGATTCAGATCTGCCAAAGAGAAGCCGTAAAGTGCTTTCTATAAGTGAAAAGGTGAAAGTTCTTAACTTAATAAGGAAGGAAAATAAAAATCATATGCCAAAGTTACTAAGATCTATGGTAAGAACGAATCACCTATCCGTGAAATTATGAAGAAAGAAAAAGAAATCTGTGCTAGTTTTACTCTCCTTCCTCATACTGCAAAAGTTATGGCCACGTTGCATGATAGGTGCTTAAGTTAAGATGGAAAAGGCATTAATTTTGTACAATAAGATGTTTTGAGAGCGAGAGAGAGACCACATTCATGTAACTTTTATTACAGTGTATTATTATAATTATTCTATTTCTTATTAATTATTGTTATTAATCCCTTACTGTCCTAATTTATAAACTAAACTTTATAGATATGTAGGTATAGGAAAAAACATAGTACGGCTGTCCCTCAGTACCCACAGGGCACTGGTCCCCTGTGGATACCAAAATCCACAGATGCTCAAGTCCCTTATGTGAAATGTCATAGTATTTGCATATAACCTATACACATCCTCCCTTATACGTTAAATCATCTCTAGATTACTTACAATACCTAATACAATGTAAATACTATGTAAATAGTTGCCAGCACATGGCAAATTCAAGTTTTGCTTTTTGAAACTTTCTGGAATTTTTTTCTTTAATATTTTCAATCCATGATAGGTTGGATCAATGGATGCACAGCCCATGGATGCGGAGGGCCAACTGTATATTTAGGGTTTGGTACTATCTGTGGTTTTAGGCATTCACTGGGGGTCTTGGATCAGATGCCCTGAGGATAGGGGGGGCTACTATACTATGTTACCGTGGCCCTCACAAACTAACATCACTAGAAAACAAGGAGAAGGAGAGAAGGGTGGGTTGTAATTTAAAAATGTATTTTGAATCTTCCTTCTACGTTTTCTTCATAGCCACTAATGGGTTTGTAATATTTCTGCAGAAAAGAAACTCAGCAGTATAATCAAACTCTGTTTACTAAAGATATAAAAATAGTACAACTAATCAAATCAAAATGGTATTATCAAAGGAATTCCCATCAAGTTTTCTAACCATTTACTAGATAACTCTCTCATTTGATTAAAATTTTTTTCTTTTTTTATGAGCAATTGATCTTTGTAAATTTCCTGCATGTTCCCAAGGTTAAGTGTTTTAGCGTATAATTATCCTACATTGTGTTTGTGAACCTCCAACAAGCTGCCTTCCATTCTTTGTAGACAATTTCAGCCTTGGGTTTGTTTACCTGAGTATTAACACATTTAAATGCAACTGCAGAATTCTGATGCTTAATTTCGAGTTGATACGTTGAGATGTTTCAAGAGGAAATTAATGTAGCCGATAAAATAATTTCTATAATTTTTAGGTACTTTAATAGTGTATATAAGGTTACAGCAAGAATGTTATAGAATACAGTTTCGTTCATGAGATTATTAGAAACCTATTTATATCTGGCCCGAGTATTTCTGCTAAACATTCTGTAAAATGTTATCATTCAGGAAATCCTGCTAATTTCAGATGAAAGTGACAGATGGCATTTTCCCTGTGTGATGGCTACTTTGGGGGAGTCATGAGCTGGTTGGCTACTTCAGTTTCTGAAAGAGGGTTCATAGGCCCTCCCTGTTCCGGAAGAATCTGACTCAATCATCTCTCAAGGAAGAGTAACCTTTATCCTGAGCTGATGGGACAAGCTATCCAAGTTTCTTCTGGCAAAAATTATTCTAAATTGAGCTCTGTTGGACTCTGTAGACTGGAGAAGCATCCTCATGGAACTTCTCTCTACCTTCTCTGTGCTGTGGAAAGTTCATGAGGCCTGAGGCTATGATTATCTGTGACTTAAGCTCAGGACCTCAGCTTCTCACTTTAGGAGGTTCCACTCCACTAACCATTTTCTGAACACTTTGTGCCAGGTGCAGTCCTGGGCACTGGCAAGACCAAAAGAAATAAATCACTCTTTCCTCAAAGAGCTCACAATTTTACCAACACTTTTATCATTTTCCTAATTGTCTCTGCCGAGCATGAGAGCTGGGTGATACTCTATATAAAAGATGTTTCCTGATCAAATACATGTGAGAAATTTAAGAAATGCCATATATTTTATCCCTTTCTAAGAGTCAAGGTTCTACTATAAAGATGCCCACTTAACAACTTCTAGGTAAAATATCTAGAAACAACCCAAGGAATACACTTCAGAAAATGCTAAGCTTGTGGCACCTTCCCTTTCTGGAATTTCTGCTGCCCTTGGTCAGAAGGGTAACTTCTACTGGTAACTCTGTCAAAGTTACATCTCACCTAATCTTTTGCCCAGCATTCTTGGGTCCTTGATTACGTAGCAAGTGTTTATGTAGACCAAACATTTTTACAGCGACCCCAAGGGCTTCTTTGAATTCTTTTCCTGTTAGGGGGTGGTTTTATTGTTTTAAATATTGCTTACAGTCAGTGCGTCACTGGCTGGGAATCTTTAGTTAAACTGAGATTTCACAGTAATAGGAACTGATTTAGTCTCTGGGGTTCATTGTGTACATTGTCAGTTGGGTTTTTGCTCAGGTTTACACGGACAATTACAGTCCAACTGGTTTTAACCTCTCATTAGGTGATGGACTCTCTGAAGACAGGGACTGAGGTTCCTTTTCTATCTGTGTGTTGTTTGCCTGACCATCACTATATTCCCTCCTTCCCTCTGTGACTCATAGAGTACTTTCCATATCTGATGTCAAGACAATCATTTCTTTCAAGGCTGAGTTAGTAGCTCCCGCTTGCATGATTGTGACAATAAGGTATTCATCGAGGTCATAACATCCTTTCTCCTACCAATTTTATCTTTAACTTAAATGTCCTTCTTTTCTTGACTGAAGGTTAGGTGGAAGAAAGTTCTAGAAAACCTCAAACTTGGCCATCTTTCCATTTTCTTAGCCTCCTTATTACTTGGGAATGTTATTTCCTGTTGTGTTTCTTGGCTCCTTAGCCCTGTTCCTGACTCATCACCATCCATCCCCTCAAACCTCATGTGTGTAACTTGCTGAGTCACCTCTGAGCACTACACTCGGTTACTGAAAGATGGAGAAGAGGAAATGAGCCTTTGAGACACTGAAAACTAATAATAACAAAAACTTGTTTGTGGATATCAAGGTTGCTCTTCCTTCTGCCTCATCAGCTCATGTTTGTGAAGCTATTTCAATCTGAAATGGCTCTATCTTGAGAGGCACAGAAAAGAATGAGACACAGCTGAGGCTTCTCCTGTCAATGTCTCAGGTGCCTCCACTCAGTGAGCTAGGCGCCCCATTCCAAATTGGGCAGCATTGTTCAGCCTACGAAGTTTGTGCTTGAGTCTCTTTGTGGCTCCAGGTATGATCCGTTCCTAGTTCATCCATTAGTCATAACTTATTTGCTGTGACCTCTGGGAGAAGAGCAGATGAAGAAAATACGGTTCCTTCCCTTGAAGGGCTCACAGTCCAGTGGTGGAAGCAGATCCCTAGCAGATCACTGCAGCATGTAAGTGTGCGAAAGGGAAAGGATGGAAGTGCGGGGTGGGGACAGAAAGGATGCCTAATGCAGCCTGGGATGGGGAGGGGGGTGTTAGCGTCAGCGTCATCTTTAACTAGAGCTTAAAGTAGGGGTCAATACAATTGGCAGATAGTAGATAGTTTAGGATTTGGGACCACGGTGTCTCTGTCACAATTGCACAACTCTGCCATTATAGCAGGAAAACAGTCATAAAAAATATGTCAGCAAATGCGTGTGGCTGTGGCTATGCTCCAATAAAACTTTATTTTATGAAAACAGGTAGATGGGTTTGGTCTGCAGGCTGTAGTTTGCTGACATTTATCTTAAAGGTTAATAATGACGACAAATAGCTATATAATGCTTCCTACGTGCCAAACACAATGCATACACATATGCATACGTAGGCACACATGTGCTCATTTAATCCTCACACTAACCCTAGGATGCAGGTATCATAATCTCTATTTTAGAGTTGAGGAGTCTGAGGTATTAACGGGTTAAATTTGCGAAAGTGAAATAGCTGGCAAGTAGGGATTCCAACTCTAGGTTGGCCCTGGGGTCCATACACTTAACCATTACAATATAAGGGCGTGGGCGTCTAGGCAGAGGCGGCAGCATAAGCAGAGACCCAAAGGCAGGAGACTGTATGAAGAGTGCATGGAGGGGTACGTGGGAGGCGGAGAAGGGCGAGAAATGAGGTAAGAAGGGGCAGATTGTGGGGGGCTTTGACCGCCATGCTGAGACTGAAGTACCATGCTGTTAAATACACAAGGCAGCACCCGCCACGGGGGAGGAGGTAGTACATTATTCTGAGATGTGACCCTTCTCGCGTGCATTCCTGGGAGCAATGCTTTGCCTGGAGGGAGCCGGAGTGAGTGCCAGGTTCCTGCAGAGGCAGGAAAGCAGCCGGAAGGAGAGTCTTCTGGCAGAATTCCTGGTTCCTAGGGACCAGCACTGTTTGGGGGATAGCCCGGCCCCAGGAACTCTGGGAAGGTGGGAGCAGTCTGAGCACGGCTTCACTGGCCTCCCTCCTGGGTTGCCAGCCTGTTTGGCTTGGCAGAGGTAAAGCAGCACGGTTAGCCCATAAGGCCAAAATTCCTCTGCCAGACGTGAAGTTTAATAGTCATCAGAGCCCCATAGCTGGGGAGAGTTTATAAATTCCCATACTTAGGCACAAGACTGTTTATTGAGGATTTTTTTTTTTAATTTAAAGCTCCAGCTCAGGCCACACCCACACCATTACCTTACTGAGTTATTTCTCTCTCCATCTTTTTAATGGGCCACAGTCACCCTGGGCTCTTGCCTCAGGCTCAGGGAGAGCTTTGCTGGAAATCAAAATGTCCAGCTTGGAAGGGAGCAGCCAGCTGCAGGCCAGGCTGGGCCAGTAATTGGCCGAGATGATACTGGAGGCTCGGCTAACAGGCCCAAATTGGTCCCTAATCAAGTCTAACCTGAGAGCTGCTCACTTCCCAGGGCTGCCAATTTTCTTCTCAGGGAGAAAGAGCTGCTGGGCAGGATTCCGTGCTGCCTACGTGAATGGTTCTACAATGGTTAAGGGCAGGAGCACAAACCCTCTTCAGAATCCGTTAGAGCACATCATCTGCTTTGTCCTGGAAGGGATTCGGCTTCACTCAGCCCTTGGTTTCCTGGTGCCAAGGTCTCTGCCTAGCTTCAGGGAACTCTGGAGAGGCTGGAAGTCCATTTGATGCCAGGATTGCTGGCAATTGTGATAATCACCTTGACACCCCTTGCACTGGATGTACATCAGGGGACTCTTCACACACATGGACCCAAGGACAATTCTGTGTGTTGGCCCAGCAGGCATTATAATTCCCATTTTTCAGATGAAAGAGAATCCCCATTATACAGATGAGAGGGAAACCTCCACTATGAGGATGAAGAAACAAACACTCAGAGAAGTCAAGCAACCTACCTGTCCAAGGTCCCACAGCAGCAGGTCCTGTGTGAAGCTGAGGCTAGACTCCAAGGTTCCTCTCTCTTGGTTTGGGCTCTTTTTCTTTGGTGCTTTTCTTCCATGTGAGCAGGCTGGCCTGTGGATTTCTGGGCTGATGTGCTCTGATTAAACAGGCCCTGGGCCTGGCTTAGCCAGGGGCTGGGAGCAGCAGATGTGTTGCTGGGACAGGTGGTGGCCTATGGGAGGGAATGTCACCAGAGGTCAGGGCATGTGGGTGTGTACAGGAGTAGAGAAGTGGGCATTGTTGCCAGGCAACTACTCCCACACTGCCCCAGTTACCTAGGTGATGGTGGAATGAAGAGGATCCGGATGGTCCCAGGACTGGGTATGAATTCAAGTCCTTCACTGCATCCAGGACTTGGGGGAAGGATTCCTCCTTCTTCCACTGATTATCTTCCTCTAGTTATCTGGTCCTCACTGCAGTGCCAGAATGCCCCTTCCTTCCAGTTATCACTCTTACTTCCTTTACCCCCATGAATGAATCTGCCTGTAGGTCCCACCCCCAACCCCAATCCCTGCCTCCCAGTTTGCCTCAGATTCTGAGCCCTGGAGGACAGAGCCCAAGCAAAATAAAGTCAATGTACATTTATCAATTTCCTGGTAAACAGGAAACCTGTCCTGGGTCTTCACATTCATTAACTCATCTAACCTGTGAGGTGGGCTTGTGCTGGCTCAGGCTGGCTTGCAAGAGCCAAGTGGGCACAGCTTCCCAACTCAGCATCCAATGATGCCATGTTGGTAACTTGAAGTCAGCTGTGATGAGAGTATTTACACCACAGAAACCAGAAAACACCACAAACCAGGGCTTTTTTTAGTTCAGAAATCTGACTGTTAAACATTTACTGGCACACCATTTTAGTCTTCTACACAACTCAGTGAGAAAAGTCTTGCTATTTTCACTTCATAGGTGGAAAACGGAGACTGAGTGAGCATAATTAATTTGTTCAAGGGCATTCAAATAGCAAGTAGCTTCAGCATTTGAACCAGTGCCAATCTGATCCCAAAGACTTTGCTCTTTTCATGCTACTCCATTTATTGTCCTGGTAATGCTTAAATTACAGGTATCAGAGATGGGGATGCTGCTGGTCTAAGTCACAAGCACAAGTCACATACAATTTTGAAAGCCCTTTTATATGTTCCAAATACTTTAATACTCATTATATTGCTTGATCTTCACAACCATCTTGTGAAGTAAGTAAGTATCATTAGTTCCACTTGAAGTTGAAGAAATTGACACCTGGTCACACCTGTAACGGATGGTGAATTTGAGACTGGGACCCTTGTAACTAGTTCTTGGTTTAGACTTCTTTCCATCATACAGCGTGGCCTCTAACCTTGACAAAACAGATCCTAGCTAATCAAACACTTCATCAAACTATAATTTTAATTTTTCCTCTGCTTTTTGTGGGGGGATATGATGTAAAACGCAATGAAGCAGCCTCATATAAAGGATTTATTAGTAAGAAAGAAAAGATACAAACTAGGGTCAGGCCATATCTAAGTCAACCAAGTCCCTGCCTTTTTCTGGGTCCTAATCTGTAACATGGTGGGAGCAGGGGAAAAGGAAGGAGTGGCAAGAAGACAAGGGCCCAGATAAGAGAACCTAGACATTCAGAGATTCTGGGATTCCCACCGCTTGTAGTCCTGGACAGTGAGAAGTGTGTTCAAAGAGGTCATTTTTGCAAGTGGTTCCTTCCTAGAAAGGCTCTAATTCACCACCTTCTTGGCACAGGCCAATACAGAAAAGAGATCCAGACATTGTTCCAAATTTATCAACTACCAAGGTTGAAATGGGAGGGCTTTCTCTTTACCTCTGAGTAAAATGGAGAAGAACATGCAAGAAAATCCCCAGGTTCAAGTTCTGGTTAACTAAGGTCGAACCATGGCTGGGTGAAGGCAGAACAAGCAAAAAGCTGTCTGTGGCCTTATGAGAAGAACTGTGGGAGTGGAGTCAGCATATACCACTGCAGCTCTGCCACGGATCGACCATGTTCACCTTGGCTTCTCTGAACTCCAGTTTCAGGCTTTATGAACAAGGGTGAATGTAATGGGCTATATATATATTTGTTTTGAGAATTTAAGAAAATGGGATAACCAATGTAAAGGCTCACAGTGGGTATTCCATAAATGTATTGAATACATGTTTTTCCACTGAATATGTTATCCCATGGCTTGTTCTTGAGGAGTTAACTCTTGACTATTCTTTGTCAAAAATCCACTTGATGTGGCATAAAAAGGGTCAAGTTTGATTCAGCAATTCAACTGATTGTCCTCTTTTTTGCAAGCCTGTTTAGGGAATGGGGCCATTCTGCTTCCACCTCCCTGGTGGCATGGTGCCCAGCTGCTTTCTGTAGGCAATGGTGTGAAAAAGATTTTAATAGTCAGTCATGCCCTAGAGTGGGCAGAGCTTATAATTTTCCATGACTTACTATGCTCAGCCCCAATTACTCTTGATTGAATATATATATTTTTAAATCACCTCATTAATAGTGGTACTTGTGATTTCACCTTCTGTTTCTAATAGAAATCTACCATTTTTCATTTGATGGTTTCTTAGCCAAGTGGGAAAAGGACAGCTAGGATAAAAATTGATCCACTGAAAAGAGTTTATGAAAAATCTGGGCAGGAAAATGTTTTCAAAACTCATGTCAGTGACACAAAGGACTTACCCTGAGACCATTTTCTGTCCTTCTTCTACTATCTCACTATCCCAGTTATCCACCTTAGCCATTTTGGTAATCTTTTAGCCCATGAATTACTTTATTTGTGCAAGGTAGTGAGCCCAAGAGCTGGAGGAAAAAGAGATTAAGAGAGTTAATGGACATGAAATGCTTGCAACTGTGCCCAACATGCAGAAATTTCATCAGTGCTCAGCCACAAGGATCTCCACTTTGAAAGTGAGTGGACAAACCTGCAAACTGAGGTGTTGGTACAGTTTGTCTTCCAGGTTTTCAGCTTGCCATCTTTATGTTCCCATACTTTCCACCTCTTCCTCAACTTTAGCCAGTTTCCCTATATGCTCCCCACATCCTTCCCATAAAATCCCACTCTAAGGAAAGGATCTGATGGATGTATTCACAGTGAGGAGTCCAGGAAGGATATTGTTCTGCATGATCCTGCAGTAGGAATGGGGTTGGAACCATTAGGTTCCCTTTAGAGAGAAAATCCCATTGGAGTTTCAAGCCTATTGTAGCTGTAGGAATTCGCCTGGGGAAGTCACATAGTTTGGGGTAATGGAATAGGAGTTAACTCAGATAGTTTCACTGGTCACTGCAGCTGGTCCTCATTGAACAAACAGGGCAATGGGCAGGTCTCATTGAACCAACAGGGAAGGAAATAGGATGAAACAAGGTCACACACACCAGTGACCTAAGCATTTAATGAAATGATACATTCTTCTAGACCTCTGCCAAGTATGATGCCTTCCCAACACTCATTGGATATGGCTAGAGTCTCCCCATTTCCCCCAAAGAGCTTTAGAAATGTACTTCTGCTACAGTGCTCAACCAGGCCACATCTCCTGGGCTTTCTGAGTCTGCATCAGCCTTGATGAAACACTTTTAGCAGGGTTTTATGCAGCAATCTCTGTGTCATCAGTTCTCCAAATAAAAACAACCCCAAGAAATCCACAGAATGAATCAGCCTTCTCAACACTGCTCAGGTGTAGGTCTGTATATTTTGCAGGCTCAGTGTCCTTTGTCCCTGTGTCAACTCCTGTGCCAGTGGGCTCAGAGCCACCAGCAAGTGGCTGTAGTTACTTCTGCTGTCGTGGGCTCAGTATTGCCATGGATGCCCATCTGGGAGCTCTTGATGGGAAATTGGAAGAGAACTGAGACCTGAGTAGGGCTGAGAAAAACTATTCATGACATCTGCAGAGTCTGGTTGGGAGGAGTGTGACATACTGGGAAGAACACAGGCTCTGGAGTCAGGAGACCTGAGTTCAAACCCTGAGTGCTTGTCACAAATCCTGTGTGAGTTGGACAAGTCTTTTCATCACTATGGACCTCAATTTTACTTATCTGTGACAAGGGAATGGTTATCTCTGCACTGATAATGCTTAAGACTTGCTTTGAGCATCAGATGAGATCCTAGCCTGATGCTAAGATCGAGGGGAAGATGCCTCTTGGCTCTGGGCTTGAGTTTTCCAAAGGAGTTGCAGAGAATCAGCTGACATTGCCTGAAGAGCAGGGAGGGGGTGAACTTGACGGCTGCTCTTCTCTCCCCAGGCCTGTGGAGCTGGGCAGAAAAGTGTCCCGAGAAAGTCTTCCCTGGCACCAGGTGAGATTTGCAAAGGTGGGACCCTTGGGCTGAGTGTAAGACTAGATTGTGGAGGGGAAATTGATAGAAATTACAACTGACAGGTCACAGATTTAAACATTTATTGACTCCAGCTAACTACGCATACTTATTCCAGTGCTACATACATTGACTTTGATCTCATACACACTCTCTCTCAAGATGTCACAAATGCTTGGATGTTACACACACTCAGCCTGTTACACAAACACACCCATGCAGATGTTACACATAATTTCTCAGATGTCACCCACACTCACTCAGATGTCACAGACACCCAATCATAGACTAGCCATACACGTCCTGTTTGGCTTCCCCACTGTCTTAGGTATTATTTGGTTACATGAGACCAAGCCCACTCAAACCAGTTTAGACAAAAAGAGGATTTATTGGAAAGATTAAAGCTATGTCACAGAACTCAGCCAGGTCTCTTGAGGGAGTTGGGGTCCAGGGTGTGACTTTTCTCTCTTGTTCTGGTGGCAGAGGGAGGGGCACATAGGTTCTGCCTCTCTCTGAGCGTGTGGTTTATTCTTCTGTTTCTCCTCTGGCCAGTTTTCTTTTCCCTACCTCATTCAGGTCATCATAGCTGTACCTACATGTTAATTCAATTTTTATTATTATTATTTTTAATATCATGATAGATATTAATATCACCATGTGTCTCTGTTCTTAGAGACTAATCAAGGGCTACCCATGGGTCTTCCATTTTAGCATCTAAGGTAAACTTCATGTGTTTTCAATCATGAGGCAAAACTTTTCATTATAGAAAATTAGAAAAAAATATAGAAAATCAGCAAAAAGAAAATCAGTACCTATTGTTATACTCAGTGATAACTTCCACAAAAATTTTACTTATTTTCTGCTCATCTTTCTTTCTGTGTGATTATTTTTACAGTTGTGATCATATAAAATAGTATAATTTATAAATAACAAATTTTTCATCTTCTGCGGAAATGTGGTTGAAGATATCTTCCTTGAAGCACATACTCTCAAGTGAGCCAATCAAGGCTCTCATGCCTTGGGATGGGCCCTGGTCCACCTTTGTCTCAGTGAAGGACCAGGGGTCTTTAGGCATCTCAGGTAAACTGTGTTTGACTAGGTTGGGCATCTTTCTTAACTCATTGACACACCTGCATGCCCAGGAATCCTGCTGGGCCTTCATCCCCATAATATTTCTGATTTGAGCAATTCCTGGCTTTCTAACCAGGGGTCCAGAGCTGAGTTTCAGGTTCTCAGGGAATCACTCCATAATTGTATGCCACATTTTGTAGGTTTTTATCTTTTCTGGAGATGAGACTCCACAGCTTTCATCAGATTCTCAGAGATATCCACGATTCAGAAATTCAAGAACTCCTTGTCCACCATCAATGGCAGAGACCATCCAGCCTGCAGAGGCCTCTGCCGTCCTGGTTTCCAGCCAGCAAGGCCCAGCCCTAGCCAGAAAGAACACTCAGAGAAAGAAACCAGCTTATCCCTTCTTCCTCCAGTTTTCTTTTCTTAAACTTTTGTTTTCATTTTGAAGGTCTGATGCACATTATTCGAAACTGTTAAAGGGGGTGAGAACCTTCCCACACAGAAGAAAATGGGATTGGTATGCAAAGTAGGCCCAGTCTTGAATAATTAATTCTGATTTGCATGTTCAGATGAGCCTGAGAGCTGCCCTGGCAGCCAGGAGGGAATTCAGATGCAGGAAGGTGGAGGGTGGCTGTCCAGTGGGGGAGATTCGGCTTCTCCGGGGCCTCCACTGCTTTTCTCAAGTCAATTCTTTGGTCTATTGGAGCTGTGAAAACCCCAGGTGATGCAGAATTAAGGCCCAGGGAGGGAAGTGTCTTGCCCAAACTCACACAGCAGGTTAGTGACAGGAAGTATCACGTGGTGGTTAATAGTATAGACCCAGGGATTCTTGGACCACCGAAATTCTCATCCCATTACTTACCAGTTATGTGACCTTGGCAAGTTACTTCTCTAGGCCTCGGTTTCCTCATCTGTAAAACAAGGCGAATAATAGTATTCACTTTACGAAGTTGCTGTAAGCATTCAATTCCACGTGCCCGGTAGAAATGGTGATTGCTCTTGTTGTGGCCCTTAGCATCGAATTCCTCTTCTTCCTCATCAGTATTTTTTAATGGTGGAACTATAATTAGAACTCAGATTTTCTTATCAAATCAGAGGCAGTGTAGGGTCTTTGGTGAGTCTTAGTGCCCCCCCCAACCCCCTTCTAATTACCCTTGGATACTATTGTCAGGTAACAACAATAATAACATAATATAATAACACACATTCATTGGGCACTCATGTAATTTGCTAAGGACTTAACAGATCTTTAGACACCTGGGGGTGATGATTCACACGGATCCTAGACTCCAGTGTTGAGGCTGGAGAGGAGGCCCTGTCTGATGGGATGGGACTTTCTTGGAAGGTCTGACCAGCAGGGGATGTGGAGGCTGAAGCCTGAGCAGAGTACACACCCCTCCCTCAGCCCTACTGCAGAGGGGGCTGGCCAGATCCTCCCAGGACTCAGTGCTGGTCCGACTGCCAGACAGTCCTCAAGTCTGAGACCCACCGAAGCTCAATCAGGAAAATGGAGACACCAACAGACCCCAGGTGTGCATTCTGAGCAGAAGCACATGCCCTCATTGCTTCTACACTTGGAATGGAAAGGGAGTCCACGGAGGAAAGGCTCAGTTTTGGACCAGTGGGTGGAAGCTGTAGAGAGACAGATTTTAACTCTAGTTTAATTCTGTAGAACAAGAACTCTCTATAAAGATAGAATGGTCCACATTTGGGATGAATTTGTAGGCACTGAGAGGTTTTCAAGAGGGCACCCTGGGATATTGCAAAGAGGTTGGATAAGATGATGCTTGAGGTCTGTAGGTCCCTGGAGTCTCTGTTCTAAATCTCCAGGATGGATGACGAGGCTCTCCTACTTTCAGAAGACATAGAACTAGGTCTTCTCTCCAAGCCTGTAAGACCGGGGAGACCCCAGCCAGGGAGCTGGGCTGTCCCAGTAGCCCATGATAAAAGACAATCAACCCTCTTTTTGTATCATGAACCCCAGACTGGACAGATCTTTGCAGATGTGATAGGCTTAGCCACTTTTTGCCTAAGGGCTTATTCTCAGAAGGCAGAATAATATAACCTAAAGACTTAGAGTCACACACTCTGTGTTCAAATCCCAGCACTACCACTCGTAGTTTTGTGACTTTGGGTAACTTGCTAAACCTCTCTGCCCCACAGATTTCTTGGGGTTGTGTTATCCACTTGCTACATCTTTAAGAGTAGAGATAATGCTTGCATGGAGCCTGACAAAGCATTGGGGAATTCTATAATGTGCATTTATGCACATACTCACGTTATAGATATATATATTTACAAGACCATGGTGCGGACTACATAAGAAAACACACAGAAAAGCATAAATGTCACTTTCCTTTCCCCAGGCCTTTTTGGTGTGTCAAAGAGTCTGTGTCCTCTGATGCATCACTCTGAGTACTCTAATCTTTCTTCAGGTTTTGCCTTTAGAAGTCCCTATTTCTGCTGATTCTGAGAGGGAGGCCAAGTCAGAACTACGATGCTGACTGAGGATTTGGATAAATGCAAGGGGAAGACACCTCTCAAATAGTGATGGCATTGCCTGCCAACAGACATGTGGGGAAATTTTAAGCATCTGTCGTAAGACCTCATGTCTCTGGAGCCCTGGGGCAATCCATTGTTCTGCAATAAGTATCAAAAAGTAGAAAGAGTGAGAACCAAAAGAAGTGTGCCTGCCCTTTACTACCCAACTTCTTTCTGCTTCTATTTCCTCTTCTCTAAAATAAGGGTAATAAATTCTACTTCTCAGAATTTTGATAAGGATTCTGTGAGATGACTGGTGGAAGTATCTTGTCCAATGCTTAGTTGGCACTCAGTTTATGCTAGTGAATCTGAACCGAGGTAGTCGAACTTTCTGGATAGCCAAGGGCTAACCCTTTAAACTTTAAAAATGATTTTGCTGCAGATCTTTATACCTTTCTTCACCAGAGGAAACTGAGTGATTTAACCTTCTCTTGGTGACTCAGGATCATCATGACGAACGCCAACAACTGCTCAGAGAGGCCGTTTGGGAAAGTAGGTTGGCCTGTGTGCCTCCACGATAAATGGCCCCAGAATACAGTTCTGCCTCATCACTTCTGCTGATGCATCTGCAAATAGTAGCTTTCTTTACAAATTTGAGTGAGTGCCTCTCTTCTTCCATAGGCTAGGAAAAGAACATCCAAGAATTTTGTGAGTAAAATGAATTTTCAAACGCCTGAAAAGCTCCCCGTGGATAAAGTACACGGTTTGTGGCAGCTCTTTTGGCCCAATTGTTTCCTCCCTTGTACCTATGTGTGCTCTGAACACAAGTAGTATCAGTTATGGCCCTTCCTCCACCTTGTGCAATCTTACACTGCTCTGATATGGCTTGCCTGTGAGCAATGCTAATGCCTTGACATTTTTTTAAACCATAATAGGATCAGGAATTGTTCTTTTGTGTCCATGCATGTGTGCACAATTGTATATGACTGAGATACAGCTATGTTCAGAAGTTACGGTAGTTTGGTTGACTTGTCTGTATCTGACACTCTTACATCTAGAAGAAGATTGTTTGGAAGCCCCTGACTTGAAAATTCTTAAGCTACTGAGCTTGTGCTCAAAATCACAGGGTAAATTCATCTTCCGTTAGCCTCTGGGAAGCTCTATGTTTCTGTAAATAAGAACCTCAGGCAATCATAGATACATGAAAGCTTGACTTACAAACTTGGGTTAGATTAGAAATGGGGGTGACAGATCTTTTAATCCAGAGTTGCTGCCAGGAACCTTCCAAAGTCATGGCCCTTTGCTCTCCATTTGCATCATTTATAGTCTAGATGAGTGGTGTCTGGTCTTGAGATATTTCCAGCCAGGGAGTGCTATGATTCCTGAGACACTAAGGCCTGGATATACAGAGGTGCATGCATGCATGTTTTGTTCAAAGCACACACACTGACACCACACAGACCCTAGACACAATCCACCTGCCATGCTCACAGCACATGTATGCACACAAAGGCATCTGGATGCATCTTCTTCACCTGTCTCCCCCTCTTTGCCTGGCTAACTCCTCCTTATCTTTGGGCCTCAGCTTACATGCCAGTTCTTCTGAGAAGTCTTTCCTAATTTCTCTTACTTTACGTTATATGTCTCTGTTATGCACACCCAAAATACTGTTTCCTTTTCCCATTTTAGCACTTGGCACATTGTACTCTGATTAGATACTAATTGATGTACAGAGTCTCCCTCCAGATCATAGTGCCCTGAGGAGAGATGCTTTCAAAGATTTTATAACCATTGTCACTTCACGTTATCTAGTACCTAATAGGTGCTCAGTAAATATTGTTGAACGGATACAAGGAATAGTCATATGAACCCAAACAGACCCATAAAATCATTCCCATATACACCATCTCAGAGATAGAAATGTATACACACAAGTGATATATGCACAGAGAAATGAGTTTATGCACCGTTACACACCCTATCCCCACAGATCCGTGTACACAAGGCAGACACACACTCCCCCAGGCACACGTACAAAACAGGCCCCCCTGGGTACTATCATACACATACCCACAAACAAAACACACACACATACACAAATATACATGCACCTCAAGGAAGATATTTTCCTTGCACTTGTACTCACAACCTGTGCATGCAAATCGGATTTTCAGAACGTTCTAATCCTTCATTGACATTTATTAAGACAAAACAGAGGTAGGCAGACATAGCCTTTTGGCTGGGCAGACGCATCTTTGCTGCGATGTAATGTCAGAAACTGTTGATGCAGAATTAATGCTCACTTTTACGAGTTTATCTTATGTCATAGAGCTGAAAAAAACCTCGGTGTAAATATTCATCATATGGCTTAATTGGTTTGATGTACTGTAGCAACAAGCACAGCGCCAGACGCTTGCTATGGAGGCCTCCACGTTGTTTCAAAGTCTTTATTATTATGACAGCAAAGTCTTGTTCATTAAAGTTTCACAATCCATTTTCATTAGGTTGAAGCTGAGTCTGTAAATGAACAGTTGCTCTGGAAAACCAAGCCCTCACAGTTCTCGCTGGGGAGGCAGCGCGTCTGTATTAATTATCAGGACGCTGGTGTCGATCGACGATGTTAATTGCACTGATGGCTCGTTATTTGGGGAATTGCCATGCATTTCATGCAGGGATAATAAAAATGAATTTTTAAACAAAGAGACTTAAAATAATATCAAATCTGCAGAGAATACCAACATCAAAGGCGTATCTCAAAGCTTTGAATTTTATCTTTGTGGTCCAAAATGTTAAAGAGGCGCCCGCAATGCAGTTGGTTCCAGTTTGCAGTGAAGGAAAACAAAACAAGAGTTAATTAACTGTTATTACAAAGCTTTTCAACTTTAATTTGACTTTCAAATATTAGCATTTATCTATGAACTGTGCTTCTGGGTTTGACAAATTAGTTTTCACAGAACAAGTTTAATTAGGCGTCATTGTGCTTTTATGTCAGTTTTCAGAGCTCCAGACAATGAATGGATTAACTTATTAAAAGTCATCTGTTTAAAAGACTTTGTCGAATGGCAAATGGGTGGGCAAAGTTGCTTGGCTTTGCAAGAAGATGGGGAAAATGATATTGCCGGTTGGGTGTCGGGGGGTTGTAGATCAGATGAAAAGAGAGTTGGCATCCCTCCCAGCTGAAGCCTGCTTTTGGGGCACCTCCGTCTTCTAGCCCCTTCAGGTAGGGAGGGGTCTGTGGTCATTATACCAACACAGTGCCTAGGAAAACTGAGCTGAGGAAGGCTATCTGTACTGTAGAGGAAGGAAATGACATGGAGAGAGTCTGTACCATAGATAGCATTTAGGGGCTGTTCACAGGGCAATCTATACTTGACTTTGCATTATCTTCCATGATTCTCTAATTCAGAGGCCAGCAAACTTTTTCAGTAAAAGACCATACAATCTATGTCATAATCACTCAACTCTGCCATTGTCCTGTGAAAGCAGCCACAGACAATAATAGGTAAACAGATGGGAGTGGCTGTGTTCCGATAAAACTTTACTTACAAAAACAAGAGTTGGGGGCCATCCTTGGCCTGGGGCTCTGGTTTGCTGACCTGTGCTCTAGTTGAAAGTCTTGTGTTGGGCTGGCTGCACCGACAAAATACATTTAACAAAAGGGCATCTCTTCTCTACTCATGTTCTCCCAAGGAGGACCCATAACTTTTCATTCATCAAACATTTTCTGACTTTCATCTGAGGTACTAGGCATTGCTGGGCAAGTGATGGTGCATGGATAGTTTTTTTTTTTAAAAAGTGTCCTGACTTCAGGATACCACATTCGAATGGTGAAGATCTTTCTTTGGAATCTGCTATTACAGTGCCAGGATTTATTTTGTAGGAAAGCAAAATTTGCTTTGTACAAAGAGTCACCCCAAATGTGACTCTTTGGCATGAAGATTATTTTGGGCTGATTGTTTTTAAGAAACAAAATCTCAGGAAGAAACTTTGACCTTTCCCCTAACTACCTAAAAGAATTTAGACAGAGGAGCTGTTCTGAGAAGGGAAGTATCACCAGAGATATCTATACTATAATATGAACTAGGTATGGTAGGCAGGAAGGAACCTAGCAAAATCTGTTTGTTAAAATTCCTCTCTGGGGTCCCGTTGTTTCTACATGGCCCAGCAAACATTTGTTTCCCAAACATTTGCTTTTTTTTCATCTTCCTGTGACTGCCTTCTTTCCCTTTGAAGTCCCAGACGCTGCCCCCTTCTCCTTAGTCCAGAAAGACACATATACCTCCTTTTGCCTGACTGTCTTTGGAATCTCCCACGTTTATGTGGATTCCCTGTGTGTATGTAATTAAATTTGCTTTTTCCCCTGTTAATTTGTTTTATGCCATTTAAATTCCGACAGCCCAAAGAACTACGAGGGGATGGGGTGAGTTTTCCCCTCCCCAACAATTTATTTTGACTTGTTGAATTAGATGACAGAGATTTAAAAAAAAATAAAGTTGAGCCTAGGATTAACCTGTAAATGCATCTGTGGAAGAAACTCATTTCTTATTACTATCTTTGCAGGCTTTTGTAATCACCCTACAAAGCAGATCATGAAAAAGGGAGAGACATATTTTACTTAGAAACAAGGGAACAGTCATGAAGGTAAGCTTGATCACTGTTAGTAGGAATACCTATAAACAGAGTTCTGTATTGGAACAAGTAGGTTTCTGCCCTTGGAGAGCTCATGATCTATAGAGGAGACAGACCTATTCAACTGCTGTCATTGAGGATGTGCAAACTGTTGTGAGAGCACAGAGGACAAAGAAGCCCATTGTACCTACCTGTCAGGGAAACCTACAGATAAGTGATTTAAGGATGGGTTTTGAAGAATGAGTAGGAGTTTTCCAAGCAGAGAAGATGGGGTAGAAGGCACGTCAAACAGAGGGAATAGCATGTGCAACAGTCTACTCACGAAAGATTGCTGTGATGTGGCCAAGGCACATGTCAGGGGGTGTGAGAG
Source organism: Leucopleurus acutus (assembly GCF_964270905.1). Classification (NCBI taxonomy): domain Eukaryota; kingdom Metazoa; phylum Chordata; class Mammalia; order Artiodactyla; family Delphinidae; genus Leucopleurus; species Leucopleurus acutus. Next base: position 69,293,023 of record NC_139151.1, read on the forward strand.
GAGGCATGCATTTCTCCTTTGACATACACCTGCGTGGGCCTTCCTTGCTGTCCTCACATGGGAGATGATCTCCTCACAAATATCCACATGGCTTGCTCCCTTGACTCCTATAGCTCTCTCCTCAAACAGCAACTCCTCAGAGACCTTCCCTGAGCACTATATTTAAAATAGCAAAGCCCATTCTGTCTCATTGTCACTTTGCTGGGGTTTATTTTCTTATTACCACATGTATCATGTAGTATATGATGTATTTAATTTGTATTTTGTTTGTGTCTCCCAACTAGAGTATAAGTTCTGTAGTATACCCAGCGCCTGACACAGCATTTGCGTAAAATAGGTGCTTAGGAACTCATCAGATATCTACGCACCAGGAACGGTAAGGGGGGTAGGGCTTTCCCTGGAGATGCTCAACATCCAGTCCCGTTAGTCACATAGCAAGTGGTCACAACAGAGGGTGCTAAAAGCCAGAACAGATAATGACCTTGAATGCCAAGTTAAGAAGGTTGGATGTTATCCCACGGGTAATGGGGTTGCCATGTAGGCCTTCCTGGGCCGGGGAGGGCAGGACTGGATTTAAGTATTCAGATCTCTGCTTATTTCCCCAGGGGCTGTCAGGGGCCAAGAGAAGGTGTCCTGCTCCCGGCAGAGAGCTGAGTCGTTCTCCTCATGTCAGAGTGACCTGTGAGAGCAGAGGATGCTGTGGCCTTGAGGATTTCCCTGGGAGCTCCAAGGACGTTCATTGCTTCAAACCTAGACCTCCTCACACAGGCCCTAGAGGGCTAGGGGCTCAGGGCCAGGACTAGGGTGGGGCAAGGGAGGCAAGCAGGTGTCAGACTGAAGGAGGCACTCCCTCTTAGGTGCTGGGCTTGCACCTGCATGAACCCGAGAGGGAGCTCCTCCTTAAATGTACACTCTAAGCTCCTTGCCTGCCCCTCCCTAGACCCAGCCCTGGGGAGATGGCTGGTCTAGAAGGGGCATAGATTAAGTGGCGAGGCCTTTTGGCTCCCATTCAGAATGAAGAAACTGAGCTGTAAAAAGTAGATCTGGACCCTCCTGAGTTCCAGCTGCAGAAGGGATAATAGGCCTGGAAGGTGCGGGGAGGGGGGGGGGGTGTCTTTTTTTTTTTTTTTTTTTTCTTTTTTGGCTGTGTTGGGTCTTCGTTGCTGCGCAGGGGCTCTCTCTAGTTGCGGCGAGCGGGGGCCACTCCTCGTTGCAGTGCGCGGGCTTCTCATTGCGGTGGTTTCCCCTGTTGCGGAGCACAGGCTTTAGGCACGTGGACTCAGTAGTTGTGGCACGTGGGCTCTAGAGTGCAAGCCCAGTAGTTGTGGCGCACGGGCTTAGTTGCTCCGTGGCATGTGGGATCTTCCTGGACCAGGGCTTGAACCTGTGTCCCCAGCACTGGCAGGCAGATTCTTAACCACTGTGCCACCAGGGAAGTCCCGAAGGTGGGGGTCTTAAGGAGAGGGGAGCGGAGACAGATTCCAGGGGTGCATGTTCTAGCCTCAGAGCCATTGCTGTTCTCCCAGGTCTGGATTCTATTTCTCCAACTTCCCACTTCTGGACTCAGTACCTTCTGTGTCCCTCCCCCTGCCCCCCATCCCTATAGATTCAGCCTGCTCATGTGTCCAGGCCAGTGGGTATACTGGGCAGGCAGGTTTGAATCAGCTCTGGTTCACCTCTGCCCTTGCTGGACACTGAGCTTCTGGGGCTGTACACAGAGTCTCTCATGGGGTTCTCTACCAAGCTTCTGCCTGCCCCTCCTTTTCATTCTTCTGCCCTGGGGTTTCCTGTGCTCAGAACTTGGCTTTGGTTTAGCTAGAGACCCACCCTTGCCTTCCTTAGGATGGGCCGTCATCCTTGGGTCATTCCTCCTGAGGATGGTTGCCCATCTACCTGCCCCTGTATGCCAGATTCCCCTCCCCAGGCCCATGTTTCTCCATGGGAGCTGTCCTACTTGCAGGTTCCTCTAATGTCTAGAGACTTCTGTGTCTTGCTTGCCTCAGAGGCCAGGCCTTGGATGTGTTCAAGGTCAACCCATAGTTCCTTGCAGATTAGCCCTAGGAGTTTGCTATTAGTGTTAAACTCTGGACATAAAATTTATAGTCTGGCCATAACACGACAGAGAAAGGGAAATATCAGACAGTATCTTGTGGATGGAATGGAGATAAATAAAGATAACCATAGTCATGCAGTCACTAACTGTGCTTGAGATGAGTAGGAAAGCCTTCCTGCAGGTTCCCAATGTTTAAAATTGCTTCAGATACATCCCCTACCACTACCCCAGAGATGCCTCCATGAGAAGACAAACAAAATAATTTCATTTTATGCTTATGGCAATCTTTTGAGGATAGATTTATTATTCCCATTTCATAGATATGGAAACTGAGGTTTGAAGAGGTGTGATGACTTGGATTAGAGAGCTGATAAATTGTCAGTCTGACCCCAAGACCGTGTTTCCCATATTTCATGGCTTCCCATATTGACCACACTCTGGAACTCACGCCAGGGGCATTTGAGCTGAGAGCTTGTTAGGGAAGTGAAGCACATAGGCACCTTCTTCTCATGTCCTTGGTCATTCCGGGGCAAGACAATGATGGCTTGGTGTACACATGCAAATGACATCCAGCTTCTCACTGCCAGATCCCTGAGCACAAGCACTTGTTGTTCATTTCTATAAATGTTAACATATCAGGATGTATTTTGACACACTACTAAGATAAGTGCTAGAGCTGACAATAATAATGTATAATTTATGTCTCTCATATTACGTTCCCATCACTGTGCTTACATTATTACATAAATTAGTTTAATGTATCTGACATTCATCAGATAATTTAAGCATTTGTTCTTTTGTCTCTGTCTCCTGCTCACAGGCTTCTAGGCTGGAGATCATGGCACCACGTTGGCACTGGTTTGCAGGAACACTGGGAAAGTTATGGAAGACTTTTCTGACGTGCATAGAGGAGATATACTTTCTGTGTGAATACCTGGGTCACAGGGTGCAGACAGCCCTGGAAGAAGCACTCACCTCTAAGATAAATTGCAAAAATGGCCGTGGATTCCTCCCATCCCAGTATTTACACTCCTATTTAATGTGATGTGGGAGCTTCTCCCACCCAGAGGTAGAGTCTAGCTCTCCACCTTTTGAATATGGGATTGGCTATGTGTCTGGCTTTTGCCAGAGGGCCATTGGCGGACTTGTGCACAGTGACTTGCCCTCTTGCTGCTTTTGGAAATTTGCACTTAGCATCATGTGAACAAGCGCCTGGTAGCGCATGGGCTGATGAGACCCATGACCTAGTTATCTCCTTTGCCCCAGTGATACTCTGCCATTTGCCAGACATGTGATTGAAGCCATTCCATGCTAGCTGACTGCAGCCACGTGCATGAGCCCAGCAGAGGCAGCAGAAGAACCACCCAGCAGTTCCCAGCCATTGCTGATCCACAGAATTCTGAGCTAAATGCGTGGCTGTTATTTTAAGCCAATAAGTTTGGGGTGATTTCTTACACAACAAAAAATGACACATAGAAGGCTGAGGTTGATTGATAGGGGAGTCCTATTTATAGTTAGGGAGAAGAGGATATTTCTTGAGTTCCTGCTATACCTCCAGGCTGGGCCAGGCACTTGAACGTATATTATCTCCTTTGGTCCTCACAATGGATATACTCTTTCCTTTCTGAAGTTAACGCTATTATTATCCCTATTTTACAGTAAAGAAGACTTGAGCTTTTGAATGTTTAGGTTACTTGCCCAAGATCACAAAGCTACTAAGTGGTAAAGCCAAGATTCAAACTCTGGTCTATCGTCCTGGACACCCTAACCCTGATCATTTATTGGGATTTTTATTTTAAGGAGAAGAAAATTTCAAAGTGATTAATTCTGAGTTTGCATTTTTGCCCAGGTGAAGAACATCCAGACAACAACTCCAAGTGTTTGATACGATCATTAGTACAAGGATATTGGTAACAGTGCTTAACAATTGCATTATCCATCAATTCATTTAACCCAGGCTTATGAGTCAGTACTGATGTGTTTTTCTAGTTGAGGCAAATAGATTCAAAGAGGTTAAAAAATTTGCCCAAAGTAAGTAAGGGAGCCAGAACTTGAACTCAGAACTCCTGAATCCAAACCCCATGACTGTTCCTCTGAGCCAGGCCATCTCACTTTCCAGTTTTTACTGTGGGGCCTCAGGCTGGATGCCGTAACCCCCAATGATTTCATCATTGACCAAGATGAAGACAGTAGATCCAGAGACACTACCTGTGTGCAGGGCCCTGCAGTAGGCCCTGGCAGGTTGTAGGGACAAGTATGGCTTAGTTCCCACCCTCAGAGAGCTCACTCTCTGACTGGGGAGGTCATGCTCCACAGTATGTTACACTTGGATCTATGCAGTGTGCTTGTGGGGTAGCGTGTCGTCAGATGATCTGATGTATCGGCTCTTCTTTTCAAGTGATGCCAATGCCTGTCCACTTAAATCAATCAACATGTCCATTTTCACCATCAACGCCTGTGACCCTCAGGGTGCCCCATGGGACCTCTCCAAAGTGCCTCACTCTGTTTTCATGTCCACAAGTGTGAAGAAGCAGTCAAAGATTTAAAACTGAAATGTCCAGTATTGGCAAAGATCAGGAGAAGCTGACAGAATTTGTAAGTTGATACAAAATTTTTTGGAGGGCGATTTGGATTAGGTAACAAGCCCTTAAAATATTCATATATTTGACCCTCAAATTCTAGAAATTTATCCTAAGGAAATCACCTACCATGAAGATGTGCAAAGATTTATTTATAATAATTTTTATGTTGATGACATTTAATTGAAAACAACCTAAATGTCCAATAATAGGTGTTGGCTAAATAAAATATGATACATTCACACAATGTGCTGTTAACCAGTGGATTAAAATGATGCAGTAGATGAATAACATGAGATCATGAAAAGAAAAGGCAAATTATAAAAATGGTATTGCAGAATGAATTCATGTAAACAAAGTATGTATAGAAAAATTCTGGAAGGTTGTGTACTAAAGTATTAACAATGGTCATTTCTGGTGGAGAGGTTAGGAAGAGGTTAGGAGTATTTTGTATTTTCTTCTGCATGTGTATTTGTATTTTTTCCATTTTCTTCACTGGTGGTGTTATGCTTTTGTGGTAAAAAGATAAAAGAATAAAAGCCTAATAAACAGCACTCAGCAGTTTAAATAAAATTTTCATAATATCTGTTTACAAAAATCTGGAAATCTGGGTGATACGCTCTAGTTTTAAATTTGACTGAATGCAGAATTTAAGAAGCGAGGGATGGGAGAAATGCTGTTAAGATATGGGTACCAATATTCCATTCTGTCTTCCCCCACGCCAAAGCTATCTGGCTTCTTCAGAGCTCATGTTGTCTCTTTTTTTGATTCAGAACAGATCTGACCATTATTTAGTGAAAAGAGAAGAGGTTTTGGCACACAGATATGGGCTCAAATCCTACCCTCTTCCTACCTGAGTGTTATTGGGCAAGTCACATAACTTCTCTGAGCATCCATTTCTTTATCTGTAAAGTATGAATATACAACCTACCTTGCAGCACTGTTGAGAGAATTAGACACACTGTGTGTATAGAGCCAAGCATAGTACCTGACATACAGTAGGTACTCAATAATTGTTATTATATTGTTGTTGCTTTGGTATTGTGATTATTGCAAAAGGAACCAGAGAGTGTGGATACTATGTGGATACTTTTTCTGGTGGGCAGATTCAATCAGCAGAGAAACATATTTTAAGGGAATGCCAGTTGGCTGTTGAGCCCAGGATTTATCTCCTCCTTGGCAGTGTCATTTTTGTTCGTTTGTGTTTGTTTTTCTGGCCGCATCACGTGGCATGTGGGATCTTATTTTCCCACCAGGGATCGAACCAGTGCCCCCTTGACGTGGAAGCGCGGAGTCTTAACCACTGGACTGCCAGGGAAGTCCAGCAGTATCATTATATTTTATTTTATTTTATTTTTTATTTTTTTTACATCTTTATTGGAGTATAATTGCTTTACAATGGTGTGTTAGTTTCTGCTTTATAACAAAGTGAATCAGTTATACATATACATATGTTCCCATATCTCTTCCCTTGTGTGTCTCCCTCCCTCCCACTCTCCCTATCATTTTAAATAGGCTCCTACACCCTTCCCAGGGCTCAACACAAAACATCTCCACTCCTGGGAAAGAATATATTTCCTTTTACAGGCAAATCAGGATTATTATCTTGCATATGTAGGAAAGTGTGTCATTTGCCCCTATAATAAACATGGCTTAGCCTAGAATGGGGCCTGGTGCCCCACTCTGCCTACCTGTGCTGATAGCAGATGTTGGTAATTGATCACTATGCCCTTTCCTATGGAGCCCAGGCACAGTCTTAGGGAATCTGCTCAACACCAAGTTTCCTACAGTTCTTGCAAATTGATCAGAGGTTGCAAGCAAGAGGAAACCCACTTGCCTCTTTTGGATGAGAGCAGGGTTGGGGAGGGTGGAAGGGGAAAGGAAGGTTGAGAGTTCATCTAGTTCAACCTCCTAACTTACTTCTGAGAGATTAGAAGAAGAGTTCTTCCTTTTCTGGGCCTCATTTTCTTCATCGATTCAATGAAGTCCTAGGAATAGATCAGGACTGGTGATGGGTTTCCTTTCATGAGTCTACTCTGATGAATCAGTATCTCTAGAGTATTTAATGTAAAATGATTGAGGCCTCATTCTGTTTTGGCCAGAAGGGGCGCTGTTTTGGGTTTGCGGTGTCCCCGTGCCTGGAATGAGTTTCAGCAGAGGTAGGTGTGCCAGGTGTTTGCCATTCCTAGATTGGGCGGTTTCAGGTAGCTCTGAATGTATACTTTTCTAGGAAACTGAGGCCCAAAAAGGAAAGTGACTGGTCCAAATGAGTTTGTGGCAAAGTCAGGCCTGTGTCCGGGGGCTCCTCTCCGTGTCTGGGCCTCCTTCTACAAAGCCTCAAATCTGACGTTCCTGGGCAGCAGGCGTGCCCCTCAGGAGGAAATACAGGCTCTCGGCAAATGGGCAATGCCAGTCCTTCCTCCCCTGAACTGAGCTTGGCTGCCCCAAGGGCACTATCCCCTCTGCCTGATAGGCCTGACTGCAGCCCCGGGCCCTGGACCTGGGGGCCAGGCTGCACTGCTCCTCCAGGGCCCCACCCTGGGCTTCTCTCTGGATCCTTCCTAAAAGGCTTGGGGAAGTAAGTGATCAGATTCCAAAGACTTTCCCCTGGGGTGGAGTTGGGGGTGGGCGGCATTTCCCAGAGTGGGGCTTTGCCTAGGCAGGGGGCTCAGCTAAGAGCTACAGGCTCGCAGCAGGGGCTCCTTAAATATGCAGAGGGAGCAGCTGCCTTTGATCTCTCCAGCGAAGAAGCAGCCACCCCCCGCTGAGCTGGAGTGTGCATGTGTGCTTGAGGGTGGCATGTGCGTGTGGGTTCACATGTAAATGAAGGCAGACTGGACCCCAACATGTGCATGGTGCATGCATGTGTGCACAAACAGGCACCGCTACAGGTTCACATGTGTGCACATGCATGTGTGTGTGCCTATCTGTGTATGTGTGCCTGTATTCATACCTGGGAGTTATCGAGTGTGTGTACACGTGTACGCCATGTGGTTTGTTGGGCTGAGCACATATCTGCACGTCAGTTCATCTGAGATATCTCTGTAACACAATGGTATTATCTGCCCAGCAATCCCCATTTGGGGCGACTTATAACAGTGTTACTCCTTATTCACGGTATTACCACTGAAGTCACCATAGTAGCACAACCTGGTCCTGCCTCCTGGCCCAATTTAATTTGCCTAAGGATGAGTCAATTCTAGTACCCACTCACCTGGTTACAATGGTCAGGAGATGGAGTGGTAGGTTGGATTACTGTTCAAACCTTTCTTTTTCCCCTTTCCCCCACTGATGTTAGGAATGACTGAATGACCTCCTTTGGCCAATGGAAATGAGAACCCAGGTGACACATGTCACACTTGAGTAGAAGTTCTAAGAGCCCTTGCCTGTCTTGCCACTTCTTCTCCTTTTCCTCTGCCGTGAGACTTGTGATATTCAGGTAAAGGCTCTTCTGTCATCCTAGGTCCCAGACAGGAGATGCTGTAGAGCAGAGCCATAGCCAGCCCATGAGAAACGTGTGATACAAGTAAAGTAAACCTTGTGGGAATAGACCATGGAGATTTTAGGGGTTTTCATTGTTGTTGTTACCTATATGTTGCAGCATAAACTATCCTAAGCTGACTAAACAAATGGGCACTGGGATCAATTTTCCCATCCCTTGGACTTTTGGTTTTGGAGCCAGAAAGCACTTTAGTAATTTCTATTTACCATGATCTGTGGCTAGAGATCAGGAAATGTCTGGTTACGTTTCCCGTACATGAATAAAGGTCATATTTCCCTCATTTGGCTACACATATGCCTTTCACGCAAAGTCAGCCCAGATAGAAAGAGACCAGACAGATAGAGACCAAAGCAGGACATGAAATTGATAAAGTCCATAGTTGTGAGTTCAATTGTTCCTGAGACTCAGCTGTATCCTTGCTCTGCACCCAGCTTCATTGTACCACCTCATCTTGATTCTGTAAACAATGAATTCACCTTCTAATTAATGCCAACATGAGTTGTTTCTGTCACTTGCACCAACTGTAATGTAATATGTGTGATTCTGTGTGACTACACACATATACATTACAATGCTATGTGTTTGTGTGTATATTTGTATATATTCATATATGAGCTACCATTTATGGAATATGTGTGTCTGTGTATCCTCGTGTGTCTCTCTGTGTCCTGGTAATCATGTGCAGTTATATAGGTATATTTATGGTAGGTGGGTGAATTTTCCTGGCACATAGTAAGTGTTCAATAAATATTTTCAGAATAATTTATCTGTATTTCAACAGATGTGGCACAAACAGTGACTTAGAAAGAATGATGTCAGGAGGGGTTGGTTATGCATGGCAGTGTTCTGCTGGGACATCTCCCAGCTGCACTTGGACTCTGTGTGAGGACTACTCTCATACTTCCATTCCTCCCAAAGTGTTTACACATTGGCATGTCAGGTTGCCCCTTGGGCTTCTACCTGGCTGAGCTTCATCCTTCCTTGATCTCTAGACAGGAAGAAAAACAGCCTGGGCCCAACTTGCCAATCCCTGGTGGTGCTGGGACAGTCACCATGGAGGCCCAGGAAAGGCCAGGATTTCAGGAGGCATTCCTGGAAGGACCACTTAGGTCCAGAGTCAGCATGGCTGATGTCACTCCCAGCCATCTGCTGGAGCTCTGGGTCAGGTGTTCATTGTTGAAACAGGGAATTTTAATTTATAGACTTTCTGCATTTGACTTTGCTAGTTTCACGATTAGGTGATTTGACAGAAACTTGGGACTTGACTTTTGCTATTTGCACTGTATTTTCATGTGTTAGGAAAGTATTTTGAATTGGTGAGGTGGAAAGATTGAAGAGACAGCAGTGAAGGGTATGGGAGGCGAGATGGTAAGATTGCTACCAAGAAGGAAACATCACACTTTGGGGCTTTCTGGGTGAGAAACCAGAGGCTCCCAGGGCTTGAAGGATCTTTAAAGATCAGCTGGTCCAACCCCACCCCCATGCTCAACTCCCCTCTATAAATAGTAATTGTAATGACAGTGACTATAATAATAGTTACTATGTTGAGCTCCTACCAGCCTCAGAGGAAGCTGTGCTACTCAGGCTCCATTGGTTGCAGGGCATAGAGAGACCCAACCAAGATAGCTCATGTCCCCTTCCCCTCTCCTCCCTTTCCCCTCTTCTCCTCTCCACTCCTCTCTTCCCCCTCCTTATGCTATGGGGATATAGGGAAGGACCATCCTTCTCCAGCCAGAGCAGTGATTCTCAACTGGGAGTGATTTTGTCTCCCCCACGCCAGGGGGCATTTGGCAATGTCTGGAGACATATTTGGTTGTCACGACTGGGGTGGCATCAGATAGGGAAGGATAAGACGGGAGAACAGAGCAATAGTAATATATGGTTTGAGAGGAATATTTTGCTCTCAGAGTAAAAAATTAGGCTGCAGTGTGTGGTTTAGGCTCTTCACACAATAGTATTTTAAGGATATTTCTATTGCCTGTGGAAAGGATCCTGTCACTGGGATATTTGAAAGTCATGTTCTCAAGAGTTATAACCCATAACTGCCAGTGGGGCCCTACAGGGCATAGAGGAAGCTTTGGTGTGAACGTCTTGGCACTAGGCATAACTTTTTCCAAGACTGTAGCCTGGCTATTGTATATTGAGAATTTCTCTAGGGTAATGTTGAATTTCATTTCCTCAGCAAGGCTTGCTGGAAACTTCTGTCCTCGTTTAGTGGCCATGGGCCTTAGCCTTCAGGGAATGCTCAAAGATGGATCTGGAAGCGGCCAGTGTTTAGAAGAAACCCGAAGAGTGCAGAGAGGTTGTCAGATAAAGGGGGCCCATCTGGGGTCCAAGAGGTGGATGGGCCTAGAGAGCACTTTTCTGAGGATGCTGGTCAAGCATGAAGGGGGTCATTAGGAAGGGGATCTCAGGTGCCCTCACTGAGTTAGATGGGGCAGTCCAGAATGGAAGCCTCCAAGTCTATCAGGAGGCATTTGTTATCTGGGGCTGCAGAGGCAGCTGATCAAAGAGGATGGATTGACACAGGATCAGACTACCTCCCAGTCTGTGTCCCCTCTCCTGTTTCCCTTTTCTCTCTCTGACTCTGACCTTTTGTCATTGTCTTTTTCTTCCTTCCTACTGCCTTGATCCTCTTTCTTTGTTGAAAGTGAGTTGAAGCCAGGTCATGGATACCAAGTTAAAGAACTGAATTTCATGCTAAATTTATTCATTAGTACACTCAGTAAATACCTATCACCTGCTAGTTCCTAGCACAGTGAGTAAAACAAATTAAATGGGTCAAGAATTATTTGTTAAATGAATATATGGATAAATGAATTTAAGTCTTAGTTTAAATGTTATCTCTTGAGAAGACTCTTTCTTAACCAAGTTATGGACAATAGTCTTCCATTTCAAGTCAATCACTATACCATTGCTACATTTCATTTCCTACATAATACAAATATCTGAAATTATGTTAAAATATATATATTTTTGTTGGTATGTTGTGGTCTGTGTCCCTTACTAGAAAATAAGCTCTGGGAAATCAGGGAAGTTTTTTGGTTCACCTGGTCTTCCCAGTACCTGGGAGGATGTCAAGTATACAGTAGTAGGCACTTTCACATATTTACTAAATAAAGAGGTTTATTTGTTTCCTTCTCTTCTCTGGGTCAGGTGATGTGGTAACTACTGGGGATTCAGAGATGAGTGAGACATGGTCCCTGGTCAGAAGACTCTCCAATATGGGATAGAAATTCCTGGTAATTTTTGGAAGTGAAACGATTGGCGCTCCACTAGAGATTGACTCATCTGCCATCATGGAGCAAGTACTAGAGTAAGTAACCACTGACTGCTATAACAAACAACCCCAAAGATCAGTGACATAATCCAATAAAAATTCTGTTTTTCTCTCTTCACACACCTTTCAGTGAAGAACAGGCAGTTGTTTGCCAATTGTTGACTCGGGAACCTGGAGTCTTCCATTTTGTTGTCCCATTTTCAACATCAATATGTGGTCACTGTGAAATGGGAGGGGAGTGAAAGATGGCAGGTAGGGGATTTTTATGGGCCACACTGGAAGTGGCATGCATGACATTGCTCTACACTTCATTGGTCTGGACCCCGTCGTAGGCCCCATCTAACTGCAAAGGGGGATGAATGTTATCCATCTATGTGCCCAGAAGGAAAAGGAAATGAATCTGGTGACCACACAGCTTTTTGTTTTTGCCATAGATAGGATGGAAGGGAGAGGTCATGGACTAAAACAAGGAGACCACTTAGGAGAATTCATGAGAACCGGTACTAAGGTAATAGCAGTGGCTATAGGCATTGGAAGAGAATTAAGACTATTAATGAAAGTCAAAAGTTAAAGTCACATAACAATGCACTGAGTTGACGAGTGCTTTAGTAAAATCACCATGAAACTTGCATCAGAGATGTCTCCTGACTTGACTCTTGCTTCATCATTAGAAGTTATTCTGAGGAGGGCATTGTCCCTGCTGCTCTGTGAGTCCTGTTATTGATATAAAGTGACAAGATTCTGTCTTACTGAAGTGATAATTGGAGCATGGACAAAGGATGAGAATTTGGGGCACAAAGGTTACCTCTTTTTCTGTGGTACTTCTATTTTTTTAGATTTTTAGATTTCACATAAAGTCTTCACCAAAATGAGCGACTTCCCATTATGTGCCTAATTCTGTGCGAGATGCTGTGGGGATAGAAGAGGGGAAAGATATGAGCCTGGCTCTCAAATAACATGTTTTTCTTCAGGGAGCTTCCAGGAATTCATGTGACACAATTGTGGAAACCAAAGGCAACAAACTCTTGAGGTGCAGGTGCTAAGGGTTATGTGGATTGCTGGCAAGGTGAGATAAGTATAGGCAGCTGTTGATGGAAACAATTCTGAGGTAGGTGGCACTTGAGTTGGTTCTCCTAGAGTTTCCTCAGAAGACACCCCTCTCTTGTATATTCTGGGGGCTAACAGTGTGATTTTAGGGTCAGATAGGACTAAGTTTGGACCTGGGTTCTATCCCTTGCCAACTTTACAATATCTAGTAGGGTGAGTAAATGAGATACCATAAACACAGGGTACCTGGCACAGAGAAAATTCTCAACATGTGGGAGATGTTAGATTGTAAGAGAACAGTAAATGTATATTGCCTGAAGGCAGACTTCTTGGATGTGAATCCCACCTCAGCCCCTTACTTTCTGTGTGATCTTGGGGCCAATCAGTTAACCTCTCTGTGACTCAGTTTCTTCATCTGTGAAACAGGTATCATGTTACTGCCTATCTTGTAGCATTGCAGTGAGTGGTATATCCATTAATATGTATAAAGAGCACATAACAGTACTATGTAAGTTGTGCTGTTGTTATCACTATTACAAAAATGTCATTTCACCTCCACAGATTATCACCCCTACACTGAAAAATAGAGGCCTTTCCTTCCTTGGAGAACTGCAGAATAATTTCAGACACATGCAGTGCACCTTATTCTGTGTGTGAATGTGTGTGTGTGTTTGCATGTGTGTGTATGTGCGAGCACCCATATGTGTGTGTGATGGGAAGTGAGGGCCTGAACGATGGCACCTTTCTCACATTGTTACAATGACACGTGCATTTTCTTTCTTTTTTTTTTTTTTTTGCGGTACGCGGGCCTCTCACTGTTGTGGCCTCTCCCGTTGTGGAGCACAGGCTCCGGACGCGCAGGCTCAGCGGCCATGGCTCATGGGCCCAGCCCCTCCGCGGCATGTGGGATCTTCCTGGACTGGGGCATGAACCCGTGTCCCCTGCATCGGCAGGCGGACTCTCAACCACTGCGCCACCAGGGAAGCCTGACACATGCATTTTCAATTAAACTGAGTTCCCGTTTCGCTCTATTCATTTGGCAGCAACCACAAGTTCACGGAAATATATGAATAGACAAGGGGAAGGTGCACAAAGAGGGGTGGGTGTGGGAGAGTCAGAGAATCAATTAACAGTTTGTCAAGACAAGGGCTTTAATGCCTCCCTTTTATAAAAAAAAATAATGCTCTGGATCCTTGTCTGTCATGGATCATAACAGCTACAGCCATCGCTTATTGAATACTCACTCTGTGTCGGGCATGTTGCTAAGTGCTTTATAAATGCATTTTCTCATTTAATCTTCATAATACCCTACTGGGTTTTCAATGGTCGGTCTCATTAGAAGGGCTTTAGGAGAGTAGCTGTCCTGAGGTCATATGGCCAGTATATGATGGAGCCAAGTTAAAAACACAAGCTTCTCTGACTCCAAAGGTCATGGTCTTAACTAGGGCTGATGTCCAGCCAGGACATGCTAGGATGGCACAGGAGGTTTGTAACCACTGTCCTTTCTGATGCCTTGGCCCCCAGTTTTACTGGCTGTCAAATATTTCTATCACTGCTCTACTCAACCAGCAGGCAATATTACATTGTTATAATCAAAAGTGGGAGGGGTGGCTTCCCTGGTGGCGCAGTGGTTGAGAGTCCACCTGCCGAGGCAGGGGACACGGGTTCGTGCCCCGGTCCGGGAAGATCCCACATGCCGCGGAGCAGCTAGGCCCATGAGCCATGGCCGCTGAGCCTGCGTGTCCGGAGCCTGTGCTCCGCAACGGGAGAGACCACAACAGTGAGAGGCCCGTGTACCGCAAAAAAAAAAAAAAATGTGGGAGGGGGAAAAAAAAGACAAATTTGGAATATCTTCTTAGAATCTATGACACATTGATTTGAATCCAAAGAGAAATAAAGCTAAACTTAAAATGCACAAGATCTTAGGAATGAAGTGGTCAACAAGTGTGTCTGCAGCACATAATCAGCCTGGCAGAAGGAAAGGGCACTGTGGTAGGAGTCGGGGAGCTGGCTTATTAAAAACACTCCTCCCTCTCCCAGGAGAAGGTTGCTTTTGAAAAAAATGAGAAATGCAATAAATATATAAATAAATAAAGGAAAAATCACGCACCGTTCTCAAATTCTTAGCTCCTAGAGAAAACCTGGAGAACTATGGTTACCATTTTGGTGTGCTCTGTGTGTGTCTGGGTGTGCGTGTGTAATTCTAGAAATATATTTATATATTACTTCAGCTGTAGGCCGAGGGAGTTGATCTTAGAGGTCTCTTCCCTCGGAAAGCATTGCGACAATAATTCAACAGCTCCTCTCAGGGTGTCCAGTGGCAGAAGCTGGGGATGGGCATTTTTGACTGTCTAGCTGGGCTCTGGTTTATCCCTAGTGAAAAGTTGTCTAAGGGGAAAATTTCTTAGTGCATAAAACTGAAAAGCAGAACTCAGTACAGTATATAATCCTACCAATGCTGTATGAAAATGCAGTAAAAATAGAGTCAATTATACACTGTCAAATCTTTTCTCTAAACAGCTGCTTAAAAGAATACGACAATTTTTCCTACAATGTAGTAAAAAATTTTTAAAAAGTTCTCTCACAATGCCAACTACACAGGGCCAAATTCATTAACACTTTATTACCTTAAACTCCATTGTAAGAGAAAAATAATATGACGCAACTAGTCACTTTTTTCTTTTCCCGGTTTTGTTACTGTGACACATTAAGATTTGGGCGCCTGCTAGTGTGTTGTGATCTACATTTAATGATCTTAACAGGGCCTTAGTAAGACATTGTTCGTTTCTCTTGCGCTGTCCCTGAGTGGGGTGTTACATGAACAGTGAGACCCAATTATATCATGGTGTAATTTACAAAGGAGGAAAAAAAGAGTTCTTTTCATGGTGTGTTCCCCAAGGAGACTAGGAGTATTGTAGCAGTTTCTTGGCTCTGCTTTGCAACAATATAATTAGCTATAATCTGAGCATTTGCATATAGTACATAGAGCAGGAATAATTCTCCACTTGCTGGGTTAGGCTGTAAAAAGGTCTTTTGTAAGACAGGCGCTCTGATACACCTGATTTTACTTAGCACATTTGCATCTAAGTGTGGCTGATCGTCACAAATGGAAATAGTCACTCTCAACATGGAAGAAAAATGAGAAAATGCATTATAATGAAAGGTAATTTTTTTAACCAACAGATTTTTAATCAGGCCTACTGTGAACTCAGAATTGGGACAGAACCCTTATGCCTTTGAGATAAAAGTCTGGAGTTTATTTTCGTCCAAACTTTGTCTAGCTTTGCAGTTAGCCTTATATTTTATACACCTTATAATTTATACCTGAGGATGACAAGTCCTTCAGAACCATGATATCCGGAGCCTCTAATCTAAACACAGGTCTTTACTTCCTTAAACAAAAATAAGCAAACAAGGAAACACTAGTTTGGGGGATTGAGGAACAGAAAGGAGAGTTTATTATTAGTTTGCTATCTCTTTCTTGTAAATTGTCCACTTTCTCCCACCCTCCCTCTCTCTCTCTCTCTTTCTCTCTCTTATATCCACCAAACTTGGTCATTAATCATAGGTCCATAAACTGGCATACTAGTAGATTTTATCAGCTGATTTTACCTCAGGGATCGTGGGTGTATGGCTCCAAAGTTTAAGGCAAGAATCTCAGTCAAAATTACCCTTGAAAATCTCATAGAATCACACTCAAGAAATTTGAGAAGCTCCATTATGAGAGGTCAATGGGAAATGAGCGAAAATGAGGGGATAGTAGATTTAAAGCAATTTCTCATTTCAGGGTCCCTCCAGGACACACCCTAACCATTACTGGAATAGCCTCATGTTGAAGTACACACAGCTCAGAACCCCTATCTCCCCATCTCTTTTCCTCCCTATTCCATCTAAACAGAAGGATTTAGTTGGCAGTAAGTGTGACCCTCATTCACTCCCACCAGAATGTAAGCTCCACTGGAATGTTGGTCATTTCAGCACTAGCACTGCTCTTGACACATAGTAGGCACTCGTTCAGTATTTATGCAAAGAATGATTAAAAAGATTTGCTAATCCTTCAACGTTCAGCCACAGGAAATATACTAGAAGACTATGGTGGATAGTCCATTGGGGAACAAGCCCCAGTGGTCATGTTCAACATCTCCATCTTACTGCTTTGATAATTCAAAAGATGGTAGAGATGGGCTGCCGATGTGTTTTCTCCAAAGTTTGATTTATTTCCTCATTGCAGGCTTGGAAATGTGAAATTCCATATCTTTGGAATGGATTGGAGCTCTGTTTTGGCCAATTAATATGTATTGATTGGATATTGAGGGTTTTGGACTTCTAGAAATGTAAAATGCTACAAGGACTCTTAGAGATAATAGAGTCCAGGACTCCATTCACAGATGGGTGTTATGGGTTGAGTTGTGTCCCCCCCTAAAATTCATATATTGAAGTCCTAACTCCTTATACCTCTGAATGCAACCTTATTTGGAGATAGAGTGTTTATAGAGGTAATCAAGTTAAAATAAGGTCATTAGGGTGGGCTCTAATCCAATATGATTGATGTCCTTACAAAAAGGAAAAACTTGGACCCTGCGACACTTACAGAGGGTAGAAGATGTGAAAAGACACAGATAAAAGATGGCTTTCTACAAGCCAAGGAGAGACAATTGGGACAGATCCTTCCCCCACAGCCTTCAGAAAGAACCACCTCTGCCGACACCTTTACTTTGGACCTGTAGCCTCCAGGACTGTGAAATTTCTGTGGTTTAAGCCACCCCATCTGTGGTATTTTGTTATGGCAGCCCTGGCAAACTAATACAGTGGATAAACTGAGGCCCAAACTTGGGTACTACAAGTACCCAGGCCAGTTGTAGTTAGGCAGGACAGTCAATGCTTTTGGCCAGGCTTGATTAAATATGAAGAATCTCAGCACTAGAGGCTATTTTCAAGGCATTGTTTGGTCTCCTTCATATGTGATCCTTTCTTCAAAGAGCTAAGCTCTTTCTACTGTGATTCTGTTTTTTACTCAACCAGCATATTTGCAGAACGTCAGTGAATTGTTCCTACCACCAAGTAGTAGGAAATGTTAGATTTATTTTCCCTATTTTTTTCAACGATTTTTTTTTTTTGCTGGAAGTTTTAAAAGCAAGCACAGAAGGGAGCAAAGTATACAGGAAGTGGGAAGCAATGCAAAGAAATTCAAGCTATAATTTTTAATGACTTATGTACTAGCTTTTTAATTTTTAACTTTTAATAATTTTAATCTTACAGGAAAGTTTCAATAATAGTGAAAGAGCTCCTATATACCTTATACCTGGTTCACCAATTGTCAACATTTGCCTCATTTTGCCACAGTCCTTTATAGTTAATATATACCATATATAATTATAAATATGTAATTATGTATATATACGTATATATATATATATTCCTTTTTTCCTAAGTATTTCAGTGTGCTTTTCCCAAGAATGAGGCTATTTCCTCATGTAACTGCGGTATAATTATCAAAATCAAATTTAAGATCGATATTAATCTACAGAAATTATTCAAATTTCACCAATTCTCTTAATAATGTCTTTTATAGCACTTTTTTTTTCTGGCTCAGGACCCAATTCAGGATAACACATTGTATTTAAATTTTGTGATTCTTTAGTCTCCTTTTATCTGGAAAAGTTCCCTCGTCTGAAATATGGACGTATTTTTAAGAGTGTAAGTCATCTGTTTTGTACTGTGTCCCTCACTCTGGGTTTGTCTGATGTTTGCTCATGATTAGATTTAAGTGTACATCTCTGGTAGGAAACCACTGAGGTTCTGGTATGTTCACCCACAATGCTGGCTTTTCTCATTGACTTCCTCTCCCCCAACACCCTCTACTGTGTCAATGAAAAATAAAAACAACAGGGTAACAGTGAGTATAACTAAACATAACTTTGGGGAGGAAAATTCATTCTTTCATCCATTTATTCACCACACACAGGAATTTTATAATCTCTGAGCACCTTATTTGTACTTTTTGGAGGACAAATTTGTTAGTTCTTGTTTTGTTTCAATGGATTTGGAAACCTGTTCAGGTTGTGAAATGCCTGGAAATCCGGGCCGCCTTTACAGATCTTTGAAAGAACCTCTTTCTAAATGCATATACCAGAAAACAAACTGTAAAACCACTCGCATATCCTCACACTAAACAAGAAGCAAAACAATTCAATTGTCTCTGAGTTTTCCTGTTAATATCTTATTCCTTGCCTATTCATTTCGTTTCCTGGGAGCCCAGTCTAGCAGTTTAGAGGTAGACTGAAGTTTAAAAAAATTACGGGAAAAAAAGGTCATAGCTAAATAAGTGATCCTCATTGCAAACTGGAAAAGTACAGCAGTGTTGGATTTTAACTGGAGAATCCACATTCAACTGGTGGGACACAAATGCCTGCAAAGAGCAAAGATGAGAACTATGGTTTTCTACCAGCATATCTTCCCAAAAGGTAGAGGGTGAATGGCTCACTAGTGTGTGGGAATCCTGGTTGCCCAGTCCCGTGGGGTGATTGGTGGGGCCTGGGGAGCTGAAACCCCTGGGCTGATTGCCTCAGACCTCTAGCAGCCTTGTAAATTTTCCCTTAAAATTATTATAATTTTCTGTGCGCATCATGAAGTAAAAAGACTGGGAAATGCTACAGTTACCTGCTTTATTTTATCTCTGAGAGGCAGGACCTGGGTCTTATTTGTCTTCTGCAATGCATAGATCAGGGCCAAGCACACAGTAGTTGCTCAAAATGTATTTATTGCATCAAAATCACTGAATGTTTGCTTCTTGCAGACATTGTGAGAAGAGCTGTGATGATTAAGCAATGAGATACTGTCTGAGGGTCCACTTTGCCAACAGCTGTTGACTTGGAGGACAGAGAGTCTTTTAAAGCACAGCTTAAGGACACCTTGAATCTAAAATAGAGCAAATGACAAAGTGGTGAAAGAAGAGACACATAACACATTTCTGGAGAAAGACAGTGAACCCGATCCCTGACAGGATTAGCAGGTTAATTAAAGAATCTATCCTGATGACGCTGGTACATCTTCAATTCAGACTGACATTAACTCAAGGCATGGGCCCCAATCTATCTTTTCCACCAGCTGCCATGGATCTGAAATGCTTACCAGACAAGGTGATTCTTAAGAACCTCTTAGATATATGTAATGTAACCGTATCCCAGGTAGAAACCCATTGTAGAAAATCTCATGGATGAGCAGGAACAGGGTTATCTGATTAACTCTTGACTACCTATTAATGGTCAGTGGGTAAAATGGGCATTGGGAAGAGAAAGTTTAGATAGAGTGAGCAAATCAACACTCTCTGAGCATCTATAATGCTAGGCACAGTGCTAGGCATATCACACAGCTTATTTCCCTTGATGTAGTGGCTAAGAGTGGCAACTATGCAGTCAGACAGACTTGGGTTCAAATCCCAGCTCTGCTGTATTCTGGCTGGATGACTCTGGGTAAGGCACTTTTCTGTAAGCCTTGGTTTCCTGAGGTGTATAACAAGGACAATAGTACCTTTGTATCAGCTTTACAGGGCTGCTATAACAAACTATAACAAACTTGGTGGCTAAAACAGCAGAAATGTATTTCCTTACAGTTCTGGAGGCCAGAAATCCAAAACCAAGGTGTCAGCAGGGTTGAGCTCCCTCTACAGCCTCTAGGGGAGAATCCTCCCTTGTCTCTTCCAGCTTCTAGTAACTCCAGGTGCCCCTTGACTTGTGGATTCATCACTGTAATCTCTGCATCTACCTCCACATGACCTTCTCCTCAGTGTCTTCTTCTATTCTGTCTCTTATAAGAACATCCTTCAGTGAATTTAGGGTCCACCTAGGTGAACCAGGAAGTTCTCATCTTGAGATCATTAACTTAATTATATCTGCAAAGACCTGTTTTCTAAATGAGGTCACAAGTTCTGGGGGTTATTATGTGGACATATCTCTTTGGGGCCACCATGAGTCCACTACTTTCTTCCTACTTTTCCTTTGGTGTGAAGATTAGAGATAATATATAAATATATATATTTATATACAAGGCATTTATCTTAGCACAGTTCCTGGCACATAGTAAGCACTCAGTGAATATAACTATACAGAGCTGTGTCACACACAGTGCTATGAAGTCTGGGAAGTAGGTCTTACTAAACTCTTTTTATACATTGAAGGTGGTTCAGAGAGATTTATTACCTTTCCCGAGGTCACTAAACTGGGTTTCCTATCCAGTGTTCAGTAACCACAAAGTTTGTGTTTTGACCCCTCAACATGTAGAACATGTTGTATCCCCCAGTGCAGACCCCAAGACAAAGATTTGGGTACACGTAGATTATTTAGAAAGTGGTTCCAGGAAGAAGTGAGATAATGGGGGGGTACAAGGAAAGGAGAGAAGCCAAGGAAAGGTATGTTAGTGGGTTGGTTACTTCTGTGGGCACCTGGGCCTCAGTCCCACTGGGGCCTCCTGAGAGGTCGGTGTATATGAGAAATGTCCATCAAGGCACAGGTGACATCCAGGGTGGGCTGGATATGGGAGGGGCACCAAGAGCATCTCCTACTCCCAGCAATTCTGTGATGGCAGAGTTCTTGGAGGATCAGGGTGAGAGGAAGTGCTGAAATGGAGAGAGAGAAAGAGCAGTAATAGTCCTAAAAAACTAACTTTGGGTAATTTTGCTTGGGCCACTCCTGTGAGGTTTGATGAGATCCCAGATTCTCAGTGCTGGAGTGGACCTTACAAGTCTATTGTCCGACCTATATAAGGTATTGCTATACAATACCTTATATTCTCAGGTTTGTCCTCAGTGGTCATCTATAGCCACTACTTACATACTTGCAGGACCAGAGGGCTCACTACTTCCTGAGGTATTGCTCAGCCTGATTCATTGCTGTACAGATTTCATCGTGACCAAGATCTTTATGTTGAATCAAAATTGGACTCCTTGGGTCTTCCCCCAATGGGATCTATTTCTTTTCCCTCACCCTCCTTCCTCCCTAAGAGATCTGCTTTTTTGTATGCAATTTTCATCTCTACAATCCTGCCCTGTCCCTGCCCTAGAGCCGTGGCTCGTTGGAGACTCTGTTCCACCCCCGCAGGGCTCTTGCTTATAATGGCCTAGAAAGTAACTTAAGTGGTTTTAGAATAAAATAAAACTGCACCCTCAGGGACAATTGGAGCATATGGTGCAGTAAGAAGAACTTCCATTCAACAAATGCTGAATAAGCACTTACTTTGTGTGAGATCCTCAGATCTGCGGCCAAGAGTCTGTTGGGAGATATGGACATTAAAAACGACTAAGTACAATGCCCAGGATAAAGGCAGCATAAAGGTTTCAAAAGGTCATTTTAGGAGGGGCAGAATGAGGTGTGCCATGCTTACCAAAGTCTGAAGGACTACGTGCTCTGAGCATAGACATTTCATTAAGGGAGTTAGGGAGGACTTCATGGAGGAGGCATTTCAATTGGGCTTTGAAGGTTGGTTAGGATGTTAACAGATTCTGGTATTGGCAGGAAAGGAATCTGACACAAGAAGTTCCTGGAGATGAGGCCACACATGTTTCTTCATTCAGGGAATAGCAAGTTGTCAGGTACTTCTAGAGTTTGGGGTATGAATGTGTATGATGTGTTTACATTGTTAATAGCACATGAGGCTGGCATGGTAGATGACAGACCCGTTTAGAATATTGTAGACCAGATGGTCTTGATTTATCCATTGGATGATAGGAAAGTTTTCAATGCTTTTGCAAAGGGAAGAGAAAGATTCAGTTTTATTTTTAAAGAAGTCATTCTAAGACCACTATGGAGGACAGGTTGTGAGGAAATTGGAAACTGGGGGACAAGGTAAGAGGTGAGAGCAAAAATTCCATGTAGAAGACTTTACTCATCCATGCTTCTCTCCATCCTTCCATCCATCCACCCATCCAATTTTAAGCATTTACATGTTTATCATTGTGCTAAATACTAAGGCTTTGGAAGAAGGAAAGAGATTTTCTATCTTCCAGGGGCATATGATCTCACAGGGTTGAATGGGAGAAGTGAAGACGAGAGGAAAGATAAAAAGATGTTTCAGGGGCTTCCCTGGTGGCGCAGTGGTTGAGAGTCCGCCTGCCGATGCAGGGGACACGGGTTCGTGCCCCGGTCTGGGAAGATCCCACATGCCGCGGAGCAGCTGCGCCCATGAGACATGGCCGCTGAGCCTGTGCGTCCGGAACCTGTTGCTCCGCAAAGGGAGAGGTCACAACAGTGAGAGGCCCACGTACCGCAAAAAAAAAAATGTTTCAGAATTAAAGCAGACTCTCATCAGTGTCTAACTGCATGCGAATGGAAAATAAGAGGGAAAGTAGAAAAATGTCTTTACACTGGAAAGGGGTGCCTGAATTCTAGGCCCAACCATGCTACTCATTGTCTGTGTGATCTTGGACAAGTCCTAACCCCTCTCTGGTTGTATTTTTCTCATCCACAAAGTTTGGACTAGATGATTTCTTGCAGGGCTTGACATTATAGGATTCTAGTATTTTTTTACTCTGTCCGTTAATTAGTAAGAGAAAGAGCAAAGGTTAAGCACTGGTAGACCGTAGGGTGTTTGGGGTATAGGAAGTGAATCTGGGGCAGTGTGACTCTATGAGGAAATATATGGAGAGAGAGATACCTAGTAAGGCCGGGTGGAATCTGGTTACAGGGGCTGTGACTGTCAGAGCAACAACCACAACTATCATTAAGGCTTTGTTCTCCCACTTCATCTTCTATTCCCGGACGTGCAGAGCACTTCTGGCTCTGACCTCGCTGGTATGCCCCGAACTCTCTTGTATGGCACAAGCAGCAGCTGTTCTGAAGCCAAATAACCACAGCTCACTCCCCTTCCTTTCTGAGAGGATCTGGGCCCTGAAAGGGCTTGAGGCAGCTCCAGACTGACCAGGCCAGACTAGCAGGGTGTGGATCAGGGGCTTCTTGGGCAAGGACGCTGGCCTTCCTCCTGCTCTGTAGGCTGGCTGCCTCTTCCCCCCGGGCTACAGCTTTTCACTTTTCTCCCCTTGACCTCTCCTCAGGGCTTTTGTCCAAGTTGGCAGAGAAGATACACTAAGATCATAGAGTCAGGGACCTAGGAGGATGGTAGTGGTCATTGATTCTAGTGGACTGAGACGTCCTTAAGGGCAAAGGCCATCCATCAGTGATTGCTGAATTCTCAGCCCCAACACAGATCCTGGTCCATAATAGGTGCTCAATCAATACTCAATGAAGGAAAGAATGACTGAATGAATGACTGGAAACAGTCAGGTACAAATGATGAAACTGAGGTCCAGGATGGCCAAGTGGCTGCTGAGTTAGAGCTAGAGTCCAGTCTTAGTTCCACTCCTTCTTGGTTGTAGCTCTTTGAAATGAAGATCATAATACACGCCCTGCCAAGACAGCTGTTGTGAGGATTAAAAAGATATCACATCTAAAGCTTCTAGAATGGTGCTGAACAGAGTTCACATACAATTATTTTAGGCTCTACTGCAAGCCTGCCCAGAGTGTTGATGATAATACCCTGACCTTCGGAAAAGAAGAGCCTTTTTAGGAGCGTCATGCAAGGAAATTCTTGTTTGAAAGGTTTTAAAGATTATAGAAAGCCTCATCCGTCTAAGGCAGCTCTGGATACAGCCTTGTTAGAGGGAGAGGGGTGGATGCAATGACACGGGACCCTTTCCAATCCTTTTGGTTCTTGGAACCAAGGATGCATTTCTGATCCTGACCATTGGGTGGCACCAGCCCATCAGGTTAGGTAACTTGAGGAGGTTGGTAGGGTCGCTCTGCTTCCCAGCAGGGGAATTGGAAGGGCTGGGGGTGGGGAGTGAGCAGTAGTGGGGTGGGGGAAGGAGCGGCTTAGAGAGTCCAGGTGTTTGTGCCTCTGCGTGCCTGTGTGTGTGAGCCTTTGTGCACGACTGGGGAGGGGAGTGGCCTGTATGAACATTATGAGGGTTTACGTGCATGTGTGTAAGTGTGTGTGTGCCTGTGTGTGAGAGAGCTAACGACTTGGAGAAAGGGGGCCTTTGTTTCACTTCTGTTTATGCGCAGGGAAATCATTTGACCTAAATGAAATCGCTCTGCCCCAAGGATGTTAGTATAAGGCTGTGGATAAAGTCAGGCTTGGGGATGTGGAATTTTCAAGATGTTAGAGCCATTAAAATTTGTTTCATCCACCCTCTCATTCTTCAGATGGGAAAAACTGAGGTCAGAAGGGGCTGTAACTGGGCCCGGGTATGCCACAGATCCTTGGTGGGCCAGGCCAGAGCTCTGGCTCCTTGATCCTCTCTACCAAGGTCTTCTGTTGGTTGTGCTTCTGGTAACCTTAGGACAATGAGGCTAGGCCATCCAAACAAGCTGGGTGACCTCCAGGAAGGAAACCCAGCAAGGGGCCCATGACCCCCTGTGTAAACCATATTTCAGTGTGAGCATGCTGTCTTCTCTGGCCTATTCTTCACCCCTCACATCTAGTCCCGGAGCCAGTCCAGACAGCCCCTGCCATCTCTTGGGCAGAACCTTGAGGGCAGCTGACTTTGCTCAGGGTCCCATGATTGTCAGGTGACAGTGGGGACTAGAGGCTAAATTTCTGGTCTTGTACCCTGTGTCCTTTTCCTGCCATCTTTGTCTCTGTCTCATTCTCAGGGTTCTGTTCTATCCCCTCAGTAGCCTAGGGTTCAACCCTCTGCGGGTACCAGGCAACTCTGGCTCTACTTTGCAATGGCCCCTCAGAATGTCTCTATCCCCTTTAATAGGACCTGGAGTCATACTCAAAGTCTGATAATAGTCATAAAGATTTGTGCGTGGAATTGGCTCGAAGCTGGTAAGAATGATGATGGAAACTTTCATTTATTTTTTGAGTGTTTACTTTGTTCTAGGCACTGTTGCTGGGTTCTTTGGCTCCAGAGTCAGATTGCCTGGGCTTGAATCTTAGCTGTGTCACTAATTGGCCCTGTGACCTTGAGCCAACCTCCTAACTTCTCAGTTTCTACGTTTTAAAATTGGAGATGACACCAGGGCCCACCACAAAGGGTTGCTGAGAGGTTTAAATGAATTGACACATAGAAAGTACCTGAAACTCATAAATCTCAATATATATGTTGTTATGCTTTAATTCTCAAAACAATCCTGCCAAAAATGTGAGGTATGGTGATCCCATTTTATGAATGAGGAAACTGAGACCCACGAAGGTAATGTGTATGGTTCAAGGTAACACAGTTAGCAAGTGTGGAGATGCTAACAGAACCTAAGGGTGAAGATTCAGACCTTATGCCAGTCCTCGAAAATCTTTTATCGTCCAGACGGAAGAGTGGCCTCCTTTCCAAAAAAGTTTCAGTAAAAGCAGAATCAAATATTGCATATGTTTATATATTTATATATAAATATGAAAAAGTAAGAGAGAAATTAAAATGAAAACGAGCTTCAAAACATGACCTCCTCCTAGACCTCATATTTTCAGCAAACTCTAAGTCTGTCTTAAATTCTAATAGGTGGTACCAGGGTGCTTTAGGACAGGGCCATATTCCAGAAACCCTTCCTGGTCGGCCAGGAGTTCTACACTCACAGCTCCCTCCCCTCCCAACACACCCATCCTTTGTCATTCAAATGCATCCCACAGGGTGGGTCTGGACTGGGTAGTATGATGGGTGCCCCAGAGACTCCCAACACGGTTTATAATCACTGACCCTTTATGGTCTCTGTGCAAATGCATAATAGGCTTTATATAAAACATAGTTATGAGCTCTCATTATGGCGGGAAGGAGAAATTACCCAATTGCAGATGTGTGATGTCAGGCCACTAATGAACCAGTCTGGCAGCCTAGCAGGTCCCACCTGATCCAAGGAGGGGCCTCTGGGCAGCTTCACCCCAACCAGTGTGGAGCCTTTAAGATAAGGTGATGTTTGCTGGGCTGTAGCTTCCTTGTAGCTTCTCCCCAGGATCCCAAGTGGAGGCTGTCTTCATCCCAGCTGGACAATAAGCACCCAGCACATCTATATCCATTGATTCATCTATTAACCAATATCTTTGGAGCACCCTCTATGCATAGCACTGGGGAAACTTTGATAAACAGTATCAACTCTTTTCTCTGCTTTCATGGATCTTGAAGTTGACACTTTTCAGGTTTACAAGTGACATTAATGAGCTAAACCACTGCCTTTTGTGATCTAGAAGACCCATCTGAACCCCACTTGTGCAGAGCCAGCTGGGCAGATGGGATGGTGGCTGAAGTAGTTAGCAGCAACATTGAGTACTGGGAAGCCAGGGGTGGAGGCGAAAGGAAATAGGCAATTTGAATTGCTTGCAGAAACTTTAGGATTGGAAATAGGAACCAAATCAGACCAGACATCTAGGAGACAGTGAACTGAGTCTCCAAGGTTCCATTTTTTTACCTATGGTTCATTCTTCACTTGGCAGCCAGAGTGATCTTTTAAATACTTAAACTATATCTCATTTCTGTCTTCTTTAAAGCTCTCCAATGGTTCCCCGTCATGCTAGAAATAAAATCCAAACTTCTTGACTGCTTCTCGGGCTTTGTGTCTTACCATTCTCCCTCCTGCTCATCTGCCCCACCTGCACTGGCCTGATTTCTGTCCTCGGGACACTGGCAAGCCTAGTCCAGCCTCAGGGAGTTTGCACTCACTTTTTTCTCTGCCTGAGATGCCGTTTTCCCAGATTTCCTGAAAGTTGGCCACTTATTATTCAGTGTCTACTTAAATATCACCTCTGAGAATCCTTCCCTAATCATCCTGTCAAAATCAGTTTCTCCCTGTACCTCATTCACTTTCCATGGTATCACCCTGTTTTATTTTCTTTATAGAAATTATCATGAGTTGAAGTTGTATCATTTGTTTATCGTTCAGCTCCTCCCACCAGACTATAAGTTCCATGAAAGAAAGGGACTCATCTGGCTGTTCATTATGTATTCTTTAAGACTAGAAAATTTCTTGGCATACAGTCGGACCCCAGTCACATCTGTTGAATGTATGAATGAATGAATGAATGAATGAATATAAAGTAAACAGCAAGTATGGGAGTGAGATGAGAGAACTCAATGTAATTTCTGTCCGAGAACCTCTCTGGCCACTGACTCATTTTGATTTCTTATCAGCTGTGTGAGGGTCCTCTCATCTAAATATCCTAATAGATAGAAGATCTGAAGACTTGGGGAATCTGCCCAGTCATTAGAGTTCACTTAGAAACAGGCTTAAATGGTCACTGAGATATTCTTTACATCGTTTCTGGGTATCAATAACTACTGAGTTGTGATGATGGAAGTTTTGATCTTTTCATCTTAGAATTGGTTATGGGATCACTGGAAAGACATTGCCTTACTGTGATACCCGAGATGTTTTCTGGGTCCAAACCTCATAGACCGGGGAAGCCTGCAGCCCATCAGGAATGCCACAGCAGTGTACTAGATGTCTGCTCTTATGACAGCAATAGGAAATGCAGAGAAAGTTTGCCATCATCCATTTTGAGCTCTTAAAAACCAATATTCTCTCAATATCCAGATATTACAATTCACCCATGATCTCAATGTCTCAACAGAGTAAATGAATTTTATTTGTCTGTCTTTTGTTCTAGGCTTTGTCCACCTAAATCAAATCCAATTATTTTCAAAATGTTCCTGTGCAAGCCATCATTCAGTTGTTCAGGAAAATCTTACAAAAAGCTTAGTATATGTCAGTCCTGGGTAAGGCACTGGGGTGGAAAAGATGAATAGGACTTGACCACATTCTCCAAGTATATGTGGATCAGAAGGGAGGAAGACATGCCCCCAAGACAGAATAGTATGATATCTGGAACCAGATCATGTGGGTTCAAACCCTGGCTGGGTGTCTCTGGGAAAGTTACTTAATAGCTTTCCATCTTATTAGCTTTCTCATCAGTAAATGAGAATGATGAAAATAATACCTCATAGGGCTGTTGGAAAGATTAAATAAGTTAATGTTTGAAAAGCGCTAGAACAGTGCCTGGGATGTGGTAAATGCTAATTATGTATCTACTAATATGATTGTTGATAAGGCAAAGTGCTATAGGCTTTGAAGAGAGATGCACAAGGTGTTATGGGGACATTTACCTGCTGCAGGAGGACAGGGAGTACTGCTTGCAGAAGATGAAGGTTTCCAAGGGGGAGGTAGCATGATGTCAAGGCAAGAGTAGGGTTACTGGGAAAGAGAAGCTGCTTCTTCAATTCTGCCTTCATTATGTATCAGTTTTGTGGCTTTGGCCAAGTTGTTTCACCTTCTCTGTGAAATGGGTATTATCTCACAGGAGTACTGTGAAGATCAAATAAAATGACATTTATGAAGCTTCTGGTACACGGTGGCTGCTGGTCAAAGGGCACTAGTCGCTAGGTCCACAGGGAACTCATTGCAATGGGATGCTGTGATGCACAGAGTCCTGCCAGCCTTCTTTGGGAGTGGCTCTGCTGAAGGAAACTGCCTCTTCCAAGGTCATGCCTCTTTTCAGGGGCAGCCTGCATCCAAGGACTCTTGACCTGGGGGTCATAAAGGCCCAGCCCTTCACTGTATCTGGAGATAGCTCTGATGTGCAATGCCTGCTCCAGAGCTCCCCATGAGGTCACCTGAGGTCTTTATTGGGCCTGCATTACAGCTCAGTGTCTGCCTCTGCCCTTTTCTTCTCCCTTCATCTCCTGTGTTTGTCAGCTCAGGCTGCTATAACAGCATACCACAGAATGGGTGGCTTAAACAACAGAAATTTGTTATCTCACAGCCCTGGAGGCTGGAAGTACAAGATAAACTTTCTGGCTGGGATGGTTTCTGGTGAGGCCTCTCTTCATGGCTTATAGATAGCCACCTACTCACCGTGTCCTCCCGTGGTCTTTCCTCTGTGCTTATGCAGAGAGATAGAGAGCAAGCGAGCACGCTCTGGTTTCTTCTTCTTCTCATAAGAACACCGGTCCTATCAAATTAGGATACAACTTTTATGACTTTATTTAACCTTAGTTACCTCCTTAAAGGCCCTATCTCCAAATGCAGTCACATTGGGGGTTAGAGCTTTAACATATGAGTTTTGGAGGGACACAGTTCAGCCTAAAACATCTCCCTTTCACAGATGTGGATCCTAAACGCACTCCATAATAACCTCCTCTCTCTTTTGTCTGTCTCAGTGTCTGCTTTCCCAGAACCCAAGCTGTGGACACACTTCTAAATCATCTTAGTGCACATAATGTCTGGAACATAGTAGTTACTCAGTTAATGTTTATGGAATGAGTTGATATTTGCATTTGAATTACAGTGTGAAGGATTACTCAGCACCAGTATTTGTTAACGGTCAACGAGAATAAAAGTCCAGCTGTTCTCTTATGAGTTTTTATTTAGATATTTATGTGTACAAACACCACAAACTTCAGCCCAGTGATCCTGGGGTCAAATAGCCTTTACTTAGAGAGTTAGGAAAGGGGTCTTCAGACTAGTCTAGGTCCCAGTTAGGAACGTCTGAAGGGAAGAATGGAGAAAGAAATTAGAAATTTCCTTTATCAACTGCTTTCTGTAAGTCAGGGCTGTGCCAAAAGCCTGGTTGGAACATGTTTTCTCACATACGTCTCACAACTACCCTATAAAGTAGGGACTTTTGTTAATTCCATTTGCCAGATTGAGAAACTAAGGCTTCCTTCCCAAGATCGCATGGCTAGCCAAGGGCATAGTTGAGAGGCAACTCTTATCCAGTAACAAAGTCCCTGAAAGGAGGTTAGGACTTCCTGATTCCACTCCCTTTCATCAGAGGCATTTGCTCCCGTCACTTCCTGCCTCTCCAGGCTGATAGTGACAGGCTTGCTCGCCCCCTCCCTCCCCATCAGCTCTGCACAGGCCCCATCCCAGCTGCTGTTTCCCAGAGGCCTTTGCAAGGCTGAGGCACCAGACCTCTGGTGCCTGACACTGGAAGTTAATGATTATCAATTGAAACAAAACACTTGTTTACATGTTGCCAGCATCATTAGAGGTTTCAGCCCTACCTCTGCTGGGCCTCCTGCCAGATGTTTGGAGGGGGTTTTCACAAGCTGTGCAGTTTACTAAATACAAAAGCTCTCATATTAAGGCATTTTAGTATTAGGCAGTGCAATTCTGATAACGAGTAATTGAATTTCTTTATCTGGAGCAAAAGGGACCAAGACATTCTCAGAATTTGCTCAGCTGGGACTCACAGACGGTTGCTGAGGACACGGGGATTCTCTTCTTGAACCCTCCGCTGAGGAGAGCAGGTTAGTTTAATGATCCTTTGAGTGTTGTGTCTGGCTCCTGGTGGATGCTGATCCACTCTTCTTGGGGAAATCAGGGGAGACTTCACAGGAAAGTAACATATGCACTTGATGTTGAAGGGTAATTTTCTTTTCCAGGTAGAAAGAAGGGATGAGAAAGAGCATTCCAGAGGAGAGAACAGCATGTGCAAAGGCACTGAGGCCGGGAAGTCTGTCTTTTTGAGGACGGAAAGCAGCTCCTATAACACTAAGCGCTGGTTAGTGTCTGGCTGGTTCCAATCCAGACCAGGGGTTCTCAGCCCTACTTGAATATTAGAATCATCTGAGGATCCTTAAAATTACCCAGTCCTCCTTTCCAGATCCTAATGTAAATAGTCTGGGATGGGATTCTGAGCATCAATATGTTTGAAAAGTTCTCCAGATTATTCTAATATGCACCCAAAGTAGAGACTGAGCCTTCCATCCTCATGGCCTCTCACTGTCCCAACTTTTGGAGAAACTTTGGTCAACTTTTCAAATTTGTTGCCGAATGTGACTGAAGTGTGAGATGGGGCTTCCTGAGTGCTCAGCCTTGAGGGCAAACATTTCCCTTTGGGCTAGAGAGGCACGTGAGGCATCCTCTTCCCTGTCAGAGCCTGTTAGGCAAAGAATAACTTTTACAGGAAGAACTCAATGTTGACTAGCTCTGACCACATCAGTCACATAGGTAAACAAATACCAATAGGACCCCTGTGCCTATACCTACAACTCTCCATCTGCTGACTTTCTGGATGAAGAAAAAAAGTGGTAAATTATTCAAGGTTGTGGAGAGCAGGTTTTGTAACTGAATTGTAAGACGGCTGAATAAGGAACTATGGTAGACTATACATATTTTATCCCTGTTTTTTTCACTCCCTTGCAGAAGTAGATTTCAGTTTTCGTGTCTCCCAAGCAGGACTGCTCACTTTGACATTCCCCGGGTGTCTGTAGTACTAGGCAATAATTAAATATCAGGTGCATAAGTTGCTCTTTAATTTGACATGTGTGCTCCAGGCAATAACGGCACGCAATGCCATGTGGGAGTGTAATTGCTAAGGAATAAAATCTTGTAGCAAGTGAGATCATTGTATCAGGTACGGTGTGACAGCTCATTTGATCATTATGCCCAGGCTAAAGAGTTTGCCTAATTAGTTTCCATTAAAACTCACCCTTTAATCAAGAGTTATTCTTGCATAAAGAATGTCACTCGGTCCAGATGAATGAACAATGGTTTCCCCTTGAGATTGGACTCTCGGCTGCACTGGGATGCCATATGGCTTCTCAAACAATCCACACCGAGCCCTCAGCTGGAGAGCCCAAGCTGGAATGGCTGGTATGAATGGAGAGGGGGAAATGCATTGGGAGGAGAGAATTAGATACTGCCAGCCCTGCTTGGGTGGGGCTTAGGGTCTAAGGGAAGCCCCCTGCCAGTCACAGACATCTAGGATTCCAGAGTCTTCCTTATGCAGAGAGAATGGGGACCACAGAGGGGAAGCTACTTGGTCACGGTCACACAGCAAGTTGTGCCATGGCTCAGTCTGGGACCAATTCCTCTGACTTGCAGCCTAAAGCTTTTCTTTCTTCTCCATCAAATGGTGACCTCAATTCTTAAGCTTCTTAGGAGTGAGGACATAGACCTTTCCCTCCTGACCCACTCTGAGTACTAGGCTTTGAGAAAGCAAGAATGAGAGTGCATCATGGGTACACTCAGCACTGTCTTCTTTTGTGTCCGTCTCCTTGGCCCCAGAGCCAACCTCCTCTCCATTTGAATTCCAGCTTTGCCTCTTAGCTGAATGACCTTGGGCAAGTCAACCTCTCTAAGATTTAGTTTCTTTATCTACAAGGTAGAAGTAATAATGCTTTCCTTCTGGATAAAAGGACACTTTTCTGGATACGTGACATCCAGAGATACCTCTCCCCAATTTGGGTTTCTCAAGCAACACTAGTGCTCCTGTATTCCTGGATCCCAGAACTGGGTGTTACTTAGAAGTCAGACTTTTGACAATTTGTTTCTGATGATGGTTATCTTCACCAGGTGGTTGACAGAAGCAACTTAACATCATATTCAGATCCCATTCAGAGTTATCTGATGTGCTAGCAGTGTCTGGTGGGAAGAAGATGTTACAACTGAACTGGGATCTGACTAACAGTGAAAGCACTAAGCCAGTGTGACTGTGGGCCTTTCAATTTTCCTCTCTGGGCCAATGATGTCCTACTTCTCCAGTGAAATGTTTCTGTCCTGAGAAAATATTTGCCAAGTTTACAAGGGGCATTATTGCTGCAATTCCATCCACTCCCATGAATGCACCCACCTCCATATGTTGATAATTTCCTAATTTGTATTATCAGTCTTGATCTTCTTATTTTTAACCCCAGACATTTTTTAAAAACATAGTTATTGGAGTATAATTGCTTTACATTGCTGTGTTAGTTTCTGCTGTATAACAAAGTGAATCGGCTGTACATATACATATATCCCCATATCCTCTCCCTCTTGCATCTCCCTCCTGCCCACCCTCCCTATCCCACCTCTCTAGGTGGACACAAAACACTGAGCTGATCTCCCTGTGCTATGCAGCTGCTTCCCACTAGCTATCTTTTTACATTTGGTAGTGTATATATATCAATTCTACTCTCTCACTTCGTCCCAGCTTACCCTTCCTTCTCCCTGTGTCCGCAAGTCCGTTCTATATGTCTGTGTCTTTATTCATGTCCTGCCACTAGGTTCTTCAGAACCACTTTTTTTTTTTAGATTCCATACATATGTGTTAGCACACAGTATTTGTTTTTCTCTTTCTGACTTGCTTCACTCTGTATGACAGACTCTATGTCCATCCACCTCACTACAAATAACTTAATTTCGTTTCTTTTTATGGCTGAGAAATATTCCATTGTATGTACATGCCACATCTTCTTTAACCATTCATCTGTTGATGGACATTTAGGTTGCTTCCATGTCCTGGCTAATGTAAATAATGCTGCAATGAACACTGTGGTACATGACTGTTTGAATTATGGTTTTCTCAGGGTATACGCCCAGGAGTGGGATTGCTGGGTCATATGGTAGTTCTATTTTTAGTTTTTTAAGGAACCTCCATACTGTTCTCCATAGTGGCTGTATCAATTTACATTCCCACCAACAGTGCAAGGGG
Source organism: Leucopleurus acutus (assembly GCF_964270905.1). NCBI lineage: Eukaryota > Metazoa > Chordata > Mammalia > Artiodactyla > Delphinidae > Leucopleurus > Leucopleurus acutus. The sequence goes on from NC_139151.1 coordinate 69,326,877, forward strand.
GTTCCCTTTTCTCCACACCCTCTCTGGAATTTATTGTTTGTAGATTTTTTGATGATGGCCATTCTGACTGGTGTAAGGTGATATCTCATTGTAGTTTTGATTTGCCTTTCTCTAATGATTAGTGATGTTGAGCATCCTTTCATGTGTTTCTTGGCAATGTGTATATCTTCTTTGGAGAAATGTCTATTCAGGTGTTCTGCCCATTTTTGGATTGGGTTGTTTGGGGGTTTTTTGATATTGAGCTGCGTGAGCTGCTTGTAAAATTTGGAGATTAATCCCTTGTCAGTTGCTTCGTTTGCAAATATTTTCTCCCATTCTGAGGGTTGTCTTTTTGTCTTGTTTATGGCTTCCTTTGCTGTGCAAAATCTTTCAAGTTTCATTAGGTCCCATTTGTTTATTTTTGTTTTTATTTCCATTTCTCTAAGAGGTGGGTCAAAAAGGATCTAGCTGTGATTCATGTCATAGAGTGTTCTTCCTGTTTTCCTCTAAGAGTTTTACAGTGTCTGGCCTTACATTTAGGTTTTTAACCCATTTTGAGTTTATTTTTGAGTATGGTGTTAAGGAGTGTTCTAATTTCATTCTCTTTCATGTAGCTGTCCAGTTTTCCCAGCACCACTTATTGAAGAGACTGTCTTTTATCCATTGTATATCCTTGCCTCCTTTGTCATAGATTAGTTGACCATAGGTGCGTGGGTTTATCACTGGGCTTTCTATCCTGTTCCATTGATCTATATTTCTGTTTTTGTGCCAGTACCATACTGTCTTGATTACTGTAGCTTTGTAGTATAGTCTGAAGTCTGAGAGCCTGATTCCTCCAGCTCCGTTTTCCTTTCTCAAGATTGCTTTGGCTATTTGGGGTCCCTTGTGTTTCCATACAAATTGTGAAATTTTTTGTTCTAGCTCTGTGAAAAATGCCATTGGTACTTTGATAGGGATTACATTGAATCTGTAGATTGCTTTGAGTAGCATAGTCATTTTCACAATGTTGATTCTTCCAATCCAAGAACATGGTATATCTCTCCATCTGTTTGTATCATCTTTAATTTCTTTCATCAGTGTCTTATAGTTCTCTGCATACAGGTCTTTTACCTCCTTAGGTAAGTTTATTCCTGGGTATTTTATTCTTTTCATTGCAGTGGTAAATGGGAGTGTTTCCTTAATTTCTCTTTCAGATTTTTCATCATTAGTGTATAGGAATGCAAGGGATTTCTGTGCATTAATTTTGTATCCTGCTACTTTACCAAATTCATTGATTAGCTCTAGTAGTGTTCTGGTAGCATCTTTAGGATTCTCTATGTATAGTATCATATCATCTGCAAACAGTGACAGTTTTACTTCTTCTTTTCCGATTTGGATTCCTTTTATTTCTTTTTGGTCTCTGATTGCTGTGGCTAAAACTTCCAAAACTATGTTGAGTAATAGCAGTGAGAGTGGGAAACCTTCTCTTGTTCCTGATCTTAGAGGAAATGGTTTCAGTTTTTCACCATTGAGAATGATGTTGGCTGTGGGTTAGTCATATATGGCCTTTATTATGTTGAGGTAAGTTCTCTCTCTGCCCACTTTCTGGAGGGTTTTTATCATAAATAGGTGTTGAATTTTGTTGAAAGCTTTTTCTGCATCTATTGAGATGATCATATGGTTTTTATCCTTCAGTTTGTTAATATGGTGTATCACGTTGATTTGCATATATTGAAGAATCCTTGCATTCCTGGGATAAACCCCACTGGATCATGGTGTATGATCCTTTTAATGTGCTGCTGTATTCAGTTTGCTAGTATTCTGTTGAGGATTTTTGCATCTGATGAACTGATGAACTGATTTTTGCATCTGATGAACTGATGAATTTTTGCACTGATGAACAGCTATGTTCATCAGTGATATTGGCCTGTACTTTTCTTTTTTGGTGACATCTTTGCATGGTTTTCATATTAGGGTGACAGTGGCCTCATAGAATGAGTTTGGGAGTGTTCCTCTCTCTGCTATATTTTGGAAGAATTTGAGAAGGATAGGTGTTATCTCTTCTCTAAATGTTTGGTAGAATTCACCTGTGAAGCCCTCTGGCCCTGGGCTTTTGTTTGTTGGAAGATTTTTAAACACGGTTTCAATTTCAGTGCTTGTGATTGGTCTATTTATATTTTCTATTTCTTCCTGGTTCAGTCTTGGAAGGTTGTGCTTTTCTAAGAGTTTGTCCATTTCTTCCAGGTTGTCCATTTTATTGGCATAAAGTTGCTTGTAGTAATCTCTCATGATCTTTTGTATTTCTGCACTGTCAGTTGTTACCTCTCCTATTTCATTTCTAATTCTGTTGTTTTGAGTCTTCTTCCTTTTATTCTTGATTAGTCTGGTGTGTGGTTTATAAATTTGGTTTATCTTCTCAAAGAACCAGCTTTTAGTTTTATTGATCTTTGCTATTTTTCCTTCATTTCTTTTTCATTTATTTCTGATCTGATCTTTATGATTTCTTTCCTTCTGCCAACTTTGCGGGGTTTTTTGTTGTTGTTCTTCTTCTTTCTCTAATTGCTTTAGGTATAAGGTTAGGTTGTTTATTTGAGATTTTTCTTGTTTCTTGAGGTAGGATTTTATTGTTATAAACTTCCCTCTTAGAACTGCTTTTGGTGCATCCCATAGGTTTTGTGCCATCGTGTTTTCATTGTCATTTGCTTCTAGGTATTTTTTGATTTCCTCTTTGATTTCTTAGTGATCTCTTGGTTATTTTATAGCATATTGTTTAGCCTCCAAGTTTTTGTATTTTTTACAGTTTTTTTTCCCTGTAATTGATATCTAGTTTCATAGCATTGTGGTTGGAAAATATACTTGATGCGATTTCAATTTTCTTAAATTTACCAAGGCTTGATTTGTGACCCAAAATATGAACTATCCTGGAGAATGTTCCCTCAGCACTTGAGAAGAAAGAGTATTCTGTTGTTTTTGGATGGAATGTCCTATAAATACCAATTAAGTCCATCTTGTTTAATGTGTCATTTAAAGCTTGTGTTTCCTTATTTTTTTTCATTTTGTATAATCTGTCCACTGGTGAAGGGGGGTGTTAAAGTCCCCTACTATGATTGTGTTACTGTTGATTTCCCCTTTTATGGCTGTTAGCATTTTGCCTTATGTATTGAGGTGCTCCTATGTTGGGTGCATAAATATTTACAATTGTTATATCTCCTTGGATTGATCCCTTGATCATTATGTAGTGTCCTTCTTTGTCTCTTGTAATAATATTTATTGTAAAGTCTATTTTGTCTGATATGAGAATTGCTACTGCAGCTTTCTTTTGATTTCCATTTGCTTGGAATATCTTTTTCCATGCCCTCCCTTTCAGTCTGCATGTGTCCCTAGGTCTGAAGTGGGTCTCTTGTAGACAGCATATATATGGATCTTGGTTTTGTATCCATTCAGCCAGTCTATGTCTTTTGGTTGGATCATTAATCCATTTACATTTAAGGTAGTTATCGATATGTATGTTCCTATTACCATTTTCTTAATTGTTTTGGGTTTCTTATTGTAGGTCTTTTCCTCCTCTTGTGTGTTCTGCCTAGAGAAGTTCCTTTAGCATTTGTTGTTAAGCTGGTTTGGTGGTGCTGAATTCTCTTAGAGTTTGCTTGTCTGTAAAGGTTTTAATTTCTCTGTCAAGTCTGAATTAGATCCTTGCCAGGTAGAGTAATCTTGGTTGTAGGTGTTTCCCTTTCATCACTTTAAATAAGTCCTGCCACTCCCTTCTGGCTTGCAGAGTTTCTGCTGAAAGATCAGCTGTTAACCTTATGGGGATTCCCTTGTACATTATTTTTTGTTTTTCCCTTGCAGCTTTTAATATTTTTTCTTTGAATTTAATTTTTGATAGTTTGATTAATATCTGTCTTGGTGTGTTTCTCCTTGGATTTATGCTGTATGGGATTCTCTGCACTTCCTGGACTTGATTGACTATTTCCCGTATTAGGAAAGTTTTCAACTATAATCTCTTCAAATATTTTCTCAGACCCTTCCTTTTTCTCTTCTTCTTCTGAGACCCCTATAATTTGAACTTTGGTGCATTTAATGTTGTCCCAGAGGTCTCTGAGACTCTGTCCTCAATTCTTTTCATTCATTTTTCTTTATTCTGCTCTGCGGTATTTAGTTCCACTATTTTGTCTTCCAGGTCACTTATCTGTTCTTCTGCCTCTGTACTTGTGCCTTCTATTATTCTGCTATTGATTCCTTCTAGAGAATTTTTAATTTCATTTATCGTGTTGTTCATCATTGTTTGTTTGCTCTTTAGTTCTTCTACGTTCTTGTTAAACATTTGTTTTATTTTCTCCATTCTATTTCCAAGATCTTGGATCATCTTTACTCTCATTACTCTGAATTCTTTTTCAGGTAGACTGCCTATTTCCTCTTCATTTGTTTGGTCTGGTGGGTTTTTACCTTGCTCCTTCATCTGCTGCATATTTCTCTGTCTTCTCATTTTGCTTAACTTACTGTGTTTGGGGTCTCCTTTTCACAGGCTGCAGGTTTGTAGTTCCTGTTGTTCTTGGTATCTGCCCCCCGTGGGTAAGTTTGGTTCAGTGGGTTGTGTAGGCTTCTTTGTGGAGGGGCCTGGTGCCTATGTTCTGTTGGATGAGTCTGGATCTTGTCTTTCTGGTGGGAAAGACTGCATCCAGTGGTGTGTTTTGGGGTGTCTGTGACCTAATTATGATATTAGGCAGCTTCTCTGCTGATGGGTGGGTTTGTGTTCCTGTCTTGCTAGTTGTTTGGCATAGGTTGTCCAGCACTGGAGCTTGCTGGTCATTGAGTGGAGCTGGGTCTTAGCACTGAGACGGAGATATCTGGAGAGGTCTCACCAATTGATATTATGTTGGACTGGGAGGTATCTGGTGGTCCAATGTCCAGAACTTGGCTCTCCCACCTCAGAGGCTCAGGCCTGATACCCATCCAGAGCACCAAGACCCTGTCAGCCACACGGCTCAGAAGAAAAAGGAGAAAAGAAAGAAAGAAAGAAATAAAATAAAGTTATTAAAATTAAAAATTAAAAAAATATATTATTAAAATAAAGAAATAAATAGAAAGCAATGAAAAAAAGAGAAGAGAGCAACAAAAGCAATAAACAAACCCACCAATGACCACAAGCACTAAAAACTAAACTAATATAAACATATAAATCAGAAACTAGTCAGTCACATACTGCAAACCCCAGTCCACAGTTGCTCCCCAAGTCCACTGCCTCAATTTTGAGATGATTTGTTGTCTATTCAGGTATTCCACAGATGCAGGGTACATCAAGTTGGTTGTAAATATTTAATCCGCTGCTCCTGAGGCTGCTGGGAGAGATTTCCCTTTCTCTTCTTTGTTCACACAGCTCCCAGGGGCTCAGCTTTGGATTTGGCCCTGCCTCTGCGTGCAGGTCGCCTGAAGGCATCTGTTCTTCGCTCAGACAGGACGGGGTTAAAGGAACCGCTGATTCAGGGACTCTGGCTCACTCAGGCCGGGGGGAGGGAGGGGCATGGAGTGCAGGGCGAACCTGCGGCAGCAGAGGCCGGCGTGACGTTGCACCAGCCTGAGGCGCGCCGTGCGTTCTCCCGGGGGAGTTGTCCCTGGATCCCGGGACCCTGGCCGTGGCGGGCTGCACAGGCTCCCGGGAGGGGAGGTGTGGATAGTGACCTGTGCTTGCACACAGGCTTCTTGGTGGCGGCATCAGCCTTAGCGTCTCATGTGCTTCTCTGGGGTCCGCACTGAAAGCCGCGGCTCGCGCCAGTCTCTGGATCTCGTTTAGGCAGTGCTCTGAATCCCCTCTCTTCATGCACCCCGAAACAATGGTCTCTTGCCTCTTAGGCAGGTCCAGACCTTTTCCTGGACTCCCTCCCGGCTAGCCGTGGTGCACTAACCCCCTGCAGGCTGTGTTCTCGCTGCCAACCCTATTCCTCTCCCTGGGATCCAAGCGAAGCCCAAACCTCAGCTCCCAGCCCCTGCCCTCCCCGGTGGGTGAGCAGACAAGCCTCTCGGGCTGGTGAGTGCCGGTCGGTACCGTTCCTCTGTGCACGAATCTCTCCGCTTTGCCCTCTGCAACCCCGTTGCTGCGCTCTCCTCCGTGGCTCCAAAGCTTCCCCCCAACCGGCCTCCTGTCTCTGCCTGCGAAGGGGCTTCTAGTGTGTGGAAACCTTTCCTCCTTCACAGCTCCCTCCCACTGGTGCAGGTCCCATCCCTATTCTTTTGTCTCTGTTTTTTCTTTTTTCTTTTGCCCTACCCAGGTACGTGGGGAGTTTCTTGCCTTTTGGGAAGTCTGAGGTCTTCTGCCAGCGTTCGGTAGGTGTTCTGTAGGAGTTGTTCCACGTGTAGATGTATTTCTGTTGTATTTGTGGGAAGGAAAGTGATCTCCACGTCTTACTCCTCCGCCATCTTAAAGGTCCTCTAACACTAAACTTCTAATTGTCGACTGGACACTCTGAAACTTCAGAACAACCCACCTGATCCTGGATGTACAGCTCCCCTACTTCACAACTTCACTTACTTTTAAAAATTTTCACTGACTTTGCCAAACACTGAGACAATCCAAACTCAGCAACCTCAGAGCCACCATCAAGTGGGAGGATGTGTGAGACAGTGAAGTGGCCGAGCCCGGCAGTCGGAAGCTTGACCTGGGGCAGCTCACTCAGCTGTCTGAGCTCAAGTTAGTTTCTTCATATTTAAGATGGGGTATAATTATACTATAGATCTCCCAAGACCCTTCCCGATCTGACTCTTGCTTGCCTTTCAACGTTAGCTTTCATTACCCTCCTTCAAATAACCTTTGCTCCAGACACACCAGACTACCTGCTAGTCCCTGGTCATGGTGATCATTTTTATTCATACCTCCATGCATTTGCACGTACTGTTTCCCTCTCTCTGAAATGTTTCTCCTTTGCATGCTCACCTAGCAAGCTCCTACTCTTCTTTTTGTCTCAGCTCAAGACTTCTCTGTCTTAAGCTTTCTGTGGGTTTCACAGCACTTTTCCCCCCTTCTCTCTGGGACTCCTATACTCCCCTTATTCTATCTTTAATATCTAGTCTATCTTTTCACATCCAAAAGCATCTTTTAGCTTTTCTTTTATATTTTCTATCGTTTCCTCAGTCTGATCTTCTAATTCACTATTTCATTTTTCTTCAAATTCATCTTGCCATTTATCCCATTGACTGTGTTATTTACTTTAGCTAGTTATACTATTTATACTTAACATTTCCACTTGGGATCTTCTTGATTTCTTGTTCTTGCTTCCTACGGATAACACTTTCTCCTCATATCTTCACACTTATTTTACATTTTTGGAAGATTTGTTTCAGTAATTCTGCTTCAGGTATCACTCTGTATGTTGCCTTTCTTCATAGTAATTATATCCTCAAATCTAGTTCTTTTGGTTTAAGAAGTTATGTTTCCCTGAGGCTATCAATCAATCACTTTGGTAATGCATATTGCAGAAAGAGGTCAAGTTCAGGTGTCTGTCTCCATGGGTTTAAGGAGAGGGGAACAGATGAGTTCGAGGGCAGAAAGTCCAAGGTTCCCCAGGTCCCCTAGTTGGAGTTCCACTTTAAACCTGCAAGGTGAATTGGCATGGGGAGAAGGTGGCTTCTTCAGGTTGTGTCAGGTCTGGGTTTGGGAGAGGATGGGATTGAGGTATAAAAGCCTAAGGGCAGCAGAGCAGACCCGAACCATTTTCATGAACTTTTTTTTAAAGACTATTTTTTTTTTTAGAGCAGTTTTAGGTTCCCCAAAAAATTGAGAGGAAGATACAGAGATTTACCATATACCTCCTGCTCCGACACCTGTACAGCTTCCCTCATTATCAGCATCATTCACCAGAGTAGTACATTTGTTACCAAGGATGAACCTACACTGACACATCATAATGACCCCAAATCCATAGTTCACCTTAGGGTTCACTCTTGGTGTCGTACATTTTATGGGTTTTAGGCAAATGTATAATGACATCCATCCATCATATAATACCATACAGAATATCCTTAATGCCTTAAAAATACTCTGTGCTCTGCCTATTTATTCTTCTTGCCTTCCCATCCACCCTTGTCAACCATTGATCTTTTTATTGTCTCCATACTTTTGCCTTTTCCAGAATTTCATATGGTTGGAATTACACAGTATGTAGCTTCTTCGGATTGGCTTCTTTCACTTAGTAACATGTATTTAAAGTTCTGTGCGGAATGACATTTCAGTGCTGAATGATAGTGCATCATCTGGCTGTACCACAGTATATTTATCCATTCACCTAATGAAGGTATCTTGCTTGCTTCCAAGTTTTGGCAGTTATGAATAAAACTGCTATAAACATTTGTGCAGGTTTTTGTGTGGACATGTTTTCAACTCCTTTGGTTAAATACCAAGGAGCGTGACTGCTGGATCGCATGGTGAGAGTATGTTTAGTTTAAGAAATTACCAAACTGTCTTCCAGATTGGCTGTACCATTTTGCATTCCTACAAGGAGTGGATGAGAGTTGCTGTTGCTCCACATCCTCAACAGAATTTGGTTTTGTCAGTGTTCTGGATTTTGGCCATTCTAATAGATGTGTGGTAGGATCTCATTGTTGTTTTACTTCATCAACTCTTCCCCCCCACCCCCACCAAGGACTTTCCTCCTGTCCTGTTGGGTCTGGACTTGGCTGGATAATGAAGGAGCAGGTGATGGTTTGTCCAAGGCAGTACAGCAGGGAGGTGAGAGCAAAACTTCAGAGCTTTCCTCCCACACATTGGGGGGCACCATCTTTGGGTATTGTCAGCTTCCAGCTGCAGCCACTCACCTCCTGACACACAACAGTTCCAGAACCTGTTCCCAGAGGGCTCACATTTTGTCATTATTATTATTGTTAATTCCTGGAACCTACATTTTCCTCTTGCTTCTACATTTTTTTCAGCATTAATTTTGGTGGAAGGAGGGGAAAATAGTCAACTATTTTGGCAGAAGCCAAAGTTTTATATTTCATAATACCTGATACAATCTCTACGAATGTATGTATGTCACATTTGTTAGGTGGCATAGTGGTTAAAAACAAGGACTCTGAAGTTAGACTGAGTTTTTAATTTCACTTTTTAAAAAATGTTAAATAAACTCTATGTAGATATAATTTACATCAGTAAAATTCACTAATTTTAAGGGTAGAGTGTGGTGATTTTTGACAAATATATACACCTGTGTAACTACTACCACAGTCTATATACTGAACATTACCAACACCCTCAAATTCCCTTGAATCCCTTCCTAGTCAGTATCTACCTTTTTCCCTAGCCCCAGGCAAATACTGATCTGTGGTCTTACACCATAGATTTATGTGTTTTTTCTGAAGTTTTATATAAATGGAATCGTATTGCATGTACGTTTTTGTGTCTGGCTTCTTTTGCTCAGCATGAGGTTTTTTTAAAAAAAAATAATTAATTAATTAATATGGCTGCATCATGTCTTAGTTGCGTCATGCGGGATCTTCACTGAGGCGTGAGGGATCTTTCATTGCAGCGAGTGGGCTTCTCTCTAGTTGTGGTGCAGCCTTCAGAGCACGTGGGCTCTGCAGTTTGCGGCACACAGTCTCTCCAGTTGAGGTGCATGAGCTCAGTAGTTGTGGCACGCAGGCTTAATTGCCCCGCGGCATGTGGAATCTTAGTTCCCTGACAAGGGATCGAACCCCTGTCCCCTGCATTGGAAGGCAGACCACTGGACCACCAGGGAAGTCCCAGCATGAGGTTTTTGAGATTTACCCGTGTTGTTGTATCAGTACTTTATTGCTTTTAGTTGCTGAGTAGAATTCTGTTGTATGAATGACCACAGTTTGTTCATATATGTTTCTATTGTTGGACATTTGGGTTATTTCTGACTTTCGGCTATAATAAATTCCCAGTCTGCCACTTTTTAGCTATATAACCTCAGGCAATTAAACTTTTCATTTGTTTCCCCATGTAAAATGGGGATAATACTGTACCTAGCTTATAAAGTTATTATGATGATCAAATGAGTTCATACATGCAAATTGTTTAGTCCCCAGCATATAACAAGCACTCAATAAGTGCTGTTATTAAACTTGCATGCTGTACTTTTGTCTCCCACTTGAGTGTGAGATCTTTGAAAACAAGAACTAAGTTTTATTCTTCTTTATAACCCCAAATCCTGGGATGGTGCCCAGCATTCATTCCATTATTCATGTCTTCATTCATTCCTTCAGTCAATAAGTTTTAACTAAGACTATGTAGCACACTTCACGCTGGTTGCTAAGGCTGTAATCAGGTCATGGTCATAGAGTTTCAAGCCTAAAGCAAGGGACAAACAAACCAGGTAGCTACAGTATAGCATGTTATGGCAAACCCAGGGGCTGAGAGTGTCATCTAATCCGGGCCTGGAAAGGAGCAGGGAAGAAAGTGATGGTTCAACAAGTATATATATGATGAATGAGAACTACCTAGCTTAACGGCTGGAGGAAGAGAAGAGTGTGACAGGTATAGGAACAGTCTGTACAAAGGCTCAGAGGCAAGAAAGGGTGTGCTTGCAAAAGGTATAGCATAAAGCTTTGATAACAGAATGAGTAATGAAGCTATTGTAATAGGCCAGGAAAGAGATATCAAAAACCTTGACATAGGTGGGCCTTCAGCAGATGAGAGATATTGATGTAATGGAAATGACTAAATAACTGATTGAGTGTGGTAGGAAAGAGGGCAAGGTCAAAGTACAGCTAAGGGGTTCTAAGCCCTGGGTGACTGGAAACATGAAATTGTCATTAAAAATCAGATGTTAGGAGGAAAGTAGGTTTTTTTTTTTTTTTTTTTTTTTTTGGCCTGGGTAGTGATGGGTGTAAGGTCGGATCTTAACAAACGGCACCACGAAACGGGAAAGCTTCAAGTGAGCTTTATTAGGGAGCGCTCCTGGGCGAGGTTCACTGGTCCGAGAGAAAGGGGGCCAGAGAAGTCGCGCTCGCGAGGGTTGGGCAAGATTTTATAGGGGAAGAAGGGAAAGGAGTGTGGTGAATTTGGGAGGGCGCAGGGTATTCCTTATTTGGTGGTCTTTTCGGGTATCCTGGGGGACCATTAGTCCCGCCCCTCGAAAGGTGGGAAGGCTGTGCTGGTTTCAAAATCCCCAGGTCAGTTCCTGGAACTGGGTGGTCCGGAATGTCTCCAGGGCAGTTTCTGGAACTGGGTGGTCCGGAGAATTTCGTTCTGATGCAACCTGTGAATCTGATTGTGTTCCCCTGCCTCGGGCCAGTTGGCCTTACAATGGGGTAAATACCTTTCTGGACATATTCAACTTGAGGCACTAGTGAATTCCCTACATTGAGCATTGAGGTACTTGGGGGAAATTAGGGGAGATGTCAGAGATGGAGAAAATAATTTGAGTGGAGAGAAGCAAGTGCAGCCAACTTAGTGAACACCTCATGGGGGAATTGTAGGTAGAGCTCGACCCTTTCAGGTCCAGGTACGTCTGATGAAATGATAGGGCAGCTGGCTTATAGGCACCTATTCACACAAGTTGATTATTTGCATTTGGGAAAGAAGCCTACTTGTGCCGTGAGGAGAAGGGGCAGAGTAGACCTTGCTCAAGTCTTCTGAGGTTCCTGGTCCCGCCTCAGTGATTCATGTTTAAGACTGGTGGAAAGAGGGACAAAGAAACTAGTTTTTAGAGACTAGTTTATGAGGCTCAATTACAAACAACATGGCTTGTAAGTCTGGGAGATGAAAGAATGAGAGAATGGTGAGAGAGGCCTTTCAAAAAAACAAAACTTTTTTTTTTTTTTTTTTTTTTTGCCGTACACGGGCCTCTCACTGCTGTGGCCTCTCCCGCCGCGGAGCACAGGCTCCGGACGCGCAGGCCCAGCGCCAGCGGCCATGGCTCACGGGCCCAGCCGCTCCGCGGCATGTGGGATCCTCCCGGACCGGGGCACGAACCCACATCCCCTGCGTCGGCAAGAGGACTCCCAACCACTGCGCCACCAGGGAAGCCCAACACATAGGTTTTAACCAGGTGCTGGACTCCTCATTCTTTGCACTATTTTTGCAAGCCTGCTATAAATCACTTCAAAATAAAAAGTTTTGGGCTTCCCTGGTGGCGCAGTGGTTAAGAATCCGCCTGCCAATGCAGGGGACACGGGTTCAAGCCCTGGTCCGGGAAGATCCCACATGCCGTGGAGCAACTAAACCCGTGCACCACAACTACTGAGCCTGTGCTCTAGAGCCCGCGAGCCACAACTACTGAGCCCACGTGCCACAACTACTGAAGCCCGCATGCCTAGAGCCCGAGCTCTGCAACAACAGAAGCCACCGCAACGAGAAGCCCGCGCACCGCAAGGAAGAGTAGCCCCCGCCCGCCGCAACTAGAGAAAGCCCGTGCACAGCAACAAAGACCCAGTGCAGCCAAAAATAAATAAATTAAAAAAAAGAAAAAAAAAAGTTTTGATTTGGGCTTCCCTGATGGCGCAGTGGTTGGGAGTCCGCTTGCCGACGCAGGGGATGCGGGTTCGTGCCCCGGTCCGGAAGGATCCCACATGCCGCGGAGCGGCTGGGCCCGTGAGCCATGGCCGCTGGCGCTGGGCCTGCGCGCCCAGAGCCTGTGTTCCGCGGCGGGAGAGGCCACAACAGTGAGAGGCCCGCGTACGGCAAAAAAAAAAAAACTATGTGTCATGTTTCAGGCCCACCCATAGCTAATTACAAACGTGTTACGTGGCAGGCCTCATGAGGAAGTGCTGCTCCCAGCAGACTTCATGCCCAACAATGCACTGCAGTCTCTGAAGGGAGCTGCAGTCAGGGTCTCAGGCCCCCCTCCCACTGGTCGCGATCTTTCTCATACTTAACATTCCTAGCCCAGGCACCATTGTTTCTTTTTATCTGAGGGTTTGGCTGAGGTTTTTTTTTTTCAGATACCTCTGCTAAATGCTCTTTACTAGGGGGAGGAGAGGAAAACTTGAAGACATTCGCCCCACTCTGACTCTGTACCCACCCTGCCCCAGTTCTTTTTTACTCCTAACTTTCCTCACCTCCTACTGCTCCAGAGTCTACAAAACTACTGGGTCTTTTGTTCTTGGGGCTCCCTCAACAGTGAGATGAACCCCACCATCCGCGCTGATTCGCTTGACCTTCAACCTATGCATGGTTCCAGGGGGAGTCATCGTTTTCTCCTCTTATATCATCAGAGTAAGTGATTAAAGGTTTAACTCTTTCATTTTGGGCTTGTTGCTTTAATCAGCTACTCAGACACCTGACAGCTCAGTGCTCTCTCCCAGCTCAGCTGAAGTCCTGACCATTCGCTTCACCTTGCTTCCCCCGCAAATGCAGGGCAGGCTGCATGGTGTACAACCTGTGTGGTCTCACTGGGCCCCATGCTCAGAAGGGCCCATGCTTGGTTTTATCCTCTGTTGCTGTCTTGAAATCTTTTAAATTTTGTACAAGTAGCCCCACATTGTCATTCTACACTGGGCCCACCAAATTATGTAGCCAGTCCTGCCCTAATGTCAACATCTCACATAACTGTGGTACATTTATCTAAACTGAGAAATGGATGTAGTATTAACTAAACTACAGGCTTTATTTGGATTTTACCAGTTTTTTTTTTTAATTTACTAATGTCCTTTTTCCGTTCCAAGATCCAATTTGGAATACCATATTATATTTAGTTACTACATCTCCTAGTTTAATCTGTGACATTTACTTGGTCTTTCTTTGTCTTTGACGTAAAAACCTTTGCAAAGTTGGCCAGTTATTTTGTAGAATGTTTCTCAGTTTGTGTTGGCCTGATGTTTTCTCTTGATTAGACTGAGGTTATGCATTTGGGGGAAGAATATCACAAAGATGAAGCACCCTTATCACATCACATCACATCAGGAGGTACATGTTATCAATGTGATTTATTTCTGGTTTTGTCTTGGCCACTTGGTGAGGGTGGTGCCTGCCAGGTTTCCACAGTGTGAAGTTACTATATTCCCTGCTCTATACTCTATTTGTTACAAGTGAGTCACTTAATCCAGCCCATGCTCAGGGGCAGGGGAATTAAACCCCACCTCCCAGAGAGAGAAATATCAAACAATTTGTGAACAAATATTAAAACCACCCCAGTAATAAATAAATACTTGTAGGAGACACTTTGAGACTACAAATAGCTTATTTTTCTTTAATGCTTTGCTCACTAATTTTAGCATTTCTCAGTGATCTTTGCCTGTAGCAATTATTACCATGGTGGTGGTGGTGTTCTAACGGTGATCTTTTATTTCAGCATGAACCTCACCTGGGAGCTTGTTGGAAATCCAAATTATCAAGCCCCACTCCAGACCTATCACGGCAGAGGCTCTAGGGGTGGGGCCCAGCAATGGTTTAATAACCCCTCCAGGTGATTCCAATGCCCACTAAAGTTTGAAAACCACTGATTCAGGGGATTCTTTAATAACAACTGCATGCCTATTCTAATTATTTATAGGAACACGAGTCCCAATGAAATCATGATCTTTCCTATAGTCCTCAATGGCTGTTCTGTGGATGAAGGAATGAACTGGCTGATTGTTTAATTCAGTTGAGTCAACCTGTATGGAGTGTCCCTACCTGCTGATCCAAGGTAGGTGATCCCAGTGAAGCTAGATCAAGGACTCATAAATGGTGAGGGAAGGAGGGGCTGGAAAGAGGCTGAGAACGTGGGCTGGGCCAGATGAGGAGACAGCTCTGTTGTCTTGGGATCCACTCCCTGCTGGTTGCAGAGAACCGGTGTGCTGTGGATTGACAACCTATGGGACCCAGAGCACAAATTACATCTGAGTCTCCCCAGAAGGAAGTGGTCTAGAAATGTGATTAATAACACAGGCTTTGAAGTTATACAGTCTGGAGCTCAGATGCCATCTCTTCCGCTTACCGTGCAATTTTCAACTTGTTACTCTCTCTTAGCCTCAATTTCCTCATCTGTAAAACAGACAATAATAATCGCAGTGCTGACCAAGCACTGACCATGTGTCAGGCACTTTGCTAAGTACTTGACATGAACTCACTCATTTACTTGTCATGACAGCTTTATGGAAATAGTAACATTAGTATTCCCATTTTATGGAGAGGAAACTGAGGTGTGGGGAGGAAAGAACTATTAAGCAGGGCAGATGGGATTCAAATGCAGCTTGCCTGTCTCTGGAGCCCACCTCTTAACCTGTCTGACTTTGTAGGATTTCTGTGAAGTTTGAAGTTAGGTCATATATGAAAAGCGTTCAGGCCAGTATTGCATTCCCAGGGAACCTTCACGAATGGTAATGGTGAGTTGTGATAACTCAAGGGTTCTGTGTGGATCTGTGGGGCTTGGGGAGCCCTGTACTAGAGTAAGAAACTTCCTATTATCTCTGGCTCTTTGGTTGGGTCTCCTGCATGCTCTAGGGCTATAATTGTCTCTTGTCACCTCTGTTCATAGGATCCTCAGAGGGTCCAACCTTCCCTAAGATGATCCAGCTCTAAATGGACCTGGGGTGTGAAATCTGAGAAATTATGAAGAAAAGGCAGCATAATGAAATCACCCAGGAGTCAGGAGATTCTGGGCCTATCTTATCCCTAAGCCTGTGTGACCCTTGGCAAGGGCCTTCTGCTACCTTGATTTCAGTTTCTCCATTCCTGAGATGAGGAGGCTGGATTTTCTTATCTCCAAGTTTCCTCTCACCTCCTAGAGGAAAAAAGGTATCCAAGAATGCTGTAGAGTCTCAGAGCATTTCTCTTTCTGATCATGGCTGTCCTTCTCACTGGGGGATTGGGCCTTTACTTATTTGGGCAGGTCTTTCTTTCCGGATTATGTGCCAGCCTCATTATACTTAGTGAATGCTTAGTAAACATTCCCAGCAATTCTAAACCTCTCATCTATGGGACCTATAAGTAACCATACCAATGTAAATGATGCCATGCCTCATTAATTTGGGCTCAAAAAGTTCAGAATTAGAATCAACTTACACCTCAATAATGATGAATTTTGCTTTTACATTGTTTCTGAAGAATAACCAAGCATATGAAAAAAATGAAAGGAATCAAGGAGAAACAGCTGAACCACCTTACAATGATCCAACCCTGTGATTTGCAAAACACTGTTTTTCCATTTAAACAAAATACTAGAAGCCACTTCAAATTCTTGTTTGAAAATGAGTGAGGAAATAATAAAATCAAATCAAAGAACTTATTAAATGTGCTCTTTATTCATTCAAGCAGGGTTTGAAAGGACCAACACCAGGCAAGCCTTAGTTATCCTAGTTCGGAGTTCCTCTAAATTCTTGGAAGAAATAATAGTATATTTATTCTAATAGCCTCTGTAATTGCAATTTACCTGAGGTAAAGAACAGTGGCAATCCCTGATATTAAGGACAACTAATGATATCTGGAAGGTGCGAGTCTCTGGTCTCCCCACAGTGGCCTTAGACTTCTTGAGGGTCTCATAATGGCCACATTGTTTTTCCAAGTCTATCTTCACCCTCACAGATGGGAAGGCCCAGCCACCCCTCAGAGGTGAGAACAATTTTCACCCCATTTATCTCTTCGGTATCAGCAATTTCTGTGTGTTCCTGACAGCAATGGATGTCATGCTGGTCAATCCTCTTCCCCTTGTGAAGGGACCTAACCAATTACCAGTGAAGTATTCATGAAAGATCCAAGGGCAAAAGGTAGCTAATGATGCCTTTTATCAGATCTACCAATACATAAGAAAATGCACTTTGGAGAAAATACAGATTTCTCTTTACAGGTAAAGTTGTGTTATGTTTTTGAACGTGTATGTGAATGTATATGTTTTAAAAATTTTACCAGTATTAATACTAATGAATTAATTTCACTTTAAGGGCAACCTTCATCTTGTTATAGAGTCATGGGGGAATAAAAAAAAAATGGACTTGTAACTTCTCCTACACTTCATCCTTACAGAACTACTATCTCCCCTCCTCATGGCAGTCAGAGTGGTCTTTTGAAACATGACAGACCATATCCTGTCATACCTTAAAAATCTTCCCATGAAATCCCACGGCACTTAGGATAAAATTTGAACTTGTGCCTCACCGTGGCCTTCAAGGCCCTGCATGATTGGGCCTCTGTGCACCTCTCCAACCTGCTCTTGAGCTGGCCTCGTGTGTGCTCTGGCTCACTGACCTTCTTTCTGACTTTTAAGCAAGCTGAGCCTGTGCTCCTCTCAGAGCCCGTGCACCTGCTGGTCCTGCAGCCTGCACACCACCCTCCTTTCTGAAGCAGGAACACTCCCATCCGGTCACTCTGCTTCACTTCTCCTTGTTTGATGGTCTTCAGTGCTTTTATTACTTTCTTAAATTGTCTCGTTTGTTCATGTGTTTAATGTCTGCCCTCCCCTCAATGTAAGCTTTGTGAGAGAGGACTGTCATCTCTCTTATCCACCACTGCATGCCCAGCACCTGGCAAAGTATCTGGACATTAACAGGTGCCCCATACAGTTGACCTTTGAACAACATGGGTTTGACTGCATTGGTCCACTTATACACAGATTTTTTTTCTACATTATTACATTTTCTACATTATCTACATTGGTTGAGTGGATATGGAAGAACCACATATATTGAGGGCCAACCATAAGTTATATACAAATTTTCTACTGCGTGGAGGGTTGGTGCTCCTAACTCCCACATTGTTCAGGGGTCAACTGTATGTGTTTTTGAATGTCTGACAGAATTAATGGACATAAAATTGCCATCTTCATCTGCTGTGCTCTCCCTGGTGTAGTTTTTCTTTTTTGTATTCTAATTAAACTTTGGAGGAAGTACCAGCTGGCTGATCAAGTAAGAGTGAGTGCTATGTGGGTTATGGAAATCTGGCACAGAAACTGGCCAAGGCTGAATGAATCAGGTTAGAACAGGTATTTAAGACTCAGGGGGCTATGATATAAAAGCAGATCTCTCATCCTCAAGTTTGAGACTTGGGTGTCAGGGAGTTTACTGAAAGAAATATTTGCTGGACAGTCAAGAGTTATACATGTGTGCTTTCCAAACTGAATGAATGATGCCATGAACGCAGGGGCCTCTGGAAGCTTCCTTTAGTGGACAAGCCCATTAATTAAATTTCTAAAACGCCTCCTGCCTCTCTTCTGACATTTTTTCCATTCTACTGCGCTAGTTAAGGTTCACTTTGTCCCTCTTCTGAAGGAGATGCTGAAGGCTCTTTCTTAAAAGTAAATGCAACTATGATAATCCCTTGTCCCTCATTGGATAAGCGGGGGAATCCTAGCCTGGGGCTGTGGGGACAGTATGTCAGTTACCATAAGATGGGATGAAAGGGTGTTTGGTGCCCTGCAGTTGTTGGTCCTTTGTGTCTATTCCCTTTGTGGCTGTTGACCCTCCTTTATGCCTGCTTGCTAAAGACAATTCACGCATACATCCACCTCTCCCGGCCCAAAGTCCCAGACTCACCAATACTCACCAATCAGAATAGAGTAGCAGAGAGGAAAGTATTCTTTATCATTCAGCCTAGACTGAATAACATTTTTAGGAAATGTTATTGGCCCCAGGTTGCCTGCGGGAATCATGGTGCAAGAACTGAAAGTCATGTCTTACTCCAAGAGATACTTTTAGGAAAAAGGCTTATATAAGATGTCTCCATAACATCTGGTGGAGGCATTATAAGGAGAGACATATGAAGAAAGGCTACAAATGTGATTTTTGTTCTTAACCTGAAGACTTTTCTTCAATGAGTTCTTATCTGGCAACTTTTATTTTTAAGAAATCATTTTTATTTTTATTTTTATTTTTGTGAGCTCTTTGAATTCTATGAAATAGCACTTCCCCATAAGCACATACGAATCTTCCATATAAATACAGGACCAAGGGTATCTCTTGTGTCTATGGATGTTCTTTTCCATCTGGGCATCAGTAGGTGAGAGTAAGACTCAACTTACAGATAAATTGACACCTGGAGGCTTCTTATGCATCCCAATGATAGCAACTGTCCACAGAGTGGCTTTATCTTGTATAGGCTTCCTTGACGTTTATCTGCTTGTTTGCCTCTGGCCAGGCAGAACAGGGATCAGTGAGAGTTGGTTCTTTCCTCTCTTTTTTTCATGTGGATCCGTCCACCCCTTTTTTTTTTTTTTTTTTTTTTGCGGTACACGGGCCTCTCACTGCTGTGGCCTCTCCCGTTGCAGAGCACAGGCTCCGGACGCGCAGGCTTAGCGGCCATGGCTCACGGGCCCAGCCGCTCTGCGGCATGTGGGATCTTCCCAGACCGGGGCACGAACCCGTGTCCCCTGCACCGGCAGGCGGACTCTCAACCACTGCGCCACCAGGGAAGCCCTGTCCACCCCTCTTTTGTGCTCTAGGACACACATTAATGGATGGTCTGGGCTCATTACTGCAGAGAAACTTAGGGACAGAGAATGAGTAGGTAAGACTGCAGATTGTGGAGACAAGCTCTTGGGTTGATAGTGAGTATCCTGAGTGTTGCTTGATTTCTCTGTGTTTCAGTTTCCTCCTCTAAAAGGTGGGGATGATAACAATATTTACCTCATAAGACTGTGAGGGTCAAATAAGATGAAATATATACACTTTTTACAGCAACTAGTTGTAATTATTGGTATCATTGATAATGGAATAAAGATGATATTTCTGGGAGGTCAGTGAACTCATAACATATTTCAGTTTTAAAACATGTACATTTCTGAGAACTCTGCATATAGTATTTTGTAAGTTATTTCTTTTAATGCAATGCACATTTTACAAAATCTACTTGCTTTGGGGAAGTTGATACACGGTTTTGAAGGTGGGTGTGGTATAGGAAGAGAGGGCCTCTTGCAAATGGGAACTTTCCCAGTCATATCCTATTACTGGTTCTTCTCTCTAAAGAAAATAAAATGAACAATGACCAATCTGGAGACAAAAAAGGAGAGGAAAATTTAGACTCTTGTCTCTCAAGCTAGTTGCTCAATATCCCATCTCAGTTTCATTTTTATACCCACTTTTATCTTGCTCAATAAGTTTCAGTGCCAAAAGTCTGCAATTCCAATTCTCCAGGCTCTGCTCTGCTGTATGAATAACATGCAGCAGGGTCCTTTCCACACACCATTCTTTAAGACAGGGTGGGCAAAGCTGTCTCTTACCTAGTATGTGCACCCTTGGTTCCTAGGTCATGGTTACATTTGTCAGCTGGCCTCACTGTCTCCTAAGGGCTCAGCTCACCAACCTGGAGGAACCCTTTCAACCTGAGATAATAAAAACACTGATAGCTGATCATGTGCAAATGTTGAATTATAAATATTTTACAAAGCAGATAGTTTAGGCTCAATTGCGTATTTATCTTGGAAACACTGTAGCCCAAGTACATACCTAGAATAGTGCCTGGCATATAGTGGGCACTCGATACATTTTTTTTTAATTTATAAAATCTATTTATTTTTGGCTATGTTGGGTCTTCGTTGCTGTGCATGGGCTTTCTCTAGTTGCGGTAAGTGGGGGCTACTCTTCGTTGTGGTGAGCGGGCTTCTCATTGCAGTGGTTTCTCTTGTTGCAGAGCACGGGCTCTAGGCGCGCAGGCTTCAGTAGTTGTGGCTCACGGGCTTAGTTGCTCTGCAGCATGTGGGATCCTCCCGGACCAGGGATCGAGCCTGTGTCCCCTGCATTGGCAGGTGGATTCTCAACAACTGCGCCACCAGGGAAGCCCTACACTCAATACATTTTGAATAAAGAAACAGTGGATCTAAAATTTGCTAACATTTTTAAAGTATAAAGGGGAAAACAAACAAAACCATGGCCCTAAGCTCCATGTCCAGATAACTACTACTGTCCCCATATGAGTAATATATAAAGTGAAAAAAGTAAAACTAAACAAAAACGATTGAAGGAAAGTGCTGCCATTTCCCCCTTTGGCTCTCATTCCATCTCCCCAAAGGTAATCACTGTAAACAGTTTATTCAGTGATTCTTTCCCCAAAGCAATTATTTGTGTAAGAGCACATGTGAGTACATGGCGCCACATTATTTATATAACAAACTGCCGACACAAAGGAGCAAAGGTTTCCAAGGTGAGATCCGCTGACAACCAACACAAAGCCCAGCTGCCTCAGAAACACCTGGTTTGCTTATTAACAATAATAGATCCCAGTAGATGTGACTTGGTTGGCCTGGGCAGGCCCAGGAATTTGCATTTCATCAAGCATCTCCAGTGAAGCAACTCAGTTGAAGGATCTACTGAAGTTCAAGGTGGTGGAGGTTTTACCACCAATCCCTTCTCATTACGGTATTGGGGGAACCCTTAGCCAATTGTGGGTAGAGCAACATATCTCTGGTTTGTCACCATGTGCACCCTGACCTTATCAACCTGCTTTCCTCTTATTCCATTCTCTTCAGCACTCCTTCCTGTTCTATGTCTTCTACCATATTGGCTGAAATTATTGCTTCATTGTAATCGAAATGGCTGTTGACTGTAGATAATTCTCAGTTTTTCTGCCCCCAACTCCTCAATTTATGTCCAGCTTAAACTTTCTAGATGTAGCTGTGGCCATTCCTATTCTGGATTTTTCTGCTGCACAGATCCATGCAATGTTAGAATTTCAAGTATTTGCTCTTTGTTAGCGATCGCCTTCTGAAAAATGTCTGCTTATTATTACTGTGGGAACATCTCTGTCCTTCTCTCTCTTCCTTTCACTCTCATCTGCTGGACTGAAGCCCAAGTCTGAACTTGGGTCTCTCTTTTTGATGCTCTGCACTGTGCTAGTGGAACTTTTATAAGTTTTCCTGGATTGTTAGGCAGAAGAGGACAATCTCTAGGTTTAGTGATATTGGAAACATTCTCTTCAATTGTGTAGATGCCATGGGCTCCAAGGGCGACACTATTAAATACGGTCATAAAAGCTGGAGCCCAGGTTTTTTTCCCCCCTCTGTTCAACTCACTGAGGACAGTCTCGGCTTGGGCTGGTTAGACATCAGGTAATGAGCAGGAAGGAAGGTACAGGGGAGGACTGCCAGCTCAGGCTCAGGAAACATCTGACTTTTATATACAAACTATCAACATAAAAGGGGATATATCCTAGCAAGGGAGCACGTCCACCACCAGGATATACACGACCAAAGAATGCTTTCTCCAAGAAGATTTTGAGTGAAGGAGTGACACAGCTGATTTATGTTGAAAAGGACCACTCTGATTAAAGAATCAGCTGTAGGAGGGCCAGGGTGGAAGCAGGGGACCAGTTGGGTGGTGTCACAGTAAGACATTGAGGCTAGATATAATGGTGGCTGGCATCAGGTTGCTAGCAGCAAGGTAATGAGAGATGGCTGGAGGCAACCCAGAACCTGCCTGACTCCTGAGGTACACTGCTTCCTGAAATTCACAGACCATCAAATTCACCCAGTTCACGTTTCTATTCACATCAGAGGTGTTACTGACCCTTCTGAGTCGGTCCTCGACAGGGTCCTTCTGACTGGTGTCATCTGAGCCAACAGAATGAGACCAAGTTTGGTTCAGAAGCAAAGGAAAGCTTTGTTCTTCTATGAAAGAATGGGGAGGGGCAAGCTCTCCCTCTATAGTACCTGGCAGGCCGTGGGCAGGGCTGCTTTAAAGGGTTCAAGTGTGTGGGGTGGGCGGAGCTTCACGGAGCAGGCGCAGCTGTGCTGCTCGTGCTCCAGCTCGCAGTGCCGAGCGCAGCCTCTCTGCGCGCGGCTCGTTGCCGCCGCCGCCGCCATCTTGAATCGCAGTGTGGTGCACAGCGCTTCTGCAGTCGGTCACAAGCTGAGGCGCCGGCACAGCCGTTTCGCCCTGGCAACTCCGGTCTGAAGTGCCGGGTGTGAGGCCTCTTCACGCAGTATCCTGTGAGCAAGTGAAACTAGATGAAGCACAGAGGAAAAAAAGGTTAGACTTTATTACCCAGATTCTATTTTTATTTCTCGAGAATTGTTAATTTACCTCGTCTGTCTTTTGTCCTGCTCCTCACGCTGGAGGGGCGCCGAGGAGCGCGGGTCCGTCTGTAACTGCTTCCGGGTGACTGGGGGCGTCGTCATAACCGCGGGTGGAGGAGCAGAGCTTCTCCCAGCTGCCTTTACACGTGCATCATTGTCACAGGCCTCCGCCCGGGCTGTTCGCATCCCTGAGCGACCACCGTTTGGAGTTTTAGAAACTCTAAACTTTGGAGACCAAGGACACCAGACAGTTTAGGATGCATGACCCAAGTGTTAGCAAGAGAATAATGGTCATGCACTAAAATTTTTCCTACCAATGAAGGTTTCTTGGTCTTTGACTGTGGGTACAAGTGTGCCCTGATGTCGAGACTCTGCCGTGGCTGAATATCCCTGGTCAAAATTTTGTGTTTTTTTCGGAAGAGAAGCCTCAGGTCAGAGAGAGGTTCACACGAGGAGTCAGGAGGGTCTCTTGCCCCAGGTTGTCTCTCTGAGGTTGGGGGTCAGGGGCCCCCCTCACTCAAGTGTGATGCCCCCGTGGAGTGACCCCTGCAGCTTCAGGGCAGGATGGGTGGTAAGGATCACTGAGTGGGGTCCGGTCCTCTTAGGAGTGAGCTGAGCTTCCGTGTTGCTAGTTTTCCAGGTGTTTAGGTTCACCCCGTCTCCGGGGGGGAAGGGGTGGAGGGCCAGGTCGGTGGGTGCAGGCAGCACCTTATCATCATATTCCGTGAGGGCTTTCGTGGTTTCTCCTCCCTGGAGGGTATACTTGGGTTGTTCCATTTCAAGGGGGCTAATGTGTCTCTTCTCTTGGGCTTGGGAATAGGTCTACCATACATGACTTCAAATGCACTTAACTTTAACTTACCTCTTGGGGCTAGCTGCATGCAGAGCAGGGCAGTTAGAAGCAATTTAATCCAGTTTTCTTGAGTCTCCCAGCTTATAGCTTGACTAAGGTTCGTTTTAAGGTCTGATTAGATCTCTCCTTTCCCCAGCAACTGGGGTTTCCAGGCTGAGTGCGAGGTCCATTTTATGCCCAGTGCCCTTGTTATCCTTTTTGTCACTTGTGGCACAAATGCTGGGCCATTATCACTTTGTAGGGATCCTGGGAGCCCAAACCTGGGGATTATCTCTTTTAGTAATACTTTAGCCACTGTGGCTACTGTTTCAATTCTAGTGGGGAATGCTTCTACCTACCCTGAAAATGTGTCCACTGGCACCAAGAGATACCTGAAATTGCCCAGTACTCTTGGCATGACAGTGAAATCAATCTGCCAGTCTTCCCCAGGATATGTCCCTCTGGTCTGAATGGGGCTTATCTGGGAGCCTCTGGGGCGTCTGGTGTTGAGGTTGTTCATCGTGCAGATGGGGCAGGTCTCAACTATCCAACTGATTATACAGTACTTTTCATACCGGGAGTTACCATGACCTCAACTAACCAATTATACAGAGCTTCCCTCCTGTAGTGAGTTCCTTGATGAGCCTCTCTGATGGCTTGACAAGCTGCAGTTTGGGGAAAGAAGTATTGCCCATGTTCATTAACCAGCCACCCATGGCCTCTTAGATCTCTATTGAAGTCCTGTTTTGGGGCTTGTCTGTTTCTTCCTTTGTGTAAATTGAGGGATAATTGGATGGATTTGGCCTCTTAGCTATGAGCGGTAGTTGCCAAGTTACTGGCTCTAGGGCTGCCCTTTTGGCAGTTGCCTCTGCCTTGTTGGTTTCCCTTCATTACCTCTGCATCCCCCTTTTGGTGACCCCAACAATGAATCATTGCCACTATTTTGGAAGCTCCACTGCTTCTAAGAGCTTCAGCAGGCTTAAACCACTTTTACCTGTTTATTCTCCCCTGTAAGCATACCTCTTTCCTAAACAGCCCCTTGTGGTTGTAGGATGGCATACACGTACCAGAAGTCAGTGTAAACATTTAAGATCTCCCTTGTCCTGAGCTCTAAGGCTCAGGTGAGGGCTATCACCTCAGCCTTTTGGGCTGAAGTCCCTGGGGGTAGGCTTCTTGCATCTATGACTTGGGTCTGGGAGGTTACTGCATATGCTGTCAACCTTTTTCCCTCTCTCATAAAACTCCCGTCTGTGAGCCATTCTTTTTTGGCATTTGCGAGAGGCTCACTTCCTAGATCAGAAATAGATGGGGTGACTGGAATAGATCGTGTCCATTGTTTCTATATGATCATACTCCAGGGTCCCCATTTCTGTGGGTAGCAGGGTGGTAGGATTTAGCCTGTGACAGGTTTTTATGGCAGCTACTGGGTTGTCTGAAAGCACATCCTGAACTTCAATTGAACTTCTGGGGGATAGCCATTCTTTTCCTTAGAACTTACTAAAGCGTGAACCTGGTGTGGAGTCTATATAGTGGTTGGCTGACCAAACATTAACTTTTCAGCCTCCTTTAGCAAGGTTGTAGTAGCTGCTACTGCCCATAGGAGTTTGATCCATCCCTTAGCAGTTTGATCTAATTGTTTAGCGAAATAAGCAACCAGTCCCAGTTTTTGAGCTAGTACCTTAAGGGTGATTCCCTTCTGTCTAGAATGTAAAGGTCAAAGGGTTTAGCTAAATCTGCAGGACCAGGGCAGAGGCCTGAAGTAATTGCTTTTTCAATTCTTGAAAGGCCCCTTCACATTCTGAATTCCATTCAAAAGGGTCATCATCCTTTCCTTTCAACTTTTCATAGAGAAGCCTAGCTATTAGACCATAGTTAGGGATGCAGATGTGGCAAAACCTGGCCATCCCCAGGAAACCCCTAAGCCATCTTCTACTTGTAGGAGGGTGAGGCTGCAAATTACTTCTTTCCTTTCCTGGGGTAGGCTTCTTGGACCTTCTGTGAGAATGAAGGTCACCCTACTCTGTGATATTGGAGACATTTTCTTGGACATCATAGATCCTTTATCAACTACGTAGTTCAGGGTGGTTACAGTATTTTTGTCAGGCCTCCTTAGCAGAGCTGACCATCAGAATAGCTGGTTCCCTCCTCCAGGTGTAGATCTTTTAGGTCTTTAGCTAAAATTTCTTCAGAGATGGTGGGGGAAGTTTTTAACCCCTGGGGCAAAACTGTCCAGCAGTATTGTTTTTGTTGCGTGTTTGGGTCCTGCCACTCAAAAGCAAATATTTCTTGTGACTCTGGGCTAATGGAATACAGAAGAAGGCATCTTTTAAATTCAATACGTAATACCAGGTCCTGGTGGATGTTAGAGCTGCCAGCAGAGTATAGGGATTAGGGACTACGGGGTGTATATCCTTGGTGGCTTCATTGACTTCCCTGAGGTCCTGTATCATCCAGTACTCCTCACTGGGTTTCTTTATGAGGAGAATGGGGGTATTACAGGTGGATTGGCATGGTCTAATAAGGCCCTGGTCCATTAGGCCCTGTATAACAGGGGCAGTGCCCAACAAGGCCTCCCAGTGGAGAGGGTCAGGGGATGATACCTGAAAAACTTCCAGTTCTGCAGGATGTACCCTAATGGACTATCCTTTGGTGTGCTGGATATTTGGTTCCCCCTACCTTAGAAGTTCTGCTTTGGATTCGTTTCAAACTACGGGGAGTAGGCGGGAAGTTGGAGTGGTTTGTTGGTATGCAAGTGCCACAAAATTTGACCCCAAATAAGATTTCCTCTCTGGGAAATTTGGAACCCTCACCAGACTATTAATGGATTCCTCAAAAGACCAAATTGAGGCATCCAAATTACGTGGACTCTGATACAACTGTGGGTCGCCCTTGAATTTGTAATGGCCTGTGCTTGAGATAGTTAATCCCTCCTCAGTCAGAATATCCCACCAGAGTTTAGATGGGATTGCCTGTGAGTCAGAGCAATTTAGCTACGTTAGTTTCTGACCAACTTGGTCTGTTAGGGAGTGGCAGAGCTGCCTGAGGCGGAGGCGTTCTCTTTCCTCCTTTCAGCGGAAAAGGAGGAGTTTTTGGACTTCCTCCCAGGTGAGAGCTAAAAAGGAGGAATTCCCACGGGGTGCTTTCCAAATCAAAGGGCAGTTGCAATGCTGTGCTGATACCTGGAGGAGAACATGTGGAACCTCAGTTGGCAAAGAATCATCGAAGGTTCACCTCACAAGCAGAGAGGAGAGGTTTGGTGGTGGGTGTCTCCTGTTCTTGCCTGAAGCCTACAGGGCTTACTGTTAATGGGGCTCCTGGTCATGCAGGTGGTTCACAGGGCTCCCCAGCCTACTTCAGAGAAACTAGCGCTTATCAGAAGAGGTCAAGTTACTGGTCCTGTACCTACTTTGCAAACTTTTTGTGTGTGGGCACCCTGGTACCTTTTCTTGAACTCAGATGGAGCATCCTTGTTCCATTTTGTCAGGTGGTCCTCATTACCTGGGCCTTTTCCCAGTCTTGCCTCTTGGCTTACGGAACTGGCCACTCTTTCTTTCTAAACTGAAAGTGACTATAGAGAATGCTACCATTGACTCCTGGAGGTCAGCAAGGAAGGCAAAAGCCCTGGTGTGGCCACTACTGCCTTGAAAAGGGGACAAGAGGGCAGCACTACTGGTGAGACAGTGGGCAAGACTGTCATGGCTCCCTCTTGTCCACAGGTCTGCACCATCCCCAGGCATCTGGCACTGTGGGAAGGCCAGCCAGAGGCAGTGGGCATACATGCATTAGTTTCAGTCTCCGATCCCCATTGATGCCATAGTGTTATCCCCTCAAGGGGGTGCAGTCCAGATGACACGGGGGGCTACGCTGCACATGCACAACACCCAGGTATTGGGTTGCTGGACACAGTTGCTCTGAATTTGGCTGAAGGCTGCTGCCGTTCTATCAGAGTGTACTCAAAGATCACAGTCATTCATCCTCATGTGAACCTCCCAAAGCCTCCACTGTCGTCCTGCTGGAGCCAGGGCCAGTCTGGAGCCTAGTGGATAGGTGCAGGCAAAAGGGCCAAGGTCTGTCCCTTCATGGTTGCCCAAAATTTTGTTACCAACCCTCCCAAATCAGCTCCCACAAGGGTCCTTCTGCCCAGTGTCATTTGAGTCAATAGAACGAGACTGAGTTTGGTTCAGAAGCAAAGGAAAGCTTTATTCTTTGGTCAAATAATGGAGAGTTGCAAACTCGCACTCTAGAGCACATGCTCCCTCTGAAAGGCTGTTGGTGGAGCTGCTCTATAGGGTTCTTGTCAGTGAGGAGAAGGCGGAGATCTGATGGGTCAGGTGCAGCTGTGCTCTCAGCTCCAGATCACAGTGCTGGGTGCAGCATCTCTGAGGTGTTGGGTGCAGCCGTTTCGCATGGGGAACTCTGGTCTGAAGGGCTGGGTGCAAGGCCTTTGCACTTGGCACCCTATGAGCAAGTGAAACTAGACTAAGCACAAAGGGAAAAAAAAAGTTCGACTTTATAACCTAGATTCTATTTTTATTTCCTGGGAATTGTTAATGGGCTTTGTGGGTGATGAAGGCACTTTATCACAAGATCTCCTGAGACCTTCCTCTAACACGTTGAACAACATCTGGGCAAGAGAAGAACATCTGATACCCACAGTTCCCAAGTGGTTCAGATAATTTGAGTTCACAATTTGCAGTTTTTGAGCTATGTCAGTACACGCCTATGGAGTGGTGCAGTTGAGAAGCATCATAGTAGTGTGGGGAGACCTGATTTCTTGCTGTGGTCTCATTCCTGACCTGCTGTACACCATACATAGGCCCCTTTTCTGGCCCCAACCTCTCTGCTATACAATGAGGGGCATGGAATGGATGCTGTCTGAGGATCCTTCTGCCTCTGACAGGCTGCAGTTCTTAATTTACTGAGACCCAGGCTCCTTGGTAAGGATTCTGGGAAGGATTTGGGCTGAGGCAACTGTTTTTTCTCATTTGTTTAAATTTCTATTTAAAAAATGAGAACAACATCCCTGAGAACTTGCATCTCAAGTTTAAGAGCGAGTGATTGCACTCAAGCTGGTGTCACTTTGGAAGCTTTTATTCTGTATTCTTTATCAGAGAACAGTCAACCCAGTTCTACTTGGAACTTCATGGCAGTAAAGGCCTTGGGATGGAAAAAGCATTTTCCTTGCCTTTTTCATCTGGCTCAGGCCCTGGAGGACTCAGAGGCATCTGTGAGTCTGCCTTAGGACGTGGCTATTTATACTGCTGGTTTATCCTTGGAAGTGATTGGAAATAATCTCTAAATGCCTTAGTGAGTATCCTCTGCAGTTTCTGCACAGCACAAATGAATGTCATACAGCTCTGAGGGATGCTAACTGCCACCTCCATGTTTGTGTGTGCCCAAGTCTGCCCAGAATAGGTGCATGTGGGTTGGTGTGCTGAGGTAGCCAGGGGTAAACATTAAGGGAGCCTGCCTTCTAGACATTTCTTGGGAGGGTTTCCTCCTGTCCATTCAAGAGAGGCAGCTGGTGGTGTGGCCTGCACCAGAAAACATCTTTGTAAATGCATTCTGCAAATTGTGGAGGCCAAGTGCTAATGAGGACTTTAGCTTGAACCACGTCCCATGTCTCTTAAATACACCCAGGATGAGTTTGCAGTAGCAGTCTAGCCAATGCTGACTGAATAGTTAGAAGACCAGGAAAGTATGGTGATTCAGGCTTCTCAACACCTCACCTAGATGGTTCAGTGGTCAGACCTCCCCAGAATTCACAGGCTACCCTTGCCACCCAGACTCAGAACTCACCTGTAACTGAATACCAACTAAGATTTAGGCTTTCGTTTTTATTTTAATTTGTTTAATTAAAAATTTTTATTGAATAAGTTTGACATGTAACATTGTATAAGTTTAAGGTGTACAGTATGTTACTTTGATACATTTATATATTGTAATAGGATTGCTGATGTAGCTATATATATATAATATTATTATACAATATTATTGTCTGTATTCATTATACTGTGTGTGAGCTCTCTGTGACTTATTTACTGCTGGTTACAAGTTTGTACCCTTAAACGTCATCACTTTTATCCACTGCCCTCCATCCCTGGTCCCTGGTAACTACCATTTTACTCTCTGATTTTATAGGTTAAACTTCTTTAGATTCCACATGTAAGCGATATCATACAGTACTTCTAACTAACATTTATTGAGCACTCTGTGCACAACACTTTACCTGATCACCTCACTTATCCACACTTGTGAGGTAGGCATTATTATTCCATTTACAGATAAGAACACTACGATTTGGAGATACAACTAAAATCACACAGTTAGTTATTGGCAGAGCATGGATGGTCTGACTCAAGAGACTAATTGAGATGCACCTAACCAAAGGTAACTGATCTCCCTCAGGGGTCCACATAGCAGAGATGT
This sequence comes from Leucopleurus acutus, assembly GCF_964270905.1. Taxonomy (NCBI): domain Eukaryota; kingdom Metazoa; phylum Chordata; class Mammalia; order Artiodactyla; family Delphinidae; genus Leucopleurus; species Leucopleurus acutus. The sequence continues at coordinate 69,356,967 of NC_139151.1, forward strand.
GCCCAGAGACCACAGAGCAGAATGAAGCCACATGAGAGCCAGTGATTAGCAAGGGGCCCAAAGAATGTCAAACAAAGTGAGGAGTTTGGGGGTCAAAGAAATTTTGTTTTCAAATACATTTGTCTCATAGAGAGCAAATCTTTTTCTTATAATAAAAAAAATTCCTTTCTATTCTAATTTCCCTGATTTTCATTTCTAATTTTATTCCTTTTATTCAGGAGTAAATAAGCTGGTGGCTTACCTATTTCATTATTATTTCCCCCCCAAAGAAATAGCTCTTGGATTTATTTCAATTCCTAGTGTATTTTCTAATTTATTGTTTTGTTTTTATTTTATTAGTTCCTTCTTTCTGTTTTCCTTAGGATTATTTCATTTTATTTTTAATTTCTTCAATTCAGTGTAATTCATTCAGCTTCATTCTTGTTTAATAATATAAGTTTTTATGACTATGTGTCTTTCGGTGTGCACTGTTTTGGCTGTATTACATAGATTACAATACGTAGAGATTTTAGGATGCTTCATTCATTGAATAACCTGGATTCACTGAGATCCTACTTTGTGCCATATACTGTGCTACTGGCTAGGGATATGACCTTAGAAATCCCTGCCCTCAAGGAGTTAATTCAGATGAGGAAAATAAAATGAGTAAGTAAATAAAATAATGTCAGACAATGATAGGTGCTATGAATAAAATAAAACAGAAGGAGAGTGATGGAGGAGGTGGGATAAGCTGAGAGTTAAACAGAGACCTGGAAAAGTGAGGAAGGGGAGGAATATCTCCAGCAGAGGGAATGGAACGTGCAAATGCTCCGACGCAGGACATGCTTGGTGTGTTTTAGGATCCCCAAGGAGGACAGTATGACAGAAAACGTTTAGGGAGAAGTGGATGGAGGGGACTGGAGAGGTGTGTAGGAGCCAGATCATGTGCATCAGTATAAGCCATGGCAGAGATTTTGGATATCATTATAGGCATGATAGGAAGCTATTAGAGGATTTTGAGCGTGGGAATGATGTGATCTAACTTATGGTTATTGATTGATTGGTTGACAGCTTTATTGAGGTATATAAAACTCACCAGTTTTAAATGAACAGTGTCATGAATTTTGTCAAATATATACAGTGGTGTAAACATAATCAATATATACAGAACATTTCCATACCTCAGAAAGTTTCCTTGTGCCCATTGCAGTCAATCCCTGTTCCCACCCCCAGGCTCAGGCAACCACTGATCTGCTTTCAATGACTATAGTTTTACATTTTCTAAAATTTTAAAGGAACAGATCATACAGTCTTTTGCGTCTGACTTCTTTCACTTAACAATACTTTTGAGATTCATCTATGTTATGTAATGTTATGTAGTTTGTTCTTTTTAGTACTGAGAAACATTTCATTGTATGGGTATACCACAATATATTTATTCACTTACCAGTTGATGGTGATTTCAGGTTTTTGGCTGTTATGAATAAAGCTTCTCTGAACAGTAATGTACAAGTCTTTTTTTTTTTTTTTGCGGTACGCGGGCCTCTCACTGTTGTGGCTTCTGCCGTTGCGGAGCACAGGCTCCGGACGCGCAGGCTCAGCGGCCATGGCTCACAGGCCTAGCCGCTCCGTGGCACGTGGGATCTTCCAGGACCGGGGCACGAACCCGTGTCCCCTGCATCGGCAGGTGGACTCCCAACCACTGCGCCACCAGGGAAGCCCTGTACAAGTCTTTGTGTGGACATTTATTTTCATTTCTCATAGGAGAATTTGTACAAGGGGTAATATTGCTGGGTCACGTAGTAAGTGTATACTTAAACTGCTGAACTGTTTTCCAAAGTGACTGCATCTTTTTGCTTTCCCACCAGCTATATGTGAGATTTCTAGTTGTTCTATATCCTAACACTTTGTATGTCTTTCTAATTCTAGTCATACTAGTGGGTGTTGGTATTTCATGCTTTTACTTTGCATTTCCCTAATGACTAATTATGTTGAGGATCTTTTTATGTGCTTATTTGCCATTCATATATCTTCTCTGGTAAAGTGTCTGTTCAAATATTTTGTCCATTATTTTACTGGTTGTTTCATTCTTATTAAAAGTTCTGAGTGTACTTTGTATATTCTGATGTAAGTCCTTTATCAGTCGTGTGATTTGCAAATGTTTTCTCCAGTCTGTGAATTGCCTTTTTATTTTCTTTACAGTGCCTCTCAAAACAACCAAAATTTTTAACTTTTAAATGTAGAGGAAGTACAATTTATTGTTTTTTTTTATTTTATGTTTTGTGCTCTTTATGTTCTAAGAAATATTTGCCTACCCCAAGGTCACAGAGATTTTCTGCTATGTTTTCTTTTAGAAGTTTTATAGTTTTAGCTTTGGTGTTTAGACCTATGATCCAGTTTGTGTCAGTTTTTTGTGTGTATGACATGAGGTACGGGTTGAGGTTATTTTCCGCTTTTCCTTCCCTCACCTCCCCACCCTCCTCCCTCCCCCATCCCTCCCCACCGTCCTCCTTCACCTTCTTCTTCACATGGGGAAATCCAATTGTTCCACCAGTGAAAAAGACTATTTTTCTCCATTGAAATACTTTCACATCTTTGTCAGAAATGAACTGAGGACATATGTGAGCTCTTTCTGGACTCTCGATTGTATTCCACTGATTTATGTGCCTATTCTTATGCCATTGAAACAATGTCCTGATTACTATAATTTTATAATAAGTTTTGAAATCAGGGATTGTAGGTCCTACAATTTTTTTCTTTTTCAAAGTTGTTTTGGCTAATTTGGGTCCTTTGCATTTTCATATATAAAATCAAGCTGATTTTAGAATCAGCTTGCCTAGATTTGTGTTAAAAAAAACCATATTTTACTGGGACTGCTTTGAGTATATAGATAAATTTGGGGAGAATTTATATTTTAACACTATTGTTTCTTCTGATCAATGAATATGACATAATTTGTCATCTAGTTTGGTCTTCTTTACTTTCTCTAATGTTTTACAGTTTTCTCTACATAGATATATTAAACATATTTTGTTAAATTTACCTATAAGTTTTCATCTTTTTGTTGTTATTGTATTATATTGCTTTTTGTTTCAATTCCCAATTATTCATTTCTAGTGTATAGAAGAACAATTGTTTTTTGTATATTGGACCTGTATCCTGCAACTTTGATAAGCTCACTTATTTAGTGACAGTTTGGGGTAGATTCCTTGGGATTATCTACATAGGTAATCATGTCATCTTACAAAGACAGTTTTACTTCTTTCTCTTAAATATGTATGAATTTTATTTGTTTTCCTTTGTACTGGCTAGGAACTCCAGGAAAATTTAGAACAGAAATATACAAACAGATGTCATTGCCTTATTCCTGATATGTGGAGAATGTGTTTAGTTTTTTCCATTGAATCCTATGCTAGCTCTGGGTATTTCCACTGAGCCTCCCTTTTGTCTAGTTTGCTGAGTATAATGGATCAAATGTTTACATCCTCCCCCCACCCATTCATATGTTGAAATCCTAACCCCCAATGAAATGGTATTAGGAGAAGTGATTAAATCATGAGGGCAGATCCCTCATAGATGGGATTAGTGCCCTTATAAATGAGACCCTAGAGAGCTGCCTTTCCCCTTTCACCATATTAAAACACAGGGAGAAGAAGGTCGCCTATGAACCAGGAAACCCTCAGCAGATGCTAAATCTACTCATGCCTTGATCTTGGACTTCCCACCCTCCAGAACTGTGAGAAATAAATGTTTGTTGTTTAAGCCACCTAGTCAATGGTATTCTGTTATAGCAGTTCAAATGGTCTAAGGCACTGAGGGTATTTAAAAAAAAAATCATAAATGGGTATTGAATTTGGTCAAATCTTTCTAGGCACCTATTGAATTTATAATATGGTTCTATTTTTGTGTGTTAATATGGATTATATTGATTAATTTTCAGACGTTAAACCAACATTACAGTTTTGGAAATATCCCACTTGAACATGATAGATTATTCTTTTTAAATATTGCTGTATCTGATTTGCTAACTTTTTAAAATTAAGATTTTATTTTTTTAAGCAATTTAAGGTTCATACCAAAGTTGAGGGGAAGATACAGAGATTTCCCATATACCCCTTACCCTAAACATGCACAGCCTTCCCCATTATCAGCATCCCTCATCAGAGTGGTACATTTGTTACAGTTGATGAATCCAGATTGACACGTGGTAATCACCTAAAGTCCCTAGTTTACCTTAGGTTTCGTTCTTGGTATTGTACATACTATGGGTTTGGACAAATGTGTACTGATATATATCCATCATTATGCTATTATACAGAGTATTTTCAGTGCCCTATAAACCCTCTGTGTGTTACCTATTCATCCCCCCCCCCCCCCCGCCAACCCCCTGCCCTTGGCTCCAGCTCATAACAACCACTGATCTCTTTACTGTCTCCATAGTTTTGCCTTTTTCGGAATGTCATATAGTTGGAATTATACAGTGTATAGCATTTTGAGATTGGCTCCTTTCATTTAGTAATAAGCATTTAAGCTTCTGCCATGTATTTTCATGACTTGATAACTCATTTCTTTTTAGTGCTGAATAATATTCTATTGTCTGGATGTACCACAGTTTATTTATTCATTTACCTAATGAAGAACATCTTGGTTGCTTCCAACTTTTGGCAATTATGAAAAAAACTTGATAAACATCGAACTCCAGTGTTTTGTGTGGACATAAGTTTTCAACTCCCTTGGGTAAATATCAAGTTTGATTGCTAGATCATATGATAAGAGTATATTTAGTTTTATAAGAAACCGTCAAAGTGGCAGTACCATTTTGCATTCTCACCAGGAGTGTATGAGAGTTCCTGTTGCTCCACATTCTAGCCAGCATTTGATGTTGTCAGTGTTTCAAGATATTGGCCATTCTAATAGGTGTGTAGTAGTATATTATTATTGTTTTTAATTTGCATTTCCTTGATGAAATATGATGCAGAGCATCTTTTCATATGCTTATTTTCCATCTGTTAATCTTATTTGGTAGGTGTCTGTTAAGGTCTTTGGGCCATTTTAAAAATCAGGTTGTTTGTTTTCTTATTGTTGAGTTTTAAGAGTTCTTTGCATATTTGGGGTAACAGTTCTTTACCAACGGTCTTTTGCAAATATTTTCTCCCAGTCTGTGGCTTGTCTTCTCATTTTCTTGGCCTTGTCTTTTACAGAGCAGAAGTTTATAATTTTTAATGAAGCCCAGCTTATCAATTATTTCTTTCATGGATCATGGCTTTTGTGTTGTATTTAAAAAGTCATCGCCATACCCAAGGTCATCTAGGATTTCCCCCAATGTTATATTCTAAGAGTTTTATAGTTTTGTGTTTTCCATTTAGGTTTGTGATTTCATTTTCAGTGAATTTTTGTGACGGGTGCAAGGTCTATGTCTAAATTCATTTTTTTTTTTTTTGTATGTGGATGTCCAGTTGTTCTAGCACCATTTGTTGAAAAGACTGTTGTTCCTCCATTGCATTGCTTTTGCTTCTTTGTCAAAGATCACTTAATTATATTTATGTGGGTCTATTTTTGGGATCCCTGTTATATTCCATTGAGCTATTTGTCTGTTCTTTCACCAGTACCACACTGTCTTGATTACTATAGTTTTAGGTAGTGTCAGTCTTCTAACATTATTCTTCTCCTTCAATATTTTGTTGGCTATTCTGGGTATTTTGACTCTCCATAGGAACTTTAGAATCATTTTGCTTATATCCATAAAATAACTTGCTGGGATTTGCCTGGGATTGCATTGAATCTATAGATCAAGTTTTGAAGAACTGACATCTTGACAATATTGAGGCTTCTTATCCATAAACATGAAATAACTATTTATTTAGTTCTTCGATTTTATTTATCAGAGTTTTGCAGTTTCTCTCATATAGATCTTATACATGTTTTGTTAGATTTATACCTAAGTTTTCATTTTGGGGCTGCTAATGTGTAATTCTTTTTTATAATTTCAAATTCCACTTGCTCGTTGCTGGTATATAGGAAAATGATTTACTTTTGTATATTAACTTTGTATCCTGCAACCTTGCTTTAATCAGTTATTAGTTCCAGGAGCTTCTGTTTTTTTGTTTTGTTTTGTTTTGTCAGTTCTTTCAGGTTTTCTACATAGATGATCATGTCATCTGTGAACAAACACAGTTTTCTGTTTTCCTTCCCAATCTGTATACCTTTTATTTCCTTTTCTTGTCTTATTGGATTAGCTAGAACCTCCAGTACAATGTTGAAATAGAGTGGTTGCTAACATTTTTTAAAGGATTTTTGTGTCTATGTTTATGAAGAATATGAATCTGTGGTATTTTTTCTTGTAATTTCTTTGGTAGGTTTTGTTTTCGGGTAACATTGGCCTCCTAAAATAAGCCTGGATGTGTTTGCCCTTCTATTTTCTGAAAGAGTTTGTGTAGACTTGGCATTATTTCTTCCTTACATATTTGACAGAACCCTCAGTAAGTTTAATAGGTATAGAGCTATTCAGATTATCTATTTCTTCTTGAATGAGCTTTTAAAAAATATCTTTAATGGAATTTTTCCTTTCATCTAAGATATATAGAATTTGTTCATAATACTTCATTATGTTTGAAGAATGTGTAGATATATTCTGTCTTTCATTTCTGTTGTAGGCCTATTTGTCTTCTCTCTTTATTTCTGGATTGTCTGGCTAGGGATTTATCAGTTTAATTGATCTTTTCAAAAAGCCAGCCCTTGATTTTATTTTCTCAATTTTCCCCCTTGTTTTTTTTTGTTTTTTGTTTTTTTTTGGCTGTGCCACGTGGCATGTGGTATCTTAGTTCCCCGACCAGGGATTGAACCCCTGCCCACTGCAGTGGGATGGCAGTCTTAACCGCTGGACCACAGGGGAAGTCCCCATCGCCCTTGTTTTAGTTTATGATTTCTACTGTTACATTGATAATTTTCTTCCTCTGCTTACTTTGAGTTTGACTTTCTCTTCTTTTTCTAGTTTATTAAGGTAGAATCTTAGATTATTAATTTGATACTCTTATTTTCTAATTTAAGCATTTAATATTATACATTTTCCTCTGACTCTTGTTTTAGCAGCATCTCACAGATTTTTGATATGTTGTGTTTTAACATTTGTTTCTTTCAGAATATTCTGTATTGACTGAAAAGCAAAATTGATCTTGACCAATTTGCTCAACTTAAAAAAAACAGGGGTCCTTGAAAACTTCTCACATTTACCACCTAGGAACAAAATAATCAATGATCAACAACAAGGTCCTACTGTATTGCACAGGGTACTATGTTCAATATCCTGTGAGAAACCATAATGGAAAAGAGTATAAAAAAAGAAGCTATATGTATGTGTAACTGAATCACTTTGCTGTACAGCAGAAATAAATACAACATTGTGAATCAACTATACTTCAATAAAAAATCAATGATCAATACAAATCAACCATTTCTTTTGTAAGCCCAAAATTTACAGCCAGAATTTTTGGTAAATGCTATGTTTTGTACTCCATGGCTGAAACTGATATCTAGTACTTTGAACTAGAATAATCTTTCAGCTTTTGAACATAATGATGACAATAATAAAGAGGATATTTCTGAAATACGGACATATGTTACCCCTAATTATGGTAAAAGTGATGGTGGTAGAAGGGAGAAAGGCATTAACATTTAGCAAGCATCTGTTATATGTCCAGATCTGGGCTAGGACACATTATCTCGTTTAGTCATTTCAATAATTCTGTGAGGTAGGTATTTAGAGATAAGGAAACTGAGGCTCAGAGGGTTGAAATTACATTTCTAAGATTATATGTAATTCATTCTCAGGGTGGTGTGATTTCAGAGAGTAGCTTTTTTTTTTTTTTTTGCCACACCACGTGGCATGTGGGATCTTAGTTGCCCAACCAGGATTCGAACCTGAGTCCCCTGCATTGGAAGCACAGATTCTTAACCACTGGACTGCCAGGGAAGTCCTGAGACTAGTCTTTTTAATACTAAAGTGGAATATAGAAACAGTAAAAGAAAACAGAACAAAATTAAGCATTTTTGTAGCAATTTTATGTGATAACCTCCTGAAGTAGCTCATGATATAGCTATTCACAGGTTAGTAAAGAGGTCTTTGTTCAAAGTCTTCTTGTCTTAACCACTGCCTTGCTACTAATGTATTATGTTCTGTTCTAGCACTTGGCTTCTCCCTCCCTTCTTTGCCACATAAGTTTTATCCTTCATGCATTTAGAGAAAGCAGAAAAATAACCTGAACTATCTAACACTTCAAAAATAAAGAGGTTTATTCATTGTAACCACAAAGATATTGATTGGCACAGAATACTGTATTTGTCTGCTGGAAGTCAGATCCCAGTTTTGCTCAGTAGGCTATCAGAGGTTCCCGAACTCCTTTTCTTCTGTCTCAGCTGCATGTTTATCTTAGGGCTAGTATATAACTTCCAGGGAAAGAGAAATTACCGGGTGGAACTTTGTGGTTTCTGTGACATGGCATCTACTTTCTCTGGGTAAAATAACAGGGAAGTGAAACCAGTATGAGAATTCAAACTTGCAGAGGACAGTTTTATCATCCATACATCTATTTACTCATTTAACCTTTACTAAATAAAAATTAATTGAATGCCTGCTATGTACTAAGTGTTAAAAATCAGCAAATGACAAAACAGAGGAAACACCTGCCTTCCTTAAGCTTATTTCTTTTTTTTTTTTTTTGCGGTACGCGGGCCTCTCACTGTGGTGGCCTCTCCCGTTGCGGAGCACAGGCTCCAGACGCGCAGGCTCAGTGGCCATGGCTCACGGGCCCAGCCGCTCCACGGCATGTGGGATCTTCCCGGACCGGGGCATGAACCCGTGTCCCCTGCATCGACAGGCGGACTCCCAACCACTGCGCCACCAGGGAAGCCCCCTTAAGCTTATTTCTAATAGGTTATAATAAATAGAGGATATTGAGGACTAAAGTTATGCTAGGAATTATTCCAAGTGCTTTACATACATTACCTCACTATTGATATTCCACATTGGAGAAGAAATTGAGGGTGAGAAAAGTTAAGTAACTTACCCAAGGTCACGTAGCTGGAAAGAGCAGAGCTGGGATGTTCTCACATTGTATATACTCAGCGCCATCATTAACATTGATAAAATAAAGGGAAATAAAGGTGAGTCAGACATAGATCCTTCAAGAAGTTCACCAACTAGGAGAAGGGATAAGCTAAATCAACAACTATGGCACATAGAAATAAGTGTCATTAGAAAGGTGCAGAAAGAAGTAAAATTTAAGTGTAGAAGGGGAAAGAAGCATGTAATGTGAAGTTTTCAGGGAGACTGTCATGGAAGATGCTGTGTTTGATTTGGGTTTGAGCACATAGAAATGAAGAATGAAGTAAATGAAGGAAAGTCAAGTCAAGGCACAGAAATCGGAAAGCACATTGAGAGCATATACATCAGTTTGACTAAAGCATAGGATACATGAAATACTAAGGGTGTAAAGATGAATAGAGCTGAAGAAGTCCTAGACAAAATGTTGGCAAATTGTGAGCAACAGTGTAGTGAAGATATTACCACTGCCTCACTGTAAGAACCTGTTCTTTAAGCATTTGAAAATGCATCATGTAACCATAGCAGATTTCCAAAACATAGTTCAAGAAAGTCCATATCTATTTCAGACGGAAAAAACAAACAAAAACTCCTGTAAGTAATGTAGGTATATGATACAGTCCTATAGAATATTTACCCTAAATGAATAGCAAACATGAAACAGGTAGTGAAGTACTAAAACACAGGTTTCTCATTTTTTAAACATTTTTTTGCACTCAGATGTACTTGAATGATACAACAAATTTTGCTGATGTTACATCACTCTGCAGTGATTCTAAATTGCAACTGACAGCACTTCAAGAACAGCTTATCAAAATCTCACAGGGAGAGGAGTATGATAGCTCTACTTCCATGTCCCTTGTACCGAGAGTTTATTACACAGCCCCCTAATGGCCAGGTCCCTTTGGTTGAGAAACATTGCAGTTATCCCGATAAATAAGGGGTACTAAAAAAATGCCCACTGTCATCACTCTTATTTCACATTGTTTGAGAAGTTCTAGCTGATGCAATAAGAAAAGAAAAAAGGTATGAATATTAGCAAAGAATAGACATAAAGATTTTTGGAAAAATCCAAGTGAACCAACTAAAAACACCACTCAATACAAAGATTCAATAAAAGTTCATTTATAAAATAATATTTAAAAATAGATTTCATATGTACCAGAAAAAAAATGTAGTGAGACAGATACCATTTGTAAGAGCAAGAAAAACTTTAAAGGACTAGAAATAATACTAACAAGAGTAATTTTGCACGCCTTGTATTTGAATAAATCTATAAAACTTTACTGAGGAACATACAAGAAGTCTCAAATAAACGGAAATGGAACAGTAGTCATGTTCCTGGATGAGAAGATTTAATAGGAAATGATGTCAATTCTTTCCAGTTTAATCTGCAAATTTAAACAGTTCAAATAAAAAAAACACTAAAGAGAGTTTTCTTTCTGAAACTTAGACTAAGTTATTTTACAATTCACATGGAAGATTATATGTAGGAAGACACTAGGAAAATTTTGAAAAATATGAACAGGAATGATGAAATTTCCCTTTTAGGCTGCTATAGGCTGAATATTTGTATCTTCTCAAAATTCATACATTGAAATCCTAACCCCCATTTTGATGGTGTTAGGAGGTGGGACATGTGGGAGGTAATCAGGCCTTGGGGACAGAGCCCTTATAAATGGGATTAGCACCCTTATAAAAGAGACCCCAGAGAGCTCCCTTGCCCCTTCTGCCCTGTGAAGATACAGCAAAAATGTGACCATCTATGAACCAGGAAGCAGCAGTTAAAACCACACTTACCCTTTCTGGATGACCTGACATTTTTATCCTAGCTCCATGACTGACACTGCCAAATGGCCTTAGTACCCTGACTAATGTTGCCTGTCTCAGTGGTTTTCAAATGCTGGTGTTGGCTTTGAAGGAATTTTTACTCATTTGTGGAAAAATGAGAGAAGTAGGGAAAATAGAGTGGTCTTCATGATCCAAAGCAAAAAAAATTAACCTTTTACTGAGATTTTGTTCATCTTAGATTTTAGTGTTTAAAATGATTTTCTGTGAAATGATGGATATGGTATTTAGATGTTTATTTTTATTATTAAATATTAATATACTAAGTTGAAAAAATAGAAAGTTGATAGCTTGGTGTTAGTGCCTCTAACTTAATTTTTTGTTTATTTTAATGGCACACATAAACACACAACTTCCAAGTCTATGTGCCACTGGTCTATGCTTTGATCCATCTTGAAGTGGGTCAGAGAATCAAGGAATCTCAGAATTTTATGAATCTTAGCAACCAAGTATAACCTCTCTGCTAGGTTATCTTCTTAACGGCTCTGACAAAGGACATTGGGCTCCCTCCAAGGAAGGGATCATTGATTTTCACAAAGGATTCTATTCCATTTCTAGACAGTTCCAATTGGAACATTTTCCTGTGGGACAGCAAAAAACATGATTTTTTTTTTTCTTTTCCAAAATACAGCCTTTCAGATACTTAAAGACAGCAGCCATATCCTGCCAAAAGCTTGTCTTCTCCCTGTTATATCACATCCCCTTCCTGTTTGCTCAGCCAACGGCCACCTGTCAGTGGTAGTTTCTATTGATACAAATACCAACAACCTTGGGTTACTTGATGATCACATTATATACTTTTTGCATATCAAACTTGTAAAATTTAAGCAGCTTAAGCTTATGTTTTTATCCGCAGTGACTGCTGCTGTTTAGCTAGGTATTCTCCATGTCTATTTATGAGAAGCTGACTTTTTGAACCTATTGAAAACATTATATTTATCCTTGTCAGGTTGATAGTTGCCTATATTTTATTCAGTTATCTGACTACTCTCCTAACTTTTTGTCATTTACAAATTTTGATTGGCATGTTAGATACATCTATATAAGATTATGAGAAAAAGATTAAATAGGTTAGGGCTGAGGACAGAGCCCTATTACTAAATATGACCATAAACTCCAGAATTTCTTATCATGGTCCCAATTACAAATGTTGTCTTCTATTATCTTCAGTTATTGGTACAACAAATAGTCAATGGACCTATAGGATTCCACTAGAGATTTTTTTTTGTCTATTAGTCATTATCACTTTTAATATAGATGTTCAGCAAATTCCCACATTTTCCTGATTGCAGACATATCACAATATAGTTTGTCAAACACCTGACTGAAAATAAGATATAGCTGTCTACTGACAACTCAGTGAAAAAAATGGCCGTTAGATTTGTTTGGCAAGATATGTCCTAATGGGACCTGGCCATTATTGCTTATTTTCTAAGCTTTCAAAACCACTGATTTAATAGTTATTGTTTTGTTAGTGGTTGAAGAAACTAGCCTCAGAGTCTAGATCTACCTCTGCCTTTTTTGGAAAACCAACACATCATTCATTCATTCATTTATTAATATTTAACAGATATGTATTGAGTGTCGGTTATATGTCAGACACAGTTCTTGGTGCTAGCAATACAAGAGTTACCTTTACATGCATTCGTCTTGTCTTTAAGCACCTTTCCTTTAATTAATTTTTTTTCATGATTTCTCAAAAAATCACTGGCATAAAGTAGTTGTGGCCTCTCCCGTTGCGGAGCACAGGCTCTGGATGCACAGGCTCAGCGGCCATGGCCCATGGGCCCAGCCGCTCCGCGGCATGTGGGATCTTCCCAGACCGGGGCACGAACCCACGTCCCCTGCATCGACAGGCGGACTCTCAACTACTGCGCCACCAGGGAAGCCCTGGAAACTTTTAATATCTTACTCTGCTTAGCAGCTTTGATACCTCTGGTATCTTAGATTCATATTTTTTCTTCCACCTTCTTCCTTCCCTTTTCATCCTTTCTCCTTTATCTTCCCTTAATACCTTCAGGCTTGTAGACTCCCTTCTCAAAGAAAAAATAGCCCGGTGAACAGGGCTATTTCAGTTGATTTTGCTGGAGCTGACAAATGCTCTCTAGGGATTGTACACTTGTTGGCAGTTGCGGGGCTGGGGCTGGGATTAAATATTGGAAGTCCCAGACACTACTTATTATTTATTTATTCTTTATTTGGTCTGTATAGAAGAAAAAAGGTAGAAAGGGAATGGAGATAGTCTTATGAATGGATAGGGCCAAAGCTGATGAAGCCAGAATAATCTCTCCCCATTAATTCTTAGCATAGTCAACCATCTCCCCTGGTTCTCTACAATGCAAGCTCTTTAACTATCACTTAACGGGATAAACATTTTCCTCCCTTCAGTAGTGTGTGGCAAGGAATAATAGTGATATACAATACTTGAATCCAAGCAATTAACTCCACAGCATTTTATAAAAATGCAATTATTCTCTAAGTAGGAACTCTAGGGCCACTGGTGGAAGAGGTGGGCTTTGCATACTTGTACATGCGTCTGTCTTAAATGGGATGAAGGACTTTTTCTGTTTGTTCCATAACCTGGGCACATTGAACAAGTAAGGTTAGGGTTGATTTTCGCTTTGGGTGCTTGTGATCAGAGCCACACATTTCCAGTGAAGATTTTGGCATGAATAGCTCATCATGGTGAATTTCAGTAACATTTGCAACTTTCTGAAAAAGGAAAAACATGCTGCTTTTCTAGAAGCTTTTTTTTTCAGTTTTACTCCCAGGTCCTCAACCTTCTCACTGGAATAAAATCCACATCTGTGTGTGTGCATATGCACACACACACACACACACACACACACACACACACAGATACAGACACACACCCTAGAGCTGTTGGGCTTGGAGAACATCATTAATAATGTAACCAAGTCTGGGTGCTTTTTAAAAGTCTATTTCTTGCTTATAAATAAATGGTAATTTGTTTAAAAGCATCATTACACACAGTGTTCAGCCAGATCCCATACATTCGATTATTTTAAATAAATGGACCATAAATGGAACAAGTTCTTTCTAATTTACAAATGATAGGAAACATTTTTCAAGAAAAAAAAAAGGAAAAAGTGTAAAATTTGTTCTTAACTACATCTCATTAATGTGGAACTGTTCAATGACCTGTAAAGATTAAAGAATTAGTGAATTGGTAGAATTATCAGAATGAAAAATCTGTATAATTTTGGTTTCAATTTAAAAATCTACTAAACAGTCTAGCGACTTTAGTCTCAGATATTACTTTTTAATATCAGTTCCTACAAATGCAGTGGCATTGGGATTACAAATGAACTGAATGGAAAGCAACAAATAGTATGTTTAAATTCACAGCACAACAGAGGAGCTAAGTGGGAAGGACGAATGCCTTGTGGGGGGAAGGATGGGTTATGTTTTTTCCAATAAAACAACTGAAGACATTTAATTAAGTGACCACTCTGCTAAGTGGAACAAAAATTAATAGACATAAATGCATTTATGTCCAGGCAGTGGTGCCTTAATTAAGAAGGCTTCAAATGGAGAACCAGAGACAGAGCTATTGATATTTAACCAGCATCTTTAGAGCATCTTCTTTTTCTTAAAATTTTTCCAGCAATCACAAGTAGGAGAAGGGGCAGCAGGCAGGGAGTGGGGAAGGTCTGACACATTGGTTATAACTTAAAAGATGTAGCCATCCCAGGTGATGAGAGTCTGCTCATAGGTAAGGTGTGGCTTAAGTACCCCCTTCTCCATCCCTTCCTCACCTGCCCACATCAACCTCTTTACCTCATTATGACTCATCCCTATCAGCAAGGGATGGCTCTCTTCTGAGGTATGCCCAGGAGTCCTTTTCTGCTGGGAATCCACTTAAACTTTTTTTTTTTAACCTTTCCTGCTGGACTATAATCCTTCTGAGGTAATACATTATTTTTAAGGTCCCTTCATGAGCCTCATCATACTAAGCTCAGGGTAGAAGTACAACGAATGTTTTTAATCTGGGATTCCAGACACACTGCAGAACTTCGCAGAGGCAATCTGTGCTTGGGCCCTAGCCTCCTGCTCAGGAAAAGAAGGACTGGGAGGGGATTCCTGAGGGAGACGATTGGAACATACCATAGGAGGCTGGTGTAGACTGCCTGGCTTTCTGCAGGAGTCAGGACCAAGGGAAGCTTGTCACTCTCAGGAAGTCCAGTGACCTGGTGCCATAAAACTGGATACGTGTCTGAAGAACTAGGTGCTGTAACTGTGGAGAGTTACGTCTTTGCCCACCCTCCTGCCAGCTGGAATCAGCAAGATTGTAGTGCTTGCTGCTGGAAGGATGTCCAGTGGCTTTCCCTAAGGGCTCAGGTGACTGTGCAGTTCGGGAGACAAGAAACATTGCACCCCAAGCTCCTACTCCTTGACCCCCCCCCCCCACCAGGTGCCCTGAGAAATAGATGAGAGGTGGACAGGTTGCTAGGGCTCTGCTTGAACTGTGCGTACTTTGTGGGAAGGATTCTTCCGTCTGCTGAAGGGAAAGAAAGAATGTAGACCCTTTGCTTTGACAGTGACTCTTGGGAACTCTTTTTTCCCCCATCTTTGTTGAGGTATGGTTGACAAAAATTATATAGATTTAAGGTGTACAACTTGATGTTTTGACCTCTTCCTACACACGATGGATCATAGGACCATATAGGGCAGATAAGGGAATCCCAGAGCTTGGATCTTCACATTCACACTCATAAGCTGAACAAACAATTGCTCTCTGCCAGGTACCATGGCAGGCACTGGGGAGTACCCACAGACAAGTCAGACAAGGTTTCTGCCCTCAGGGAGGTCAAAATCAAAAGAAAGTTCGGACAATTATAAAATCTAATCATGAAAGTCTTAGTCAGCAGCCCAGGAGTTTGGGTTGGTTGGGACTTCCTTCCTTCTAGCCTCCTTGAAACAAACCTAACCCCTTTGGATGTGAGATTTGCAGCCAGCACAAAGCCACCACTGCCATTACCAGGCATTCAGGATTCGGCTGGCTCACTCTTCACCACTCACTTTTGGCTGGTGCTTTAGCCTTGCCACTAATTATTCTCCTAATTTCCTTGACTATACCTTTTGCCAGGGCAGCAGCCCAGAAACTATCTCTTGGACACCTTTCACCTGTGCTGGATATTTTCCACTGCCCCTCAGTCTACTCACTCTCCTTCCACTCTGCAGGTAGACCTCAGAGATACTGTGGGTTTGGTTCCAGACCACTGTAATAAAGCAAATACTGCAGTAAAGTGAGTCACACAAATTTTTTGGTTTACCAGTGCATATAAAAGTTATGTTTAGGGCTTCCCTGGTGGCGCAGTGGTTGGGAGTCCGCCTGCCGATGCAGGGGACACGGGTTCGTGCCCCGGTCCGGGAAGATCCCACATGCCGCGGAGCGGCTGGGCCCGTGGGCCATGGCCGCTGAGCCTGCGTGTCCGGAGCCTGTGCGCTGCAATGGGAGAGGCCGCAACAGTGAGAGGCCCGCGTACCGCCAAAAAAAAAAAAAAAGTTATGTTTACACTATACTGTAGTGAATAGTAAGAGTGCAATAGTATTATGTCGAAAAAAAAATGTACATACCTTAATTAAAAAAATACTTGATCGCTGAAAAATGATAACCATCATCTAATAATGCAGGATTGCCACAAACCTTTAATTTGTAAAAAATGCAAATATCTTCAAAGCACAATTAAAGCGAAGCACTATAAAAGGAGGTATGCCGGTACTCCTTTCTCTGGGAATCTGACCCATCAGAGATGCCTCAGTGGACCCTTCGCTCCTGGAGGAAAGAATGAGTTTGGGAGGAAAATGGGTCGGTGCGGGGCATTGTTCTCTGCTCCTTTCCTTCTGGATTACTGTGAGTGGGCTGTTTACCACAGCTCTTCTCAGAAGTCCCTCTCCACACAGCTTTTTGGTTAATCATTCCCTTCCCTTCCCCTTCTAGCCCAGAGGTGATAGCGGCTCCCAACTGCAGTAGTTCTAGAGTATTGCAGTCTCCTTTCCTTAAACCTTGCACACACCCTTACAAATAGTTCTTTTGTTAAACTCTCTAAATTACCAGGTCAAATGTGCTATCTCTTTGTCAGGTCCCTCACTGAGGCCACTCTTCCCACTTCATGTCCTTTGGTAATTTTTCTCCAGCCTTACAAACCATGACTATGATTAAGAGGGTCACTGCTTGGACCCTGGATCCCCACGTTGTATCTCATGAGAATAGCCAGTGGCTTGCAGTTCACTTGGCGTTGTCCATTTTAACAAGATGAATAGGCCAGGAATGCTGCTAATATCCCACAATGCCCAGGATAACCCCTCCAATAAAGAATTATCTGACCCAAAATGTCAATAGAACAGAGTTTGAAAACCCCTGATCTATTGCACCGTTTCTGCTTGAGGAATTGGAAGAACTTATAGGGGTGTTTTGAGGGATTGATGTGTAAGGTTCCAGGACTCAGAGTATTCTGGATGAACACTTTTCTAAGAGAGACAGAGCAGGAGTCTGAGGAAGTGGCATTGAGTGTTCGACCTGAGAGATGAAGGCCCTGGGCACTGAATGTTCGTGCCACCCAGAGCTGCTTTGGTTGGGGGGCCAAAGCCTGGAGCCCAGGCTGAAACATGCTAGCCTGCTCCCTGCACACTCCTTGGCCTCTATGTACCACTTCCTTCTCATGTTCATTCGAGGTTGGAACTTGAGTCCATCTGACTGCCAAGCCCACATTCCTCCTAACTTAGCCTGCCCACTCACGAGGCAAAGGGAAAAGAATTTTGAAGAGTGTGTAAAGATGTTGAGTTTTTGTTAATCAGGGAATAGAAATTCCAGACAAAAGAAAAAAGATCTGGGGAGAAGAAGGTCATTGGAAGATCTAGAAAGAAGAGAGGAAACAAAGATGTCTTGGGCTGTAATCAAACAGGCTGAGCAAAATGAGCATGATCAAGGCCTGTGGGGATGTAATACGTGGATGGAACTGATTTGCCTTGGTAACCCAAATTTGTAAAAGTTGATTTGACGTCACAGAAACTCTGCCCTTTCAGTAATGAAGATGTTGCTTTTTGAGAACTTCCTCCGTGTATCCCTAGCATCTGCCTGTCCCTGGAGAAAGAATCTTTATTAATCATGCCCAGGTGGTTTTTAAGGAGAGAGGATCGGAGGCTCAGGAAGAGTTGACCTAGAGGTCGACACAGAAGATGGTTGCACTGGAGGATATATCCACAGACGCATGGCTTCCTCCGAGTGTGCAAGGGCTTCCAACATCCTTTGAAATATGTCAGTGGTCTGTCTGTAATAATTGATGTGCACGGTCCCCCAATCAGGGACCAAAGTCCAATGCCAATTGTTTCTTTTACTTTTTAATGGATTCGAACTCCATACCCGAACTTAGAAAATCAAAGCACTTCTGGAAGATATTTATTAGCGGCCAAATTATAAAAACACATAGCAAACCTTTAGTTTGCATTACAAGTGTTAATATATGCAGAGCCCCGTGAATAGCTCATCTTTCTGCCTCTCTTGTATCTTAAATTTTTCATTACAAATTTCCAGGGCTTCAAAGTAGACTCTCACAGCCAGCGCCTTTTTTCTCCCTTGCATGACAAAGAGCTGTCAAAAACGGTTCCTGGGCTGGCTAGTTTCTTCCCCTTTTTTCTCTCATCTAAATGTCAAACAACTTAGCTTAAATAAAGCCCAGCATTCTTCGTCTGGTGCTTCTCAAAAGAAAAACACCACCACAGAAGGCATCTACAAAGCCCCTAATTAATGTTTCTCATTGATTTGGTTTTAGTGTGATGTATTTTATGAAAAAAATATGAATCCAGAAGGCACTCTCATTAAAATCATTAGCGGCTCAACATTGGCTGCGAACAGCCTGGTGCATGGTAGGGCTTAACAACCCAGACTCACAAAAACACACAGACACAGAAGCTACAACGTGCACCTGTGCATGCACATGACATACTTTCCAGGTCACGCAGGACACACCTGGGTGTGTACACATGCAAAATAGTGTGCAAGATATGCATAAGATACCTGCACACAATGCATTCATTGATCACTGATGCCCAAGTGTACATAAAGGTGCCTGACTGTTCATGGGGTGTACACGCAAGCACACCAATGGGCATGCATCTGATTACCCATGCACACCCAGAGTGCAGAATGCTGTATATACTCACAGAACATGTGCACACTGATTATATGCCCATGAATATTCGTGTTTTGGAAGGAGAAGGAAAGAGTTATGTTTCTTGGGATTATGTTTCTGGGAGATATCAAGAAACACTAGCCGGTGGTTTCCACATTGCTATATTGTCTCTTATTAAGACTTTTTTGGTCCTTTCTTTTTCAGTTGGCTTCCTAATACTGTGGGCCAAAGACATTAGGACATGCACCTGTCCACCTCTTCTGCTGAGACTTGCGTTTTCTTGGGATGGGCTTGTACATTTCTGGAGCTCTCTCTTCTGACTGGTTTCAAGACTCATGATGGGGGTGGAAAAGAGGAGAGAGGTTCTTGATCTTGATAGGGCAAGAAGGAGAACTCCATGCTTGGGAACTCCATGCTCAAAGGTGTAGACTTCTTAGATGGCAGCTATTACCAGTGGCGGTTTTGGGGTTGGCAAAACCTCACATTTCGTTTCCTTTCTAGAAGTCAGTTCTCAGCTAAACAAACCCTGTCTCCATCTCTCATCCTGTTTTTAAGGTGACCTTTGTTGTCTTCCAGGAGTGGAAATTTTGAAGGGGCTTCCATGATTTATAGAGGGACCTGGAGGACCTTCTCAATCTCACCTCTAGGACATGTGCGCTCTCTGCTCTCATTGTGGTTTGCATGGATCTACCCTTTTTGTCTTAACAGCCAGCAAGGGGTGGGGCTCGGGAGGAGGGGGCTGAGATTATCCCAAGCATTCCTCCTCCCAGGCTGGCCTAGCTGGCTAGAGTTGAGCCTTAGAATTTGGGGCCATAGCTATTACTGTTATCAAAGAGCATTTTTAGGGACTTCCCTGGTGGTCCAGTGGTTAAGATTCTGCCCTTCCAATGCAGGGGGCATGAATTCAATCCCTGGTTGGGGAACTAAGATTCTGCATGCCAAAAAAAAAAAATTTTTTTTTACTCTCAAGTTAAGATGCTTTGTTGTTGTTTTTTGTACACATACTTCTTTCATGGACTTTGCAGGGAGGAAGTTACTGAACCAAAGCATGGTTTATATATTTTCAGAGTCCAAGTGTCAAGATATTATCTCACCCTAAATGATACATGAAACTTGGACTAGATGGTGATAAATTGAACAGCAAATCCTCTGAAATGAGACTCCATGTTTTACCTTTCCCTAGGGTATTTTCCCTTAAGGCCATGGGGAACCCAGGCTTTCTTTCAAGGACTCTCTTCTCCCCACTCCTCCTGGGTGCTGGTGGGGCCATAACTGCCCCTCATACCCACATCTCCCTGCAAAGAAGTTGCTAACCTTAATGTAGAAAATATACGGGCGAGGGGCTCTGTTCAAGGAAAATATATAAGGTCAGAGCTCATGCAAATGCCCCCTTAACCTTCAACCTTCTCTTGAGCTTCCTGCCACCTCCTCACCTCTGTGACATGATCAATAGACTGGCATAGACGTCATTTCTCTCTTTCAGTCCCTTAAGGTGTGAATGACTGTGGGATCCCCAAGTTTTAGATTTGGAAGGAAGGAAGAAGACTGTGTTCAGTAGTAAGCCCTGTTCCATAATCCATTTTCACCAAACTCTGGGGCTTTGGGTTCTTGCTGGTCATTAACAATATAATTGATACTTTGCTTCTTATTTAACTAATGACCAGTGTATACCATCACTGAGAACCCCAGAAAGGAGTCGAAATGAGGACAACTTCAACCTAAGCATATATGAAACCAAACAACATTCAGTAGCGACCCATCGAGATAAAATAAGTAATGGCTACTTTAAGCATTAGAGATAGAGTGGGGGCAGGGGGAGTCATGCGCCAAAGCCTCTCCAAGTAATTAAAGAACCGTCTTCATGTTTTGCCATTTGTAAATGTAAATATTTAAAAATTTACAAAGTAAAATTTGGAATATTTACAAAGTAAATATTGGAATCTTAATACTTGCGTCCTCTCAGCTAAATGTCCTTCTATGGCTTTTGCTCAAATATTGAAAATACTTGTGTAAGTCCTAGTGCAAAACTGCCACTGGAGTGATTTATGAAGAGGCATAACCTGCTGCCTCCCTGAATTCATGCATCCACCATCACAGTTCATATCAATTTTGCTCTGGTCCCCATTAGCAATATTGTCAAAAAAAAAATCACAGAAAAATAACGACCCTGCAAGCCTAGAAATTTAGATCCGGATATGAGCAGTAAATCTGTATTAATTTAATAGTTAAAGTGCGTTAATGCTTTGTAATATTTTTTCTTTATAGAGAACACAATAGTGAGGTCATCTGTAATAAAGATGTTAATCCTGAGCCACCTGCTAGTTTGTTTTGCCTCTTGGGGCAAGAGGACGTTAATGGATGAAATATGGCCTCATGCTCCTTAAAATGGTGTTTTATGGCAACCTCTATGCAGGGCTATAAAACACTCACTCTGAGTGATAAAGAGTCTCAAGAAAGGATATACACTTTCCATCATGTCTGATCTGACATTAGCTTTGCTTAACTTATTCCCCGTCCACAGACATCCACTGAGCTGGGCAGCAAAGGGAGACCAGGAGCAGTCCCAGGGCTCAGAGAGTAGAATGAGTTGTCTGGCCTTCTGGACCAGTGCTTCTAGGGCTCAGGCCCCGGGGAAGATGTCCATTTTTCAATCTATTGCCTATTTTTCTCCTTGGCTCTTTGGTTTAGGAAAACGATCCAGTGTTCCATCACTGGGCAGGTTTTGTCACATGCACAAGAAAAAAAAAAAGTCATATCATTCACCTATCTCTGAAAGTATTTCCCTTTTCACATTGCGGAGAATACACTTTGTTTAAATTTCAGTGGTTTCTTTCCAGAATAAATAAGTCAAGCCCCATGTAGAGCCTTCTCATTCCCTTTTCAGTACTCAAATTTCTTTCTTTCTTTTGGTTTGGAACAGGTCACTGACATACACAGTGACCTATTCAGATAATGTCAATCTCCAGGTTGGAAATCTTTGTTATCTCCGTAGGACCCACAGAATTAAAGGTAATCAATTCACCTCGGCATTCAAGGTTCTTGGACCACAGCCCAGCGTAGTGTGGATGCAGGACACTTGCAGTTTGTCAAAGGGCAGGAATTCAAGGGCATGGCTTACATATCTGCCCTAGACACAGGTGGGAATTCTATCCTTGGTGTCTTTCCTAAGAGAACAGACTCCTAGTGGTCCTGGAGAGGGAAAGGCAGAGCTATCTAGAAGGTCAGTGTTAATGAACTCTCAGAGGGTTTGTTACACAGACTCACTCATCAGTAATTGGGGGGTAGCAGGACAGGGGGTACAGCCCTTAGGTAAAAGGATGAAGTATACATATTATGAAGTACCACAAGGAAGGACAAGTGATTCACATGCAAGTGAGAGGCAGGCACAGGAGGACAGTCTGCTCTCTACCTGAACATCCGCTCCCTGCTGAGAGCAGAGCATGGGAAACCCCTGCCAGCTGATATCTTGGCAGGATGCTTCTCAATGTTGGTGGTCTAGTAGAGTGAGAACAAAACAGTATAATATTTTTCAGAGGGGACTAATGGCTTGAGATCCACCTAGAGGCACAAGGCACTAGCACTGCCTCTAACTGTACTTACTTTCTGATTGGGACAGATTTGCAAGCACGATATAGTCCACAGTTACCGTATGCACATTTGGAACACCTAGGCTGGCCCAAGGTGGATTCAGGTTGCACATCTGTGGTCATATCCCCTCTGAATGGCTGAGGAATTCTATCTTTGTCCCAAGACCAACTCACTGGATGTGCACAGGTGAGAAACTACAGGTGGTGAAGAGTCTCATCTTAGTTCTCCTTACCTTTAATTTTAAAGTCTGTCATCAGCTGCGTTGGTGAGAACTTCTAAAAGAGTGTAACACAGGCCAGTGTGGACGCAGTTTTTCTCTCGAACTTTATTTATTTTAGCTACCATTTATTGTTTATCAACTTGCTAAGCCCATCAAAAATATTATCTCATTAATCCTGAAAATAATACTTTAAGTAAATTGCTATTGCTAAACTCTTTTTACCAAGGAGGAACACGAAGCCAAGGAGGTGACTGTAATCACCCAAGATCACAACTCTGTCAGTGACAGAGTTAGGATTCCATCATAAGTCCGCCTGATTCCCGCACCTGTGATTAGAACCGTTGACTGCACCACCCCCCACAGTGCCTTATTGCTTTGGTCCTGTGGTCAGTGATCAATGTGTTTGTTGAATGAATAGCATCAGTGACCATTTACAATCAGCACTGCCAGGTTAACACATCAGGTGGACTTCCATTTTTTTCTGTATTCATCTTTTCCAGGTCTGAATCCCTTGTGTGTCAGCTTTGAGGATTTGAAGGGCTTCCTGGAGAGATGTTGGCTTTCTTTTTGCCTCTTTTCTTTCTTCCTCTCCAAGGATCACAGCCTCTGGTGGCATTTGATTACATGTTCACTCCTAAATCTCGGCTTAGCTCCAGGCTTATTGTGATGGGATGGTTCTGTATTATTTTGCTAAGGGCCAGAGAGACCTGGGGTGTCCAGTGTCCATTTTATTAGCTCAGCCCTCCTGGCAACTACCAAGTAGAGACTGATTTCTGAAGTCCCTGGGCTGCTGAGTTTGGGGGAAAGGCCTGTGGGAATGAACACTTACTGAGTACTATTCTGTGTCAGATACTATGTTAAACTCTTAGCTATTAGCTTGATCTTCATCTTAAGCCTGTAAAATGAGTATTGTGCCTTTATTTTATGAGGAGGAAACTGAGGTTCAGAGAGGTTTAATCACCTGTCAGAGGTCACCTATAGCAATTGAGCAGTAGAGTTAATTTGATTTGACCTTAAAGCACATGTTTTTCACTATACCATGTAAGGAAATTTGGATAAGCAAGAAAGATAACTGGATGTGTCCAATGGAAAAATAATACGCATTATTTAGAGAACACTTGCTTGAGGTTTATCTGATTTTAGCTTTTCATTGCCCTTGAGATACTGTACAATGTAAGTGTAGATAAGTGATAGCATTGCAAAATAATTCTTGTCTATAGAGATGCAAATAAACTCTATCCAGTATAGGTTTACTTAACTCTCCCCCTTCAATCCCTCAAAAAAAAACATCAATTTGTAAATTCATTTCAGCATTCCTTTACTCCATATCAATTTATAGTTCTTTGATTTCTCCTTTGAACAGATTGTAGCATCTTTTCCAATTTTTTCTTTCATATATGTTCATTTTATATTTTTTATTTATGTATATATGAAAGTCATGATATTGCCTTTTTAAGAAAATTATCTTTTAATAGCCATGTGGCCAAAAGGCAGGCTTCAGGATAGGATGGCTACCCAACCAGCCCAGTCTCTGCCCAGTTGGATTTTGTAAATTTAGAGCAGACAAGGGGAATTAAGAGACAAGAATGTCTGTTGTCTCCATTGTCCAAGATGGGCTAGATAGCCTAGTTATTGATTAAAGGACTCACAAACCACTGCTATTTATAAATCCAGGCCTCCAAAGAGAATGTTTGTTTTTCCTGCTTTTGATTATTGAACATGAGATGCCAGTGTTGTTTCGCCAACATCGGCACAATAGGTCTCTAATGAAACTCACTGAGCTACTAATAATTAAACCGTCAGGCAGAAGTAACCAGTGCAGTGAGATATCAATTAACATTCTTCAATAATCACTCTTTTGTTTTGATTGTTTTAAGGAAAACTGTTTTTGATGTTATTTCTTCAATTTATCATACAGAACTTCTACCTCCGATGAAACTGAAGTCAGATATTTCCCAGTTCAAATCATTGTTCTTCCACTAACTACAGGATGAATCAGTTCACTTTTCTGAGACTGAATCCTTTAACATGGAAGGAGGAATTGATAATAATTACTTGGAAGAATTATTGTGAGGCTAAAATAGGGTGATATTAGTTTTAGAGCTGCATTTGTGCTTAGCATGTAGCAGAGGTTCAGCACTTTACTTAGTTTTCTTTTCTTCCTCCCCCTCTTTCTTTCCTTCCTCCTTTCTTCCCTTCCTCTCTTCCTTCTTTCATCTTCTAGTCTGTTTTCATAAGCCTATTAGTCTCATCAGAGATCCTTACAAGTATCTCAAACTGTGTATCCGTACTCTCATCTTTGTAATTACAAGTTAGCCAGGACCCCTGCCAAAGGGATGGGTCTAGACATCTATGGATGTGCCCAGGACTCTGACAACAGATGATATTGGTCCAGTAGTAACCAATTCCTGAACTCGGTCAAGCCAATCAGAATCTCTAATATTGAGACTCTGTACTAAGAGAAAAAGACTAATTAGCTGGTGGTAGGGTCAGGGCAAGAGCTGGTACCAAGGCAAACCGAAGGCAGTGTTATCTGTCACTGTGATGGGAGAATGGGAATTGTGATATCAGGGGAAGCCACGATGCAGTGAGATGCAGACTCAAACAGTGATGAGAAACCATGTGGAGAGAGAAAGAGACAGAAATCTTCCAAGTGAATTTTCGACCTTTTTTAAGCCTAATTATACTTCCTTTAAGTGTTCTTTTGCTAAAGCAAATAAAAAATTCCCTGATTGAACAAACTAGGCACTCTGAGAATGGGGCAAGGAGAGAGAGAGAAGGGTAATAGGAAGGAGGCATTTTATTCAAGGGTATGAAAATTGCACAGTAACATGAGAAAGTGTCATACTTGTAAGGGTGGTCCAGTAAGCATGAAAGTGGGAGTAGGTGACAGGCCCTAGATGTGCAATGCCTGAGGCCGGCATCTAGGACCGATTTACTCATTTACAAAGAGCAAGGGTGATGGCCATTGGGAGGTGGCATAACAGGTATCATTAGCTCACTGCCTCTGGTGTGGGAGGGGGTGGGTGGGAGACAGTTTCACTTCATCGGGGCTGGAAAGCTCAGGTGGCATCTTCCTTGGGGAGGCTAGAGAAAGGCTCTTCCTAGTTTCAAGCTTTTAGTTATCTCTAAACTCATGCTTTTTTTCCCCCCAGGCATCTGTTAATGGCCAGTTGGGGCAGGGGCAGACAAATGATGTCTAAGAGAGAGACGCATCAGTGAGGGAAAGAAGACACTGATGGGATGGAGGGATGTCAAACTTTGCCTAGTTTACAATTTAGGGGAGAGTGCTTTCCTGACCTGCCACTAAATTAAATTAAATACTGTCAACTCTGTTCAATTCAACAAACCCTTACTGAATGCCCAAAATATGCAGGGATATGTGCAGTGGGGAACCCAGGGATGATTCTTAGTTCTCAAGCAAGGATATGACATGCTCACGAATAACTCTAATACACATCAGAATATCACGAAAAGTGATCAAGGACCTGATATAAAAGGGAAATTATACCACATTTGTGGGGACTTCATGGAGAAAATGAATTATAGATGACCCTTGAAGGGTAGATGGTGGTCTGAAACATGCCAGTGTGAGGGTGCAGAAAAGTATTCCAGGAGGAGGAAACATCATGTGGAAAAGTATTAAGAGAAAGTATGGGAATATTTGGAATAGCAGGCTCAGTTCTTCGGGTGGAGTATAAGGGTGTAGACCATGGTAAGATTGGCCTGTTGTGGATCATTAATGCCTATAAGAGGAATTTGTTCTCAATCGGGCAGGCAAAGGGAAGCCTTCTTTGATTAGGGAGCAATATGATTAGAGGTGAAATTTAGGAAAATTAATTGGGCATCTGAGTGTAGGAGAGGTTGAGAAAGGAAGAGGCTTGATGCAAGTGAGCCAAATAGATGTCAGCTTGTGGACAGGAGCAAGTGTTTCAAAAATGGCTCAAGAAGCCCTTGTGGTGGTGGTGATGGGAAGAAGAGAGGGTGAAGTTCCAGGGTCCATCCTTGGTCCAACCAGAGCCATCAGAGCAGTTGAGCTTCTTTAAATCTCATAAAATGATGGTCAGAGTATGATTGTATTTGCACAGTGGTTTGCCAACTACAACAATGATAAAAATAAAGCAAAAACAAGAACACCTTAAGAATTCTGGTGGAGGAGAAATGATACTGACTGGCTTCCTTGGGAGTTCTGTGGGTCTGGAGTCTAAATTCTTGCTCGTAAATTCACTAGTGACATAATCTTTTGTGGCCTTAGTTTTCTCATTCTTAAAAATTAGATACTAGGGGCTTCCCTGGTGGCGCAGTGGTTGAGAGTCCACCTGCCGATGCAGGGGACACGGGTTTGTGCCCCAGTCTGGGAAGATCCCACATGCCGCGGAGCGGCTGGGCCCATGAGCCATGGCCGCTGAGCCTGTGAGTCCGGAGCCTGTGCTCCACAACAGGAGAGGCCACAACAGTGAGAGGCCCGCGTACCGGAAAAAAAAAAAATTAGATATTAAAACCTACCTCATGATATTGTTACAAGGACTAAATAGTATGATGTGTGGAAAAATTACCACCAAGCCTGGCATAAAACAGACACTAAACAAGTGTCCATTCCCTGTCTACCTTTCCTTAGGGAGGCGGGATGGGCAATTAAAATACTGTTTGATGGATGTCATAGGAGCCTATATACTTAAATGAATATGAATACAAATATTATAATGTTGCTATGCCATATTCCAGGCACTGTATGTATCAATCATAGCCTAAACGGAAGAAAGAAACCATTTCAGTGTTTATGTGGTGGATGAGTTTTAATACAGGAAATTTTGGAGGAGCTAAGTCAAACAGGACAGTAGTAGCCAGAGATTAGCAAAATAGGGAAGGCACTACTGTTCTGAGCCTGAAGGGACAGAGGGAGGAAGCAGCATTTTGGGTCACCCAGTGGAATCTGCAGCCAAGACAGGCTTGTCTAGTATGATCTGAGGCCCAAGAGAAAAATGCAGCTGCTGCAAGAGAAGCTACCTGAGGCAGAGATACATCCTGGCCATTCCTTCCTCCTCCTCTCCAATCTCCCTCCAGTGCTTCCCATTGACTAAATCCATCTGGAGGCTAGATGATAAGGGAGCCTGGAAAGATAGCTTGCAGGGGTCAGCATCCATGTGCCGTAAGACCAGAGCCCCCCAAAAGGGAAAGGAATAGATATAAGGGTATACAGGCCCAGGATACTTGAGTATGGTGTTGATATTGGGAAAGAATACAGTGGGCTTACATAAGCCGTTACGTTAGCCCCTGGGTTAGAGCAAGAAGCAAATAAAGCGCTTTTAAAATAGTCTGCTGCCTTTAGACAGCGCTGTAGATCCCTTTTCAGTGGTTGGGCAGAAGGTGGTAATTATTTGCAGAGTTCTGTACTTGCCCCCTTCAGGCCTGGGCCTATCCCAGATACAACTGTTATTTCATGCAAGAGTCAAATTAGAGAGAACAGCCATATGAGTCCCTCTCTTGGCTCTGGAGCTATTTTGTGGGAAAAAGGCATTGGTGGTTAGGGGGTTTCAGGGACTGGTTTGCTAGCAGCACCCTCTCGAGCCAGAAGACACTGTCCCTTAGAAATGACCATTTGGGAAGTCTCTTCCAGATGCATTGACCATTTTCTTCCTTGGTCTTTGCTATTAGGTCCCATGGGAATATGTTAGGGGAGCTCTACAGAGACAGAGCCTCAGAGCTGTGGGTGTCCTTAGAGAGTTTGGAGTTCAACCCTAGTTGAGACACAGCACAGTACAGCATCCAAAGTTGGCACTGCCTCAGTTCCCCTCATCAGTTTACTCCTGTAGGTCCCAGCCTAGGGGAGGGGAGGGTTCCCAGTGAAAACTCCAGCCTGGTTGAAGCAATGCAGATTCATGTCTTGGCTCTGCCTCACTCTCACTGTGCAACCTCAAGCCAACAGTTGGTTTCCCTTGGCCTCCATCTCCCCATTAGGAAGGAGTTGGCTTAGGTCACAACTGTGGGTTCTTCCAACTCCGTGTCAACCCAATGAAGAAATAGTAGAAAGATCTTGGTCAGTAAAAATGATATTGATAGCTATGGTTTATCCAGCATTCATGTGCTAAGAATTTTTCATGCATTGTTTCATTTAGTCTTCATTGAAGAGCCTCTCCTAAGTTGTGCAGTCCTGTTCGTAGCTGCCTGTTGTAGCTAGTACTACAGGCCACTCTTAGCTTCTGGATCCATCAGAGCACCCCAGGATTTCAGGCCCAATTGCTTTCTCATTCTAAATCCCATGCTTTCTTTATTGAAACATTATAAATTCAACAGAGGCAGACAAGTACCATCAGGCATCCAGCTTTTGCTTCCCAGTCCAAACAGCCACAATATGTACACTCCTTTAGTCAGCCTGCTGTGTGCTCTGTGTAACTAATACCTTCTTTAGTCTCTACAACAAGGCATCAGGCCTGGCAGAGAGTGTCCCACTAAAGTATTTGCTTGTTGTTAACTTCCTTGTATAGCTTATCAATGAGGAATTGGTAGAAATAAGACACAGGGTATTTCGAGTTTGGCAAGCCGGAGCTGCACTGTGGAGTGGAACCAGAGGCCTGGATGGAATGGCCCAGCAAAAGCTCCCCTAGGTCAGTATTAACACAAACCCTGCTCATCAGTCTAACCTGGCATCTCCAAGTAGTTAGGCCGGACCTACCTTGCATGTCCACATGGTGAGCCCTGAAGGTGTCTACCTGAAATGATTTAAGGGACTGAGGCCTGGAGCCAGGCACCCCATGCTGAATACTCAGTCCTCTAACCTGGTTCAAGGATATTCCACCCAGGGCAGCTGCCATCACTTCAACAGGTCCAGAGAAGGCCTGGTCTGATTTTTGTTGCTGAGATCTGAAGGGAATGCAGATAGGTTTTTAGAGCCAACACCAGGTCACCCACAGGCCATTCTCTGCACATAGCTCTGGCTTTCTCAGGAAATGGCCTAACAGCTTTTTCTTGGCTTTCCTTGGACTGCTAATGTAATAGTGCTTATTTTCAGAATCTTTGCTGGGGGAAAGCATCAGCGTTTCATTGTAAATCCATTATGTCTTCTTTGGTTAGAAATTATCCCTGACAAGCAGTCCCACAGCAAAGTCAGTATTATTTTGCAGAATAAAAAGGGGGATTGGCCACTTCTTTTATTATTTTTTTATTATGACTGTCCTCCTTTTGGTTATGACATTCGATGTATTATTTAGCTTAAGTGCTTGGTTAAGGAAGAACCAGTGGGGAGTGGAGTGGGAACTGGAAGGGGCAGTTGCTTACACCCTGGTCTTCCTGCTCCTCGGCTAGGTAGCTGGGATGGAAATAAACTGTCAGGACCCTTTGGGGATCCCTACTTGTTACCCTCAGCAAGGAGATCATGTTCTGACTAAGGAACCTTCTGGACGTTTCTGGGTCAGCAGAACCTTGGTGCCTTTCATATACCAGAACCCTTGTGTCTTTATTAAATATTAATTTGCTGTCAATAATTAAATGCTGATTATTTGATCTCTAATGGGGTCAGGATTCCCACAGTCCCATATTAGTGTAATAATGCAAAAGTAAAAATTGCCTTTCAGATGGAAAAAAAAATGTACTTATTATTCTTTCTTTGTTCGAAGTAAAATGGTTTGTCTTAAAGAGTAAACGCAGAATTTTCTTTAATCTTCGAATTAAATTAGTGCTAATTAGTTCTATTTTCTGTACAACATTCACATGCTAAAATCTCGGCCATTCCTTCAGCGTATTAATGGTGCCCTTTGGCTGTAATCAAGATTGTCTTACATTAAAAATGATACAGTTAACTCAATTATATTAAGATTCATTGTTCTCAAATCACAGGGTTATGACTAGAAGCTGTTGGAACTGTTGGAAGGGCTGAGATTGCCAGAGTGCAGAATAAAGTCATCCATCATTTCCATTTCAGAATCCTAAATGCTGGTGAGAGGTTCACAAAGCACATGAGGTTGCCAGGTATATCCCTGGTGTGGGCGGTCGGCACAGGTGCAGATTTCATGCCCATCCTGGAGACTGTGAAAACATTCATTCCTCTCCTTTGAAAGAGGAGGAAAAATGAGAAAAAGCCCAAGTGAGCCCTCACTCTGGGACGATACCATGTTTAGAGCTACCTGTTTCCTCCATACCCCTCACTAACTAGGGAGGTGGTGCCTGGATCCCGAGTCAGGCAATGACAGCAGCACCAACACATCAGCAATACGTGTATCTGCATCTGCTCCTGCTGCTGCTGCTACTATTACTATTACTGCTCCACTACTATTACTACTACTACTACTTATTGAGGACTACTATGGGTGGCAAGTACTGTAAACCAAGTGTTGTGATATCACCTCATTCAAACAATAGCCCTGCAAAGTCGTCATTATTAGCCTTATTTGACACTGGGCTGAGGTTCAGAGAATTTGGCTGATTTTCCCAACCTCACACAGGTAGTTAAGTGGCAGAATCCAGATTTAAACGAAGGTGTGTCTGTCTCTAAAACCCATACTCTTAACTGTGTTCTGCTATCACAGAAATTCATTTTCAAGAGGCGTTTTTGTTTCCGCAACTGACAAGATGCCGTGTGTGTGTGTGTGTGTGTGTGTGTGTGTTGAGAGAGGAAAGAGAGACAGTAGGTCTGGAATTTCCGTCAGGGTAGCACAGTTACTCACATGGCCTTTCTTGGCAGAAGAATGATCCTTCTTCTCCCTCTGGGGCCTCATTTCTGTGTAGAGTTGCCTAGAGAGGAAGAGGAAGATTCCATTCCAAATCCCTAGCACTGTATAACAGGTGTGGTGTGCAATATACTAGCTCTACCCCTGAAAGAATCTAAAGGGCGAATTCTTACTACAGCACGATTAGCCCAGACACCACCCACATAACACAGGCCCAAACCCTAACCTGAACTCAATTGCTAGGCCTCCCTGTACACAATACCTTTCAAGGTTGCTGATATCTTTGTGTAGGAACCTCAGCATTTGGAGTTCTGTGATCACATGGATATACAGTAGCCATAATCTTGAAGAGAGGAGAACTCTTCTAGGATTTATTGCAAAGATATTTATTGCAGGATTTATTGCTTGGGTGGCCGAACCAGTTGGTTGAGCATCGTGAGTATCTTAATCTCATTCAATCCTCATAAGGGTCCAATGAGAGATGTATGGCATGTCCATTTCATAGATGAGAAAAAGGAGTGTGAGAGAAGTAAAAGAACTTCCCCAAGGTCTTAGAGTCAGAATTCCGTCTTATTCTACATTTTATATTCTTTCCACAACACCAGATACCTTGACTGGATAATTGTGTGCTTAGATTCTAGATAGGATAGAACCACATTAGAAATACAGATATAGATCAAAACCTGGTCTGTCTTGCTGAGGGTTCTCTTTCCAACTGAGGGCCATTGGAGGAAGGGCAGTGTTTCCTCAAGGACATCATTCACCAGGTTTAATCACACCATCAAAATAGACTGAAGTATATATGTATTTTCTTATGATTCCACACCTTAATAGGCTTTTTGATCAAACAGTGCAGATTCTGATAAGTTTCTAGTATATGTTTCCCCTATGTCCATTCTTCAAAACTTCCAGGCCTGAATTCTAGGTATTGACCAAAAAATGAAGGTCTAATTCTGAATAAGAGCTGGACTATTGGTACAGATGAGTTGGAGCTTGGCTTAACAGTGGTTCACTAGAAAATGCCTGTGGGCTTTGACTGAGCTACTCAGTAGTTTGCTCCGTATGTTCCGTTAGTCATTCTATAGCATACAGAACAAGGGATAGTCATCTCGTGTCTCTGAGGGAGAAAGCGGGAGAAGGGAAAATACACAAGTCATATAGAGAGAAACATAAAGATAGAGCAAAGGTAGTAATAGATGAGTGACAGAAAAAGAGACTGTGAAAGACGAGGAGGAGTGGGTGGAGAGAGAGAGAGAGAGAGGGAGAATGAAAGAAAGAGATTGGTTCAGACAGAACTGCCTTTTGGACATTCTTATACAGCAATAATGATAGCCAGCAAAATAAATATACATTAGTGCTATAGTATGAATATTTGTGTCCCCCCAAAATTCATAGGTTGAAATCCTAGCCCTCAAAGGTGATGGTATTAGGAGGTGGTGCCTTTGAGAGGGGCTTAAGTCATGAGGGTAGAGCCCACATGAATGGGATTAGTGCCCTTGTAAAAGATGCTCCAGGGAGATCCTTAGCCCGTTCCAAACATGTGAGAACACAGAAAGAAGACAACATCTATGAACAGGGAAATAGGCCTTCACCAGCCACCATACCTGATATGTTGGCATCATGATCTTGGACTTCCCAGCCTCTAGAATTATGAGGAATAAATTTTTGTTGCTTGTAAGCCACCTAGTCTGTGGTATTTTATTATAGCAGCCTGAATAGACTGACAGTTTCATAATTTTAATAAGACCTTTCTTTCGTGTATGCTCATTTAACTAGATTTCTGAACAGTCTTTCTTGCATCAATCATTTCCATAACGTATCAGTTCTGATTCTAAGTTTTGATTCTATTAAAGTGGATCTAGAATTTAATGATACATTCAAGCCCATCTGAAAGAAAACTCCTTCCAGATTTTACCACTTAACTTTCCAGAGCTGTTAGAGTTTTCTTACTTTTTTTTTTTTTTTTTTTTTTTGCTGTACGCGGGCCTCTCACTGTTGTGGCCTCTCCCGTTGCGGAGCACAGGCTCCGGACGCGCAGGCTCAGCGGCCATGGCTCATGGGCCCAGCCACTCCGCGGCATGTGGGATCTTCCCAGACCGGGGCACGAACCCGTGTCCCCTGCATCGGCAGGCGGACTCTCAACCACTGCGCCACCAGGGAAGCCCTTTTCTTACTTTTAATTCACAGCAATATATAGTTATAGCAACTCTCCTTCCCAACTTTCCCAAAGTATTTAACTTAGTTTTCTTAGAAGCAAAATTTTCTTTTCTGACATTTTTATTTATTTGATTGTGTGATGTTTTATTAAGCATACAGTTAAAAACAAGTAGTATTGACACAAACAGTTTTGCAGAAGAGCATACCCAAATGATGAGAGCAGTTGTGTGGAGCCTGATGGGGAGCAGACTACTGGCTACAGAAATTCAGTGTGTGGAGGGAATCAGTCAGTGCTTTTCAGAGGGACTGAAGAGTGTCTTAATCCAGTGAGTCAGTTAAGTGGAGGTCGAATAAAAGTACTTTACACATGGGGCATGGCTGGGGCCGGAGCCTTGGTTGGGAGTCTGAGTAGCTCTTTTCAACATGGCACATCACATTTTTGTCACAGTTACCATCGCAGAGTTTCCAGGCTCTCATCCGGTCACTGTTTTCTCTCCTGATTTTTCACCTAACCTTTCAGTTACCCATGCTTAAAAGCAGAAGCAGATTTCTGAGTTAAAGTTTTGAAATTAGACACCAAATGCCCCATTTTCAAGTCCTAAGTTAAATGTTTTAGAAATTTTTAATGGTTTAATAAAGGTAAAATAAAAACCTGTACCTAGAAAATAAAGAGATGTCATCCACAGAAATTTCAGGAAATTTCTGCTGCATGGAATGTAGCTGGGGCCAGATTGAAGGAGGGCACAAAGTCTGACCCTCACATATTCTCCTGAGGAAGTGTTGTGGTGGCTTCGTAACAGGGTATTGAAGAAAGTTGTGCTCTTTCCTGTTTTAGAATGGCAGTGGTCAGCCGTGGGGATCATGTTCACAGCAGTTGCGGGGCACTGACCTGCAATGACATTTGTTGTGGTAGGTAGATCACCAGCATATGAACAAGCTACATGAAGATCCACACAGGAAGCTGGTGGGTGCCAGGGCTCAAAGCCAAGGGTCTGGGGTGCTTGAAATATTGATCAGTCCAAACAAAAAAACTAATATGGTCTGGTAGCTCTGCAGCACCTTCTGACAAACACCAGGATGTGCAGACACTTCTCACTGGGAGTGCTTTCAGGTTGGGCCCTTACCCCAAGCCTCCCAGGTGGCTGCATCTCTGAACAAGTCATAACAAAATTACATCTATCCAGACCTACATCTTACAATCTAAAAGGAAAATTCTAACCACATCAGGTGGGACAGTGAGGCAATCCAAAGGGAATATCTTCATCTACCCTCTCTTGATAAACATCTAGTCTTGAAAGAGCTTTTGTCGTTCAAGAATGGGAATATAAAACACAACAGTAACAGAAAACACCTATTCAAAATGAAGTACAGAATGAAAAAGAAGAACATACCTCTGGATGGGCTGAGTAAAACCAGAAGTAAATCTTTTACTCCTTCTGCTCTGGGGTTTTAATAAAATTCTGTATAAGACACAAGACTGAGAAACTAATGAATATGAGTGAGAGAAAGGCAAAACTGTAGAAGGGAACTGGATAAGATAAAGAAAGAATGCTGAAAACGCCCTGGCAAAACTTCAATTATATTAGAAGTTTTAAAGAACAAAATAAGCATTGCAAAAAATCTAATCAGTGGTGTAGGGGACAAATGTGAGAATCTTTCCTAAAATGTGAAGCAAGAGGATAAAGAGATTAAAATATTAAGCTCTAAATAGATAGATGCAGAGAATAGAAGTCTAATGTACAGATATTTTGGGTTTCCATAATAAGAACCAGAAAAAATGCTTCTGAAGCAGTAATAAAAGACACAAAATTTAAAAACTTTTGCACAGGGAAGGAAACCATCAACAAAACGAAAAGGTAGTCTATTGAATAGGAGATGATATTTGCAAATGATATGTCTGATAAGGGGTTAATATCCAAAATATATAAAGAATTCATATAACTCAATATATAAAAAAACAATCTGATTAAAAAATGGGCAGA
Organism: Leucopleurus acutus; assembly: GCF_964270905.1. NCBI lineage: Eukaryota > Metazoa > Chordata > Mammalia > Artiodactyla > Delphinidae > Leucopleurus > Leucopleurus acutus. The sequence continues at coordinate 69,392,657 of NC_139151.1, forward strand.
GGACCTGAATAGATATTTTTCCAAAGAAGATATACAGACAACCAACAAGCACAAGAAAAGATGCTCAACATCACTAATCATCAGAGAAATGCAAATCAAAACCAGAATGAAATATCACTTCACACCTGTTAGAATGGTTATTATCAAAAAATAAGGAAATAACAAGTGTTGGCAAGGATATGGAGAAAAGGGAACCCTCACACACTGTCAGTGGGAATGTAAATTGGTGCAGCCACTGTGGAAAACAGTATGGAGGGTCCTCAAAAAATTAAAAATAGAACTACCATAAGATCCAGGAATTCTACTTCTGGGTATTTCTCTGAAGAAAATGAAAACACAAATTCAAAACGATATATGCACTCCTATGTTCATTGCAGCATTATTTACAATAGCCAAGATATGGTAGCAACCAAAATGTCCATCAGTAGATGAATGGATAAAGAAGATGTGGTACATATATACAATGGGATATTACTCAGCCATAAAAAGGAATGATATTGGGTCATTTGTTGAGACATGGATGGATCTAGAAACTGTCATACAGAGTGAAGTAAGTCAGAAAGAGAAAAACAAATATCGTATATTGACGCATATATATGGAACCTAGAAAAATGGTACAGATGAACCAGTTTGCAGGGCAGAAATTGAGACACAGATGTAGAGAACAAACGTATGGACACCAAGGGGGGAAAGTGTCCTTCCTGGCATTGAGGAACAAAGAGCCACTGAAACCTGAAAACCTGACTCTTGATCAACAGTACTTTCAGGGAAAGATCTTGATCAAAAGAGGGAAATGTAAAAATTAATAAACATAAACCTCAATTAAAACAGAGTTGGGAAGACAGGAGGAAGAGTTCTCACACCCTATGATGATAGCAGAGCACAGCAAGGAGGACTTCCTTTCCTTGCCTGGCAAGAGCTCAGCCAATTAGAAACTGTCACAGCTCAGCCAATGAAAAGCCACTATACTTCTAACTCTCAATTTCTTCTATGAACTCTTTGTTTACTGTAGCCCTCCAAACTTCGTTTTCCCCTCTTTAATAGAGTTCTCTCCTTGTTGTGCGGGGACTTGCATGTGACTCATCATGGTTGCATTCTCCAAATTGCAATTCTTTGTTGATCCCAAATAAACCCATTTTTGCTGGAGGAATAACAGGCAGTCTGTTTTATGTAAACAACCTTTTCATTTAAAGGAAGCACTTTACGGCTTCTTTTTGGCATATCCGAATTGCCAGCATCACTACTCTTGCACTTTGGGGCCATTATATTAATTAAAATAAGGGTTATCTGAACATAAACACTTCAGTACCGCAACAGATGATCTGATAACCAAGATGGTTACTAAGTGACTAATGGACAGTCAGGACAGTGGACAAAGGGATGATTCACATCCTACGTGGGATGGAGTGAGATGGCATGAGATTTCATCATGCTATTCATAAGGACATGCAATTTAAAACTTATAAATTGTTTATTTCTGGTATTTTCCATTTAATATTTTTTGACTACATTTGTCTGTGGAAACAAACTGCAGATAGCAAAATTACAGATAAGGGGGGACTACTGTACAGAAATTACAAGGACAGAAAAATATTTCTAATTTCCTTTATCTGTTCCTTTATATATGAAAAGATGGTCCTGGTGAACTAGATCATAGAAGTTTATTCAGGGGAGGTTTAGACCTGATAGAAAGAAAAAGAGGAAAGACTTCCCCTTCCATCCTGAGGGATTTGTGGAGATAAAGAAGAAAGAGGAAAAGTGTTCAAATTTCTCACTTCCCTGCCCATCGTCTGCAATGCCCAATCTCAGAAAGGGGACATAGGAACACCCAGATTTGTTTTTGAGGCCATCAGCACAAGTGACACTTTTCTCTAGGCATCCTTTGAAGGTCCAACTTCCTAGAGGCTTTCAGAAAAGCCCTCCATGAGACATCTTCCTCTGTGGTGTGGGATGATGGTGCAGTGGGGGCAGTGGGAGATGAGAGATAGGTAAGCCTAGGCAGTGCTGCTGGCTCTCTCTGCTCTGCTTGTATAATGCAGGTGGCTCAGGAGTTCTCATGTACCCTCAGAAGCTCAGGAGGTCTGAGAACTTCCTTGGATTGGCAGAAGACTATGGCCTGTCCAAAGATGCCATCTTAAACAGGAATGGAAAAGGCTAGAACCTATTTAGCCTCCCACCCCCAGCCCCTGCTCTGTAGTTGGCTAGTTTTCCTTTGGTTTATATTTATTTGCATATTCTACTTTTATTTCCTGATTTGTCTTGCCAGAGAAATTTATCTTTTCTCATAGATGACTTTATCATACTGACAAGCCCTTCTTCCCCCCCCCCCCCTTTATCATTTTCTCCTAACTGAACTTATTTTAAGATCTAGACCTGTTAGTTCCACAGATACTCTCAGGAAGTCCACAAGCCCAAACTTCCTGATAACCCCCTAACTCCTTCTTTTGCTGAGGGAGACAGGAAGTACAATTTTTGGAATTGATATTTCAGACCCACTCTAACCCATTCATCTAATTCAGCTCAAGATGTCGAATCTTCATTCTCTTTCCTGAATCTAATCCAGTCTCCCCACCTGGAAACCTTCCAGGGAAAGAACTGTTCCTCTGATTCTTTTTTCCCATCTTTTTATCTTGTTTTCCTCACCCTCCATTTGCTGCTTGTCACCTGTCTCTGGTGAAGTCCTCTAGAATAACTCTCCTTATTAGTTAATTTAGTAAACACATAGCCAGGTCTGAAGGGCTTGGAGGGGTGACAGGGATTTATTTGCAAGTTCATTATTTCTGCCTGCAAACAGCCACTCCTGCTCTAGCATGTGGCCCGTTTGGTTTGCTAAAAGTTCCTATTACTCAGGGTTAATTGCCTCTGGCACCACACTTTCCACTTTCTCCAGAGCACCACTGAGACTGGGTCCAGCCTTTCAAAGTCAAATTAGATTTTCTCCTCTATGAGTTATGCTATTGATATTTTTAATATTGCCTGAGAGCAGGGATGAAGTTTCCTTAGCTAATTCTGAGCCTGAAGTGGACGTGGCTTCAGAAGGTTTGGATTTAAATCTAAGCCTGCCTTAGTGGGAAGCAGCCACATAGCACAGGGAGATCAGCTCAGTGCTTTAAGACCACCTAGAGGGGTGGGATAGGGAAGGTGGGAGGGAGACGCAAGAGGGAGGGGATATGGGGATATGTGTATACATATAGCTGATTCACTTTGTGATACAGCAGAAACCTACACAACAGTGTAAAGCAGTTATACTCCAGTAAAGATGTTAAAAATAAATAAACCTAAGCCTGCCTTTTTCTCAATATGTGGCCTCAAACAAATGACGTAATCTCCCTGAAGCTTGATTTGTTATCTGAAAAGAGAGATGCGTGCCCTTTCGCCACAGCATTGCCATAGAATTAAAGAGGCAGTATCTACAATAGCACAGTTTTTAGCACACAGTTAATGCTCAGTAGATGGTTATTGAGTCTAGTCTAGTTGAAATGCCAAGATTATCCTGGGATCTGTCTTGGAGATCTGTCTCCTTGTTGTTCAGGTCTGTGCAATTCGATTATCATTCTGTGAGCCCTAATATTGAATCCTAGGTACTGTGCACAACAGGGATTTATGGAGATGAGTTAGACCTGGTCTCTGGTCCTGAATTCACAGTTCACTGAGAGAGGGACAGAGAGTTTGAAGGGACTGACAGAGGAAGGCCTTAATTAGATATGTCAGCTTTGTAATGTACCCGCTTGGGTAAGCTGAACTACACTTTCCAGAATTCCTTTTCCTTTGTGTTTCCAGTTAGGGTGAAATTCTTGTGTGGATGCAGCCACACTCGCTGTCACTTCCCTGGGCCCTGGCTGCCGCAGGACACCCACACCCACAATGTCAGAGGTCACAATAAGTGTACTGGTTTGGTTTGTCCTCATGGGTTCCAGCTCATGCTTCTGGGTTCTGGTTTGTTCTTGCTATCCCCCACTTTACATTCATCTCCCCTTCCTGTCTGCACTGTTCAAGCTCAGGCATCAGATGTGAAGATGACAGCCTTACAGAGTCTGCTTAGCCATGTTACTCAAAGTTCTTCTTCTCTGACTGAACCCCGACTTAAACATCAGGCCAAAGGTTGAGGCAGGGGCCAAGGGGAGGAGTGGTCAGAGTGGCAATTTTCTGCCGATTGAGTCCTTGTGAGACTGGCATCCCAGGCCCAATGGAGATTCTGGAGCAGGAAGATTTCCATCATAATCCCGCCAATATTTTACAACTTTGATTTCTAACTTTATTTTAGTTATGGAATGCTTTCTTCAAATGAAAGCATTTGAAGCACTTCAGGTGCTCAATATAAAAGGCAAGTTATAGAGAGTTTAATTGTCTCTCCCCCAAACATATGCTCAAGTCCCAAACCCTGATACCTATGAGTGTGACCTTATTTAGAAATAGTCTTTGCAGATGTAATCAACTGAAGATACATTCATACTGGATTAGTGCAGATGCTAAATTCAGTGACTGGTGTTTTATAAGAGAAAGGAGAGGAAGATCTCGACACAGAGACACAGACACATAGGGAAGAAGGCCAGGCAAAGACAGAGGCAGAGACTGAAGTGATGTGTCTACAAGCCAAAGAATGCCAAGGGTTGGTTGCAACCACCAGAAGCAAAGAGAGAGGCATGGGATGGATTGTCCCAGAGCTTCCAGAAGGAACCAACATAATCGGCACCTTGATTTCAGACTTCTAGCCTCCAGAGATGCAAGAGAATACCTTTCTGTTGTTTTAAGCCATCCAAATTGTGGTATTTTGTGTCAGCAGCCCTAGGAAACTGATATACAGATCAAAGCCAAGCTGGCTTGGGGGTGGAGCCCCACTACTTGCTCTCATCTACTTCCCCAAACCCAGACAGCACCTGAGATGTTGCTGTGGATCTTGGACTCCTCAGGAAAAGCTTGAAAGTCCTTGTTTTAAAGTTTCTGGTTCACTAGTCCTCAAGGTCTGCCAATGGGCCCCTCACAGTAGGGGAACCTTGTAACCCTGACTCTCCAATCCCTGTAACACCCTGCAAAGTGAGCCTTTGACTGTTTCTATAAAGTGGGATGGTGTCTCTGGCAACCACATGTCTAGGGCAGGGCTGAGATTCCCAGAGTTAATCAACCCTCTGAGGACCCCAGCCTGGCTGCTCCCCAGGCTTGGTGAGCACCCCAAAGGCGTGATTATCTGATGGTTCTTTCACAACTAGCACTGGGGCCTTTTGCTTAATTAATCACAGAAACGTTCCTGCCTAACTTCAGACAACAAAATAATGAGCAGGCCTGCGAGAGGTTCAAAGACTCAGGAAAAACAAGCACTCCCTAAGGAAAGGGCCTGTTGGAACAGGGAGGTCAGGAAAATCTATTAGAACTGCTGCTTGCTTTTTGTTGCATGCCCCCTTCAATATAAATATAATGATAGTGTAAATGTGTGTATATAGAAGATTAACACATATACCACTTGGATTTTAGAACCATAAAATATTGCGTATTGAGAAGGGGTGCAGGGATTATCTGGGTTAACTTGCTCTTTTTATAGATGAAGACAATGAGGCCATTGGAGGTTAAGTGACTTGCCCAGGATCAGGTGACTGGAGCATGACAGAGCCAGCCTAGGACCCAGATCTCCCAGCTCTAAGTTTGTACAAGTGAGGATAGAGGATACTTGAGATGGAGGGTGCTTAGAGGTCACAGAGAAACACAAAGCCAGACGATGGTGGTTAGATAAGAAATTACCAGAGTTAGGGGGCAGATGTCAGATCAGAGCACAGAGCATGTCAGGGGGTGGAGGAAACAATAAGGCATTAACAAGTCAGAGGGTAGAGGTCAGGTGAAATCTTGTAGGACAGTTACAGGGTAGAGGCCAAATTAATGATAGTTGAAGGGTCTGAGCATGAGACTAGGTGTTCTAAGTTTAATGAGGCATGAAATCTATTTTCAAGGAACTCAGGACAGTTCAAGAATTAAGGAGGACGCATCTGGAATACCAGAAAGGGCTGAGTAAGTATAACAGGAGTAAATGCTGAGGAGCTGAGAGGGGTCCTTCCAGTGGCAATGTCATTGGAGCAGGAGATGTTAGGCGTGTGAATACTGGGGCATGGATGTGTCATGCAGAGGGAACAACTGAGCAGGGCATGATGGAGGGAAATACTAGAGAGTTAGGGAGACTGGGAATTCAGATTAACTAGAGCAGGAGTTGCATGATGGCAGCATCAAGTCTGTAGGGCTGATTGAAGAGGGCTTTCCTAGGGGCTTGGACTCTGTTTAGAAGACAGCAGGAAGCCACTGACCAGGACCACCCTTATCGTGTTCGCCATTATCGTGACCACCATTACTGTGCCTCGCACGGGGTGCCGTGTCTACAGGGCTGCTAAATTATGTCTATTATCATAGACATAATTTAGGTGAGAGCCTGAGGGAAGGAGCAGACTCTAGGCCTCTCTTCTGGATCCTGGAGCAGTATTGTTGAGCCCCTTCCTCATAAGCCCACACTGGATCCATATCCGTTAGCACTCACATGTGTCTGAGGCTGTGCCCGAGGCTGGTCATTCTCTAGATGTCCCATGAGGTTGCTTCTCAAGCCTAGCCCCCTTCGGAGGCCTGATTAATGCCCCCCACTCTACTATGCAGAGTTGCATAGAGTGTTAGGATTACACAATGATCTACTAATTTTTTTTTTTTAAACTTGAAGGATACCTTTGCCAGTAACATAGTTGAGCACAGTCCACCTTAGGAAGAGTATCCTGGCAGCTGTATGCAGGATGAACTAGAGGTGGCAAGGCTTAAAGTGGTGAGCTGAACAAGGAGATGATGGTAGCAACTCAGGAGGCTGCTGGTGAAGCCAGTATATGAGGCGGTAAGGAGCAGAGGGAACGGGAATCTTAAAGACAGAGCAGAGTCAATCGCAGACTTCATACCTGCCCAGATATTCTTGCCCAGACTCCACATGTGATCTCACCTCACACATCTCACTTCTCTGTTTCACTTGTTGAACCAACAGAACAACTCCGTGGATACACACCGCATCTATGCAAGGTTTTGAGTGTTTGGAGAAAAGCTACTTGTAAGAAAGATTAGGTAGCCAGGACATGGAAGCAACCTAAGTGTCCATCGACAGATGCATGGATAAAGAAGATGTGGCACATATATACAATGGAATATTACTCAGCCATGAAAAGAAACGAAATTGAGTTATTTGTAGTGAGCTGGATGGACCTGGAGTCTGTCATACAGAGTGAAGTAAGTCAGAAAGAGACAAATACTGTATGCTAACACATATATATGGAATCTAAAGAAAAAAATGGTTCTGAAGAACCTAGGGGCAGGACAGGAATAAAGACGCAGATGTAGAGAATGGACTTGAGGACACAGGGAGGGGGAAGGTTAAGCTGGGATGAAGTGGCATGGATATATATACACTACCAAATGTAAAATAGATAGCTAGTGGAAGCAGCCGCAAAGCACAGGGAGATCAGCTCGGTGCTTTGTGACCACCTAGAGGGGTGGGATACGGAGGGTGGGAAGGAGACACAAGAGGGAGGGGATATGGGGATATATGTATACGTATAACTGATTCACTTTGTTATACAGCAGCAACTAACACAACAATGTAAAGCAATTATATTCCAATAAAGATGTTAAACAAACTATTGCAGAATTAAAAAACAAAAAAAGAAAAAAAAAAGATTAGGCATAGTGTCCAAACCATATACTGCTTTAACTGTAAATCATAAAATGTTTAGAAGAAGGATGATCTCACCCCTTTAGGAATGTGTGGTGCGTGAAGTAAGATTCTAAGGAAGGTCTGTCTCTTCCTTCCTGTGGGCTGCACGTCACTGGGCAGAGTCTGTATTTGGGGAGACAGGCGTTCCCAGCAGCCGGGTGGTGGGTGGGCCAGGAATGACCTGATTGAGAGCATATAAGGAGCAGTTGCCAACGAACGCATGTATTTATGAGGCAAAAAACTGCTGCTCTTTGAGAAACAGGCAAACGCCAGGCAGCATAACCCAAAGGTTGCACCTGTGCCATAGTAGGAATCATGGGGTAAGAAGGTAGGTGAGTAGGTAGTTAAGAAAAGGCTGGTTTCGGCTGTGAGGCTGGTGGTCAGTGAGTGATGGTATGTCCAACTTTTGCCACTGGAATAAGAGATTGGAGGACCTGGCATTGTTCCTTGTAAGCCACTAGCTAGCAGTGTAAATTCTAGTCTCTTTGGATCTCAGCTCCTACCATTTAAAAATGAGGGTTTGAAATGGATTTAGGTAATATCTAATAAACTCCTTTCAGCTCTGAAAGACTGCGATTTTTAATTTTCAAATATAAGGCAACTCTTAAATGCTGTTAAGACCATGCTGTTTCTAAAATAATATGTCTGTATCTGAAAAGTCTCTGTAAGTAGATCTTGTGCTGTGTCTCTGTCACTCTTCATAAGTCCAGCTGCTGGGCCTGTGCTCTTGTGATGTAGAACTGGCAGTTACTAATGGAATTAGAGGCCAGGGCCTTAGGGATGTTGAGTTGCCTCATTTAAACTGCACTGGTGATGAAAATAGCATTCAGCTGTTTTTAGTCCTGGCTGCCTGTGAGAATCCCCTGGGAATAATTTAGAAAACAGTGATACCTGGGTCCCACCCTCGAAGAGTCTGCTTTAATTGGCCAGGGTGAGCCCAAGATTTTGTTTTTTGGTTTTTGATGTTTGTTTGTTGTTTTTGTTTTAAATCTTCTCAAGTGAGTAGAATGTGCAGCTAAAGACTAGAAGTAATGTTACAGATCACTGGATGGCCAGTAGTTTGCATCTGATATTCCCATTTCCCTTGATTAGGGCTAGTGCTGGCCTTTGAGCCACACCTATAGGGTCCAGTAGATGAGAGTGTGAAGTGGCATTGTCTGTCATGTCCTTGAACAAGAGGAGTGGTGGCCCCCAGAATGGGTGATCATCATCTCTGGGTGGAGAAGGGCCTGGGGAAAAGGTCTTAACATTTCGGATCTGCTAAATGACAAAGTGTAGTAAAATCTGGTGGATCATGTTAACATGAGTATAGGCCCTCTTACAAATTGAGTTGGGGGCTCTATGTCCTCAACATGAGACATATTTTATCCTCTTACAGCATAATTTCATGGTACTTAGCGCAGTGTTTATTTTTAAAAATGTATTTATGTGATTATTTAATTAGTATTGGCTACAAGGATCATGAGGAGGACAATGTTTTGCTCACCATTTCATGTCCAATGCCCAGGGGCTCAATAAACAGATGGCAAATGAATGAGTGAATGAAGACATTGTGTGGCAGGCTCTGTCTCAGTTACTGGCATTTGAAGCTCTTTTTGGAGGATCAATCATGCGTCAGGGACAGGCTTTGTGCTTCCTGCTGTCTCAGGTGCTGGAGTGATGCAGCCGGAGGGCAGGTGGTTCACACAGTGTGCTGGCTCTTCCATGCTCAGCTGAGTACCTGTTACAGTGGCAGCTCTCCCAAATAAATCAGAGATGTGACAGAAGACATGAAGAGGATGCTATTGAGTGTATGCATATCTGTATTTGCTCTGGTCTCAGGACACCCTGATATCTGCCAAATCTTTAAAGTGGATTTTCTGAAAGCAGAATTGAACTGGAGCAAAAACCCTAGGAGATGCCTTGCTTCTGCAGCCATGGCCTCATACACTTCATCAGGAACTTTCTTTGCCAGGGAAGAACAATAGGGACCACTGTGTCTTCTCCTCCCAGGCCCCAGGGTGGCCTTCAGAGGAAAGCCCCGGGCCATGGTGTTGCAGCCTTGTGAAGGTGGGGAGAAAGAAAATGGTTCCCAGAGCAGGTATCAGTTACCTGACTCCCTCAGAAAGTTTTTAGTGGCTTCTCTCTCATTTCTGTCCAGGAATGTGGGAAGGAGGAGGGCTGGGTTTGCCTGGTCAGAGTACTACATTCAGGCAGTGGCTTTAAGGGAGGCACAGGGAGAATGCTTATGAAGTGATAATGGCTTTCTCATCACAGGGTGGAGAAGCCTGGCTCTGGGCCTGAGTCCCCAGCAAGGTACTGGAGTGGGTGTTTATAAACCTGTCCCTTCAGTACTTGGAAGCTTCCCATACTTGTCTGGGAGAATCCTGGACTCCTCATCTCTCTGTGGACATCTGCAAAGCAACTCCCACTTTACTGAAGATTCTTTAAGCAGTTCACTCATCCTGGCTATTTAGAGGCATTTAAAAAGTGAAGGAGGAGAAAAATATAAGCCCCCTGACACTGATGAGACACTTCTCATACTTCAATAACTATAGATTCAAATAGAGTGTGGCTCTGGACACTGACCCATCCTCCTGCTTAGGGTCATTACTGTTGCCGTTAGCCTACCTAAGGCTCAAGGGGCTGTTGGGCAAACACTTATGGAGCATTGTTTAAAGGGGTAAGATGACCCCTTCCTGAGAGAGCAGGTGGGCCCAGACTGGACAGTTGTCAGTGGGCCAGGTTAGCGGTGTGAGTCCCAGGGAGCCCAAGGAGAGACAGTCTAAGTGAGGAACTGCTGCAGAGTACTATAGGAGGAGCCAGACAAGGAACAAAATCCAAGTTCAAAGGGCCAAGTAGATGGAACCATGACTGACTTAGCTGATGGACCTGGATTGGAGTGAGGGGCAGTCGGCAAACCAGCAGAGATTCCTGAGGAGTGCTATATACACTGTGGGGGAGCCTGGTTTACTCTTAAATGCCAACAGATATGTCCATTTGGATACACATGATGGGATAGCAGTGGATGAAGAAAAGGGGTTCTGAGTTCTAATCCTAGATATATCCACTGCACTTGGGGATTTTGGTCAAATGGCCACAACCCCTTTCTATACAATGAAGAGATTAGAAAGGTGGGTCCACAGGGTACCTCCAGCTCGGACATATTGGGGTCTCTGGATGAGTCCTCTTGGGCTTACTCCTGCATTTAATTTCTTTGAGTTTCCGCAAGCACCTTTTCTTGTTAAAATGATGACTCAGGGCTCCTGTCCTGAGTAAACAAAATAAAGCAAACATTTACAAAAAATAATCCTGGACCTCAAGGAATGGTTGTGTTGCTCTGAGGAACAGAAGAGCAACATTCCCCATCGTCTAGAGGCATTTTAGAGTTTGGGATGCATTTGATATGCAGGGAGGGCTCACTCTTAGAGCTGGAGATTGACCCCCAGGGATACTGAGAAGAAGATACAAAACCTTGGAGGACACAAGAGGAGTTCCTAGCCAAGGCAGCTGTGGCAATAGAGAGAGGGGGCCAACTTGTAGCCCTTGAACCAGTGCAAGGCCCAATCTGGAAGATGAGCCAGGGTTGAAAATGGGAGCAGGTAACCAGGTCAGAAGCTAGGAAGGTGTGGAGCAGCACAAACTAAAATGGAGAAAGGGGGTCTAGGTCCTAGCAAGTAGTTCAGACTTGAGATGAACAGTGCCAGTGCTGGAACCTAGGCAGTGGTACAGGGTGATATACAGGACCAGGCAGAGGTGAGAGAAGAGTTGCCTCTTGAGAAATCTGCACATCTCCTAGCTTAGACTTTTAGTGAGCTAAATATGGCTGGGGTAGCAGAAGTCCCTCCCACCATCTCCTCTGGATTGGTGAGATTTGGGAAGAAAGAGACGGAGTCACATTTGCTATATGGAAAACTCTGGAGTAAATGGAAGAGGTTGGGAATCCTAATGTGATTTGGGCACACGTGGATAATAATCTCTCCTTTTCCTGTGATGTTTGGTCTTCAGGTTGAGCATGTGTCCTTGGTCTTACTCAGATCTATCTCATCCCATTGTTGGTCAGTCTGTCCCATTGCATTTCTGTCTGTTAGGATCCCTTCCTTCCATTTTGGCTCTCTTTGCCAATCATAAAACACTGATGCCAAGGGCAGGTACTCCTCCTCTCAAATGGGACTGCCCATCTAACAGAACTCAGAGTGGGCACCTGGAATCCATGATTAAACTCTAATCCACCTATAGAAAGGAGAAGGAAGCTGGTGCTTCATATACATCCTTGTCCATTTTATACCCATCAAGGTCCTAAAGAATTAAAATTATTATTTTGTCATTAGTAGTAGACCATATGGTAAGAGGTTTACATGCCTGACATTTATTCTCCCCAACATCCCTATGAGATAGGAACAATTAATATATCAGTCTTACAGCTGAAGAACTGAAGCTTAGAAATGTCAAGTAAGTTGCTTAAAGTTACACAGCGCTGAGTGAAAACACAACCTCTCAGGCTCCATAGTTAGTCCCTCATTCAGAGAGCTTAAGTGTTTACCTGTGATCACCTAGCTAATAAGAACTGAGATGCAATGAAAAGCTCTTGCTCTCTTCTGAGGGACAAGGGAATGCCTCTTCTCCTGCAATGGCATCTTTTGCTGGGAGGTGAAGGAGGAGTGTCATTATCATTAGGGGGCTGATCCCTGTCTCAGGCATTGGCTACTGAGGGGGTCTCAAACGGGCAGGTCCAGAATCTATAAGTCCTCAGAGGTCAGAGCATGACTGAGCAGATCCCCCATGAGTTCTCAGCATGGTGTCATGTCTGTTTCTGCTGGAGTTGAACATATTTCTGCATCTGATCAAGCATGGATGCCCTGCCTTGAGCCCTGCTAGTCCTTGTCCTCTTACCACAACCCTCATGCTTGCCTGTGTGTTTTCAACGACCTCTGCTTTTCATGTCACCCTGCTCTGTTGCTACAGTTGGTGCTGCCTCACTACCCTCTATTCTCTCCCATTTTCTGCAGAGGCTCACTCTTTTGTTTTGGCCTCACTGTGTGTGTCTCCTGCTGTGAGTGCCTTAAAAAAAACTTAATTGATATTAAAAAATTAAAACTTGGGGAGGAGGGTGGAGATAATTTACCTAGGGTTGCATATTCAAAAATGAGCGCATAATTACTGTTTTTAAGTAAGGTGTCAGGAAGCAAGATTGATTTAAACTTGACATCTGTTTACACACAGTGAGCTGTCATTAGATGCATATGTAGGGGCAGAAGAGCTATGTTCTGTCACCATGACAGCTTAGTTTGGTTCTGGAAATTTGACTTCCTGTGTTTCTGCAAGGGGGCAGCAAGATAGCTTCCAAACGCGGCCCTCTCCCCCTCTCTCTCGATCAACCAACATTTTCCACACACGTACTACGTGCTTGATACTGTCCTAAGCACGTGTGATAAAACAAGCAGTCTGAGGTAGCGGAGAAGAACATGACAAAGAGGTTAAAAAACATGGGCTTTGGAGTCAGAAAGATCTGATTCTGATTCCTAGCCGGCAAGTCAAGTCAACTCTCTAAGCCTCAATTTCCTTTTTCCATAAGGCAGAGATCATTACAATATTGCCCTCACAGGGCAACTATAGTTGAAAGTGATAGGGATTCAGAACACTTAACCTAGGACCATATAAGAGTAGACGCTTAATAAATGGTGTTCATGGATATTATTAACATCAGACAGGACTCTGACCTCAGAGCACCTGGGATCTTGTCAAGGAAAGATCCACTCACCAAGCGATCCAGTGAATGTTGGCTGGACTTCATATGAAGCAGGAGTTCCGAGGATGGAAGTATCAGCTTTCTAGGAGGATGCAGAAAGATGTCAAGGATGAGGGGAGACTTGAGCAGGGCCCTCAGTAAGTTTCTGTGTAGGAGCAAAATATAACTTATGGGAAGTGGGATGTAAGACATCTGCCTGCCAAGCTGTTCCCAAGTGTGTTCTCCATGCAAATTCTTACTCAGCTTAAGTGAATCCTTCTTAAAGGAAACTTCCCAGTCTCTCAATCAATGCTGAATGGGTCTGTCCTTATTCTCAGTGCATAAGCCTCATTCTATATCAGCACATCATTGATTTCCACTGTTTTATATTTAAATTGTTATGTTTGTCTCCTGTGGATATCTTTTCTTTTCTTCAAATGTTTATATTTTTAAATCAAAGTTATACATGCACATACTTTAAAAGGCAAATGTATCTATATGGTGTGTTATATAAAAGAGCATTTTCCCACACCCTCCTATCCTTTCCCCCCCTCTCCAAAGGCAACCCTCACACCTCTTTTAGCCCATCATGTTGGCATTGACTTCCCTTCCTCTAAAAACATGGCTGTATTGCCTCCTCTTGACTTGTCGCTTTTGTCATTATTCCTTGACGTCCCCTTGTGCTGTGTGGAAGATGAGGTTTACCTTTCTTTCTCCTCCAGCCCTACCACTATACACACAGGCATACCTCCTGTCCTCCCCATCCTTCCAATATAGCTTGTCATAACTTTGGTTAGATAAGTATCTAACCAAAAGATATCCACAGGAGACAAACATAACAATTTAAATATAAAACAGTGGAAATCAATGATGTGCTGATATAGAATGAGGCTTATGCACTGAGAATAAGGACAGACCCATTCAGGATTGATTGAGAGACTGGGAAGTTTCCTTTAAGAAGGACTCACTTAAGCCGAGTAAGAATTTTCATGGAGAACACACTTGTATTTAAATGATTATGACTATCTATGGCAGTGAATTTTTTGTATCAACTTGGCTAGGGTATAATGCCCAGATATTTGGTTAAACACAAGTCTAGATGTCACTGTGCAGGCATTTTTTTTTAGGTGAAATTAGCATTTAAATCAGTAGACTTTGAGTAAAACATAAGACCATCCATAATGTGGTTGGACCTCATCCGATCAGTTGAAGGTCTTAAGAGTAAAAGACTGATGTCCCCAAGCAGGAGGAAATTCTGCCTCCAGGTTACTTTTGGACTTGGGCTGCAACTTCACCTCTTTGCTGGGTCTCTAGCCTTCTGGCCTGCCCTGCAGATTTTGGACTTGGCAAGCCCCACAGTCTTGTGAGCCAATTCCTTAAAATCAATCTCTCTGTCTCTGTAATATGTATGTATGATAATACATAGATATAAATATATATCTCCCACTGGTTCTGTTTCTCTGCAGAACCCTGGCTAATATACTATGCAAACAGTATTCACAGCTGAGCCACGGAAATAAACAATTACTTTTCTTTTTCTGCCAAACTTCTTTTTTCTAGAAGGAATAGTTGTCTTATTGTGTTGTTGATGTTTGCTTAGTTTTCCATTTACTCATCTCTATCCAATCCCAATCTTGACTGATTGTCTAAATCTCCTCTTGAGACAGGCAGATGCGTGAGGTTTTCTCTTGATTTCATCTTTCTGAAGTATTCTCTAACAATGAGATGGCTTCATGGGCAACTGAGTAGTGGCACAGGACCCTCTGCTGGGTTTAATGCTCTGTTATTTTCACCTTTAAATTCTTAATAAATTTTTAATAAGGAGTCCTATATTTTTATTTTGCACTGCACCCTCCAAATTATGTAGTCATTCATGTCTATTAGAGCTTTCTGATTAGTTCTGACCTAGACAGGTGTGCAGCAGTCACCCTGGTATTACCTAGGTATCTCCCTTCACCAATTATAGGGAATACCTGTATCCAATATTGCTCTCCTATTCCCCCATCTAAATAAAAGTGTCTTAAAAGTAGATCCATGTTTTACTCACTTTTATTCCCAAACACCTAGCAAAGTTTCTCAAGCATAGGAAAGTGCACACACACACACACACACACACACACACACACACACACACACACACACACACACGCGCATACACAGAATGAAGGTGAAACACTTAAGTAGATAGAATAGGAGGAGGGATGTAATAAGACTTTCTAGGAAGGAGAAATAGTATGAAGAAATCAGGGAGGTGTGGATTCGTCTTCAGTGGATGGGAAGCAGTGAGGAAAGCAGCACAACTGTATCAGAACAGGGTATATTGGAACCAATGGGAAATTATGTTGAAAATTATGTGGGAGACAAATTGCAAAGAGGCTCGAATGCCAGACTAGGAATTTTCTATAGACTTGCTGGCCCCCAAGGACTTACTTCCCCATCTAATGACATCTGATATGTGTAGTTAGAGAAACTCCAGCTGGGTAGAATTTCACACTTTCCTTTTCTTGGCATTGAAATAGGTGAATGGAGTAGGATGGGTGGGGGAGAGCCTAGCAAGTTAAAAAGGGAGCACATAAGAGAGTGTTTCCTGTGAATTTTAAAACTCAGTCTAGTACAGAAGCACAAGAAAAACCATTAGAACTCTGGAAGATAGCCAGGGTGGTCTGGATAATGCTAAATCTAGGCAGAACAACCCCAAACTGGCAGGCTTGTTACCACTAAATTCACACGATTGAAGACCCACAATCCTTTGCACCTCATAGGTGCTTCTGATCCTTATGGCACCCAACACCAAGAAAATTGGGCTTTCTCTCTGGAAATCTTTACACTGTGGTGACTGTTTCAGGTAAATATGAAGATTAGTGGGCTAATGGGGACCTCTTGCTGTTTGAACCTCAGCCACAACTTGTGTGATACAGAATCCTTCAGCTTTCTCCACATGCACGAAGAAATGAAAGCACCTTTCAGAATCCCTGGCAATATTTTTCCAAAATGTGTATCAGCATTCTAAAAGAAAGACATTTACAAGGTTTTGAAAAGAACTTAACTGATACCTGACAGAAATGCATAGATTTTCCATTCTAAAACATATGTGGAAATATATTCATTGTGGCACTAACAGCCAAAATCTGGAAACAATCCAAAAGTCTATCAACAGTAGAACTGATAAATAAATTGTGGTATTAGTCATACAGTGGGATAGATACAGCTATAGAAATGAATAAGCCACAACATACAATAATATGAAGTAATCCCATAAGCATAATTGCACAACAGAAACCAAAATGTACATATTACATGGTTTCACTTATATAAAGAAAAATGTCTATTCAGATCCTCTGCCCACTTTTTAATTTGGTTATTTGTGTTGTTTTTTTTCTTTTCTGCTATTGAGTTATGTGAATTCCATGTATATTTTGGATATTAACCCCTTATCCGATATGTAGTTTGTAAATATTTTCTCCCATTCCATAGGTTGCCTTTTCTTTTTGTTGATGGTTTCCTTTGCTGTGCAGAATCTTTTTAGTTTAGTTTTAATTTGTTTTTGGTTTTATTACCTGCTTTTAAAGTCAAATCCAAAAAAGCATTTCCAAAATCAATGTCAAGGAGATCATTGACATTTTCTTCTAGGAATTTTACAGTTTCAGGTCTTATATTCAAGTCCATAATCCATTTTGAGTTGATTTTTGTGTGTGGTATTATATAGGGGTCCAGGTTTCATTATTTTACATGTGGATATCCAGTTTTCCCAATACCATTTATTGAAGAGATTATCCTCTCCCCGTTGTATATTTTTGGCTGCTTTGTCAAAACTAATTGACAGTCTGTGGGTTTATTTCTGGGCTCTCTATTCTGCTCCACTGATCTTTGTGTCTGTTTTTATGCCAATATCATGTTGTTTTCATTACTACATGTTTCTAATATAGTTTAAAACAAAGAAGTGTGATGTCTCCAAGTTTGTTCTTTTTTTTCAAGATTGCTTTGGCTATTTGAGGTCTTCTGTGATTCCATAGAAATTTTAGGATTGTTTTTTGCTATTTCTATAAAAAATGCCATTGGAATTTTGATGGGGATTGCATTGAATCTGTAGATTGCTTTGGGTAGTATGAACATTTTAACAATATTCTTTTAATCTACAAATTGGAATATCTTTTCATTTATTTGTATCTTCTTCAATTTCTTTCATCATTGTTTTATGGTTCTTAGTATACAGACCTTCCACTTCCTTGATTAAATTTATTCCTGAGCTTTTATTCTTTTTGATTCTAATGTAAATGGGGTTGTTTTCTTAATTTCTGTTTCCCATAGTTCACTGTTAGTGTATAGATATGATACTGATTTTTGTATGTTGATTTTGTATTCTGCAACTTTACTGAATTTATTTTATAAATTCAGTGTTTTGGTGGAGTCTTTAGGATTTTCTATATATAATATCATGTCACCTATAAATAGAGATTACTTCTTCCTTTCCATTTTGGATGCCTTCTTTGTTTTGGTTATTCATTTGTTCAGCCAACTAGGAAATGATTAGAGGTTGGGATGAAGGTCTTTGAATATAAAATGTTTATTCAATTTCTGGGTGTTAACATTAGGACTTTTCCTAGAGGACAACTCAGATGATGTATGTATGCATTTGTAGGTAGTGCTGTAATTTTAGTTAAGCAGGTCTGAAGTCAGATGGACTTGGAATAAATCACTGAAAATCTCTCTTGGGGGATAGCCATTAGCAAGTACTCATGCTCTTAAGAACTGCTGCTTTGTTTGCTAAAGTCCTATAGGACCTGTGAACATAAACCCCATTGGCTTTCAGAGGTAGGTGATTTGGGGACTCCTCCCTTGGGTGGCAGACTTAAAAGTTGGGGCACTAGATATGTGGTCCAAACACTTTCCTCCTCAGGGAGAAGCTGGGAATTGGGGGTTTCCTCCTGATTGTATGGCTCTGTGCTGGGGGTGGGGTTTATGGTGAGAGTGTCTCACAGCCTTTCCTACCCATTTCAATATGGCTGTTTTCTCCCTTGCCTGATGTATAAGAGTCACTCAACTAGTTTCTGGATTTTTTCCAAGGGAATTGCTTCATGGGTACCTGAACATTTGGTGCATCCATGGGAGGAGGGAAATTCAGGTGTCTCCTATGTTGCATCTTGGTTGAGTTCCCTGGGCTTTTGTTATAGCACCTGAGAAGATATTGATGTCATTTACTGATTGGAATAGACTGGACAAGGAATGGGTTTTGGGCAAGATGTAGGGAGAGCAAAATTGAGAGGGAAAAAATGACAAACTCAAAACTATCGATTTTGTTATTCCATTTTAGTAATATTAAAATTAAGATGTCTGTTGGACAGCCAAGTTAAGAACTCAAGTAGGTAATTGGAGATTGTTCTTTTTAATTCTGTTCCTGATTCTCATGATCATTGAATTTGATCATGTGTGTATCTCGAAATCAAATTAAAGTGGCTGAATGTTTGGAATATACCATCTGATTCTCTTAGGTTACAGGCTTATTCCTGTTCAGTTCCATCTAGACTTCAAAGATGGAGGTTGAGGATAGGGCTTTTTACCATAAGGAATTTTAAAGTATTACTAGTAGAAAAAAAGGGATGAAATTGGGCAGGAAAAATAATGGATGTTCCTTAGAAAATATTATTTTTAAAAGATGACGATCATAATCTATGAGAAATATAACTGTGAATTTTTACATGCTTAATAACATAAAATCAACATATATAAAGCAAATAAGCAATCAGAAAATACAATAGTAAATATATAGAAACAAAATAAAAATAGAACATTTTCATAACACTCTGCTTAATATTTTCATATATGTAGTTCAATTTTATTAAAATTAAATTTTACTTTTAAACATTCCATATGGTTTCTGTTGGGTCCAGAGTCAATGCCCAGACATGGATAGCAAAATGCACAGTCAGGCATGTTTTGGGGCATGCATGATTACAGTCAGGAGAATAGGGACAGACAAAACAAAATAAACCTTGGGACCCCAAAAGTTGATTTGTAGAAAATCTCTAGTTGGTTCAGCCAAACTGGGTTGGAATGAATTAGAAGTCGGAATGAAGTTCTTTGAATATGAAATTTTTACTTGATTTCTGGGTGTTAATATCTTAGGGCTTTTCCTAGAGGACAACTTAGATAATATATGCATTTGTAGGTAGTGCCACAATTTCAGTTAAGCAAGTCTGAAGACTGATGGACTTGCAATAAGTCGTTGAATATATCTCAGCTTCTGTTTTCTGATCTGAAAATGAACTTAGTAATGTCACCCACTTCATAGGGTCATTGTGAAGATTTAAATATATAAAACATATCAAGCATTTAATTTAGTGAGTAGCACATACTAAGTGCTCAACCATTGCCACCCATCCAACCACTGCAGGCTGGCTTTAGTTTTAACTTTAGCTCTAGTTTTAGGAAAAAGCTTCTGGATCTCAACTGCCTAAGTTCAAATTCTGGCTTTGCTGTATGAGCTTAGACAAATCACTTCTCTTTTATTTTCTTTCCTCATCTGCAAAATGGAGATAAAATAGTACCTATCTTACATGTTTGTCTTGAGGCTTAATACCTAAACTTCTTAGAAGAGTTCCTGATATATTTAGCAGTAAGTAATGGTCAGCAATTATTTTTGTTGTTGTTATTTTACTGTCTGAGTTTTCCAGAGTTCTGTCAAGTGTGACCTTAGAAGCAAAGAGTGAAATCACAGAGTGAAGCCAGGAATTAATTACTGGGCTTTCCAGTGAGCACAAGTGCCACTGAGCAGGAATGAAGTAGGAGCCAAGAATTTTGGAACTAGGGGGGTATGTGAGTTAACAGAACTCAAAACTTGACAGGAGAAGAACAATTGTCTGAGCTCCTGGGTATATGATAGTATGTATATATGAGCATGTGTAAGAAGCTATCATTTACTCTGCATCAGTAATAGATGATACACTGCTATTCATTTTCTAACCATTATCTAATTAAATCTTCCCAATAACCCTGAAAGTCAGGTATTATTATTTCAACGTATAATGAAGAAAACTAGCTTCAAGAGGTGAAGTCAATTTCTGAGGTCGAGCAGTTGGTACGTGGGAGACTGAGATTGAGATATAGACCCAACTCTCAAGCCCAGAAGCATCCGTCTCCACTAGCCTGCCTCCTAGAGTGCTGAGAGCTGGGCAGTATGGGTATTACCCTTCCCCTTATTAGGGAAGTTGCCAGACCATATCGCAGAATGGGGCAGCCTAGGGTATAGTTTTGGCCAAAAACATACAAATGACTTGGATTCTTATGATAACGTAAGGCATTTATAGCAATTACTCAGTGTATTAATTGAGAGGAGAAACCCTCATGTCTTCAGAAAGTTCTCAGTGTCTACTTCCAAGTTACAAGACTGCTCCCAACCAGGCCACAGCAGCACCTGGAGGACATTCTAACCTGACTCCTTCCCCTCAACTCTCCCCCACTCGCCAGCATACATCTGTCACACCATAGGAATTCCGTTCCAAGGCCTTGGTGTTTTAGACTCAAGTTCCCTCATCTCTTGCAAGGCTACACTGCAAAAATAACTCCTTGATCACCATCGACTAAAACTTCTCTCTCTCCTTTATTTGGAACCGGAGAAGTTGTGTGATTGTTGCTACAGTTTGTGGACAACCAGGGACTTGTCTAATTTACTTCTTGGTGGACACTTTCCATCTTAGATGGTTGTATATATGGGTCTTTAATTGCATACATGTTCATGGGAGAAGAGTAGGTAAAACAAATCAAATTTGGGCCTTTTAGTCTGGTTCTTTTGGTAGGAAACACATAGTTGTCCAAGAGTTGAAAATCCTTTGGTTCCCAATGTCCAGATGACAGTGACAGCAGTAGACTCTTCACTAAGTTCTTATAGAGTATTTGTTTGTTTTACAAAACTCTCATCATTATGCCAGTTGATCCATTCTCATATTCATTCTCATTCTTCCCCTCCCTCTCTTCTTCTGCCTCTCTTCTCTAGGGCATGATCAACTTCCCAGAAAAAGCTACAGTGTAATTCATAAGCCTAAATTGTTGTTAAGATTCACTGCATGGTGTATAGTTGCCAATTTAGGTTTTCTAAGAGAAAGAACAAAAATTATTAAAGCATTATCCAGCTTTGTTGAGACCTGGGCAGTTAGTTTCTTGAATGTTACAGAGCCATTTAAAGCATCCACTGCTTATTTGCAGAATTAAAAAGCTTTGGCTATTATTTCTTGTTTAACAAACTTTGACCACACTCAGACTGGGAGCTCCATACAAAAGATGTACAGGCCTGAAAAAAAAATTAAAAAAAAAAAACCTGATTAAATTTTAACCAGCTGCTGGGCAGATAGTTTGCCTGAGGCACATTTGTCAGTTTCAAAGGGTCTTTTTATTAATTTTGCATTTTGTATTTTGTTAGTGGAAAGAGCTCCCTCTTTGGGGACTGCCAAAAGCTATAGGCTGTGAATCTTCAAGCAGCCCAAGGACGCTTCTGAGAATGCCAAGTAGATTTGGATTCCCAAGCATTCCCCATTACATGAGCTTTATCGGTCCTAAAAATATATTAACTTTAGGGGTGAGCTATTTGAATTAATGTTACAGGATCCCTACTGACTCTGCTTTGGTTAACATTAGTCTTGCTATTTGTCTGCAAGACTATGCATGACCTTGCTGTGTAAACTTGAGCAATTTGCTTGACCTCTCTGAGACTTAGGTTTTTGGTCTATAAAATAATAGGGTGAGAAGTTTATCTTTTTTTTGTTGTTGTTGCGGTACGCAGGCCTCTCACTGTTGTGGCCTCTCCCGTTGCGGAGCACAGGCTCCGGACGCGCAGGCTCAGCAGCCATGGCTCACGGGCCCAGCTGCTCCGCAGCATGTGGGATCTTCCCGGACCGGGGCACGAACCCGTGTCCCCTGCATCAGCAGGCGGACTCTCAACCACTGTGCCACCAGGGAAGCCCTGAGAAGTTTATCTTTGTGGTCCCTGCAGCACTGGATTAGCTGGTTTATGACTGGTTGGGGAGTTCTGACACAATAAAACTCTTATGTTTTTCTTTTTTTGTGATAATTATATTATTACTAGTAACTAGAATTTATTAAAATGTTTGTATGCCAAGTTCTATGTTCAGCACTTTATATATATTTTAAAATTAATTTTTTCAGAGAAAGCTTCTGAGACTGGCACTGTCAATTCCCATATTACAAATGAGGCAGCTTAGGGTATGAGACATCAAGAAATTTCACAAAGTTAAATAATAAGTGGCTGAACCAGGATTTGAAAACAAGCCTGCTTGATGCCAGAAGTTGATATTTAGAAAACAGTCTGTTTTTTGCTCCGGATGTAAAGGATCAGCTTCTGTTTCTGGGCTAGAAATGTGCTCTGACATCATACAAATATTTCCAAGTTTCACATTCACCTGGGATTGGTTGTGGTGAAAATACTATGCCAAACTCAAAGCTGTCCTGAAAGATTCAGACAGGCCTCTCCTGGCTTAGGCAACTCTAGGCTGGAGGGGACCGCCTGCAGCATAGAGACAATTTGTGAAAAGGAGGAAGAACTCAGGGGTTAAATGGAAAATACAAACCTCTTCTGTGATGCTGGGAATTTCATAAGTTCTACTCAGGCATCTTCAAACAGCATTAAATACAAAGTAGAAAAGTCTACCCTCAGGATAGAATTTGTACACAACTTACCTGCAGGAGAATATGGCTAAATTTCTACCTGAAGACAAAGAATCCGGGCTTACATTTACAAAGCAGAAGGAAAAAGCAATATGTGTATAGATAGGTATATATTTTTGAATGTATATTTCTGTTTTTGTATTGTAGCTTTTTATATATATTTTATACATAAATATATAGTTTCACCAGTGAGACTTTTTATGCCAAATCAATACCTGGCAGACTGACTTTTGCATTATTTAATGTCCTTACCTATTGGGTGGGACAAGGTACTATCAGCCTCAATGTGGTCATACTTCCACGGTCTTAATTCCTGCAGAGGATTCTTTTACTTCACCTCTGAGAGCAGATCTTCTGGAGTATGCTGCCCTACCACGAATGTGGCTGTTTTACTTGCTGCTCATCTGGCTTGGGTTCTTCAATCATGTTGACTTAACCTATTGATTAAAAAGTTGGCGGGGAGGAGCAAATTGCACAGGGCTCTTCTGTGATACTTGGGGTGAGGAGTGGGCCATGTCCCAAAGGGGCTTTTTTGATTCTTTTTGAGCTAAACTCTCTTGGCTTTCTGCAATAATACTTGTCCCTGCTATTCAGTGTACTATGGAGTGTTTGCTTGGACTGGCCCAGGAACCCCAAAGAACTTCCACAGCAGTGTTAGTTAATGAAAGAGAAATACGTGCATCTGTAACAATATTTAAAAGTTATTTCATTTAGTAAATGCTTATAGACTTCAAAAAAACTTAGAAGAAAAGGAAACAAAATATGTTGGACATACAGTCACAGAAATTTAGGGATTTCAGGCTTAGGAAAATGACATAATTTACACAAGATTATATGGAAAACTATACCATAGTTTTACCAGATCTGAAACTTAGGGTCTCCTTTGTTATTCTTGACCCAGTTCTCTTTGCACTGCATGTACAAATTCCAATTTCAATATGTAGCTTGAGTCTATTATAGTAGATTCATATACGTTTAGAATTTCTGTCTTCATTGTGAAGTTAAACCTTTATCTTAAGTAGTCATCAATAAAAATACTTCCATATCTAATAATGCTTCTAGTATATTAGTTATCTTTGCTGAGTAACAAATAACCCCCCAAATTAAAACAATACACACTTACTATCTCAGTTTCTATGAGGCAGGATCTGGGCATGGCTTTGCCAGGTCCATGCTTCACAGTCTCTCACAAGGCTGCTATCAAGGTGTCAGACTGGGCTCATCTTGAAGGTCAGCCTGTGGTTGTCAAGTAGCATTAGTTGATCCCTCATGGGAAGCTGGATGAAGGTCTCACTTACCTACTGGTGGTTGGCCAGAGATTGCTCTCAGTTCCTTGCCATGCAGGCGTCTCCAAGATGGCAGCTTGCTTGCTCAAGGTGTGCAAGCCAGAGAAGGAATAGAGAGTCTGTTAGCAAGACAGAAGTTATAATATTTTGTAACGGGATCATGGAGGTGTCATTGTCTCAACGTTGCTGTGTTCTATTGATTAGAAGCAAGCTACTAAAGGAGAGAAGATGGTACAAGGTTGTGAATACAAGGAGGCAGGGCCTACCTTCAAGGACTCTTACCACACGTAGTTTGTCTGATAATAATACAAACACCCTTGCTTTTTTTCAGTTAATATTTGCCTGGTATCTCTTTTTCTACCTTTTTACTTAAAAGTTTCCAGTTCTCATGTTTTAGATATATCTCATGCAAAGAGCATATAACTAGATTTTGCTTTCTTATCCAAACTGAGGATTGCTGTCTTTAAGTGGTACGTTTAATCTCTTTATGCTTATGAGGGTTATTGATATATTTGGGCATGTTTTTACCTTTTTTTGTCCTGTATTTCTTTTTTATCTCCATTTTGCCTTTTTTTTTTTTTTTTTTGCAGTACGTGGGCTTCTCACTGTTGCGGCCTCGCCTGCTGCAGAGCACAGGCTCCGGACGCGCAGGCCCAGCGACCATGGCCCATGGACCCAGCCACTCCGTGCCACGCGGGATGCTCCCGGACTGGGGCACGAACCCGCGTCCCCTGCATCGGCAGGTGGACTCTCAACCACTGCGCCACCAGGGAAGCCCCATTTTGCTTTTTTTGCTTTTATTTCTGGATTGAGGAATTTTTTTTTTTGTTTGCTGTTTTCTTTTTTGATATTTTGCTTCCAATAATATGGAAATTATAAATTATTTTCCTGTTTTTGATGGTTATCTGTGATATTTGCCATTCATACACAGTGAAATCTGAAATTAATATTGTAATTCTCTTCTGAACAACTCTCAATTTGAAACATTTTCCTGCTTATCAAGTATCTTAGTTCTCTTTTTTATATACAAACTAGATATTATTATTATTATTTTAAACAGAAAAGATTTGCTTATCTTTAATGTTTAATATTTCTTTTCTCACCCTATCTTCTTGCTTTTCAGAATGTCCTTCTGGGATAGCTTTTCTCCTCATTCTGGGATAGTTTTCCTTCTTCCTGTTTAAGATATATGAACATTTTTTTAGAGGTTTTTAAAAAGTGAATATATGTTGGTGATAAATTTTAATATAAGAATCTCTATTTTATCTATATTCTCAAAAGAAAGTTTTACTGCCTACACAAACCTAAGTTCACAGTTATTTTCACTTAACACTGAAGATACTTTGTTGTCTTTGAGCATCCATCATTTCAGTCAAGAAGTTTAGAGTCAGTGTGATGGTTAATTTTATGTGTCAGCTTGACTAGGCCATGAGGTGCCCATTTGGTCTAACATTATCCTGGGTGTTTCTGTGAGGGTGGTTTTTTTTTTTGTTTTTTTTTATATATATGATCCAATTTTTAAAAAAATTTCATTATTTATTTATTTATTTTTGGCTGTGTTGGGTCTTCGTTTCTGTGCATGGGCTTTCTCTACTTGCGGCGAGCGGGGGCCACTCTTCATTGCGGTGCGCAGGCCTCTCACTGTTGCGGCCTCTCTTGTTGCGGAGCACAAGCTCCAGACGCGCAGGCTCAGTAGTTGTGGCTCACGGGCCCAGTTGCTCCGTGGCATGTGGGATCTTCCCAGACCAGGGCTCAAACCCCTGTCCCCTGCATTGGCAGACAGACTCTCAACCACTGCACCACCAGGGAAGCCCCTGTGAGGGTGTTTTTGAATGCTACTAACATTTAAATCAGTAGACTGAGTGAAGCAGATTGCCCTCCCTAACGTGGATGGGCCTAATCCAATCAGTTGAAGGTCTGAACAGAACAAAAAGACTGACCCTCCCCTGAATAAGAGAGTATTCTTCTTGCCTGGCTGCCTTTGAACTGGGACATTGGTTCTTTTTCTGCCTTCAGACTCAAACTGAAACATTTCTGGTTCTGGAGACTGCCAGCCTGCTTTTTTGGGTCTCCAGTTTTAGATTTTAGGACTTATCAGCCTCCATAATTGTGTAAGCCAATTTCTTATAAGAAAATCAATCTCTCTTTCTCTTTCTCTTTCTGTCTGTTTATATATGTACATACACACACGCACACACACACACACACACACATGTATATACAAACATACAAACTGTTGGTTCTGTTTCACTGGAGAAACTTGACTAAATATAGTCAGTCATACTGTCATTTTTTTGTGAGTGACCTGCTTTTTTCCCTGCTCTCTGGCTGGTTTTGCTTCTTTGTCAGTGGCACTGCTTTACCCAGTGTAGATTTTTAAAAAAATTTGTCTTAGTTGTTAAATGTGGTGCTTCCTGCATCTATGGATTTATGTCTTTCATTAGTTATGCCTAATTCTCACCTACTTTAAAAATATTTATTTTCCATCATATCTCTATTCTCTCTTTCTGGGACTCTGATTAAATATGTATTAGACCTTCTCATTCTATCCACCATATATTTTAACTTTCCATATTTTTGATGCTCTTGGTGTTACATTCTGTGTAATTATTTCAGATATATCTTCGCAAATTCTCTCTTCACTAATTTTCTCTTCAGTTTAATTGTATCTGTTATTTATCATATCAGTGAGTTTTTTAAAAAATTATTTTTAATAATTACAAATTTTTCTATTTTATACCTTTTCTGATCTTTCTGGCTATTTTATAGTGTTTAGTTACTTTTTTTATTTAAAAAATATTTCATATACAGTTCTCATATGTTTTATCTGATAACTGCGATATATACAGTTCTTGATTGGCTTAGCCTAGGTTGTCTAGAAATCAAAGGTTATATGCAGTTGTATTTTTAGGGAGCACAATCCTAGGGAGCAGGAATGAAGGCAGAGGGAGTGAGACAGGGAAGAAGAGACAGTCTAAATGAGGATGTATTACCAGCTGGCTGCCACTGAGTGCAATTGTTTGTTCCGTAGCATAGAACTATGCTATATAATAGCTTGTCAAGGAGCCATATAAACTTCTTCCCAGGATCATTTATCTAGAGGAAGGTATGAGAAAAAATTTGCCCATTGGCTCCTTCTCCTCTTGGTCAAAGGTTGACCCATGGGGCATCCACAATCCTGGTTTCCACATGTGTGGACACTGAGCAGGGTCTCTCAGTGTTTTTCACCTTTGTAGCAACAGGGAAGCCCTGGGTTAGGAGTTGAAAAGCATGCAGTAAGCATGAGGTGGGACATTTTCAGGCTGTACCTGCATGAAGTTGGTCAGAGCCCACTCAGAACTGGTCATGAGAGCAATGACCAGAATGTGAGAAAGGTGAGGTCAAGTGCACCAGAATGGCTATCTAAGAGATGTGTGGTACAGGGTCTACATCTGGTATATGCTGTTTCTGCTGATTCTTACTCATGATGATTTATTTCTTTATATTCTTAATCTTTTATTATAAGTTCTTGGTTGCTTGATTTTAAACTTTGGGTATCCTGTGTAGCCTAAATCAAGGATGCTTTCTTCAAGAAAAAAACTGTATTTGCTTCTTCTGGGAGCCAGAGGGTTACCGCCTACCTGGGACTCTTTAAACTTCTTCCTGGATTTCTAGCTTAGTGTGAATGTCTAAGGGCAAACAACTCTGGCCCAAGGCATATTCATCAGGATATATCACTAATATTGGCATTTACTTCAGAAAATCTTTGCCTTCCGTATTTGCCTATAAATCTTGCTCATGGTTTTTGTCTTTTTTGCCTTTGAGTGGGAGGGCCGGTGCTTGGAGATTTCTCTTACTTTCTGAAGCCCAGAAGTGCACTCAGCAGTATGTTTTATACAACACATAGTTGGTGGGCATTGAGAGCACTGCTGAGTATCTGACTGCCATACTCTCGGAAGCCAAGTCACTCTTTCTTATTCTTTTACAAAACTGCAAAGGATGGGAATTACTGTGGCCAAAGAGGAACTTCAAGAGATGGTGGCATATAGCATTGATCCCATTCTAGATATCAATTTAAAGGCTGCATTTTTGTTCTCCTGTCTCCCACTAGGAATATGCTGAACCATTTCCTTGGAGGGCTGAGTTCAGGCTGGCCTTGGAAAGGAAAGGATCAAAACTAGTTCCTGCAAGCTGTTGCCTGGATCCTGCTGGGGAATTAGCCATGCTTGACACCCCTTCTCTGCAGGCTTGGCTCTGGAGCAGGTGTGTTTTCAAGACAGTGCTGACCACAGGTGTGAATGACATGGGCAGACAAGTGTGAGATATGAAAAATACAGGCTTCAGCAGCCTGGGCAGGTGTGTCAGAAGCTCATCTGCCACTGAACCCTAGGGGGCTGGACTCTTCCTGCTGGAATGGAGTGGGGTGAGCACAGAGGGAGAGCACAGCCCTGTGCTGATGCATGAGGGGGCTATTAGACCTAGGAGGTAGAGGTGGGACCTCCCTAACACTCGAAACTCTCAAGGGGCATTAAAACTGGAGGAAATGGAGGCAGGGCAGTTTGGCTGAGGACAGAAGCGAGAGAAGAAGATCTGGTCAAGAAATAGATTGTGTGCAAAGAGAATAAGATTAGGCAGAGTTTTGGAGCTGTAAAGAGACTTAAGTATCATTTAGTCTAGTGGTTTCAACCCAGGACTCCTACCTTTGGTGGCGTGAGAAGCTTTTGTCTAGTGTAAGGGCATGCCTTTAAGTAACACTGAATCTCTAATAACAATGTTACTTCATTTTCAGATCTATTTCAGTTCTCCTATTTACCAAGAAGAAAGCTTTAGGTTATCGTTACTGTGTCTTTAACAGCTCTCTGACAGGTGCTATTTTCACTTTTTAACAAAGCAAAAAGCATTTGGCAGGCAAAAAATGCCCAGCTAGGATTTAATGACATTATTTTGTATCAGTGAATTTTTTTTTCTTTTTGGTTACTTTTTAGGCTTGTTAAGTGATATGACAGCAATATAAAGTTTCCTTTGACAGTAAATCTAATTGAGTTTTTTAAAAGTGAGTCAATTTAAGGAAAATATTAAACAAAAATAATACGGATGATAATTAGAAAGATGGTATGAGGATGACTAGGAATTAGGATCATTAGTCTGGTACAGTCCTCTGATTTTATGGTTCATGCACAGGAGAAGTAGAGAGGAAATTACCTTCTCAGGGCCACACATCCCATTAGTATCAGAACAGGAAATGAAAGCCAAGTTTCCCAACATGCAGTCCATATCTCTGTGCACCTTCCCAGGCTATGTCCCTACATTTAGCCACAGTGAATAAGGCGGTCTTTGCTTCTCATGGTGGAGGTAGAACCAAAAGTAAAAAGCCATAGTGCTCTGAGCTAAATGCCAATAAAAGAGCATAGCAAGGTATTTTGACATATAAAGCAATGCCTTTTTGTTTTTTGCCAGTTTCCTCTCAGCATTCTCTTGCTCTTTTTAATCACGTTAGCCTTTCCTTATGTGTGCATTTCCTCAAGAAAAGATGTGACTGTCCTTAGTTTCAAAATGCTTGTGCTCTTAGGAGAAATAAGAGGACTGCAGGTATAGCCAAAATGTTAGATGCTTTGAAGAAAAAGATTCTCTCTCCTTCTCCTTGACTCCCAACTAGAAAGGATTCCCCTGGTCTTGGGAGTGTTGAAAAATGAAGGAAAATGCTATGTGAGTAAAGGTGATGCTAGGTTCTGGAGAAGGAGGCTCAGACTCTGTCTCCCAGCCAGAAGAAGCCCTGGGGAACTCGGATTGCAGGTGGGTTTGTGGGATCTGAGAGTAGAGGGTCTCTGCTTCTCTGGCAAGGCCAAGGAGCTGAATTGGCTACTCTGAGAGTGTCAAAGAGCTCCTGAACCGCAACACGGCTCACAAGTAAAGCGGGGAGTTACCATGCAGATGGGAATGGGGGAGGGATGGCTTTGCAGTGACAGCAGGGAGACATCAGTGAGGGTGAAATAAGATGAGGAGGATCTCAAAGGATAGTTGAATTAGAGGGGAAAGAAGTCACATTTCACAGCTGATTTGATGGATTGAAATTCACATCTGATTTGAGAAATACGAATTACGGTGTGTGTGTGTGTGTGTGTGTGTGTGTGTGTGTGTGTGTGTGTGTGTGTATGCGTGTACTCAGAGTGAAGAGCAGCTAGTTGCTAAATCCATGATTTGGGTCAACCCTTAGAGGATAAACAGAATTCCAAAAAGCAGAATCTTTGGGAAGGAATAGGCACGCAATCAACCAGTGATTTTTTTTTTTTTTTTTTTGGTGAAGCAAAAGAATAAGTTTCCTAAGAGAAGTGCACACAAAATGCAGTGAGAGTTCAAAGGAAGGAGGGATTGATTCTCACTGGAGAGATGAGGGTACTTTCTCAGGGAATGAATGGGTCATGTTGCCCAGACTTGGACAGGTGAGTAGGGAAAACTCTCTGACTTTCAGTTCAGCCTCTGCAGAGGCAGATGTCTGGTATCCAGGAGGTGCAAATGAATCTCATGTAATGGCTTGATGCTCCCTATCTTCTACTGCTTTCTGTGGTCTTTGCAGAGACAGGATGATTTTTGGACATGATCTACGAACAGATTATGAGGCCATGTGGTATAGGGACTTAAGAGTTCAACAAGTCAGGGCTCAAATGAATGGCCTCTCTGAGCCTCAGTTTTCTCATCCAGAGAATGGGAACAATATAACCTACCACATATGATTGTTGGGAGAAAAAGTTAGATAATAATAGACTTAAAGCCTGGGAAATAGTGCTTGTCATAGAGCCAGGTCCCAGTAGCGATCATCTTTTCTTCCTTCTCCTCCCAGAGAGGAGAGACTATTTCTCATCTCTGTATCCTTCACTGTGTCAGTATAGTGCCTTGTACATAGAAAGGGCAATAAAGAATTTCTTGTTTTGACTTGCTCTGATTTAAAGAGCATGTATAGCTGAAAAACAGGCAAAGAAAATCAGCACTGGTGTATCAGCCAGCTGTTAGATGAACAGATCAGAAAAAGTTTTCCATTAAGCCATGCAGTTTTTCTTTCTTTGCCTGTCAGTCAGCACAAAGGTAATCCCAAGAATCAAGGCACTGAAAAGTGAATTTCTGGCTGAACTGATCACAGCAGTCCTGACATCATACAGCTGCTGCTTTCCATAATCAATGCCAGAGCTTGGTTTATTCACCTTACGAGTCCCTCGTGAGATTCCAAACCCGGTACCTGACGGTAACATTTCCCCTAATTGATGCGTGTTTGCTCAGGGAATTACATCCTGTTTGATTAATTTTGGGTTTGATTTCCCTCCTCCCTGTGCTATGATTTTCATGGACAGAGCTGTTCTTTTGATGCTTTGCATGTGGTGGAAGGAGATGGAACTGTGGGCACTGAGCTGGGTCCTAACGCCAGCCTCCTGGCTTTGGGGGAACATTTCTTAGGAAAAGACCAGGAAATGACTGACCTGGTGGATCTTGGTGGGACACTTTCACTTAGTGTTAGGAAGAGAAGGAGAGTAACCCTGAGCATCCGACAGTGGATTAGACCGTTTATACCCAGAATTACATAGCCATTATGTAAACTGAAGAAACTGAGGCTCAGAGAAAGAAAAACCATAAACCTGGTAAAGAGTGGAGCTTCTGTTCAAGTCACGTTCTTTCCCTTCACCAAACTTTAAAAAAAAAAATTAGACTAGAATAGTTTTGTAAAAACTTAGATTTTTTTGGAAAAGAAATTAATTGTCCATTGCCACATTTAGCTCTCTGATGTATTTTCTTGCTGTCTTTTTTCCATTTGCATGGTTTTGGATACAGTTTTGTAATTGTACCATTTGAAACATTATACTTCAAATCCTTAAAGAAATATTTTCTTAGCTATATTTTTGCCAGAGTTCCCAGAATTAAAATTTTTGCCTCCATTTATTGACTATTGGACAGTAGTTAAGGAAATTCTATACATAGAGATCTTCTAACTCTCATGTCCTAGCAGACCCTGGGGAGTTGTTTACTTAACCGACTACAAGGTACAGAATAACGGCCTCACAGTGAAATAATTCTGTTGTGTCTTTCTGCCAAGGATTCCCGAATTGTAACTCCTTTTCAGGCCTCTTTGCTGGATTTCTTGAGTGACCTATCTAGTTTTACTTCCTGAAGCTATGTTTGCGCCTCAGCAAGAATGTTCAGTCTCGTTTCAGCAAGTAACTCCCCTTTATCTACAGGGTAGCAGAAAGCGCCATGACTCTGGGCAAACTACTTCAACTCAACGCACTTAGCTCATTTTCCCCAGGTATAAACAAAGGGGATAATAACACTTCTAGGCTTGGCTGGATATCAGTAAGATAATGTGGTCATCCTGCCTAAAACAATGGCCACATATGCTACTAAGAGAAGACTCTGTGTCCTCTCCTGGGTCCCTAGAAGCTCAGGGAGCCCCCCAGGGTGCAAAGATCCCCATAGGATCCAGGAGATGAAGAGATAATGGATATTGTCTGCCAGCAGTCAGCTGTTTTTGTTAAAGATGGGATGAAAGAGGGATAGAGTGAAGCCTCAGAAGAAGGATGGAGGGACCACACTCTCCAGATCCAGCCTCAAGAGTACCCGGGGAGGACCTGGAACAGGACACCCAGGACTGATACTGTGAAGCCAGGAAGCCAGTGAGACTGATAGATGATCTCTTAACCTCCGGCTGCTGTGCAAGGGCCCTAGAAACTGGTTGCAGGGCCTGTGGCTCTGAGTGTGAAATAGAGAAAGGCTGTGGTGTGACAGCACACACAAAAGGGCTGGTCTTGAGAAGCTGTACGAGGAGGGCCAGGAATTCTACAATAGCTGCACCACTGCAGGGGGTCTCCAGATCCAACTCTGTTAGGGGGAGGGCATTTATCGGCCCTGGCCTTGTCTGACTTCGGCATTTGCTGCTCAAGATCCATGGTTCAGAAGGGTCCAGCTTGGTGCTTTGGCATCCTACCTGCCCACTCTCCCAGTTTTTGCACTTGTTACGATACTCATGGAGCTGTCAGACCTCTCTGGCCACAGTCAGACTGCTTATAGGGGAAGAAAAAGGAACTCATCAAAGTTGACCAAGATCTTGGAAAACTGCATTTTGAGATTCTTTGGAACATTCATGCTGATGCTTTGGTCAGGAGTAGGTGGTCCTGAGCTTCAAGATGACACTCTTACACACTTCAACCTGCAGGTTAACAGGGGCCATTAAAAATGGTGTGTAGAGAGCTTTCTAACTGTGCCCTGAATAAGGACTGGAGGTTAAGGGGGCAAGGTGGAGCAGCAGAGGAGGAAGGACCACTTACCCAGCCTGTAGGGAACTCACATTGTAATTTGAGAAGCCAATAGTAGGGTTACCACATCCTGGTTTGCCTAGGATGGTCCCAACTTACGCCTCTTAACCCTGTATACTTACTAATGGTGACCTCTTTCACTATAAAAACTTTCTTGATTTAAAAAAATAAACTAAACGTTCACCCTGCTACTATTAGTAATAAGGTATTCTTAAATGAATATTCTGAAGGATAAGAAGATAAAATGCTCCAAGGGCTTGGGACAAAGAAGTTGCACTTCTCAGGATGTAGGGAACCTCAAGATGCCTGGAAGAGGACTTGCAGCATCCTAGTAAGTGAGGTAGCCCAGTGGTCAGTGCTTGTTTGGCATTTAACCAACAAGGACTTAACCTTGTCTGATATGAGCTAATGCAGCTGATACCCAGTACTACTGATGACAGAAACTTGTGATGCAGGTCTGCCCCATTAGACCTCTGGCTTTCTGTACACTGGCGTTTAACCAATTCTATTGGCTAGTATAAGAGATTGGTATATGTTATCCTGCAGGCATTCATTTTAATGTACCATCCTTCGTGTCTTAAACAAGTTAGCCAGAGTATTGCAGTGTGGGATGAGGGTGGAGGGTGGTGATAAGAGATGGAGGATGGGGTGTGTGTGCAGCCATTGGCCCTGTTGAGCTGGGCCAGCAGATCTGCTCAGAGCTCATGTGATTTTGACCATTTATTTGTCTGGACACAGGATAGTCAGGGCTCCCATTTATTAAGGATGGAGGAGAAAGCACAGTAAGCATTGTTTCACTTAATGCAAATTGAAAGTACCCAGGGGGAAAGTAAATATATTCTGTGGAACTAGAAAGGTCATGTCATGTTTTCTGAGAGGGGGGAGTAATAAGTCACATCTCTCTGAAGCAGGTCTGAGGAAGCATAGAGGGATAATGGATAATGGAAGAACTAAACCCATTGTGGCTTTCCCTAATGCTTTTTATTCAATCAGTTGGCCTATCAATCCATCAACAAGCACATACTGAGGACCTAGTGTGGGCCAGCCCTTAAGATGGATAGAAATGATCCAAGCTATGGTCCTGTTGCTGAAACTCGGCCTCTGTTCACCGGTGCTGAATAGAAATGCAGAGACAGAGTTTTGGGTGAAGTAGAAAAGAGTAGCTTTTATTGCTGTGCCAGGCAAAGGGGACCATAGCAGGCTAATGCCCTCAAGACTGTGTGACCCACCCTGGAGGAGCAGGGTGTGATCAGCTCGTGGACAGTTCTCGGACTGGCTGGCATCAAGGTGAAGTTTCAAGCATTATCAGCCTTCTGGTTCCAACCGGTCCAGGGTCTATGTGCTTGTGGTCAGTTTTCATCTGGAGAGGGTCAGCTTCCCGTAAAAACAACTTAGGAATGTGTCAGGCCTGTATCTGTATCTTTTAGGGGACTGGGTGTTTGGTGACTCTGCAGTATGGTAGAATTATAGTCTAAATTGTTACCAGTTCCCTAGCCCAAAAGCTATTCTTTGTTTCTACATCTTCACATTTCCCAATCATTAACTCTTGAGTCAGCATTTTACTTCAGAAGACAAGGACATAGGGGCTTGTACATGGTTTCAGTCCCTCTTATCAAGGGGCTCATTATCCTGCTGGGAAGATGAGTAGAATATGCCAGCCCTTGTCTTCCCCAGCCACTATTAGCTGCAGACTCAACCATACTCAGTGCCTGACCCAGTTCCTACTGGACAGGAAATATTGAGTTAACGCTCAGCTCCTCCTGCATGCAGGGAAAGCCTGAGATCCAATGTGCTTGGGGTTTACCCCGGATCACCTTGACCTTTAATTGAAGACTGCTCCCAGCTCCTCCTCAGGCACAGGTTGGCCTCAGCTTCTATTTCAGCTTGACAGTTTTTGCAGAGGCAGTATGACTTACAGGACAACAGGTGGGCTTTGGAGTCTGGTGGTCCTGGTTTGAATCCTGCGTCTGTCACTTTCTACCTGTATTGATCCAATACATAACCCTTTTCTGCAAAAAGGAGATGATAATTTGCCACTTGAAGGATGTTACGAGGAATTAATGAGGTAACTGCCTATAGAGCCTAACACAGAGAAGGGATTCAACTGATGGTAGCTATTAGTGCTGTTATTATTATTATTAGTAGTAGTAGTAGTAGTGCTAGTTCTAGTAGTAGGCAAAATAGTTGGAGATCTTCCCACAGAGAATGGATTCCTACTCTAGCGAATAAGGTCTGTTACCAGGTCTGTGGTCTTCCCAGCTTCTTTCTGTTGTGGCTAGATACGTCTTCTTCAGACACAATTTGATTTCTTCTTCCGAATACGCTGATCAGAACATCAGTCTGCTCCTGCTTGATGGTCAACACTAGCCTTAATCAATCATGAGTTCACTGTACCTCCTAAAACATCTTGTTCAGAGCTCCTGGATAACCCAACTGAGGACCAGCCTCAAAATTGGCATGGTTCTTCTAAAACGGTCCTATCTGCCCTCACCTACTTGTTCCTGTTGCCAAGACCCTGCCTTTCTTTGTGACAAATTCTATTTCCTTTAAGACAGATATTACCAGGAAATATGTGCTAACTGCTAGGACAGTGGCACAGAAGACTAGGTGATGGCTGCCTTTGGAAGGAAGCTGGACAGGAGCAGAATTTCCAAGGGCAGGGAGTTGCTAAATGGAGGTTTGAAATAGTAAATCAAGACAGGATTCTGGTGTGAACAGTGGTTTGGAAGAAAAACAGCACAGCTGACCACAGTGTGGTCAGAACAGGGAGAAATAGAGACAGTCTGACTGGAGTGTTTTGAAGGTCACACAAAGGTGTTTGGATTTACTCCTAGACAAAGGAAAGATGTTGGACTTGAAAGTCCATGGGATTTTCCAATACAAAGATGCTTTAAAATAATCTATCTTGGAAGAATAGTCTATCCCTATAGCTTACCCAGAGCCAGTTAGCTGTCTAGAGCACTTGCCTCCTGTCCCCCTGTCCTGTATGCTGTTTATTTCCTTGAGTTCATGCCTGCTCAGTCAAGAAGCTCTTCCTCTCTGCCACCTTCCCTCACCTTCTTTTGAATTTCTTCACTGTTTTTGAAATCCACCCTCTAGCAAGAACATTCTCCCTTCACATGCATAGGTATCTATTTCATTTCTGTCTTCTTCTCCATTCAACTTTTAAAGTAGATTTTTCCCATTCTCTCTATGAACCAGAGATGTCAGACACAGTTGATTAAAATTTGATATCATCCTTGCTTTTCTGTAGAGAAATGAGATGGCCTGCCATGTCCAATTTGTTAAGTTCTGCAACTTTTCTTGATTAACTTTTCAGGTTTATATCATGACCACATCATGTTCTCAATAATTAAAAAAAAATTCATCTGGGTTATTTTAGGAAAGATTTCATTCAACTTTACAAATATATTGCATTTTCCAATGTCTTAGTAATTAGGAGACTGGATAGGCTGAAATTTGATGGAAGTTATTTTGGCCCCACTAAGGATGTTTGGGCCATAAATCCATATTCTAACTGCAGACCACAAGTGAAAGTTTGAATATTGCCTCTGAAGTAACCAGAACTTCCAAATCCCAAGTCAGGACACAGAGTCTAAAAGAAACACTTTGTTTCTCCTTGTATTTACAGTTATTTTTATTGAAACAAGTTATGTTTATTGAACACTTAGTGATATTTCTTAATTAAAAATAATTAATTGCTGTATAAAATTGAAGCCCTCCTGGGAAATTCTTCCTCAGGGTCACACCTGGAGATTCATGGATCACTTCTCCATTTCTGAACACTTATTAATTCTCTCCCTGGCCATGGAATGTTGGAGTTTCTTGAAGCTTTTTCATGTTTCTCTTCTAACCCCATGCTTTACTCTTATATTAAGTAATCTTAACCACACATATGGCTTCAGTTACCATCTATTTACTATATGAGTCATATATCTTTTATATGAGTCATTTATCTTTTAAAAAATTTTATTTCTCATTATTTCCCTGCATCTTAACACCTTCATATGGCAGGGATTGGGGGCGGGGCGGGGGAAGCATTTCATAGTGTAAGTCTTGATACAATGGAACTTTCGACTTCCACAACCGAAGCTGGATGAGGGCAGTACAGAGTTCTGTACTGTGCAACTCCAAGGGGCTCTTATTCTCATCATAACATCTATGAATAGCTATATACTGCATAATTCTAGGGAGTGTAGTGTATAAATAGCTGAGTTCTGTAAAACTCCAGGACATGCCATTTACTGAAGACTGAATGTTTGTGTCCCCCCCAAATTCATCTCTTGAAATCTAATGCTCAATGCTATGGTATTTTGAGATGGAGCCTTTGGGAGGTGATTAATTCATGAGAGTGGAGCCCTCATGAACAGGATTAGTGCCCTTTTAAAAGAGACTCCAGAAGTTCTCTGCACCCTCCTCCATGTGAGGATATGATGAGAATAGAGCCGTCTACGAACTAGGAAGCAGGCCCTCACTAGACACCAGATCTGCTGGCACATTGATCTTGGACTTCCCAGCCCCTAGAACTGTGAGAAACAAATTTCTATTGTTTATAAGTCACCTAGTCTATGATATTTTTCTTATAGCAGCCCAAACTGACTAAATTAACATAAAACATGAACATGTACTCCAGATTTGAGCAATTCTGTGGCCCTGAGAAGATACTCCAGCCCACTGGTGGCTGGACTGTGGGTGTGTGACTTAAACTTGGCCAATAGTATACTCTCACCTAATGCTTTGAATCTTAACAAAGCGATGCAAAGATGCAAGGCAGTAGGGAATGTAACAGTAGAATTGCATGGTAACCACACCCAGGGGTGACAGCACTGGTACTCAGGGTCCAGCAGCAGCAGCAACAAGGCCCTGTGGCAGTGTTGTCTCGAAAGGGTGGTAACAGTGTAGCTGTGCCAGTGGTATCTTACCAGACTGATGCTGAAGCACCTTGACTGTGGGTTTTGCTGCTTCTCTCCTTTGCCTCTTACACACTGAGCAAGACCAGTTCTATAGCCTTTCTATTGATTCTGTGGCCTATCTGGTATGCTTTCAGTGAGTTGCTTTATGTTTAAATCAGAATTGCTTTATGTCTAAATTAGAATTGTTTGCAATTGAGAACCTTGTTATAGAAATTGGTAACAGAAAGAGGCATATGTAGGTGTATTTGATTTCTATTGTTGCACAACAAATTCCCACAAACTTAGCAGCCTCAAATAACAGATACTTAACTATCTCACAGTTTCTGTAGGTCAAAAGTCTGAACGTGGCTTATCTGAATTCTTTGCTTCAGGATCTCATCAGGCTATAATCTAGGTATTGGCCAGGGCTGAGGTTTCATGAGAAGCTTAGCTGGAGAAGAATCTGCTTCCAAACTCATATTCAGGTTGTTTCCAGAATTTGTGTCCTCGCAGAGGAACTCATGCAAGATTGCTTCTTCAAGGCCAGTGGGGGGGTGGGCGGAGAGAGAGAGGAGAGACTTCTCCAAGTCATATACATACATATATATGTATAATATAGTATGTATAGTGTATATAGTATATTGTAACAGATTCATGACAGTGAAAGCCCATGATTTTTGTCATATAAGGTAACCTTATCATGGGAATGGCATCTCATCACCTTTGCATGGTCTATTGGTTAGAAACAAGTCACAGCTCCTGCCCACACTCAAGGTTACACAAAGATGTGAACACCAAGTGATCTTTGGGGTGCCACCTTAGGATTTGCCACAGAAAGGAAGATGCTT
This sequence comes from Leucopleurus acutus, assembly GCF_964270905.1. Lineage (NCBI taxonomy): Eukaryota > Metazoa > Chordata > Mammalia > Artiodactyla > Delphinidae > Leucopleurus > Leucopleurus acutus. The sequence goes on from NC_139151.1 coordinate 69,432,060, forward strand.
TTGGCTATCTGGCTTGGCTAGGATAGAAGGCATTAAAAACTTTTGTTAGTATTCAAGGACGGAAAACCTGGAGGCTCACCTCACGTAGAGGCAGAGCAGTTATTACCTATAGGCGTGTGTAGTGATGTGGCCGCCAAGGCTTTGAAGACCATCTTGCTACTGACACACAACAGTACAAAGGAAAATATAAGATATTGGAGTGGAATGGCTACTTCTGAAGGCACTGCACTGATTAATGAAGGAGAATGACATACCAAATCCCAAATTTTTGCTCAGATTTTTTGTTTTATGTATAGTCATACAATGTCCTCAGGTAAATACAATTAGGGTATTGTATGACTGTGCTTTAAAAAAGTTTTTATGAAGAGTCACAGGGAAGATAACCAAATTCAAGATGGCCGTATCAGTTGAATATGGATCAGCTCTTTTGTCACAATTAAAGCACTGATCAGTAAAGACTGAGCCTCTAAGACTTGGAAGGGTATATGTAGGAGGATTCAGAAAACATGGCATTGCCTTTATTATCCATGAGCCACTGTCCTCCTCTGACCCATCAAGCATCCTTTCCTCTTTGTCTCATGAGGCTATTTCTTCTTTACTTTTAGATTTTGAAAGAGGAATCAAACTGTCCTCATGTGTCACCACCCTTTATTATAGGCATAAAACTAGAGTTAGACCCTAATATAACTCTAGGGTTCAGTTACAAATCAAACCTGTACCCACCACATACACATGAATTAAAGCACAAGATATCATCTCATAAGGAATGCCGAGTCCCATTTTTCTCACTTCCTCTGACCTATTAAGATTTTAAAACATAACTGCCTGATAGTGGTGAGAGTGTGTGTGAATAGACTTTCCCATATACAAGGAAAGAATGTTTAAATTTGCATAAACTTTCTGGATAATTTGGTAAAATACATCAAACAACTTAAAAATGTTTACACCCTTTGAATTAGTAATTCCATTTCTAAAAATAAATCCTAAGGATATAATAATGCAAATGTGTAGAGATTTAGCTGCAATAATGTTCATCATTCTATTAAAATAGAAGAAAATTGGATAAACTTAAATTTCCAACAGGAAAAGATTAGTTGAATAAATTTTGGTATATCTATGCAACTGAGATTCTTTACAGTTGTTAAAACATTATTATGGAAGAATATTTATTGGTATGGAAAGATTATGATATCTTTAAGATAATTCAACAGGTTATAAATAGCATGCACATACTTACAGGTATGATTTCTTGTGTGTGTGTGTGTGTGTGTATGTGTGTGTTTGTGTGTGTGTGTGTGTGTGAGACAGAAGTAAGCTTGAACATATTCACACCAAAATGTTCACAGTGGTAATTTTCAAGAGAGGTATTATGAGTGATTTGGATTTTCTAATTTTTTCCTTATGTTTATTTCTAAATATTTCCAGAGAATTTGTATCACTTTTGTGTAAGAAATAAAAGTAATTGTAGCTACCCAAAGTCTCATTCTGCCAGAGAGATGATCTTACTCTGATATTGGGTACAGTGGGAGGAGAGTCTTTCCGCTGTTCATTTCATCCAAGATGCTTATAGGTCCACAGAGGGACTCCCACAGCAAGTCAGAACATATGGAAGAAATGCAGGTCAGAAACTCTGTGATTTTACAGTTTCCTTTTCTCAGAGATATCTTCTAAAACAAAGGCTCTAGAGTGATAATTTCAGCTTCTTGTTTACAAAGCATGCTTTTAGAACTTGAGGTGACAGGGAAGATGCCTCAGGAACTGTGGACCTGGGCAGGGGGTGGGTGGAACCCAGCCCACTTTGATTTCCTAACCAAGCTGCATCAAAAGCAGTTCCATTTTGTATTAGTCAAGGTTCTCCAGACAAAGGAGGCTGAGAAGTCCAAACCCAGGAGAGCTGGTGATTTAGTCCCAGTCTGAGTTCAGAGTCCTGAGAAACAGAACTGAAGATGTAAGTTTCAGGCCAGGTCTGAGGCCTGAGAACTAGGAGAGCCAATGGTATATGTTCCATTCTGAGTCCAAGTCTGAAAGCAGGAAAAGACCAATCAGTGTCCCAGGTAGAGGAAGACAGTTAAGCAGAGAGAGAGAGAGAGAGAGAATTCTTTCTTTCTCAGCCTTTTATTTTATTTAAGCCATCAGCTGACTGGATGAGGCCCACCCACACTGAAGAAAGCAGTCTGCTTTACTCAGTCTACTAATTCAAGTTTAAATCTTATCCAAAGCACCCTGACACACCCCCAGAAAATTTTTTCACCAAATATCCTAGCATTCCATGGCATAGTCAAGTTGACACATAAAATTAACCATCACACATTTTTAGTGTTTTATTGTTTTTTTTAAATTGGGGAAAAACACAGTATTGTTTTCCTTCCATTAGTTAGTTAATATGATCTCCTAACATTAGTATGTGAGGATGCTTTAGGTTGACAGTACTAGTAAATCTAACTCACAATGATTTATAAAATGGGAGTTTATTTTCTCTCATAATTATGAAGCCATGATTATGATGTGGGGCAGGCTTCAGGCAGTGTTTAGTTAGGACTTCTTTCATTTTGGTTTCTCTGATATATTCTAGCTTTTTCCTTCTCTATTTACTGGCTTCTTTCTCAGCCTGTCTTTCCTTACGATTATTTCTTACTTAGGTACAGGGAGAAACAGTGAATTGCCCCTCTATCCCTTCTTCCCTTCTCCAGCACCCCACTCCATGTCAACCATCCAACTAACTTCCTGATATTCACTCTGATTAGATCATTCCAGAGCCAATCATTGTAACCACTGGAATGTAATGCATCATTTGGTTTAGGCATCATTTTGGAAGAGGATGGATGGGGTTACCTTGATTGGCTTAGACCAGCAGTCTATGGCCACAGGCCAAATTCATCTTGCTCTTTGTTTTTGTAAATAAAGTTTTATTGGAACACAGCCTTATTTTACTTATTGCCCAAGACTGCTTGCATGATGCAGCTGCAGAATTAAGTACTATAGTCGTAACCATCTGGCTCACAGAGCCTAATCTATTTACTATCTCACCCTTTACAGGAAAATTTGCTGATCTTTGGCTTAGATTAATCAAGTCCCATTCCTGGAGCTGGAGTAGAGTCAATCCTATCCAGACTTTAAAGCTGCTATAGAACAGAGAGAGTGGATACAGAGGAGAGAACCCCACTCCATAGTCTGTAGAGAATAATTCCGTTTCTGATGTTTGCATTGACAGATAATCCTGCAGGTCCGCCTCACACTGCACTTTATCACCACAACAGGTTGGCTGTGTTCCGAAGTCCTCTCATTCTACAGTCCTACTTGGGGTTCAGTTTATCTCTAGCAAGTCCTGTCCCTACGCCACCACCACCCCATCCCCTCCACTGTTGTCCTTTTCTTCTCTGGGTCTTCTGTTACTCTAGGCTACTCTGCTCAAGTGCCAGAAGTGCTTACTGAAAGTAAGACAAACACAGCTGGGATCACCCAGCCTTTCTTCCTTGCATAATGGGGCTGTAGACACCAAGCTACCCCAGATGCTCTGGTTAGCTTTCTCTGCTAAGTTTACCCCCACTTTGTTGCCGATGCTCTTAATACATTCAAATGCTGTTTCCTTCTCCAAAACCACTGTACCTGCTCTTATGGAGGTGTCAGTGAAAAAAGGTAATCAATAGTTGATCTAAGAAATAAATGGAACATTTTATTCGAGCCAACCTGAGGATTATAGTCTGGGAGACAGACTTTCAGAACGTTCTGAGGACTGTTAGAGATCAAAGCACAGTTATATAGGTTTTTGAGACAAAGGGTTATATGTCAAAGGAGGTACTGACAGCTTATACAATCTAAGTCTGCACTACACAGTGAGTAGTGGGTCATCCTGACCCTTTACAAGATTAAGAAGGAATGTTATCTCCTAAGGAGGCCTGGTTAATGCAGAGGCACAACACATGCTAAAGGGGAGGGAGGAGACCCAAAAAGGCAAGGAAAAATCTTGTTCAAATTTTTCTTGTCTTGTGATAAAATATGAATTTTATTCATCAGAGATGACAGTAGTGACTAACATTTGTTGTATACTAGGCTAAGTGTGTGTATGCCTCATCTCTGCACCTTCCAAATCTCTAGGAAGTAAATCTTATTCACAGATATCCATTTTAGAGATGCAGCAATTGAGGCCTAACTAGATTTAATAATTTGCCCATTTAGTAATGGATGGGGTGGGGATTTGAAGCCAGGTCTGACCGAATCCGCAGTGCTGTGTGCTTAACCACTATACCATATTGTTTCTTCTTGTTTCCATCCACAAAAACAGCTGCCCTCAAGATATTCATCTGGATCCTATCTAGTTTCTTCCCATTTCTAAGACCCTCAAGCAACCTAGGAAATTAGACTTGCAGCCATTCCATCCTTTACTATTGAGTTCTAATGTTGTCTTCTTACCAGGATTCAAGGGCACTCAGGCAAATAGGTTAAATCTCTTTGAACTAGAACTAGACTATGCCCTTGGAGATTCAATTTATAGACAACCAAATAAGGGAGAAACAGTTGACCAGAGGTAGACATTGGGTAGCCAAACAACAGGTCCCCTCTGTCTATCCTTATTTGTACCCCAGTATTCTCATCTTCTAGCAGGAGAGAAGCCCTGCCCAATGAGTCCTCAGTAGGGTTCCAGCATTCAGCCCACAGAGGGCTGAGGCAAGTCAGGTTCTCCAGAGAAACAGAACACATCTGTATCTATGTCTATATTGATTATATAGATATAGAATATTTAGATGATATAGAATATTTAGATATAAATATAGAGATATAGATATAAAGATAAGGGAATGGAAAGAGGTTTTGAGCAACTGGTTCATGCAATTATAAAGGCTGAGAAATCACACCATCTGCCATCTGCAAACTGGAGACCCAGGAAAGCCAGTGGTGTAATCGCAGTCTGAGTTTAAAGGCCTGAGAGCCAAAGGAGCTGATCAGGTATATTCCAATCCAAGGGCAGAAAACCTATGTCCCAGCTCAAAAGGCAGGCAGGAAGGAAACAAGTCCTCCCTTCCTCCTCTTTTTGTTCTATTCAGGCCCTCAGTGGATTGGGTGATGCAACCCACCTTGGAGAGGGCAGTCTACTGAGTCCACCAATTCAAATGCTAATCTCACTGGGAAACACCCTCACAGAAAGGCTCAAAAGTAAGTTTAATCTTGGCACTCCATGGCTCAGTCAAGTTGACACATAAAATTAACAATCACAGACCTGTAGGTTACATAGAACCCAGAAAAGTGAAGCTCAGAAAAGCGAAATCTTGCTCTGTGGACACAGTGAGTTAGTGACAAAGCAGGAAAGCAGGATAACATAATGACTAAGAGCATGGGTATTAAGTTCAGGCCCATATTTGAGTCCCAGTTCTGTTATTCTCTAGCTCTGTAAACTGGCAAGATACCTCAATTCTCTCGATCTCACTTTTCTTTAAAATGGGGATAGCAATAACATCTACCACATGGGGTTACTGGGAAGACTGAGTGAGGTACAACACATAGAGTCATTCCCTTAGGGCCAGGCACATACTGAGTGCTTACTAAATGCTAGCTGCAATTAGAAGCCAGGTGCTCTCATCTGCTCTTGAGGGTTCCTTCCACTCGCTGGGTACTGTCTTTGGTTGAGGTTGTTCACATCTCTCATTTTCTTCCCCTGGCTCACCATGGGGTGCAGCCTTGTACCACCCCTTAGTGTCTCCTTGAATTTTTTAGCCCTGCCTCTGAGCTTAGTCAGGGATTCTGATGACACCAGTTGCCCATCATGGCTTCCATTAACTGTAAGCATTTGCCCTCTCCTCTTTCAGAAAGACCCTGTGACCTGGGAAATGAATGTCAAAACACCAGACTTGTTGGCAAACGGCTATTTTTTCCCCCAACTTTACTTAAGAGTTCTCAGAGGTCAAAAGAGAATAGATTTCAACATTTCCCAGTCAAGTGCAGGCCTCACAGGGCTCTACACTGGACCCACCGTGGGAGCTTTTTTACAACTTTCCCCAGCCTCTATCTGCAAATTGATCTAATAGTGACTTTCCTGTGAGGGAAGTCGCTATGCCTCCAGTCACAGTAGTCAGGAACAGCAGAATGCATCTTCCATTAGTTCTGATTAGTGGTTAAAACTACTTTTTTTTCCTTAGAAGGCGAAGGAAAAAGGAGTTTCTCCTTGGAGAAGAGAATTGAGTGGAACATTCAGTCTGTGTCTTTTTTCCCTGGGTTTGCAAGGTGTGATTGATGAAGTCAACTCTCAGTAAAACCCATAACCAAACAGACAAATACCTAAAAATAAGTTCAAAGAGGGATAGAGAGAAGAAAAGGCTTTGGCCATAAATCACTCAGAGGGTTCTTCACACTAGCAGAATAGAAACAAGGCTGCCACTTTCTCAGAATCACAGACCACCACAGTCACAGGCAAAAACCTCCCACCCCTGCTGTTGTGGATGGGTAGACTGAGGCTTGGAGAAGGGCCGGCTGGGCTGTGGACCTCTGTCTACTCCCAGGCTTGGAGGTTGATACTGCACTGAACTTTCTCCATCACAGTGTAGACGGTGAATCTGACACGTGGCGTTAACATTTTCTGAAGCTGTTTCCCTCTTAAATAGGTCTAACACATTGATCTCCCTGGTTTACTGGGAGGATTACTGAAAATACAGATGAAAATGTGCCTGGCAGAATCTGACACCAGCACTTCATAGGCTGACAGAACATGTATATTAAATCTAGACCAAGAACGCTTTAGTTGGCAGTACTTCTGGTGGTGAGGGGGATTATCTAGTATTTTGGATTACTTCTGGTACCTTTCTCCTCTGTGAAATGCACCTTCATTTCCCTAATTGGATTTTGAGAACTCAGAGGTGCTCAAAACATTTATTGATTGTTTGAGTCCAGTTGTCTTGTCCCTGCTTCTTCCAGTGCCCACAGCTGACCTAGGGTATTTTATGGCTTTATCTACTGGCTGATTCAGAGGAGGTAAAAGATACCTTTTAACACTTGGGTTTTCTACTGTCCTAGTTTCCCTACCACAACCCTGTAAGGTGAATAGGGCACATAGCATTCTCACTTTTATTTTTGAGGGATGAAACTTGAGATTCAGAAATTTTATTAACTTGTTCATCGTCACACAGCACTTAAATGGAAGAGCCAGGGGCTCAAACCCTAAATTTTCTGAGTGGTTGGCCAGGGATATGTCCACCACAAATGGGTCAAGAAACAGTAGCTTGTGTATGGCCTCCCCTGGCTGGTGATCTGTAGCTCTGCTCTGAATGTTATTGCCAATGGACAAATCAAGTGAAATATTAACTGTCAAAATGCAATGTATTTGTAAATAGGAAGGTTAATTAGGTTAATGGAACCTAACATGGAGATGGTATTTTATAGTTTCTAAAATGCTTTCAGATGCATTATCTCACTTGATCTTAGAAACAGGCCTGAGGGTAAGTTTAATTTTTTATTCCCATTTACTGTTGCAAAAAATGAGCCTCAGAGTGGTGAAATGGCTTGTCCAAGAGCACATGGACAAAAAAATGTTTGAATCTATATTTGAATACTGTTCTTCCATCAATTCTATCATCTTTCTGCTAAACTAAACTGCATATAGCAGTGTACCTGTAAGTTATTGTTAGTAATAACCACCAATAAAGTTACTTATTTAGCACATATTTATTCAGTTTCTACCGTGTGCCAAATCCTGTGCTGGGTGGAGTGTGATTACATCATTAATGAAATAAACCGATTCACCAAATAGGTACGTTATGTTGATTAAATAAATAATACATTATGAGGTTATTATTATAAAAATGAGATAAATAACAGCTTGCACATCTCCCCTTTCATTTCCTGGGCCATATGTTTTCTTGTTCTTTAGCATCATCTACTGACTCCTTAATGGCTTCCTTCCTGCATGTGCCTGAAGCCAACTGTGCTCAGTGCAAGGAGAGAGGAAAACCCATCGGGGTTCTGCTTCCCCCACCTCTGCCTCTAACCCTCCCACTTCCCTGTGATTCCCTGGGGAACTATGGGGGCTCTTTAACTGTGCTGTTTCTGTCCAATATCTTCGTAATGATGCCGGGCTTTGATTTCACATCTCCTCAGTATGCTGACTCCTGATCAGCCCTGTTGACTCTATGTGCTAGTTACCTGGCTCTATGCCCAAGTTACCTAAACTCTCCCAACCTCAGTTTTCTTCACCTCTACATTGGGGGTAATAATACCTACCTCTTAGGATTCTACGGAGGATTAAATGGTTTGATACATATACAGTGCTTAGAATAAATGCTCAATAATTGCTAGCCATTCATATTTCTTTTATAACCTTCATATAAGTGATCTCTTCTTCATGCCTTTCTGGGATCTTAGACCCAGGCTGGGTGTAGCACACACCCCTGCTTTTCTGTGAAAGAATCTGGACAGAATCCATGAGTAGCTAATCTTTCCAGAACAGCCTGTGTTGTGAAATTGCATATATACTGGCTAAGTACCACCTGTTAACCTCTTGTTCTCAAAACCCACTAGAACCAACCCTGGGTGCTTATGCTTAGAGCTCTGAGACCAGATCTCATCTTCCTCTTCCACATTAGAGAGGTTTCCCGGGATCCTGTTCGCTCAGGACTTAGACTCTTGGGTACAGCCAGCCTGTTATAAACATATAGGACATTCCCTACCTCTGTAAGGCCGTTGGGAGTAGAGGGGTAGGGTGGTGGGAGTGGCCAGCTCTGTTTCCTTATGTGGATTGCTTTTTGTTACACATCTGAGTTTATAAGGAAATGCAATTGAAGCTGCCATTATGTTTAAAAAAATCAAGACACTCAGTTATGAAACATAGAACATATAATTAACTTTATTGAGCAGAACAAAGCATTTTATAAAAACTCACTCAGACTGAATTAATATAAGGATACTTAGCATAATGTGTATAGTTTAAATTACCGCCTACTAATCATCAAGCAGTTGAGTGGTAAAGTTGTTAGACTTTCAATTTGTAAACAAGTAAAAGAAGGAAAGGCCTATTTTTACTTTCTGATGATTAGAGCATACATTTGTCCAACTGTGGTGTGGGTTCATGTCAGAGAGACAGGTTTCTGCTCTGAGTTTTGACATCTCAGGCTGGTAACATTGTTCTGCATGTCAGGTTCATGTCTACTTTGCATTATTAGTCAGTCTGGCTTCCTGTCCCATGCAGCCACTATTTCCTTATACCTAATATCACCTAAACCTCACAAGGAGCCAAGCTCCCCTTCCTCCCACCCATATCCTAAGACCAATTCTGATCCCAGGTGAGAAAGATTTTAAGAATCATAATTCAGTGGCTCAGGCTAACTGCTTGGACTCAGTTTCAAGTTACTCTTTCTACCTGCTGACATACTTCGTTATATGGCCAGTTCACCCTTGTGGGTTTCCATGTATTTCTGATTCCAGGTACACCACTCTGAGATTCTTCCTTCTTGATCTCCACTTCTACCTTCTTCATGTGAAAACGTTTCCATATCTCTGTTCTCTTCAAGAAGGCACACAAGGGATGAAAGTGTTACATCTTATCTTGTCCTGTTGGAGAGAGAGGGGAAAGATTTGGAATCAAGTGGGTAGAGACTAAGTTTGGGCACTGATCAGGCAAGTGAACTTGAATAAGTATATCAGAATAGGTGCATCAACTAGGAGTCTTGGTTATAAGTGACAGAAAATACTGCCCATACTGGTTTAATCAACTAAAGGGAATTTTTTCATCAACTGGGAAGTCTAAAGGCAGATCTTGCTTAGCTTCAGCTGGGCCCATGTGATGTCATTGGGATTTGACTTCTCTTCATTCTTCCTCTCTGCCATATGTTGTGATGACTCTGTTCTTAGGTAGGCTTGTCTCTCATGGATAGCTGAAATTGATTTTCACCTTACATCCTCTCAGCATAAGTTTCTCATTGGTCTAATTTGTTTTCAGGTACCCATCTGTGAACCCATCTGGCCAAATGTCTTGGCCAGACATTTACAGTGCACTGGTTGACATAAGCCAATCATGGTCACCTCAGGGCCTTAGTGTACTAATCTATAAAATAGACATTGGACTTGAACAGTTATGGCAGAGTCTTATTCAGGGATCTAGTAGTTCTGCAGACCCCTTTTAGTGACTGCTGAGGCAGAGGGATGTGCTCCTGGCTTTTAGGAAGAGGGTGGCCTAAACCCTGTTTCCTTCTTCACCATTTCAATCATCAGGTCTTATTTCACCTGTTTTTGACATTGAAATTTTTAGTGACTGTATTGGTTAGCTTTTGCTGCATCTTGAAATATGCTAAAGCGTGGTGGCTTAAAACAGTAGCAGTTTGTTTAGTTCATGCTTCTAAGGGTCAGCAATTTGTACTGAGCTCAGCTGGCTGGTACTTCTGCCTGTCTCATCAGGGCTCCCTCTTGAGCCTGAGGGCAGCTGGTGGTCAGTTTATGAGAGCCTTGCCTGGGATGGCTGGGGTGTTTGGACCTCTCTTTATACAGCCTACTTTTCTCCAGGAGATTAGCCTGGGCTTATTTACACGGTGATCTTAAGGTTCCCAAATGCGGGAAAATAGGACAAACTACAATGAGCAAATGCTTTCCACGCATCTGCTTGCATCTTATTTACCAACATTCCACTGGTCGAAACAAAGAAGAGGGCCAAACAGATTTAAGGAGTGGAGACACAGACTCTATCTCTTGATAGGAAAAGCTGCAAAGTCACAATACAAAAGGCATGCATACAGGGATTAATTGGAGGAATATTTGGCCATTTTTGCAACCTACCAAGATAAACTTGAATATTCAAAGAAAGAGTGCTGTATTGTTAAAAAAAGTTTGAGAACTCTGACCAGAGCATCTCTGAGAGGCTTTCTGAACTGATTGTCTCTAAATTTGATGACTCTTGTCTAGACCTTACTACTTGCCCGTTTTCCCCAGTCTCCCTCTCTGCTTTTCCCAGAATATGTCACAGCTTGGGGACCCAAAATATCAAGGCCAATTAGTCTGGTCCAGGTCTGTGACCTAATTCAGTGTAAGCCTCCAATTCATGCATACAGTAGGAAACTTGTTAATTTATAACCTGCCCCACTTTAAAAGTTCCAATCTTAACTTGAGCCAGATTTTATGCTTTTTTTAAACTGAGGTCTTTGATCTATAGGCAAGAGCTTCGCATCTTAAATAAATAACAGGTCAAATTCATATTTAGAGACATGAACCAGGAGCAGCACAGTTTTCATTACTAACGCCTACTTTATGCTGGTTTCTAAATTAGAAACCCTTCCAAGGAGCCTGCGGGTTCTTCTTTTTCATGGCTTAGAAAGATCTACCTGAGTGTCCTCAATGTCTCATCCATCTCTCAGCCTGACAATCTATAGGTTAGCCACAATGAACTGCTTTAGAGTTCCCTGAATGCCATGTGCTCTTCCCTGTCTCCCAACCTTCGTTGATATTTTTTCCTCTGCCTTCTAAATACTCAACTGGGTTCCCTTCATGTGGATATTTCATTCAGGTTCTCAAGGTCCTAGTCTACATGCTACCTTTCACAATAAGTCTTACTGACTTAACACTCTACCAAGCCATGGTTAAAAGCTCTTTCTCTTTGTAACCTCGACACCTTATACTTAACCAGTCAAAGCAATTGTAAATTGCAGAAGTACTGTCCCGTAAGTATTGTATACATAAGAGTATTGCCTCTTTTCTTGACTCTATTCCCCTCTAGTCTGTGAGCTCTGAAAGACAGGGATTCATTCACACCTGTTGTGACACAGTTAGACATACAGCAGGTATGCTCACCTCTAAACCAATCAGTGGTAGGAGGAATGAGATTACATCTCAAGATTTACCTGGGAACCAGTGATAGGGCCACCAAACAGAAGGGTAGGCATGTAAACAAAATAATGGACTGCCAATAAGAAAAGGCAGGGTAGGGAGAATGGAGTTTTGGGTAAACAACTCTCAGAGTCTGCTGAAGTTTGCAAGTGGTGAAGCCAACATTCAAAAAGTAGGCAGTCTGACTTCAAAGTCTGCATTTCTATATAAATTTTAGATTTAGCATGTCAAGTTATCTAAAAATCATGCTAGACTTTTGATTGGGATTACATTGAATCCATAGATTAATTTGGGGAGAACTCACATTTTAACAATCTTGAATGGCATATTTATTTTTACACTTATGTAGGTCTTCTATAATTTCTCAGCATTGTTTTTTGGATTTCTGTCTATAGATTCTGCACATATTTGTGAAATTTAACCGTAAATTTTGGGTTTTGGTGGTATTATAAATAACATTGTTGGTTTTATTTTTTTAATTTCAATTTTTAATTATTTCTTTCTAGACTGTAGAAATGCCATTAATTTTTATATTTGAGCTAATAATGTCCTGTGACTTTACTAAGGTCACTTATTAGTTCAAATAATTTTTTGAAGATTTCTTGGGATTTTTTATGTAATTATGTCAACTATGGATGAGGACATTTTTATTTTGTTTCCAGTCTACATAATTTTAATTTCTTTTTCTTGTCTATTTCAAAATCCAGGATGTCCAGTACAGTGTTGAATAGAAGTGATGAAATCAGACACCCTATCTTAGGAGGAAAATATTCAGTTTTTCATTGTTAAATATGATCCCTTTTTCAGTTTGAGGAAGACTCATTCTATTTTTATTTTACTCAGAATTTTTTATCATAACTAAGTGTGAAATTTTGTCAAGTGCTTTTATTTATCTATTGAGATAATCTTACAGATTTTCTTTTAGAATCTGTTGACATGCCATGGTAAGTTATGTTGATTGATTTTTATTGATAGATGCTGAACCAATCCCACATTCTTGAAATAAGCCCTACTTAGTCATGATATATTATCTTTTTACAGGATTTGATTTGTTAATACTTTGTTAAGAATTTTTGCTTCCCTGTCTGTAAGGATTATTTTTCTGTAGTTTTCTTTTAATATCTTTATCGTGTTTTGGTATTGGAGTAAAAGAAGTCAGGAAGTGTCTTTCCTTTTCCAGTTTCTGGAAAAGTTTGTATAGACTTGGCATAATTTCTTCCTTAAAAATTTCCTGTATGCTGGAATTTGGCAGAGAGGCCATCTGAACCTGAAGGGCTTTTTGGGGGATGGGGTAAGGAGGAAGGATTTAACTATAGATATAAATTTTTAATGTCCATAGAGCTATTCAGATGATCTACTTCTTCTTGAGTGAGCTTTGATAATTTGTGTCTTTCAAGGAATGTGTCCATTTGATCTAAATTCTCAAATTTATTGACATAACGTTTTTCATAACTTATCTTTTTAATATCTGTAGTTGTGTCCCCTCTTTCCTAACATTGGTCATTTGTGTCTTCTCTCTTTCTCTCTCTTTTTTGATAAGTCTGCCAAAAGGTTTAAGATCAATTTAATGATCTTTTCATAGAACCAGTCTTTGGTTTTATTGACTTTCCTCTCTGTAATTTTTCTTCTTTTGATATTGATGATTTTCTTTATTTTTATTATATCCTTTTTGCATGCTTCGAGTTTTACTCTTTTTATTAGCTTCTTGAGATCGAAACATGGATTATTGATTTGAGAATTTTCTTGATTTCTAATATAAGTATTTGTTGCTATTCACTGCCCTCTGAGCAAGAGGTTGAGAAATGTTTTATGTAAAAAGCCAGACAGTAAATATTTTAGACTTTATGGGCTATATATGGCCCCTGTTGAACAGTCTTCCCCTCCTCCTCCTCCTTCTTCCTCTTTTTCTTTTTACAACCATTTAAAAATGAAAAAAAGATTATTAGCTTGAGGGTTATACCACCATAGTTTGTGCACCTCTGCTGTAAACACTGCATTAACTACATAATACAAATATTGATGTATTTTTATTTTCATTCAATTCAAAATATTTTCTAATTACTCTTGAGACTTCCTCATTGACCCATATGTTATTTAGGAATAGGTTGTTTAATTTCCAAATATTTGGATATTATGAAGATATCTCCCTGTTATTTACCTCTAATTTAATTTAATTTTTTGTTATAAAGCATACTTAGCATGATTTTAATTCTTTTAAATGTGTTAAGGTTTGCTTTAGGGCCCAGAATATGGTCTATCTTGGTGAACATTCATGTGCACTTGAAAAGAATATGTATCCTACTGTTGTTTGGTGCAGTGTTTTATATAAATGTCAATTAGATCAAATTATTTGATAGAACTGTTCGTGTTTTCTTTATCCTTACAGATTTTATGCCTACTTGTTCTATCTACTACTGAGCAAGTGGTGTTGAAGTCTCTAGCTCTAATTGTAGATTTGGATTTGTCTTTTTATCCTTTCAGTACTATCAGTTGTTTCTTTATATATTCTAAACCCCAGGTGTTAGATGGATACTGATTTGGCATTCTTATGTCTTCTTGGTCAATTCACTCCTTTTTGATTATTTAGTATCCATCTTTATCCCTAGTAATATTCTTTGTTCAAAGTCTGCTTTTCCCGGTATTAATATAGCCACTCCAGCTTTCTTTTGATTAGTGTTTGCATGGTATATTTTTTCCCATCCTTTTACTTTTACAGTATCTGTGCTTCTATATTTAAAGTAGACATCATACAGTTGTTCCTTGTTTTTTTATCCAATATTACATTTTTTTGCTTTTTAATTGGAGTATTTTGATCACTTATGTTTAATGTAGGTATTAATATTCTTAAATTAATTTTATCATCCTGCTTATTTCCTGTTTGTCCAGTTTGATATTTGTTATTTGATTCTTTTGTATTCTTTTCTGGCCTTTTTGGGGATTGATTGATTTTTTTTTTTTTTTTTTTTTTGCTGCGGTACTTGGGCCTCTCACCGTTGTGGCCTCTCCCGCTGCGGAGCACAGGCTCCGGACGCGCAGGCTCAGCAGCCATGGCTCACGGGCCCAGCCGCTCCACGGCATGTGGGATCTTCCCAGACCGGGGCACGAACCCGCGTCCCCTGCATCGGCAGGCGGACTCTAAACCACTGCGCCACCAGGGAAGCCCTGATAGATTTTTTTAATGATTTACTTTATCTCCATTATTTGTTTATTGGATATACCTCTTTGTGGTTACTTTAGTATACATAGTGATATATTCTGACCATATTTCTACCTCCACTGTCTGCCTCAGGCATAGGCAGAGCAAACACTCTCGTCTGTGTTTCTATTACAGTTTTGGAAGCAACAAATATTAACTTGAATGCCTAGTGACCCTGGTACTAAGAGATGAACAAGAAATAGCTCTTCTCTTTCAAAATGAACTATCTTAATCATAGAATTATTGTAATGTACAATAATTGTTATCTGTCTTTATTACTAGAATATGGCCATCTCAAAATTAGAGACAGTGTCTTTCTCCACATATAATATAGATCCTAGCTGTGATGTAAGACAAAATTTGGTTCAAATTGCAGTACTGCTAACTGTGTCATTTTAGGGATGTTACATATGCCCAATATCAATGGAAATAATCAATAACCAATCTATAATAAATATGGAGAAGAGTTTTATTCTAGCCAAACTGAGGACTGTAGTCAGGAGACAGCCTGTCAGATAACTGAGGAACTGTTCCAAAGAAGGACGGTTTTCAGCACAGTTTTATATTTTGTCAGAACAAAGGACATCAAATATGATGGGGGTACCATTCCTTCAAGATTTCAAAAAAGATCAGCACATACACAGCAAATCATATGGCTCTGGCACCTGGGAAGGAAGCCTTATTGCAGGATTACTAGCATTAATGTCACAGGAAGGGAAGCATTTATTTCTAGCTTCAAAACAGATATTCTTTACTTCTTGACAATGCACCCTTTTCTTTAATGGTTAGAGCGTATGTAAAATGTATGCTTGATAGGCAGCTCTATTTAGCATAAAGTTCAAGCCAAATAATGGATAAGCCAGAATGACTTCCTCATACCTCAATAGATTCAATATCCAGAGGTCCAAATTGGATCAGTAGATTCAAGTGGTAACAGAATTCAGCTTTATACTGTCACAGGCTGGTGTCTGTGATTCAAATAAGACATTTGGAAAATGTAATTCATATTAGGAAACAGTATTAAGCATAACAGAGTTTGGAAGAGATGGGTAAGTCTGCACAGTGGCCAGAGTCATGGTGCTATCCAGGCTTAGAATGTAGGTGTTATTCCTTTGTTTAAAGTGGTCTTCCTGATACAGGTAAGTAAGCACTGGCTGATGTGTCCTCTGCTCAGAGATGGACAAAGATTGTTAACTAGGTAGGGAACTGAAGGTCAAGGGAGGTTGGAGGCATCACAACACTAGAAGGTTTTCTCTTTACTGCGGGAGCTCTATGACTCTTCCTTCTCAGCCGTGCCTTTCATTTCTTTCCCAGAAGTTTCCTTGGCTACTCGCCTGTCATCGTAACCACGTTGCTCTGCTCTGTTAATGCTTGTAGCTTTCCAAGGTGATATTTGCATAGTGAATACCTGTCTAGCTCAATCTGTTATTAGTATATAGACAGCAGTAACTGAGCCAGACATGAAACCTTTTGAATACTGCTTCACCTGCTCACCAGAAGCCCCTCTGCCTGCTGGGTCTGCCTCCTGGTTCTTCCCTCATGGTCTCAGGGTGATCTCATGGCAGCTCCCAGTTCTTTGTTTTTCTGTTGCCCTGAGTTGTTATATGAAAGCATCACTCTTCTATACTATCGTGGCTGATACTGTCATGATTGTACTTTAGAAGAAGGTGCTGAGATCCCGGGAGGCTCAGGGGCAGGAATCCAATAACAGAAGAAACTGGGTTCAAACTTTGCAAGGGAAGTTGCTTTTGAAACAAGCTAAAAGGGTTGGCAAAGAAATTAGGGCCAAGTATGGTGGGTGAATTATAGGTGATAGTCCAGAATTAGAGGAGGAATGGAGATGATGAATTAGGAGCAGGACTTGAGGTGAAATAAGCTGAGTGAGATTTGCCTGCTTCTGTTGTCTGCCCAGATCATTGAGTAAGCATAACCAACCCACACATCACGTGCTCACTGCCTGTGAGGCAGCATTGCTCAGACCCTGCAACCACCCGTCCCAGCCTTGTTGATGTTCGGCTCCAGTTCTGCCCAGTGTTTGTTTCTTATTTCCAGTTCTGTATCTTTCTTGCCAGCATTAAATGATTAGGTACCCCTCCCTTTGTACTTCTTTATGATATTTTCTGGTTCTCAATATCTGTATCATACCAGGTCACTGCCCTGTTCTGGCTTTAAGGCTGGATCCAAATCTCCCTGTTGGTCGGCTGGTCAGTTGGCTTTGTTGATGCCCTAACCAGTCCTATCCAAGCTTCTTTCAACAGAAGTCCAGACAGCTACTACTGACAATCATTCAGTATTTTTTTATACTTAGTTACAAGCCTGTACTTGACAGATATGACTGTGTCATGGGCCCTGAGTGAGGGAGGCTAGGAAGGATGCAGTGGGTAGGTGACACTCATCTTTTCAAATTCTAATTCTTGCAGGAAGGCAGCAGCATAATGGCTAAGGCTATGCCTCCTAGAATGCACCCCAGAAAGCCTCTAGGATTTCAGCCTCTAGGGTTAAGATTTTAAAGAAGTTGCTGAGTTCTGAGGACATAACCTCTTCATTAATTGTGGTGTCATGATCCAGAGGCTCTAGGGGAGATTCTAGTTTATATGATTAGTTGTAAATCTGCTCCTAATGAGAGGGGCACATAGGATGATTGAGGGTCATGTGTGCCTTGGGCAGAAATATGATGTGAAGCTAGTTTACAAATTGGAGCTGGCTCCAGATATTTCTTCCTTTCAACTCTGAGTTTGTAGAGGAGGTAGCTTGCTTTAAAATATGTTGACTATATCTTCTAATTAAACGCTGAAAACTACTTTTTCATATATATTCAAAATGATAAAATAATTGCTAAATTATGTAGATTTTTATGGTGGGCTTTAAAACACGCCAATTTTTTAAAATTGGCACCTTTTGCTGATTCAAAGATGTTAATCACAGGGACCCTAATAGGCCTATCAGGCTTCCCTAATGTATTCAAATAAAATGAGCAAAATCATTAAATGCCCAAATATTGATTTAAAGTGCTCCAAGTGGTAATGAAATTTGGCTCTCCACTTGAGACAGGGCACACTGGCTGTGTACTTTAATTTCAGGGAAACTGCTGAAGTGTGAGAAGGGTGGAGATGAGTCAGAAAAAGAAGAGAGAGGGGAGAGAGGGAGAGCGAGCGAGCTGAGCTTAAGAAACGTAAGATACCAACCAGTGGGCTAGAATGAACCATTGGTTTAGACAGAGAGAAGGTAACAGTTGAAAGGATCTTATTAGCCCAATAAAATTGCATAAATATCCAAGGTTAGTGCTAAGACAGTAGGCTCAGATTGCCTTTAAAAAAAGTGATGAAGAGAGAAGAAAATGTCAGACATTGGGCTCCAGCTCTTTCCCTTTCAAGACCAGCATGAAATGAAATTCAAAAAGAATGTCAATCACAGATAAAGCAAGTCCATGCAAACCCATGACCCAAACAACCATGTATTAGTTTCCTATTCCTGCCATAACAAATTACTCCAAATACTGTGGCTTAAGACAGCAGACATTTATTCTTTCGGAGTTTTGGGGAACGTGTCTAAAATCAAGGTGTCTCCAGGGTTACACTCTCTCCAGAGGCACTAGAAAAGAATGTGTTCCGCTTCCAGCATTTGGTGGTTGCCAGCTTCCTTGGCTTATGGCTGCATCACACCAGTCTCTGCCTCTGCCCTCTCTTCTGTGTGTCTCTGTCTTCTCCTCTTCTGTCTATCTTATAAGGACACTTGTCATTGGATTTAGGGCCAACCTGGATAATCCAGGACGATCTCAAAATCCTCAACCACATCTGTAAAAAACCCCTTCTCCAAATAAGGTAACATTCATAGTTTCTGGGGATAAGGACATAGACATACCTTTTGAAGGGTCACCGTTCAACCTGCTACAATTCATTTTGCTCTTAGCTCACCTTGGGCAAGTTTTCTAGGAGCACCATCTGTGGGATGAAGAAGAACTAAGCGGTGTATTTTATGAAAAGTTAAAGGTCAAGGAAGAGCTAGTGCATTCATAAAGATGGATGAGGGAGAGTTTCTGGCAGAGGAAAAAGGTTATGACTAAGCCCGGAGGCGAGGGTGACAGATGGTGGGCATCTGGGAGAAGAAGGAAGAACAAGGGGGAGCAGAGAGCATGGGGGGCTGTGGTGATTGAGAGGCCATATAACGTAGGGCCTGGCTGACTATACAGAGTTTGGTTATATGCTGAGGATAAGGGGAAGTCGCAGGCAGTTTTAATCTGAGAAGGGATATAATTTGCATCTTAGGTGTAAGAAGAAGCCATGGAGGTAAGAAGATCAGTTGGGAACCTATTATAGTTGAGGAAACCTGGGCTGGGATTGTGGTGATAGACTGAAAGAGATGAGAATGTGTTTTTCTCATTGTTTAGGACATGAGATCAATAAGAGCAGATAATTAGCTGAATGAGGGTAGGAGAGGGAGTGGCAGGAGTCAGTGGTGACTCCTGTGTTGTGCTGTAAGCTTTGTAAGAGGTCTGGGGGCCAGCAATGCTGAAAGACCCTGTGCAGGGTGGGGCACCACATGGTCTTCCTGGTTCTTCTCTCCTCGATTCTGCTCTGTCACTGACCCTGACCTAAGGTCCTCTCTCAGATGGTCCAGTTCTTGTTTGGAAACTCACTTAAATCTGACCTATCCTTCTGTCTCTACCTTAAATTGATCCCTCACTTTTGCCTCCCTGGACTAGGTCTTTAACCCAAGCCAGTTCTGGGCTTTGTTAATTTTTTTTGTCAGCATTAAATCCTATCCCCCTCTTCTGCCATGAGTTTGACAGCAAATACCTAGAAACAGCAGCTGGAAATTAGAAGGATTGCAAGATCAGATTATGGCTAGATCATGAGTCTCACTCTCCCCTGCCTTCTATGTTCCTACTAAAATTATCAAGAGAATAAATAAAAAACAGAAAAGCAAGCGTTACTGCTAGAAATTAGGGAAAGGTTACAGACATACAAAGTGTTAAAGACACAAAGTGGTTTTTAAAAAATTAATGAATCGTTTGTTTGGGCAGTACAAAATAATCTCCACATTGTTTCCTTTTAAACAGAAAGTGGAACCTTTTAAATATAGAATTAACCCTCGAACAACATGAGTTTGAACTTTGTGGGTCCACTTCTGTGTGGATTTTTTTCAAAAATCATACTATATAGTACTATACTATCTGGAGTTGGTAGATGCTGTGGATGTGGAACCAGGGGTATGGAGGGCTGACTGTAAAGTTATATGTGAATCATCGACTGTGCCAGGCTGGTGCCCCAATCCTCCGAGTTTTCAAGGGTCAATTGTATTAGTTTTTCTCTTTTTTGACAGAATTCCAATCTGGCCTCAGGAACTGGTTCTCATTTTAAGATTCACATTTTAATAATGCATATACACCCATTACAGCCAAAAGAGGGTACTTGAATTCTGGACGGTTATTCATTATCGTGGTGTCCATACCTGCATACGGTAAAAACCCTCTCGCTCTTCACACCAGAATCCTTCTTTTCAATCCAATTCTGGCCTTTTTTATACAAGCCAGGTCATAGATAATCATCAACTTCACTATTATCTCCATAGAATTTTGACATCTTCATAATCTTTTTCATGTAGTTTGGTTACTCTGTGAACTGTTGGACTGTCTTACCCTTCAGCTTAAAAGAAAACAAATTCCCAAAACTATTCTAAATAAGAGAGATACTAGATAGATTCAAGAAAATTATCTGAGAAAAAGAAATAATTGGGGAAGGGGCATGGCAAGCAGATTCTGGAGGTCCAAAATATATAGGGCAATTCAAGAAGGAGAGAATTGTATAAACAGAAGAACAAGAGAGAAAAAAAAATACTCATGATGTAACAAAATTTGTCTTTGGATTAAAGGGGCCTGCTGTGCACCAAGCAAACTGAATAAAAACAATTAAACATCTGGAGTTATTCTTGTAACTTAAAAAAAATTCAGAAGTAAACCAAGCACAACAGGCATGTAGAGAAACAGTCATCAGAAAAGGAGGCAAACAACACAAGCTAGCCTGACCCTTCTGGAAAAACAAGCAAACACACCAATCCACTAAATTCCAATAGTCAAAAAATTACTTCTACAGAATATAAGAAAAAGAATTAGGATTGTGACTGGAGGATATATAACAAATTAAGAAGTCTTTCCTATAGGAATGAAAGAAAAATGTATTCCTGGTTCTGGAAGAGCTGAGCTGGTAAACTGCTCTTGAACCCTCTCTGAGGAAACACAAAATGTGTGTGGTGGTGAAGTGAGGTGATGTTTATGACTTGAGGAAGTGTTTCAGCCAAGATATGAACTATAGTATAAAGAACTCGAACTGAAATATCACAGTATAAAATAACTAATGGTGAACAAAGAAAATCAACAAAGTGAAGATTTGTGTAGTATTGTACATAGACTATAGATAGATGTATATTGAGAGGAGATAATTTTAAAATGATATGTACTGTCAGTAGTAATCCAATAATAATCAGGGTCTGAAATCCAAGATCACAGCATCAAAGGGAAAAGTATACTCAGTTCTTCATCTATGAATCAAGAGCACTGATTCGTAGTCAAGACATGGAAACAACCTAAATGTCCATCGACAGATGAATGGATAAAGGAGATGTGGTGTATATATATATACAATGGAATACTACTCAGCCATTAAAGAAAGAATGAAATTATGCCATTTACACCAACACGGATGCAACTAGAGATGATCATACTAAGTGAAGTCAGAAAGAGAAAGACAAGTACCGTATGATACCACTTATATGTGGAGTTTAAAAGACGACTATGAAACAGAAACAAAGTCAGGGACATAGAGAATAGACATAGACATAATTGCCAAGGGGGAGTAGGGTGGGAGAGGGTTGGATTGGGAATTTGGGATTAGCAGGTGCAAACTGGTAAATATAGAATGGATAAACAACAAGGTCCTATTGTACAGCACAGGGAACTATATTCAATATCCTGTGATAAACCATAATGGAAAAGAATATAAGAAAGAATGTATATATATACATATATATATATGTATAACTGAGTCACTTTGCTGTACAGCAGTAATTAACATGACATTGTAAATCAACTATGCTTCAATAAAAGACAAATAACATTTTTAAAAAGAGCACTGGTTCATTCTCAACACTGATGAAAAGTCTTAAATAAAATGTAACTTGAGATAATTTCTAATAGAATAAAAAGTAATGTATTCCTTTTGAAAGAGTAAAAAATAAAAATAAAAAAGACATTATTAGAAACAACAATCATCAATCATAGCTCCCCTCTTAAAGGTTCCCTCTCTGAAAATCTGTACCCTGCTCAGAGCCCCAGCAGCCAGAATGTGCCACTGGACCCACACAACAGGATGAGTACTGAACCAAGGGATGTAGTTCAGAGGCATCAGAGGCCTGAACCCCTCATTCTTCCGCTTGGGAATTACATTCCTCCTGGAGTAGCTCTGTGGGTCAACTAAGCCTCAGGTGAGCTGGTAGGTAATAAGAGGTCAGAAGGCTGTGTGTAAATAGGAAAGGTGGTTTGCCAAAAGAAACTTAAGGATGGAGCAGGCACCCAGAAGGGAGAGGTGAGTGTTTTGTGGCCATAGATATTGTCTTTCTATATCCTTTTCACCTCTTTCACCACACCGTTTCCAGCATTTATTGTTTCTAGATTTTTTGGATAAGTGTCATTCTGACTGGTGTGAAGCGATACCTCATAGTTTTGATTTGCCTTTCTTTAATAACAGGGCAGGGGGGAAGGGGGAAGCTGGGGCAAACTGAGAGTAGTATCGACATATATACACTACCGAATGTAAAATAGATAGCTAGTGGGAAGCAGCAGCATAGCACAGGGAGATCAGCTTGGTGCTTTGCGATGACTTAGAGATGTGGGATAGGGAGGGTGGGAGGGAGGCTCAAGAGGGAGGGGATATGGGGATATATGTATGCGTATAACTGATTCACTTTGTTGTACAACAGAAACTAACACAGTATTGTGAAGCAATTATACTCCAATAAAGATCTATTAAAAAAACCCAAAATACTACTTCATCTCTGAGAAAGTGTAATGCTTTCTGTTCCTTATAAATAAGATCCTTAAAACAAGTCATTACCCTTAGCAAAAGAGAAAGCAAGGAAACATAAAAGCAACAAATATTATAACATTAGTGATATAAAACTTAATAGCCCTCATATCAGATACAAATGAGTTAAAATGTCCTAGTAAAAATAACAATATAAGTAACAGTTCTCAGATTGCCCCCTCACTCCCATGAAAGTTGAAGAACCATCTGATTATAAGAATAAGACGGAGATGACTTTGGAAATTAAATGGCTCCTACACTCTGGGAGAGCTGGTATCTACTTCTATTCTGCTCTCCACCCTCCCGCCACTGTTTGGTACTTTTATTGTTATTAGTGCCTGAGCTCATCTTTTGAAAAACAATGAACATTTTCCTGATATGCTTCCTTCTTCCCGCCCCTTAATGAATTTGTGGTTTCCAGTAAATAATATCTTTGGTGTAAGGCGATGGATATCATGGTGAAGGCAAGAAGAAGAAACAGAGTCTCTGTAGATGTGTTTTATTTTGGAAACACAGTGATGGCTTTTCAGTGTGTGTTCGATCAGTGTCCCCTGGGTCAGCTCAGGGGTTGCCAAGTGAACTTGGATAAGGAAGTAACAATTTACAGAGTGCCTACTAAGCATAGGCTCATTGCTTGGTCTTTTAAATACTTGTAACTATTCAGTATCAGTGATTTTAGGCATCTGATAAAAGGTTGCTGCAGCCTTCTAAACTCTGGCTCAAGGATTGCTAAGGGATTTCTTGCTGTTTGCTTTGAGCCTTTTCAATTTTTTCTTCTCTCCGTTTCTGTCTTGTTTGCTTTTATATCTGGTTTCTCCCTCTCTCCCTCTTTCCTTCCCTCCCTCCCTCCCTCTCATTTTCTCTCTCTCTTTCACTCTCTTGCTTGACTTGACTTGTATTGATGAGCCTTTTAAGGAGCATTTCCCCAGAATTCAAAGAAAACCATATTCCATTCATTGAGCAAGCATAACAAGCAACTACTACATGCCATGAGCATTTGGTGCATTTTTTCCCCAAAAAAGCCCTAAAGCCTCAAGCACCACCGCTGTGAATGAGGAAGAAGGCCTTTCCTTCCATATCCTGCCCCAATCTCAGGGTCACTCCCCAGTCTTATCCAGGCCCCTGCTTGCCGGGGCAGGGGGATGGCCATCGTGGCATCTGCACCTTAGATTTCAATCCTCATAATATTTAATCCTGAAACTTAGGTTTTAGTATCCCCACTTTTACCAAGGAGGAACATGTGACCTAGACAAACAGAGTCAATTGCTCATGGTCCCACTGCTATAAAATAGAAGAGTCAGGATCTAAACCCAGATTTGCCTGATTCCAAAGCTTGTATGCTTCATACTCTACCACAAAACGTTCATTTATTTAAGAAGCCAAGTGAGAGAATCAAATTGAAACAAAGAGTTGTTGGTCCTCCTTGCCAATGGGTGCTGTCAAAGGAGAGCCTTCACAGTAGAACAACGAATGTAAGCATTAGAGTTCAGTGTTTCTGTGTTGTCTTCCTACCGGAAGGTGGTTCCAGAAAACCCAGCCCGTGTCTCATTTTCTCTCGTACCCCTGGACTGTGCCTAGCTTCTGGCACTTGATAAATGCTCATGGATTTATGTGTGCCCTGTATAGGCACAGTGAGACATGGGGCACACTGAGAAAGAGTGTAGCACCAGGCCCCGGGGTTCAACTTCTCTCCCCTCCAGTTACACACAACGCATGACCTGCCCCTCACCAGGCTGATCACATTCTTCAAGCAATTAATTATCGTGGTAGATGCCCCCCTCCCCACTGTGCCTCATATCTGCCCATTGGCATATTGTTGAATTATAATGCATTACTAATTAAAGGTGGCCTCACGCTAGGCTGCTGGGTCTCTCATGTCAGGACCAGGCACAAAACTGGTTATCAGAACGTTTCCTCCTCCCCCAACCTGCCCTGCTCCCCCTTTCAGTTGTGTGTGTGTGTGTGTGTGTGTGTGTGTGTGTGTGTGCTAATTTCAAATCCTTTCCCTGCATCAGTGAGCAGATGAGATCCTCAGCCAGCTTTCATCTTTCAGAAAAATGAATGGTGCAAAGAGAACATTATCAAATGAGCTGTTGAAGAAGTCAGTGAATATGTCATTGAGTGTGACTGCTTTCCGAATGAATTTAGATTTATCTCTGTTATCTGCCCATTCCCTTCCACCAACCCCCCTTGCCAGGCTAGCCCTCAGGGCAGGCGGGTGCCCACCATGAATCCTGACCGACAGCTGTCTCTCCTGGCTGACAGGTCCAATAGGGCCTCAGAGCTTGTTCAGGAATTTGGTTTGTTAACATTATAAATGAGCTCATTGGGTAGCCCTGTTAAACACCTTGTATCTCCTGCTTCTGCAATTTCTTAGAGGATTCCGTTTCCATTAGGCAGATGTGGGGACAGGGCCACACTCACTCAAAAATTGTATTATCATGTCAAGAGCTGCTGAATGGCTGTGACAACACAAGCATCTATTTTCCTCTTACCTGGCTGTTTTATTGAAATTAGGGAACTCCAGTTCTTATACCATTCAGTCATTCATTTGTCAAATATTTTAGAACACCCAGTCATGTGAGGAATCATGTTAAATGTATATATTGTTAAATAGAACAGACATGGTCCTTGCCCTTTTGTAGCATACACTTTAGTTTATGATCTACATCAGGAAGCAACTGCAGTTGATTCCAGGTTCTCAAAGGAATAGACTATGATAACCGAGAAAAGATGGTTTTGTTTAGGCAGAATGTCATCATCAGAACGTGATCTTTGGGGCCAGGCAGGTCTATATCAATCTTCTTGGATAGGAAAGATATTATTGCCTCTGGAACAGGAACAGGATACCATGGATAAGAGTAGTCACGAAAGAAGGAAACTTTAGAAATTAAAGATGTAAGAATAATATAAAAATCCAATAAAAAGGTTGGAAGATAAAAGTAAGAAAGTAAAAAGAAAAGATAAAGAGATGGAAATTAGAAAAGATAAGAATATTAGAGGTTAAAAATAGGGGTCTAGCACTTGCTTAACGTAAGTCCCAGAGAAAGAAAACAGAGAAAAGAGAGGAGAGGAAGTTATCAGAAAAATCGTACAGGCAAATTTTCTACCATTAAAAAATATGTTTCCAGATTACAGGGGTTTACTGAGAGTTGAGAAATAGAATGAACAAAAGCCCAAACTGAGGGCATACCACTGTGAAATCTCAGGACTCAAGGATAGAGAAGATTCTAGAAGCTACAGGGGTTATGGGAGAAGGGGAAGGAAGTCCCATACTGAGGACTGGAAATAAGAAGGGCATCAGGTGTCTCAGCAGCAGCCTGGGGAGCTGGAAGACTTGCAGAGATGCTAGAAATTCAGAGAAAAGATAGCTTCAAATTCTGACCAAGCCAAGTGATCATCACATATGAGGAGAGAACAAAGGTATTTTCAGACAAACCAGGTTTCCAAAAAAAATTGTCTTCCATGTGTCCGCTCTCAGGATGCTCCTGTAGAATGTTCTTTGCAGAAGCAAAGGAGTAAAGCAGAAAGAGAGGAAAATGTAGCATTCAGGAAACAAGGGCTTATAAGAGAAACCATAGGATTCTGAGCAAGGGCTTGGAGAGCAGTGGGTGCAGTATACAAAAAATAGGCTTAGAATTCTGTCAGTCTGCAGATAAATGAGGGATATTAAGCACTACAGAAATATTTGTTAAAGAAATGTAAAAAAGAAAAAAATCACACACATGAAAACTGTACAGCCCACTTTCCAGGTATGGGCTCATCCCAGCTTACAAAATCATCTCATAAAGGGCATACTCTACATGATAGAGTTAAGAAGCATCATCTCTGCATGGCAGTTGGAGACCCTGGGGGACTTAGGCTTCCCATCTGTAGGACTAGAATCCTCTTTTCCCCCAGTACTGCCACCTTTCAGAGTGTAGACCTGAGTGTAGACCCATAAGGGAAATATTACCCTGGAAAAACAGAGCAGGTCTCAGCAAACTGTCCTGGGACAGAAAGTGGCAAAGTGACACACAGGGAATGCAGTGGCCTCATTCATTCATTTACCAATTATTGAGTACCTGCTGTGTGCCAGACCTTTTAGACAATATGGTGACCTCAGCTCCATAATGCCTGAATGTCTAGATGGAAAGGGGAGTTCCTAGAACACAGCAAGGATGGTGAAAAGTCCCCTGCTTATTTTAGCCAAGCTGTGTGTGATCAGTGAAGATTCACAATGGAGAGATAGAAGGAAGGAATGAGGTAGAAACCCAGAAGCAGAGAGACAAAGACAGTAACAGACTCAGAGAGAGGGAGGTGGAGAGATATTAAGAAAGAGACAGAAGGAGAAAACAAGGATTTCGTCAGCAATGCATTCAGTAGTATAAGAGATAAAAAGGAATATCCAATTAACACACCATATAATTGCTTGCAGACATTCTTTTTTATTTAAAGATGAAATAGCTAAGAGTTCTAATCAAAACTAGGGTCGCAGCCTACATATTAAATGAAAGAAATTGATTGGGTTTTTATTATGCCCTGACTACTGCCAATGCGCCTAGATCACAGATTGCCATAAATTTATACTTATAAACTACTAATTGCCCAAGTCATAATGGTAACAATGGGATAATGAAATCATCCTGATCAAGCTGAAGCCAAATTCTGCTTGACAACATGGAGGCTTTGAGAGAGGGGACAGGAACGGAGAAATTGTGTGTGTGAACCCAGAATGCTTCATCATAATAAACACCAGCAGCAAAAGCACAAAGACCTCTGAAGGTCCTGAGTTCTTTGCTAGGGGGGCTTCCCTTCTAACAAATCACTTAAGAAGGGGGGCGGTTACATTTATAATACAAGCACTCGTATCCTTTATTTGTCTTGAGAAACTAATGACTGACTTAATCGCATTTGATTAAAGGAGATGCGTTGATGTAGTCATGTGTTTCTGATTGCATTAGGCTTGATTGAAAGTGGCAGGGAGAGTATGTAATAGTCTAACTGCCCCCTATATCTTGTCACTGGGGCTTGGCAGGCATGACGTGGGAGAATCCTGAGGGAATCATTGTGGTGAGCAGTGTCATCTTTCAACTTGGGGGAGGGGGTCTGGGGTAGTGAACTTCAACAGAAAGTCAGGGCTCTTGTATCAGAGCTGATGAAGGACTCAAAACTGACCTGCCAACACTTCCATATTTAGAGGACTGAAAAAAAAAATAAGAGGAAGAATGTGCATGCACACACAAAAACATTCCCTCTCTAGAACATGTGGGTATTGAATGACAAGCTGGGAAGATTTTAAAATAGTTTTTATATTAATATGCACAAGAAGGCAAGGGCTTAGATTTAGTAATTAATAAGCAAATCCAGTTTTTAAAATGAATTTATTGAGGACCTAACCTGCCTTGTTCCGAGAAAGATTTACATGGATGCAAAAAAATAATTGATCTGTAAGTCCTACATAAATGCAGATTGCTGTGATCATTCAGAGGTTTGGGACTATCAGCTCAGCCAAACCCAGATGCTGGCGTGGCTGTACTGGGCTTCTGACAACCATTCTCCTGTGTATACCTTCCAAGGAACTATGATTCCCACCCAAGGTCAGGCTGTCCTCATATCTCACCTTGACGACTGATGGGGTGGGCTTGTTAAAAATAAGATTTCTGGGTCCCCAACTCCCAGAGTCTTGGATTAAATCTGGTGTGGGACCTGAGAATTTGTGTTTCTAACAAGTCCCCCATGCTGGTGGTCCAGGCACTACATTTTGAGCGCATTGTGCTAGAGGAAATCTATTTATTTTGTTAATGCAGTCGTGTTTCACACCTGCTTAAAATTCTTCAGGGTTTCCCAGTCATTTACAGAGTTAAGTTTACATGTATTATCATTTCATCTACAATCATTTTTGGAAGGTGACAGAGTTTGGGAACAGATAGACATGCCACATACATAACTAACCCCCGTATCCTGCCATCCCAAAGCTCTTTATCATCTAGCCTTAAATGACTTTTCTAATCAAAGTTTCTTAATATATTATGAAATAAATACATCGAATGTATGAAGAGTTTGCAATGTATAGAAAAATATAAAGAAGGAAACAAGAGTATATTTCCTGGTCAAGAAAAAAGTGTCTGCAGAGATAGACACTCAACCATTATTTATGATTTCCACTCGATGCTGGCATTCTGGATAATTTTCACCATTCTATTTGAACTTTTCTATATTGCTTTTTATGAAAAATGCTGCTATTTTCTATGAAAACAAAAAAGAAGAGGAAATCATCTACAACCCCACCATCCAGAACAAAAAACAAAGCTAACTATTGAAACACTAATTCTTGTGCTTTTTCTTTAATGCAGCCAATATTTCCAAGTGAACAACACATAATCACCCAAGTTCAGCTTGACTCTTCTGCCCTTACCCTTCAGCTCTGTCCTATTTGTCATGAGCATCAGTATCAACAGTGACTCAGCGCTAATTGTTGGAGGTCCCAGGACTTATTTCCTGAGAAGCTCTGTAAAGGCTTCTGGGCTAGAAGACGAATCTCCAGCCCCAACTCCTCCACGGGCCTATGCCGCGACACCTCACGGCGGACACGGGCTTTCCACGAGGCTTGATTTTACCTCACTCTCCAGCTGTGTACCAGTTAATTTGTCTGCACCTCAGGCTATAGAACAGTATTATAAATACTTAAGGGCAGGGCTGACTGTGGATTAAATAACATGTGGAAGTGCCTGGCCCGCAGGAAGTATGCGCTACACCCCACCCTGTTTCGTGGACCATATACTAGAGACGTTCCCACCTACCTCAGTTCTGACGGGGCTGCATGACGTTTGGATGTGCCCTCCTACATTTTTTTTTTTTAAGTAAAAAGCCTTTTGGAAGTGTGATTATTGCACCTGGATTTTCTTGATAACGAACAGAGTCTATGAAGATGAAAATTCTGGTTTCCTATTCTCACCCAAACGCCCTCTTTGACCCACTCCCTGATCTGACCACTCCCTTACAAAGTTGTTCGGTGGCCTTCAACAGGCTGCCTCCTCACCCTAGCCCTCAACTGGCCTCCCCTCCCACCCACCCATTTTTACCATGAGGCGGTTGGATTTGATTTTTTTTCCCAAACCCCCCTCCCCTTTTAACCAGAGCTCTCTGAGTTCTAGCATTCTCTGATGCTATGAGCTTGTGAAACTGACAGATGAATTAATATAGAAGGAAGTAGAAGATATGATAATTGAAAGAAGGGAGGGAAGGTGGTCAGTGGGAGAGAAAAAGAAGTAAAAGGAGAAATGGAAAGAAACATGGAGCAACGAACAAAGAAGCCAAAATGCAGCCTTGCACATCAGCAAAAGAAAGGGGCATCAGGCGGCCCATCCGCAGAGAAGACGGACATATATTTTTCTGTAAAGCTATTTTTCGCCCTCCCATACAATGAAGGCAGAGCCATAGTTAGAATTTTTAGGAGCTTCAAGCTCATTTAAACTTCATCGTTCCGTTTGACTAGCATTAAAATATCATATAGATTTTTCTCCAGCAGGTTTGTACATTGCCACATAATTGGCACCCTCAATAGCTGCTATTACTCTCTCTTCCACAATAGAGATGGTCAGAAAGTTCAGAGAAGAAAAAAATTCCCCTTCTGCATCTGTTTGATTTCACAACACAGAATGAATATGAGACATGGATCTGGTTTGAAATACATTATTAGAACCATATAATTTCTTGTCATATAATCGAGGGTACATTTCATGTGGAAAAAAAGTGAGAAAATAATTTGCAAATAGGTTTCAGCATGAAAACATGCAAGAAGAATACCTTAAACAACTTCTGGTGATGAAAAATGTTTTATAAAATATGTGTTTGCTTAGTCTTGTCGTTTTTGCACTCTCTCCCCCACCCCTTTTTTTTCCTTAGGGAAAAAATCATTTATGTTGCAGATAACTTCCCTTCACTCTAGTTATTGTTGCCATTCCTTGCATTTGAGGTCTCCGCAGTGTCTTCATTTCAGTTTTATTTTGCTGTTTGAGAATCAGATACCCAGAGTTAGGGGGAAGGTGTGGGTTCATCAGGGCTGATGTCCTGTCCAAAACTGAACACTTCTACGGCTTCTTGGGCACTTGGTCACTCTGCCTCTGATTGCATAGTTCCAGGGACTGGTCACCTACACACTCAGCAGGGAAGCATCTATTGTGGGAGGAGATAGCCTCAGTCTGGCGTCTGGGGCTGGATATGGCTCCTAGAAATATCATTTACCTGCTGTGTGACCAAGGACAGGTCATTTAACCCCTGTGAGCATTGGGTGCTTCATCTGTGAAGTGGGGATAACTTCTCTAACTCATGGAGGAGGTGTGAGGTTTCAAAGAGAAAGTGGCTATGAAGGTCCTAGCACAGTACCTGGAATGCAGTAGGTGCTCAATAAAAGTGCAGCCTATTCTGCAGGCTGACACCATCCATTTCCTGCTTGACAGGTTCCCTATTCCCCAGTTAGTCTGAGGATGAGCTGAAATCTGTCCCCAGGGGACTTCTGCCAACTGGTTGTTGTTCCTTCTTTGAAGACTGCACATGACAAAGCTGCATTTCTGTTTCTTCCGTATGAATGAAATTGTCAGACAAACATCATGTCCCTTTGACTCATCTCATCTCACTGAGCATCCCCAATGATGATTGAATGAGCACACTGAACAACTCAGATTGTGTTAGATATCACCAGAAACTAGCCTTAAAACATATCTAAAAGTTCATCTGTATGTGTATAATGGAAACAGATTGTTGGGGAGGTCTGTGAAGGTATATTCTACAGACATGTCTGGCTTCAGAGGCCCAGTCTAGGAGGTCTGATAGAAACTTCTAGTTGCAAGAAGTATCTGATTCTTTATCCTATCATATTTCTCTTGCATCTGTAACAGCTTCATCCTCCAAGCACTTGCTACTAATGAATTATGCAACATACCTAAAAACAAACAACTAAGATATACAGTGACTTCTTTAAATGGTTTAATAAATACAGTATTAACCAAATGTTGATAAATAAAAGACTCATTTGGGGTCTTATCTCAAGAAAGGAAGAATCATTTGGAGGGAGCAGTGGTGATTAAAAGGTTGGGGCAAATGACCACCCATAATTCAGGAGCTTCTCAGGGACTCATAGGGGTCTACAGCTCCCCTCCAAGGGCGTTTTGTGAATATACCTGCTGATTTTACCTCACTCAGATCTTTTATATCTTCTCCAGTCCCATTGTGACTGCTTTTTCTCAGGCCATTATCAAGTCTCTCTGGAAGAATGGAATAGCCAGTCTCTCTCCATCCAGGTGCAGCCGCCTCTAATCCACAGAGCTCCAGGATCACTTCTAAATCCAAGTGCATCACTCTTCTATTTAGAATCCTTTAAGGTCTGATTCCAGCTGATGCCTCTGCCACCACCCTCCTTCCGTCTAACTTCTTTCTCACTGCACACACCTGGCTTGTTTCTGTCTCTACTGTGCTCATGCCATTTGCTGTGGGTGAGAAGCCCCTCCCTCCCCTTCTCCATTTGGAAAAATTCTTTTCCTCCATACCTCGGTTCAAATGTCACTTCCCCTGGGGACTCTCCATGACCTCTGCAGGTGGCCAAATCTCCCTTCTCGGTACCCCACAGCACCTGGTAGACTTCTGTATTAGGACTCAATACACCATAGCATGTGGCTGTTTCTTCTCTATTTGACTTTGAGTTCTCAAGGGCAAAGATGGTATTTTGTTCATCTAAATTCCCATCCCTGCTTCTCATTCTTCTAACTTTACTTTTGACTACTACAGAACAAAGGATTTGTTTGGGAAATTGAGGTTAAGTGGCAAAATAGGGATTTAATTTATAGACCATCAGTCCTGGTAGGTACTGTATTTGATGCTTTAGGTTCACATTTCATTTGATTTGCTCCAAGCCCACGAGGTGGGTAACTTAGCACCATTTTACCAAAGAGGCCAGAGGTGGGGGGTGGAGAGAGGGATGTTACAGAGTACGTTGGTGGAAAACCTTGTTCAAGAACGCTGAGTCCTGAATTTCCTGCCTTGGTATTCTGCCTGGGTTCTATTCCTCTCTCTTGCTCCTAGGTTCTCCCTTCTGTCTAGATTCTCTTTTCTGTCTAAACTTACCATTCACTACCCTTCTCTCTTTCTCATTTTTTCCCTCTCCTCTCTTTCTTTCCCAATCTTTCTCTACACTAATTTTTATTTCCTTTTGCCTCCATTCCACCTCTTGCTCCAATTCCTATTTCCTCTTCTTCTTCCTTTCCCTTCAGATCTCTATTGTACTTTTTCCAGGCCAGTAGCGTTTTCCTAAGAAAGCGGACTTAATCTGCTATCAGTCCTTTCTTGCTCTATGCCCAGTCTTCACCCACTCCCAGTTCTTTGGTTGTGGATGAGTCTCTGGTCACTGTGCTCCACAACCTGACTCCCATTTTCGATACACACATAGCCCTCCGGACGTCTGGCTAGGTGGGCAGCTGTCCAAGGTCCACATCAAAGGATTACCCTCAGCAAAGAGAAGAGCTCAAAGACCAGATCATCTCCCTTTACCCAGCCAGTATCCCAATCCACTTAGATTAAGAGACCTATGCTATGACTTTCCCTTGGGAGGTAAAGTCTCATCAGAGTGTAGAATGATACTTAACACACAGGGTGAATGCCGATCGCTACCTAAGCCGCAGAGTAAAATATGATGCAAAGGGTTCCACAGGCCAGATAATCATCAACTTCGGAGGATGGAAAAGTGATAGCTGCTTTTGGAACTCACTTGCTTGTAAAAACTTTTCTGTGAGGAAAGCTTGAAGTCCTATACGTTTAAAACACACTTGTTACGTGCTCTTTGAAACAAACACTAGAGAACCATTAAATGACACTTTTGGGGGGATGTGTTGATTATTTGATTGCAAACAATTTTGTTCATTTAACTACTGATTAACATAAAAAGATGAAAAATTCTTGGAATGTATTTTGCATAGATTTGAACTTAAAGAATTTAATCAAAAGTAAATATAAGTTTGGGAAATTAAGCAATTTAATATTAGAGAGCTAAACACTAGACTAG
Organism: Leucopleurus acutus; assembly: GCF_964270905.1. Taxonomy (NCBI): domain Eukaryota; kingdom Metazoa; phylum Chordata; class Mammalia; order Artiodactyla; family Delphinidae; genus Leucopleurus; species Leucopleurus acutus. The sequence continues at coordinate 69,466,162 of NC_139151.1, forward strand.
TCTGATTAATACTTGTGGGTATTTTCTTTTTTCTTTTTCTTGTGGGGTAAGTCCTTGGTGATTAAAACCCTGCAAGATCATTAAGGACATAGCTTGGAGGAACTCAGTGCCCAGTGTCCAAAGGGAAGAGCAGAAGTAAAAGACCTGGTCCTGAAGAGTCTGGCTGGGAGATGTTTGCAGATAGAATCTGGGGATGGGGAAAGCAGAGCATCCCCTAGAGAAGTAGGGAAGTGAGAGGAAACTCAGTCATGAGAAAGTATGCCAAGGGAGATTTGGGAACTCTAGGAAGGGTGTACTCTGTAGCTCTGCTCCTTGGGACTGTGAACTCCTCAAGGGCCAGCCTGTGTCTAATTCATTTTTGCTACCCCAAAGCCTAACACTGTGCCTGGGCGTAGTAGACATTCAATAAATGTTCCCTGAGTAAATATTAGCTAATATTTCTTGAATGCTTGCTATATGTCAGGCTGGCCTAAGTGCTCTATATACATTAATTTGTTTAATTTTCACAACATCCCTAAGACAACGATACTTTCATTATTGCCATTTTAAAAGGAGGAAACAGGCACAAAGAGCTTAAGTAATTTATTCAAGGCTACATGGGTGGTAAGTGGCCCAGCCAGGATTTGAAGCTATAGAGTCTGGCTTTAGTGCTCACATTTTTGGTGATTTGTGACTTGTCACCAAAACGTAGGGAGTTCATGAACCATCAACCCTCTTGGTTCTTTGCCAGAGAAAGGGGAAATAGAATTCCATGATAATCTTGGGGGTGGTGGAATAGGGTCTTCCAGAGGCTATACTTTGTTTTCTGCCAGAAAAACAGGCAATTTAATCTCATTTAATCTTCTTAATAACCCTATGTGATGGGCAATATTATTTTCATTTAGAAAATTGAGACTCAGCAAGATAAAGAACGTGTTCAAAGTCGCAAAGCTAGTAAGTAGCAGAGTCAGTGTTCTTTTCATTACACCAAGGTTCTATGTCAGGTAAAAACTATAGTTCCTGGATTATCTTTGATCAGAAAATGAGGCTGGACCCCCCGCCCTCCCTCTGTGATACCCTCACCATCTGAAACTTGCTCAAGACAGTCCAGTGTGGTAGAAAGTGCAACAAAAGATAAAGGGACATTGCTTTACTGAAGAAAATGAGTTTGTTTAAAATAAGTGCCCTAGACGCTGAGCCAAATGGTTAGAGAGACACGAAGGTGATTCTAAAAAGAAAAGAATTGAGTTGCTGCCTTCTGGGCTGAGCCATCATCCTGTCTGAGAGGTCCAGAGACCAGGATCCCAGCCTGTATTGTAATCACAGAAGAGTTCAGCTTCCCCAGAAGCTCCCAAGAGGAATGCTGGACGCCATTCTCTTTGAGCAGAGTTGCTCTCTGCTTTGACACCTGGGTCTGAGGAAGCCCTTTGCAAGTCTGATTGGCTGAGCCCAGTCACACGACCAAATCCTAGCTCAGAACCTGGGCTCAGCCAGTCTCACAGTCCTTGACTTTGAACCTGGAGTGCAGAATGCAGAGAAGCAGGCGTCATGGAGAATTTGCTGAGCATGATTCTTCGGCAGTTTTCTGAGCTCCTCAATATGCTTTCAGTAAGATACTCCCAAAGACAGATGAGGTGGTCAGGCTCATTCTGCAGCCCCGTTCTGCTGCCACGTTCAGGTTTTGCCCAGATTCTTGTCAGGAGCCACACAGCCTTTAAAGCCCAAGTTGAGAAACGGGGCTGGCAATTAAATAGGGAAACAAAAGCATCACCTGAAAGCTGCCTTGGTGGTATGGTACCGTGATTCTCAACACCTGAGTTGACTTCCATCTGTGTGCTCCTTTTGGAGCCACTAGCCTTCACTCTTGGAACTCATCCCTGGGCCTGTATTCATCCAGGATGCTTAGTTTCTGTCCCAGTTTGAGGAAATTGCCCATATTGGTATCTGAGTCTCCAGCCCTCCACTCACTCTACCGAATGGACCTTCAGGGGAATCTGACCCTCCCATGCATATCCACTTTCAGCTCACAGACAGCTCTCTTGAGATGGACTGAGCTTAACCACAGGGGAAGAAGGACCATAAACCTTCAAAAGCCAGGAGGAGACTTGGGCAGAAGCTTGCTTTACCTCTTAGTAGGTGTTTGTCTCAATCTCTCCAAATTTCAATATCAGTAAAATGGGAATAGAAATGGGACCTATCATAGGGTTGTACTGAAGCTTGAATGAGATAGTGTATTAAAAATCTGTTCAGTAAATGATCTCTCACTTTCACTTGAATTTGTATCATCCATCTCTTTTCTGTCCATTGTGACACTAAAGAAACATCTTACTAGTGCTCCTCGAATCCCATAACTAATATACTTCATGTATACTAATATATTAGACCACATAATACACAATATACTTAGTTATTTTATACCTATTATTTCATTGGCTCTTAAGACGATTCTTTTGAAGAAAGCAGCAAGGGATTCATGTCTATTCTACTGAGGTCTGCATCTTTCAGCCTTTAAAATGCAAACAGTCTGCTCATGGGAGTGACCTGTTATTTGCTTAGAAATGTTCCCCGTTCAGCCATTTCCCAAGTTACTCATACTTTGTTGGCTTAAAGGTTTAGTCCACTTTTTGAACTGATGCCTTTGGATTTAGTGAACAGACTTTGAAATATCTACTTGATTTTACTTCTTGGGTAATCCTGTGGATTATTCAATCTCCTTATCAGACCATCAGAATTTCCCTGTTAGAGGCTACCCCGCTGCTCACTGGTTCCACTCACAACAGTCACGGGTAAGAGGCACCTGCCCCTTGGCAGCCCAGTTTCCAGCCTGACTTGGTGTTTCACCACTGGTGACCTCATTATACAGAAAACTCTTTCAGTTTAGACGGCTTTCCTAAGAGTTAATGCTGCTTCCTTATAGCTCTTATACTTTTTGTGTCTTCTAATTCTCTATGGTTAGATCTTATGTATTGCTATGGTACACACACACAATCATTCCTTTCCTTCTCAGAAAGTAAACACATGGGCTCTGATGGCCTGCAGGCTCTTATCACTCTCGGTAAAATTGGAAGCCCGTCCAAAATATAGGGTCTCTCTTCATTCTCTGGTCTAGATCTCTAGTGGACAGTAGCTGATATTAACAATGGTCCTAGGCTAGTCTGGGTTCTGGTCTAAGCTTTGTCTCTAACTCCCTGGAACTTGGGCACATTATTTCACCTCTGTAGATTTCAGTGTTTTCATCTGTAGCACTAGAATAATTATATATGCCTTGATTAATTCCCAGGGTAGTTGTGAAGATCCAAAGATATGTGAATATATTTAAAAAAATTATAAAGTAGCATATAAATGTGTGATGTTCATATTATTAAATTTAATGCTAATCAGAGTAATTGGCTAAGAACTAAAATGTACAGAGAAATGAACCATTTTAATTATTGGTCAGATGTTAACATTACCAGTTAATCGCTGAAATTCTGACTTTATGAAAATATTTTGGGAAGACTGGCTGATACTGAGCCAGTATTTATATTTTAGCAGAAATAACTAAGTAGATATTCAAGAAATATGAAATCAGGATTTCCTCTTTAGTGCTCTTTCCTCATCAGACAGGTAAATACAGAATGATGAATTATTACCCAGTTAAGAAATAACATGAAAGATTTTTTTTTAATAGCTAAGGTTAGGAAAGAGCTTGTCACATTCCTTATATGTGCCTGTGGTGAGTTGGCTGCATGAAATATGTTGCATCATTTAGTTTTGACAACTCTACTGTTCAGTAGTCATTATCGCCCCCATTTTACAGATGAAGAAATTGAGACTTGGAAACAAGTGACTTGCTTCTAGTCACAGTGTTAGTAGATGATAGAACTAGGAGTCACACTCATGTCTATACTTCCAAAAATCTCTGGACTTTTCACCACCCCTTAGTCTCCCCCACCAGGTACTGAAGAGTCCAATATGCCACATAAGAAAGGATCTGGAGTGGTAGTAATTTCTGGGAAGGATAAGAAATTAGTGAGGACATCTGAGAAATCAGACAGACAGCTGCACAGACAGACAGGCAGACAGACAGACACACGCACATACACTCTTTTCCTTTCCCTAGTCACAGTTGTTAGTCCCACTTACATTCCAATCCAATGGAAAGGAAGAAACTTTTGTCTGTATTTTTTACTCAGGCACTCCAAGCATCTAGAACGGCATCTAATATATAACAGATCACAATAAATATTTGCTAAATGGATGAATGAAATTCATTAGTTTACTTGGTAAATAGATGGACATGTGAATAGATTGGAAGAATAGGTATCAGTCTCTGGTACTATGTTTGCTTGTTTCTGCGTAAGGTGTTTGAAATGGTTAATGCCTGGTGCAGATGTTCCAATTCAACAATGTACTGGTCCTTTTCACAGCCCTGTAATCCTTCTCCTGAGATTGTTATTGCAAGCTGCAGATACACATAGCACAGTTCAGTTCAGAATTGGGCTCCTCAGTCCCTTTGGTTCATTTCCTCCCAAATTCATGAATTCAGGAAGAGCTTGTCAACTCTCTGAACGAGACGACTGTGGCAGAACAAATTTATGAATCCAATCAGAAGTGAACAGAAGTGATTCCAGTGGTTTGATGGATGTGCCTCAACAAATCCCTGCCTCCCCCGGAAGCCGGGCGGTTGAAGGAAGTTTGAAGAGAGGACATGAGAAATCTATTTGTGACGCACTATGCACCCCGAGTGAATGGACCTGGAGGTAAGGAAGGCAGCAGGCTGCATCCATCAGCGTCGCCAACATCTGTCCTCCCTTCCAGCCGCTCCACTGAGGCCCACTGACCACAGTCTGTCACTAGATCGAGTGCTCAGATGTTCTGCTTGAGCAGAATGTTCACAGCACTAGTATCGGGGTGAACCCAAACATTAGAGGGAAAAACGGAACTAGGGCGGAGGAAGGGTATAGGGCAAGGCTAGCAAACTCCCCCAGTAATGGCTACCAGGTTGCTAAAGGAATCAGTGTTCCAGAGGACTGGATTCTGTGATGGAAAGACCTATTCCCACCCCCAACCCCCTTCATATCAGAAGTTGTGTTGACATGTGCCTGAGTTCATTCTACCCCAACTCAAGCATGCAGATTTCCCCATGCCTAACTGGTGCTGTTCAGCCACAACCAGCTTCTTGGAAATCATCATCTCAGCCAATGTATTGGATACTTGCTGTGTACCAGGTTCTGTGCTAGGCACTTCAAGACATGATGTCCTTGGATCCTCATGATTCGATAGAAGTCAGAGTCACCTCTATTTCACAAATGGAGAAACTGATGCTTAATGAAGTTAAATAATTTATCTAGACTACACAGCTGGTAAGAGGGAGAGCAGAGATTCTGTCCTCCCTAGAGCCTGAACCCCAACTCACTGAGAATTGCCATTCTCTGAACTTGAACAACTGTGGGAATGCCCCATTCTCATCCCCAATCCTACAGGTTTGGCCTTTTAGCTTCTCCCAATTCCCAGTCTCCCTTATCTCAACATGGGCATTCAAATGCTTTGCACTTTGTCTACACCTATGATTTACCTCAACAACCATAGGTCCTCTGAGGCTTCTGGCCATGTTGTTCAATAGCTGCAATTTTTCATGCAGCTTCCAGTACTTCTGCATGACAGAAAAGCAAAGGGGAAGCAGAGAACTCTTTGACATTTGTGAATCAGGACTCACGGGAGTTAACGGTGTCATTAGGAATGAGGTGATGGGGTCTCTGAGAAATATGTACCTCAGAGGGTTCTAAGAACAGTTGTAGAGTTCACATCCTGATTTGACTGCTGTGTGACCTGGGCAAATTACTTAACTTCTTTGGTACTCTAACACCATGTCTGCAAAATGAGGAAAATTGTTCTTACAAGACAGGACACCAGGTGCCTGTAAGGATGAAGTATGTGGGGTCCATGGCCCATTGCCTGATGCTTAGAAGATTAACCAACATTGATTTCCTTGAACCCATGTTATGAAAGGGATGGTTTCTAGAGAGTTCCTCACTGAGGAGTAGTCCCAATGAATAAAACATCAGGTCTTCTGTGCTGGGCTGATCCTCCTGCCCCAGAATCCAACCCCCAAAAGTACTCTCCTACCTTCCACCTGAGCTCAGATGCGCCAGTAGTATGGGGCTTACTGATCTTTGGCTCAGGGGACCCTCTAAAGGGGACACTCAAGAGGCCCTCAGAGGGCAGGCACTTCCTAGATATCCCCTTGGTGCCACAGCTCCTAGGATAGGACGTCGTGGACGTCTTCCAGCTCTTACCCAGACATGCTTTTGCAATCTGCACAGACTGATGTCTCCTGGCTTCTTGGCGCAGAACAGAGAAACTGAAGAAGTTTCCCTGCCGTGGGAGCTCTCAGCCAGGTCCAAAGAGAAGAAGGAAAGGCAGGAGAAGGGAACTACTACTGACTGCATTCTGTTTCATGCCAGGTTCTGCCCTCCTCACTGCCTGCATTATCTCCAAAATCCCTAACAACGAGGCTTGTGGGGTGGGTATTGTCTCCCCCTTTTTACCAAGGTAGAAACTCAGAGACCTTAAGTGACGTGGCCAAGGTCACACAAGTTTGAATCTAGATCTGTCAGAAGATAAGCCTTCTCCTTTAGCATGCTGCCTGACGTGGGAAGGGATGATAGGGAAGTGAAGGGACAGAGAGGAAAGGGACACTGGATTCTGATTCCAGGGCAGAGAACATGCGGCAGTGAGATCTGTGGTTCTGAATGTCAGACTTGGGTCTCAGACATCCCCTTGCATGTACCTCTGAGTCTGTTTCCTTCGGCCAAGATTTCAGGAAGACAATTGTCAGGTGAGGCTTGGACACCTGGTCTTCTCTGCTTGGACCCAGGGAAGGTCATCTCATAATTAACTTTGTGACACAACTCATTGGAATGAGAAGGGTATTCTTCAGTTGTTTTGTGGTGCAGAACAAATGCCTCATTAATCACAAATACCTCAACCTGAGCCCAAGCACTAATAATGTGAGGGAGAATAATGAGTTGGCATCACCTGGGACACAACTGCAGCCACAGAGCCATTCTTCAAAGGAGCCCATCATGCTTGGACTTGGAAAATATTCACAGGAGGGGTGAAGGACAAGAGATGGGGGAGAGAGTTGCAGAAAGAGGAAGAGGGGTTCTAGCAGCTCTCCTTCAGAGAAATTGGGGAGCAAGGGAAAGCACAGCATTTTGAGGTCCATGATCCTGGGGCTAAGAAGTAGAGTCAAGGACCAGACTATTTTGGGGTTTGGGACAACATCCCAGAAGCAAAAAATCTACTCCATGGGGCCACACTGCCATGGGCTCTTGGTTCCAGCATAGCCTCTCTGGGCCCGTCCAGACAAGAACACAGAGATAGAGATGGGACCTCTAGGTCATGTGCTGGTTTCAATTCCATAAGCTATTACTTTATTTGTTCCTTTGCTCATTCATTCATTCACTGATCTTATCACCCATTCAGTCAGTAAATGGTCATTGTGGAGAGTCTTGACTTTGAACTGGAAAGACATCTGATGAATGTGGCCACCCTGGTTATCTCATACCAATCAAAAGCTCTGACTGACTGCTGGGTCATCGTAGACTTCCCATATGTTGACTCACAGGAGAATATCATCCCAATATCCCAATTAAATGAACCCACTTTTAGCTATCTTTGATTTATAAAACTGAAAGTAAATTACTACATAGTTGGTGCACTTTATTTGCAAACAAAAAATTTGAAACATAAGATTTAGTGGGGCTGGTGAGAATAAGAGGTCCTTGGTGATAAAAAAAAGTAAAAATCATCTGAATTAGCCCTAATCCCTCATTTTAAACATAAAGAGACCAGTGCCTTCTGAGAAGGAGGTTTTGCCCAAAATCAGCACAAAATCTGAGACAAAGAAGGAATTGAAACCCAGAGAGTCTTGACTCCTGGTTCCATACCCTTTCCATCACATCATTTCATGAAACTATCTGATGCAAGGAAGATAGGTGATCTTCCCAGTCATGATAGGACTGGCCTAAGCCCTTAGGAGACAGGCCAACTTTCCCAAGTAGAGTACATCCAGCCACTTGTTGGGGTGTCCATACGCTTGCTGGCTGTGCAGGAAGCTGTCCTAAGCTTCCACACTCCTGGGTCTCCTCAGCCTTCCTCAGCCTCATCCTAGGCCAGAAGCTGGCCCACCTCAGAGTGAAGCCACCCTTCCCTCTAACTCAGAACTCAGTCTCCAGCCATATGGGGGTCCCTTTGAAAGAACACGGGGCTCAGGAAAGAGCTTGGAGACTCTGACAGAAAATGTTGAAAGGCTGAGAAGATTTCACAGGAATCCAAAGTGAAGTAGATTAGAGTCAGCAGAAGAGAACCTTCAACTGAACAAAGATATCATCTGAGGAAGGAATTCTTTTTCTCAGTAGAAAGCATCTTTTATTTAGGTAACTATTTCACAATACAGTGATAAATACACCTGTTGGTTTTAATATATTGAGTGAAGGCTATTAGGAGTTAAAAATATTTTTATTTTTAAAATGCAAAAAAATGTTTATATTTTAATCCAAAGGTCTAATGTGCAGTCAGTCAGACTTCAGCCCCCAAATATCACACATGGGAGAAGAAGTTGGGGAGGCGGCTTTGTTGTTGAAGTGATGGGTAGGTGCAAACAAATAGTCTTTAAACTATCTTCAAATAGTCAAAATGTCTTCACCCAGGAAGGGATTCCTCTTTCAGTGACCTGGAGGGGAATGGAATGAATGCTGACTTCATATTTTGCTCCATATTAGGACCAAGTCTTATTTTACTTTGCGAGACAAGGCTTGTTGTAGGAATGGTCCTAGGATGGGACCAAATCTAGTCAGTACTTTTCATTCCTTACTCTGCAGTCCTTGACTCTTGAGCATTCTTTCCTTTTTAAACTCTTTTCTTCCTACTGCCTCAGTGGTACTTAAATAACCGCGTGTGTGTGTGTGTGTGTGTGTGTGTGTGTGTGTGTGTGTTCCTGATGCTGTCCAACCCTCCACCCTTCTCCCATTCTCTTCGTTCAAGGCCCTAGGACTATTCCATACTCTCTTTCTTCATCTCCAGTTAAAGCCTCTTACTGTATCACCATCTCTCTTAACATATAGACTCCTTAAAAATGGCTTTTTCCCCATGGTCTGTTCCCTGCCTCTTTGGTCTCATCTTTCCCTATAGTCTCCTTGAATAATGTCTAGTATTTGGAATACACTTCTTTACTTCTTGCATCTAAGATTTTTCACATATAAGCCAGGTTTATAGATGAGGAAATCAGAGCTCTAAGAGATGAGATAATTTATACCTAAGGTCACATGATTGTTAGGACGAGGCCAGAACACTGCTTTGGGTATCCTGGTTTCTTTCCTTGGAGTCTTGTGGGATCATGCAGCATGCAGGGTAGACAGATTTCGATAACCGGGCTCTCATCCAATATGGTGATGCTTTCTCCGATAGTATCCATGATTCTTTGCCCTGCCAGCAGGTGAACTGAAATCCACCCTGCTCTAGATGCAACACTGGGGAAGAGGAGAGGCTCACTGGTGCCACCTAGTGGTTAGTATACTCTATTTCACTGTGCCCTCCAGTGCAGGGGCAAAGGGTTTCCCTGTGCTTCACTCAACTGCAAGAATAACCACCCATCTGTGACCACCTAGATGGGTGGGATGGGTGGGGGGTTGGAGGGAGGTCCAAGAGGGAGGAGATATAGGTATACATATAGCTGATTCACTTCACTGTACAGCAGAAACTAACACAACATTGTAAAGCAATTATACTCCAGTAAAAGAAAGAAAGGAAAGAAAGAAAGAAAAAAAAGTATGAGATTAAAAAAAAGAATAACTACCCATCTCACCCTCATCTTCTCCTCCTCCTTTTTACCTGCTGTCTCTTCTCCATCTTCTTCCACTTCTGTTGTCATCTTTCTACTCTCTCTTCTTTCTCTTTATAATCCTTCCTCTTTTTTTCCTTCTTTGCCTTCTTTTTAAACATTCCCTTTTTCTTTTCCCTGCAGTCCTCAGCAGGACAGCACTTTTGATCCTGACTCTCATTGGTCCTTGGCCTCTCACTTGTTATAACAGGAAATCAACCGCTCTCTCTTTTCTCCTCTGCCTCGCATTCCCAGTCTTCTGCAAAGGTCTCATCCTACAGCACTGCACTGTGTGAGGCTTGAGGATCTAAGTCAGGACACATGTGTTTGTATCAGGAATTGCTTTAATTAGAGTCTATGAGACTTCAGGCAAGTCATTTCATTACTGAGTGCCTTTGCTGCCTTACCTGTTGTGGGGATAACCAAGACTACTTTGCTAGACTGAGGTGAGGATTAAATGAGACGACAATACATGATGATGGCATCTTATCAGCTACAAGTTCTCAAAACCATGGGGCCTGGAACACCTGCTTATTCCTGTGGGGTAACCATCTTCCACGTGCCCCATCACCCAGCCTATATTCTAGGCACCACTGGTCCCTCACTGCCATCCTGCCCCATCATAGCATTCTGACCATTGCATTCGTGCCTTCGCCCACATCCAACTTGCGCATTTGTCATCTGCCAGAGACCAACTCCTATGTCAGCTCTGCCAGAGGCCTTCCTTGCTGCAGCTCCTGAAACATCAGCATTCCCTCCAGCACTGTGTTCTTCACTCTATGCCAGTAGTCAGTTAGGTATAAGTAATAGACGAAGGAGAAATTATTTTCCTTTTAAATTCTCTGTGGCACTAACCTGGCTCTGAGTACAGAGGTGACTCTCAATGAGTACTTGATTTATTGATTTCCTAAAGCTCTCCAGAGTGCTGCTTAATTCTAGTGTGGGAAGTAGAAGCCTGAAGGCTCATGAGCTATGTCAACACCCCTCAATTTTTTTCTGCAGAAAACAGTGCATGAAAGCATTAAAGGATCAGACAGAAATGGCTTTGAGCCCCAACTCCACTACTCCCTGGCGGTGTGGTCTCAGGCATAATACTTAACTTCTCTGATCCTTATATTGCTTTTTTTCCTGTAAAATGGGACTGTTACTAGTATCTACCTCATAGGTTTGTTGTGAGGATTAAATAAGATAATGGTTATTAGGTTCTTCCAAAAATGAGCAGTAGATTCATTTTAGCTCCACCCTCTCTCCTTTTTCCCAAATGATTCATCTGTCATGATTCCCTTCCTCATAGTAGAGACTGGTCTGTCAGATGAATGGGAGAAATGAGGAATCTGTAAATACTGATGGGTCAAGAAGTCAAAGACATATTCAGAAGGGCAGTGACCTTACAGTCTAGTCATTTAGAGGCAGCCTTGCTGCTTTTTAATGCTAGGGACATTTTAACATGCCTTCTCCTCCCCATTTTCCCTTATCAAGGCATAGGGGGCTTCCCTGGTGGCGCAGTGGTTGAGAATCCGCCTGCCGATGCAGGGGACACGGGTTCATGCCCCGGTCCGGGAGGATTCCCGCGGCTGGGCCCGTGAGCCATGGCCGCTGGGCCTGCGTGTCCGGAGCCTGTGCTCCGCGGCGGGAGGGGCCACAACAGTGAGAGACCTACATACCGCAAAAAAAAAAAAAAAAAAGGCATGGGTACAACAGATACAATCATTGCACACCTGTTCCTATCTCATCCTTGAGCCCAGCCCACATCAAAATGACCTTAGCAGAATCTCCACTGTTGTGCTAAAATATGTCTCAAGATGCAATTCCACCATTGGGGCAAGATGGGTTCCCCTACACCACCGAGCAATTCTTAGACACCAGCTGGGTATCCTATAATTCAACTCAATTCTGACACTATCTATGCAGAGATAGCTTCAGATTCCACAGGTTAACAGCTCAGTCCCACGAAACGGTCCCCACTTCAAATGCTGATCACAAGCCCAGATTGTTACCTGAACTTTTGACTGACTGGCTATAAATCACAGGTTCCCATAATCTCCTTTTGGGTTTGATTAATTTGCTAGAGCAGCTCACAGACTCAGGAAACCTGTTTACTCACTAGAATAACAGATTATTACGAAGGACATTAAAGGGTACAAACCAACAGCCAGATAAAGTGATTCATAGGGTGAGGTTCCAAGCAAAGGAGTTTGTGTCCTCCAGGAGCTTGGGGCTCAGCCTGGTGGCAGGAGAACTTTTTCTAGTTCCCAACCTGGAAGCTCCCCATGTGCCCTCCTTTTGGGTTTTTGTGGAGGCGCCATTACACAGGCATTGTTGATTAAATCATTTTGGCCATCAGTGACTGATTCAACCTCCGGCTCCTCTCCATTTCCCAGAAATCAGGAGGCAAGACTGAGCTCCACCCCTCTATTCATGGTTGGTTCCCCTGATAGCCAACTTTTCCCATCCTTAGGTGTTTTCCAAAAGTCACCTCATTAACAGAAACCCAGTAGTGATGGTGGAAAAAGGCTTGTTAGGAATAACAAGACACTCATTTCAACTTTATGGCTCAGAAGAGTTTTCAGGAACTGAGGACAAGAGGCCAAATATCATAACAAAAGATTGCTCTTATCACTCGGGGAATTCCAAGGGTTTTGGGGAATTGTGAGCCAGGAGCTGTGGACAAAGACCAAATATGTATTTCTTATAAGTCACAATATCACCTCTGCCAGGGAAGGCAGTGCTCAGACCAAAAGGAGGCTGCTGGTGAGGGTTAAATACTGTTGAGATAGGGACCAAGCAGTTCTAGTAAGGGGCCCAGGCCCAGAAGTGCAAACTAAAATACCAGAGGTGTCAAAGCAGAAGTAGTTGTCACCTAGGAAGGCAAGTTAAGGAATGCCACCATCCCTCAAAGCAAGTAAAGTGGCTGATACCCCAGTGGGAAGGAAGGTATGGCCCCCAGAAATTCCTATTAACTGCTTTGGCCCCTAAATTGCAATTTTGGCAAGGTTTTTAAATTCATTTGCTCCATGAGAAGGAAGAAAAGAATTCTTTTTTTTAAGAATTCTTTTTTAAATTGAAGTATAGTTGATGTACAATATTGTGTTTTAGGTGTATAGCAAAGTGATTCAGTTATATATATATATATTATTTTCAGATTATTTTCCATGATAGAATATTATAAAATTATTATAAAATATTGAATGTAATATATATATAATATAATATAATTCTCTGTGCTATACAGTAAATACTTGTTGCTTATCTATTTTATGTATAATCACTTGTACCTGTTAATCCCATACTCCTTATTTATCCCCCCCCCTCCCCATTGGTAACCATAAGTTTGTTTTCCATGTCTGAGTCTATTTCCATTTTGTATATAAATTCATTTGTATTACTTTCAGATTCCACACATAAGTGATATATATTTGTCATTCTCTGTCTGACTTACTTCAGTTGGTATGATATTCTCTAGGTCCATCCATGTTGCTGCAAATGGCAATATATCATTCTTTATTATGGCTGAGTAATATTCCATTGTATATATGTACCACATCTTTTTTTTTTTTAACATCTTTATTGGGGTATAATTGCTTTAAAATGGTTTGTTAGTTTCTGCTTTATAACAAAGTGAATCAGCTATACGTATACATATATCCCCATATCTCTTCCCTCTTGCGTCTCCCTCCTTCCCACCCTCACTATCCCACCCCTCTAGCTGGTCACAAGTAGCACCGAGCTGATCTCCCTGGGCTATGCGGCTGCTTCCCACTAGCTATCAGTTTTACATTTGGTAGTGTATATGTGTCCATGCCACTCTATCACTTTGTCCCAGCTTACCCTTCCCCCTCCCTGTGTTCTCAAGTCGATTCTCTAGTAGGTCTGCGTCTTTATTCTTTATTCTCGTCCTGACTCTAGGTTCTTCATGACCTTTTTTTTTTTTTTTTTTTTTAGATTCCATATATATGTGTTAGCATATGGTATTTGTTTTTCTCTTTTTGACTTACTTCACTCTGTGTGACAGACTCTAGGTCCATCCACCTCACTACAAATAACTCAATTTTGTTTCTTTTTATGGCTGAGTAATATTCCATTGTATATATGTGCCACATCTTCTTTATCCATTCATCTGTTGATGGACACTTAGGGTGCTTCCATCTCCTGGCTATTGTAAACAGAGCTGCAATGAACATTGTGGTACATGACACTTTTTGAATTATGGTTTTCTCAGGGTATATGCCCAGAACTGGGTTTGCTGGGTCGTATGGTAGTTCTATTTTTAGTTTTCTGAGGAACCTCCATACTGTTCTCCATAGTGGCTGTATCAATTTACATGCCCACCAACAGTGCAAGAGGGTTCCCTTTTCTCCACACCCTCTCCAGCATTTATTGGTTGTAGATTTTATGATGAAGGCCATTCTGACTGGTGTGAGGTGATATCTCATTGTAGTTTTGATTTGCATTTCTCTAATGTTTAAGGATGTTGAGCATTCTTTCCTGTGTTTGTTGGCAATCTGTATATCTTCTTTGGAGAAATGTCTATTTAGGTCTTCTGTCCATTTTGGGATTGGGTTGTTTGTTTTTCTGATATTGAGCTGCATGAGCTACTTATAAATTTTGCAGATTAATCCTTTGTCAGTTGCTTCATTTGCAAATATTTTCTCCCATTCTGAGGGTTGTTTTTTCATCTTGTTTATAGTTTCCTTTGCTGTGCAAAAGCTTTTAAGTTTCATTAGGTCCCATTTGTTTATTTTTTGTTTTTATTTCCATTTCTCTAGGAGGTGGGTCAAAAAGAATCTTGCTGTGATTTATGTTATAGAATGTTCTGCCTGTGTTTTCTCCTAATAGTTTTATAGTGTCTGGCCTTACATTAATCCATTTTGAGTTTATTTTTGAGTATGGTGTTAGGGAGTGTTCTAATTTCATTCTTTTACATGTATCTGTCCAGTTTTCCCAGCACCACTTATTGAAGAGGCTGTCCTTTCTCCACTGTACATTCCTGCCACCTTTATCAAAGATAAGGTGTCCATATGTGCGTGGGTTTATCTCTGGGCTTTCTATCCTCTTCCATTGATCTATCTTTCTGTTTTTGTGCCAGTACCATACTGTCTTGATTACTGTAGCTTTGAAGTATAGTCTGAAGTCAGGGAGCCTGATTCCACCAGCTCCTTTTTTCGTTCTCAAGATTGCTTTGGCTATTCGGGGTCTTTTGTGTTTCCATACAAATTGTGAAATTCTTTGTTCTAGTTCTGTGAAAAATGCCAGTGGTCATTTGATAGGGATTGCACTGAATCTGTAGTTTGCTTTGGGTAGTATAGTCATTTTCACAAGGTAGGTTCTTCCAATCCAAAAACATGGTATGTCTCTCCATCTGTTTGTATCATCTTTAATTTCTTTCATCAGTGTCGTAATAGTTTTCTGCATTCAGGTCTTTTGTCTCCTTAGGTAGATTTATTCCTAGGTATTTTATTCTTTTTGTTGCAGTGATAAATGGGAGTGTTTCCTTAATTTCACTATCAGATTTTTCATCATTAGTATATAGGAATGCAAGAGAGTTCTGTGCATTAATCTTGTATCCTGCTACTTTACCAAATTCATTGATTAGCTCTAGTAGTTTTCTGGTAGCATCTTTAGAATTCTCTATGTATAGTATCATGTCATCTGCAAACAGTGACAGCTTTACTTCTTTTCCGATTTGGATTCCTTTTATTTCTCTTTCTTCTCTGATTGCTGTGGCTAAAACTTCCAAAACAATGTTGAATAATAGTGGTGAGAGTGGGCAAAGTTGTCTTGTTCCTGATCTTAGTGGAAATGGTTTCAGTTTTTCACCATTGAGGACAATGTTGGCCCTGGGTTTGTCATATATGGCCTTTATTATGTTGAGGTAAGTTCCCTCTATGCCTACTTTCTGGAGGGTTTTTATCATAAATGGGTGTTGAATTTTGTCAAAAGCTTTTTCTGCATCTATTGAGATGATCATATGATTTTTCTCCTTCAGTTTGTTAATATGGTGTATCACATTGATTGATTTGTGTATATTGAAGAATCATTGCATTCCTGGAATAAACCCCACTTGATCATGGTGTATGATCCTTTTAATGTGCTTTGGATTCTGTTTGCTAGTATTTTGTTGAGGATTTTTGCGTCTGTGTTCATCAGTGATATTGGCTGTAGTTTTCTTTCTTTGTGACATCTTTTTCTGGTTTTGGTATCAGGGTGATGGTGGCCTCATAAAATGAGTTTGGGAGTGTTCCTCCCTCTGCTATATTTTGGAACAGTTTGAGAAGGATAGGTCTTAGCTCTTCTCTAAATGTTTGATAGAATTCTCCTGTGAAGCCATCTGGTCCTGAGGTTTTGTTTGTTGGAAGGTTTTTAATCACAGTCTCAATTTCAGTGCTTGTGATTGGTCTGTTTATATTTTCTCTTTCTTCCTGGTTCAGTCTCAGAAGGTTGTGCATTTCTAAGAATTTGTCCATTTCTTCCAGGTTGTCCATTTTATTGGCAAAAAGTTGTTTGTAGGAATCTTTCATGATCCTTTGTATTTCTGCAGTGTCAGTTGTTACTTCTCCTTCTTCATTTCTAATTCTATTGATTTGAGTCTTCTCCCTTTTTATCTTGATGAGTCTGGCTAATGGTTTATCAGCTTTGTTTATCTTCTCAAAGAGCCAGCTTTTAGTTTTATTGATCTTTGCTATTGTTTCCTTCATTTGTTTTTCATTTATTTCTGATCTGATCTTTATGATTTCTTTCCTTCTGCTAACTTTGGGGTTTTTTTGTTCTTCTTTCTCTGATTGCTTTAGGTGTAAGGTTAGGTTGTTTATTTGAGATGCTTCTTATTCCTTAAGGTAGGATTGTACTGCTACAAACTTCCCTCTTAGAACTGCTTTTGTTGCATCCCATAGGTTTTGGGTCGTCGTGTTTTCATTGTCATTTGCTTCTAGGTATTTTTGGATTTCCTCTTTGATTTCTTCAGTGATCTCTTGGTTATTAAGTAGTGTATTGTTGAGCCTCCATATGTTTGTATTTTTTACAGATCTTTTCCTGTAATTGATACTTAGTGTCATAGCGCTTTGGTCAGAAAAGATACGTGATCGATTTCAATTTTATTAAATTTACCAAGGCTTGATTTGTGACCCAAGATATGATCTATCCTGGAGAATGTTCCATGAGCACTTGAGAAGAAAGTGTATTCTGGTTTTTTGGATGGAATGTCCTATAAGTATCAATTAAGTCCATCTTGTTTAATGTATTATTTAAAGCTTGCATTTCCTTATTTGTTTTCATTTTGGATAATAGGTCCACTGGTGAAAGTGGGGTGTTAAAGTCCCCTACTATGATTGTGTTACTGTCGATTTCCCCTTTTATGGCTGTTAGCATTTGCCTTATGTATTGAGGTACTCCTATGTTGGAAGCATAAATATTTATAATTGTTACGTCTTCTTCATGGATTGATCCCTTGTTCATTATGTCATGTCCTTCTTTGTCTCTTGTAATAGTCTTTGTTTTAAAGTCCATTTTGTGTGATATGGGAATTGCTACTCCAGGTTTCTTTTGATTTCTATTTGCATGGAATATCTTTTTCCATCCCCTGACTTTCAGTCTGTATGTGTCCCTAGGTCTGAAATGGGTCTCTTGTAGACAGCATATATACGCATCTTGTTTTTGTATCCATTCAGCCAGTCTGTGTCTTTTGGTTGGAACATTTAATCCATTTACGTTTAAGGTAATTATCGATATGTATGTTCCTATTACCATTTTCTTAATTGTTTGGGGTTTGTTTTTGTAGGGTTTTTCCTTCTCTTGTTTCCTGCCTAGAGAAGTTCCTTTAGCATTCGTTGTAAAGCTGGTTTGGTGGTGCTGAATTCCTTAGCTTTTGCTTATCTGTAAAAGTTTTAAGTTCTCCGTCAAATCTGAATGAGATCCTTTTGGGTACAGTAATCTTGGTTGGAGGTTTTTCCCTTTCATCACTTTAAATATGTCCTACCACTCCCTCTGGCTTGCAGAGTTTCTGCTGAGAGATCAGCTGTTAACCTTATGGGGATTCTCTTGTATGTTATTTGTTGTTTTTCCCTTACTGCTTTTAATATTTTTTCTTTGTATTTAGTTTTTGATAGTTGATTAATATGTGTCTAGGTGTGTTTCTCCTTGGATTTATCCTGTATGGGACTCTCTGTGCTTCCTGGACTTGATTAACTATTTCCTTTCCCGTATTAGGGAAGTTTTCAACTATAATCTCTTCAAATATTTTCTCAGTCCCTTTCTTTTTGTCTTCTTCTTCTGGGACCCCTGTAATTTGAATTTTGGTGCATTTAATGTTGTCCCAGAGGTCTCTGAGACTGTCCTCAATTCTTTTCATTCTTTTTTCTTTATTCTGCTCTGCAATAGTTATTTCCACTATTTTATCTTCCAGGTTACTTATCCGTTCTTCAGCCTCAGTTATTCTCCTGTTGATTCCTTCTAGAGAATTTTTAATTTCACTTATTGTGTTGTTCATCATTGTTTGTTTGCTCTTTAGTTCTTCTAGGTCCTTGTTAAACGTTTCTTGTATTTTCTCCATTCTAATTCCAAGATTTTGGATCATCTTTACTCTCATTACTCTGAATTCTTTTTCAGGTAGACTGCCTGTTTCCTCCTCATTTGTTTGGTCTGGTGGGTTTTTACCTTGCTCCTTCATCTGCTGTGTGTTTCTTTTACTGTGTTACTGTGTCTCTTACTGTGTTTGAGGTCTCCTTTTCGCAGGCTGCAGGATTGTCATCCCCGTTGTTTTTGGTGTCTGCCTCTAGTGGCTAAGGTTGGTTCAGTGGGTTGTGTAGACTTCCTGGTGGAGGGGACTAGTGCCTATGTTCTGGTGGATGAGGCTGGATCTTGTCTTTCTGGTGGGCAGGACCGTGTCTGGTGGTGTGTTTTGGGGTGTCTGTGACCTTATTATGATTTTAGGCAGCCTCTCTGCTAATGGTTGGGGTTGTGTTCCTGTCTTGCTAGTTGTTTGGCATAGGATGTCCAGCACTGTAGCTTGCTGGTCGAGTGGAGCTGGGTCTCAGCGTTGAGATGGAGATCTCTGGGAGATTTTCGCCATTTGATATTTCGTGGAGCTGGGTGGTCTTTGGTGGACCAATGTCCTGAACTTGGCTCTCCCACCTCAGAGGCACAGGCCTGATGCCTGGCCAGAGCACCAAGACCCTGTCATCCACATGGCTCAGAATTAAAGGGAGGGAGAAAGAAAGAAAGAGAGAAAGAGAGAGAGAGAGAGAGAGAGAGAGAGAGAGAGGGAGGGAGGGAGGGAGGGAGGGAGGGATAAAATAAAATTAAGAAGTTATTAATATGAAAAATAATTATTAAAAATTTTTTAAGTAATTTTAAAAAAAGAAAGAAAGGAATTAGAGAGCAACCAGACCAAAAAACAAATCCACCAATGATAACAATTGCTTGAAACTATACTAAAAAGAAAACAAAAAAAAAACGGACAGACAGAACCCTAGGACAAATGGTAAAAGCAAAGCTATACAGACAAAATCACGCACAGAAGCATACACATACACACTCACAAAAAGGGAAAAAGGAAAAATATATATATATCGTTGCTCCCAAAGTCCACTGCCTCAATTTGGGATGGTTCGTTGTGTATTCAGATATTCCACAGATGCAGGGTACATCAAGTTGATTGTGGAGATTTAATCTACTGCTCCTGAGGCTGCTGGGAAAAATTTTCCTTTTTGTTCACACAGCTCCTGGAGTTCAGCTTTGGATTGGCCCCGTCTCTGCGTGTAGGTCACCTGAGGGCGTTTGTTCCTGCTCAGAGAGGACAGGGTTAAAGTAACAGCTGATTAGGGGGCTCTGGCTCACTCAGGCCGGGGGGAGGGAGGGGCACGGAGTGCGGGGTGAGCCTGCAGCGGCACAGGCCGGCTGATTTTACAACAGCCTGAGGAGCGCCGTGCGTTCTCCCGTGGAAATTGTCCCTGGATCACGGGACCCTGGCAGTCCTGGGCTGCACAGGCTCCCGGGACGGGAGGTGTGAATAGTGACCTGAGCTTGCACACAGGCTTCTTGGTGGCGGCAGCGGCAGCCTTAGTGTCTCATGCCTGTCTCTGGGGTCCATGCTGATCGCCACGGCTCGCACCTGTCTCTGGAGCTCCTTTAAGCGGCTCTCTTAATCCCCTCTCCTCGTGCACCATGAAACAAAGTGTTAAGAAAACGTCTCTTGCCTCTTCAGCAGCTCCAGACCTTTTCCCAGACTCCCTCCCGGCTAGCTGTGGCGCACTAGCCCCCTTCAGGCTGTGTTCACCCAGCCAACCCCAGTCCTCTCCCTGGGATCTGACCTCTAAAGCCCGAGCCTCAGCTCCCAGCCCCCACCTGCCCCGGCGGGTGAGCAGACAAGCCTCTTGGGCTGGTGAGTGCTGGCCGGCACTGATCCTCTGTGCAGGAATCTCTCTGCTTTGCCCCCTGCACCCCTGTTGCTGTGCTCTCTTCCGCAGCTCCGAAGAAGCTTCCCCCCTCCGCCACCCGCAGTCTCCGCCCTCGAAGGGGCTTCCTAGTGTGTGGAAACCTTTCCTCCTTCCCAGCTCCCTCCCACTGGTGCAGGTCCTGTCCCTATTCTTTTGTCTCTGTGTTTTCTTTTTTCTTTTGCCCTACCCAGGTACGTGGGGAGTTTCTTGCCTTTTGGGAAGTCTGAGGTCTTCTGCCAGCGTTCAGTAAGTGTTCTGTAGGAGTTGTTCCACATGTAGATGTATTTCTGATGTATTTGTGGAGAGGAAGGTGATCTCCACTTCTTACTCTTCCACCATCTTGAAGCTCCTCCTCTACCACATCTTCTTAAGCCAGTTGTCTGTTAATGGGCACTCGGGTTGTTTCCATGTCTTGGCAATTGTAAATAGTGCTGCTATGAACAGTGGGGTGCACGTATCTTTTCAAAGTACAGTTTTCCTCTTTTTCGGCTATATGCCCAGCAGTGGGTTTGCTGGATCATATGGTAACTCTGTTTTTAGTTTTTTTAAGGAAACTCAATACTGTTTTTGTTTTTCATAGTGGCTGCACAAATTTACACTCCCACCAATAGTGTAGGAGGGTTCCCTTTTCTCCACACCCTCTCCAGCATATATTGTTTGTAAACTTTTTGATGATGGCCATTCTGACCCATATGAGGTGATATCTCATTGTGGTTTTGATCTGCATTTCTCTAATAATTAGTGATGTGGAACATCTTTTCATGTGCCTGTTGGACACCTGTATGTCTTCTTTGAAGGGATGTCTGTTTAGGTTTTCTGCCCATTTTTTGTTTGGGTTGTTTGTTTTTTTGATACTGAGTTGTATGAGCTGTTTATGTATTTTGAATATTAACTCCTTTTTGGGTGTATTGTTTGCAATTTTTTTTCCCTTTCCATAGGTTGTCTTTTTATTTTTTTTGATGGTTTCCTCTGCTGTGTGAAAGCTTTTAAGTTTGATTAGTCCCATTTGTTTATTTTTGCTAAAAAAAGAACTCTTAATTGAATGCCTGCTATGTGTTTGATGTAATCATATACATGTTATTTAATTACAAATACATCTATAAAATATATTTATAAAAATAGTGTGAAATAACCCCACTTCATATGACTCTGCCCTCATCTTGTTACCAAACCAAACTCAGGTCCACTTGCCTGTGCACAGCAAAGCCAATCATCTGACACCGGGTTGTGGTGAAGGAAAGTACAGTGTTTATTGCAGAACACCAAGCGAGGAAAATGGGCAGCTGACGCTCAAAAGACCTGAACTCCCTGATGGCTTCCAGGGGAGGGTTTTTAAAGGTAACATTTGGGGCGAAGGTTGCAGCTTGTAGACTTGCTTCTGATTGATTGGTAGTGAGGTGACAAGGTGATGTTTTGGGAATCTTAACCATCAAACTTCTGGTCCATCCAGTCTTGTGGTCAGCATGTAGTCATTATCCTCCACCTGGGTGGGGCATCTTTATTTCTGCAGAACAACTTGAAGATATACATCAGATTGTCATGTATATCCCTTGAAGAGGAACTAGGACTCTGTTCTGTCGATGAACTATCGTTTAAGCTATCACTGCTTTTCTTGCTTGACTTTTTCCTTCATTTCTGTGTTCCCTCACTTCCCTAATTAGTTACTCCTTGAGTCTGCTCTTTGGAACTTGAAGAAGGCCAGGAGTCTAAAGCTGTTTTCCACAAACAAGAAATGGGGGACATGGAAGGGCTTTTGTGCCCAGGAGAGCTCCACAGGGTCCTCTTCTGTTTCAGACCCCTTTTCTTTGATCTTCTCAATCCTGAGGGGGAAAAGAGTGGGACACAAAAGGGAATAGAGTTTTGGATAGAGATGTTAATCATAAACTCAGCAGGGAACTCGGTTTTACGGGGACTCGATTTCACTCTCCTATACTCTGCTCTGCCCTCCCCCTCCCCCACTCTGCTCCACCACATTGGCCTCCATCTTGTGCTTCAAACGCTCCAATCTCACTCCCACCTCAGAGCCTTTGCACTTGCTGTTTCCTCTGCCTGGAATATTTTTACCCTACATGTCCTCATGGCCTGCTCGTTTCCTCTTTCAGGTCTGTATTTATATGTGCCGTCTAATGAGAGAGGCCCAAATTATGGAGTTCACCCAGTACTCCATATCCCCTTCTTTGCTTTCTTTTTCCCTCCTTGGTAGTCATGGCTGTGTGTACACACACACACACACACACACACACACACACACACACACACACACACGTATATACTAGTGTGTGTGGGTATATATATATCCAGAGTAATATATATATATATTTTTATATATGTATATATAACTTCTTTATTATGCTTTTTATATTTTATCATCCTCTGTTAGAACCTAAGCCCCTTTGAGGCAGGTCAGGGATATGTGCCTGGCACTTAGCATAACACTTGGCATATAGCAAACACTTGCAGAAAAGATGAATGTTTGTAGAAAGAATGAATGGATGGATGAATGAATGGGGATTATTCTTGTCATTTCATTGATGAGGAAACTGAGGCTTAGAGAGGTGAAACGCTATGGCCATGGGTATCTAGGCAGGGAGTGCCTAAACCAGAATCGAAGCACAATCTGCCCAGCCTGAGAGCAGCCAAGGCCTTGGCCTCTCCATACCTCCCTCATCCAGGGCAATGAAACAGAGGCAACAGGGCATGAGATGCATTGGGCTGAAGTTAAGTGGGAAGGAGAAGTTGAGATGTTCCCACAAGACAAGTTTGAAGAAATAGAAATCAGTGCTTTGAACTCATTCCTACAAACTGTGTTGGGAGACAAAGCTGGGGCAGCTAATGCCATAGCTTGTTTTCAAATTGAAAGCCAGAAACGACCAGATATGAGGTTAATGGTTATGCGATCCACCTCATCCTCTGTGTGAATTAAATATTATCATCAGTCTCATTTTATAGGTGGGCGATTATATGCTCAGAGCATTTGAAACTCTTTTCCATGGCTACACAGTCTGGGTCCTGAGACCCTCACCCCACACCCTTTCTTCTTCCCTACCCTGCCTTTCACCTGGTGCCTGATCCCTCTGACCACAGAGAGTGGCGTTCAGGCTGACCCCCAGCCCGCCTCACAAGCTCACCCCTACATGACTGGACATGAGTTGCCAACTGGGCTCCAGGCTCCCAGCACATGGCCAGCCTCTCTGGGCCAGTCAGCTTATTTTCTCCAGATGCAGGGAGGCATGGGAATCTCCATGGCAGGACATTCAGGTATTTTATCCTGTGAAATATCACAGAAGGCCCTACTTTGAAATCCTCGCCCTCACCAATATGCAGAGGTGCTAGAGTCATTCCCATTAATCTGAATCAAGGCCAGGACAGCTGATGACACGAGTGTTGCTTAACCTTGACCCTGGGGAGCTGGAGAGGGCATTCCCTGGTCCACCAGGAGAAATCGCCTCCACCAGGACCTTGGTAAGTAAGAACTTACCAAGTTTGTACTTACTTACCAAGTGCTCATTTGGATGGGAAATGGGTGGAAGTCTGTTCTGACTGTGAAGAAAGTGTTTACAAAGCTAACAAGAAGTACAGACAAGGACTGGAGGGGAATGCTGCTGCTTCTAATGTGCTTGATGTGCTAATTACAAATTATGCGCATCTTTTTGTATTAAAGCAGGTCCCCTCAGGAATTTATGTTAGCTAGTTGTTCTGAGTACTTGAAAGATGGTCGATGGGATTTCTTTATATAATTTAGGTAAGTCTTACCATCTATTTAATCATTCAACTATTTATTCAATAAACGTTTACTGAATTCTTATTCTGTGACAGGGACTGTGCAGGACACTGGAGTGGAGGGAGGAAGTAGGGCATGAAACAGAGGAGGTCCTGCCCTCAGGAGCTTCTGTTGGGTGGGGAGGGAGGGGTGGACACTGTTCTGGCTGGACAGGGATGGTGTAGCCTGCTACCATTTCAGAAGCGGAGTGAGGATGTCTCAAAACATGTTGAAACATGGTGTCCATGCTCTGTCAGGCTGCAGGAAGTGGGGCTCTAGGCCATACATTAATTGGTGCCCAGGTCCTGATAAGCCTCCCTTGAAATGCCAGAGAGATCTAGGTTCAAATCCTAACCCTGCCACTTAGTCGCTATGTGACATGGACAAGTCACATGACCTCCAGGAGACTCAGGATTTATTGGCAGAACAGGGATGCTAATTTGAACCTCAGGGGACTTTATGGATTAAATGAGAAAATGGACATAAAACGCTTGTCAGAACGTAGAAAACAGCATGTGATTGTCAGTGTCATCAGCCTTTACCTCTAAAGTGTAAGATATCCTGTAATATCCTGAGCTTTGATGTTATTACCTTTAGCACAGGTGTGCATGTGCATATATAGAAAAAACGGTATATACGTATTTGTGTGTCAACACTTGCATATATCTTCACTACACACAAGTATATATGCCCATGAACCTGCAGGATAAGTATGAACGTATTCAAGATGCACACACATATCCACCTGCATGTACACTTTATGGCCATTTTGCTCTTTAATCCTTTCTTCATCCACATGGACCCGGGCCTCCTTTAGTTTTCCAAATTCCAAATGTGAAGAACACCAGTTACAAGTTACTGAAGATCCTCTATGTTTCTTTCTTTGTCTGCTTTCACTCTCGCATTCACATGTGTTTCTTTATTTTCTCCCTGTAGCTCACTACCTTTCTCCACTCCACACTCACCTTCCCTACAGGGAGACAGTCCACAGAAGACAGACATTCTTCTATCACTAGGAGGCTAGGGTTCTGAGTTTACTCCAATTGGGAATTTTCGCTCCCGCTTTTCAAGCTTTGCCTCTGGGATACCTTCTGGGATTGCTCAATTTCCCTCCAGTGAACTCCAGGTTCTAGCTCTATGGTGGGAGGAATTTGTCAGCTTAATTGTTGTACCCTATTCAACTCAGTCTCTGCCATCAACATTTCTCTTCATCCACACAAACACCTCTGGGCTTCTTCAGAATATTTGTAACTAAAGTTAGAAAGCTATCCTCTCTCTTCAGCTGTGAAATTTGCAAGATGGATTCCCCTCAGACCTTAAGCCATGCATAGATGGAAATGTATGAACTTGCATTCAGAGACAGACACACACACTCTCACGTACCTTCTTTATTTTATCGTTGTTTCTTTCTACTGCCCTTTTGCCCCATTACTTCAAGTTCATGTGCTAGAAGATGGAACTTTGGTGAAAAAGCAAGTTGAACTTTACTACTTCGATGATATATTTTTTTTTAAACTTTGAGGTTTTCTTCATGTGTATCTTTTTTTTTAATATTTATATATTTGGTTGCACCAGGTCTTAGTTGTGGCACATGGGCTCCCTTAGTTGTGGAATGTGAACTCTTAGTCGCATTATGCATGTGGGAACTAGTTCCCTGACCAGGGATCGAACCCAGGCCCCCTGCATTGGGAGCGTGGAGTCTTATCCACTGCACCACCAGGGAAGTCCCCAATGATGTATTTTATTCTGTTTCTCATTAAGTCTTTATTTCCACTCAAAATGAACCTGAAATCCTCACTTTTTTCATTCTTCCTTCCATATATTTAGTGGAGATTGACATGTGAGTGAAATGGACGTAGGAGTTCGGTGAGGGAAATAGAGGACTGGTTCCCTCTGCAGAAAGGTTCTTAGGATTTTCCCCAGTGAGAATCAGGCTTGACTGTGAAGATTCCCTGGTGTCCTCCAAACCCCTGGAGTTGGCTCATGTAAGACACAACTCTTCCCATGTAAGGTAGGATGTAATTCTTACAACCATCCATCGAGCATCTGGAGTGGAGTTCCGGTTCTAACCTACAGGACAGAGGTTAGCTCTAGGAATCAGAGAACAAGAAAGATGCCTTAATCTGTTCAGTAATTCAGCAAGTATTTATTGAGCACCTGTTTTGCAGCAGACATCACACTAGATATTAAAGTTGGTTGACAAGACAGACTCAATTCCAGATAACACTTACAATCAAACGAGGGACATGGGCATTAATGCAGCAGCACACTAACAGTGTTCCAAGTACAACTGTGATAAACACTAAGAAGAACAAAAGTGGGGTCTACGGCAGTGTAAAATAGGGATCTTGGCCAAGTGAGAGTTGCGATAGGGTGGGAGGAGTGTTACTTAGTGAAAATTCCCTGAGGGAGTGACGTTTTACACTATGACTTTGAGGATACACAGAAGTTGGCCAGAGGAAGAAGTGAGAACATTCCAGAAAGAGAAAGCAGCACATGCAAAAACCCTGATTCACTAGGTGTCTAGCTCATCCACAGGGCATAGATGTCAAGTGGTTGGAACATAGTGAGCAGGGCAGGGGGTTATGAGATGGAGCTGGGGACAGTGGTCGGGAGCTGAGCACTCTGTTACTTCCATAGTTCACCCTGACGACTCCTGGTGCTGGGGCCATGTCTACTGGATAAATGACACCAAGACATGCAGAGCAAAGGACAGCCTCTTGGATGTGAAGGTCCATGAGGATAAAAGAGATAAATATTTTATGTTCGCCTTTAGGCTTGTGCAAAATTATTTCTTTTTGTGGAAAGGCTATTTTCAAATGAAAACTTTACCTTTTTCCCTGTGTCAGAAGAGCCACATCAACATGTGATGTACCAAATCCCCTCTCCAGCTGTTGAAATGACCTTCTTAAATGGCTTTTCATTATCTCAGAAATTCCACCACAGGGCAGAGGCACCTAGAAGTCAAACCTTTTACTTCCCAGGTTAGTGTGTATGTTTAATCCTCATCATAGCAATACAACTGTAAAGCATTTTAAGTAGTTTTATATCTGATCAAGTTGAACTAATCAGCATAGAGACCTTTAACCTGATTTACTTTCCAACAATCAACAAGCTAAAAATATTTGCTAATGAAGCTTTTTAACTACTTGTTAATGTGAAAAATAATTCTTTACATTTCTATTATTTGTATGATAAAAATGACAGAATACTAGCCTGAAGAAGTTCAAACACATTTTCAGGAATTGGCTGCTTTACAAAAATCCATGGGTCCTTTGAATGTGACAGTTAGGCCAACTGAGGTTCTTCATGTAAATGCTGAAGAGATTGATGGCATTGTAAGAGAAGACAGAACATTAAACCCACACATGCCCTGGGCATTTTGTCAGGCTCCAAATTCCCAGGCAACTCTTTCCCTTCCTGTCAGCAAAAATGAAGGTTTTGACACAAGCTAGTAATTATAGAAGATACCTTAGGTAGAACAAAGCCTGATCTATATTCACTCCTTAGCTGTGATTCCAAACCTCAACACCCATTTGAGTGTTATCACTTTTACCTCTAACAACTGAAAAACTTTGTACAAAAGAGACCTCTGCTTCTCAGACTGGCTAGGAAAGAGCAGTTGAAATTTGTGGAAGATCCAAATTATTGATCTATTTTTTAAGCAAACGCAATTTGATTATTTATTTATTTATACATTTATTTCTTTTATTTAATTATTTTTGGCTGCATTGGGTCTTCGTTGCTGTGTGCGGGCTTTCTCTAGTTGTGGCGAGCGGGGGCTGTTCCTCATTGCTGTGTGCAGGCTTCTTTTTGTGGTGGCTTCTCTTGTTGTGGAGCATGGGCTCTAGGTGTGCGAGCTTCAGCAGTTGTGGCACGTGGTCTCAGTAGTTGTGGCTCGCAGGCTCTAGAGCGCAGGCTCAGTAGTTGTGGTACATGGGCTTAGCTGCTCCGCGGCATGTGGGATCTTCCCGGACCAGGCTCGAACCCGTGTCCCCTGCATTGGCAGGCGGATTCTTAACCACTGTACCATCAGGGAAGTCCCTAATTTGATTATTTAGAGTGCAGACCAGAATAGGACTGACCCATGGGAAACGAATTCTGTAACCTCTGCTGTTTTCTCTCCTGGGCTCCCCAGCCTCCTGGCTCATTTGTCACAGCCCATACGATTTTTGCATATGATTTTTGGTTCACCTGTGTATCAGTTAGGAAAAAGATGACACACTTGGAGTGGGTAATTTGAGGAGACTTTAACAAAACACAAGCATTTACAAAGATGGGGACAGGGATTAAGGAGAACAAGAGCTGGTGCAGGACCCCAGAGCTGGTAATGATGGGGTACTCTTCCCATGCCAGGCCTGAAGGGGCGAGGGGAGGGAGTGGCTACCTGACAGGAGTTTGACCTCTGATAGAGGGACTCAGCCAACCCTCGGTGTCTCTGCTTGGAGGGAGCTGGGAATAAATAAATACCTGATCTCATTTCCCTTGCACGCTCTGACTCCCAGTGCTTCTAGTTGACCAAAGCAAACCAGAAGCCGGTAGACAAGGGAACACCCTGAAGTTCAGCAGCCTTCCAGAGCAGAGTGAGGTCAAGAAGAGTGGAAAGTGAATCTCAGGGATGTGGGGGTGGAGCATGGGTGAACGGAACGTCCTGCACAAACTGCTGGCCTCCTGCACTCGATCGTGAAAGCCTTTTAAACAGGGGATGTGTCTTTTATTTTGTAGCCCAAGGTCCAAACTCAAGCCCTGACACACAGAAAGGACTTAATAAATTCTGAGTCAATGAATGGATGTAAGGATGGTGAATGGATGGATGATTAAATGACTGGATGAATAAGCAAGTGACTGAATGAATGATGGTAAGATAAAATTTTCCCTACTGGAGTCCTTTCTATGATCTGCTCTGGTAACTACCTCGGAACAATTTGTAATTAACATATCAAATTCTTCCAAAGGTCTTGAAAGACTTTGTCTCTTTTGCAGCTTAAGCAGTCTGCACAGAAGCTTGCGTACTGGATGAAATTGCTTCCTTCATAGCAGAGATAAAGCACCCCCTACCTCCTGTTCCAAAGACCTCAAATTCTGAATTAGGAGAGACATGAATTAATGAGCTCTGCATGTAACAAGAAAAACCTCTTTTAATAACTGAGAGTTAACAGAGTTTGGATCCCTGCTGATCTTATTGGCAAAATTAAATAAAAGTGACATTCTGCTGGCCCAAGCAAATTAGCAGCCAGCCTGTGTAAAGGCTCAGTTAACCCGAGACATTGTGTGATGTATTAACCCATTGTTTGACGTACTTTCATAAGAGCAAGATGAAGTGTCCCATCCTTTAGACTCTGGTAATGTACTTCATTGTTAAATTCAATAGGAAAAGCCATTCATACTGTGGTATGATTGAAAAGAAAATTGAATCCTTTTGATGTTATAAATGTGTCTATTACTGCGTGTGCACACAAATTTTCCATGGAAATTATGGTGAAAGTAGTGATTCTCCTCGAAAAATGCATTAGTGTTGACACGTTCAATTTTATCTGCATCAGAATATAAATACCCTTTAACCGTGGTCAAATTGTGTGGAATGTATATACCACATCTGCATAAGTCACTTGTCTATCCATCTATTGGAAAAAAGCATCGAGCTCTGAGAGCTATCCTGGTTCTCCACTTGCAGTTTTAAATATATATATTACTGAAAGCATTGGTGCAGGATTTGTGTGAGGGTCTTTCTAATTTAAAAAACAGTTTCATAAAGCAAAGGTCTGTAATTTCATGTCTCGGTTACACAAAGCTAGTTTGAAGGCTTTGGGAAACCTGGCGAGTTGCAGTCTGCGTGTCATGCTAGCATTGGCCACTAGGCCATTATTGGCCATGCCCTGACCAAGTGGTCACGGAACCTTCTTACAAAGCAGTGGGTGATGTCAGGGACATATACTCAGCTTGGCTCTGTGATTTCAAATCCCATCGTTTACAAGCTAAATGAGGACAGTAAAATGCCTGTCACCTCTTGCCTCCCTCTGCCTAAGATCTGCCCCTTTTCTGCTCTGCTCCTCCATCCTCCTGACTGTCCTTCTTTGGATCTGAAACTCAAGGGAGCCACTTCTCCTCTCTGGGTTTCAGTCTTCTCTTCTGCAATCAAGGTGGATGGTTTCTGTGTCCTTCAAAGTTAAATGTTTGGTACTATTTGAACACATTATGCTCTTTTTTCCTTTCCTTCCTATATGTCAGGACTTTTTTGGTCACGAGCAGTAAAAAATTCAACACAGAATGTATTAAGAAATATGAGAATTCATTGCTCTTCCACCTTACCACCCCACCCTCCAAAGAAAAAAACCTCAGGGGCAAATTTGGCGTTGGGCATTGACATCAGAATTGGCTTCTCCTTTAGGGTTGAGTCCATTTGCAAACTCTCTTGGTGATCTCTTCTCCTGGAGGCAAGACGGCCACACTCTTTGTTCACATCCTTCCTACTCCAAATTCAGCCACACAAAAAATCATGAATGTATTTTTGAAAAATATTCCTGGACATGGCTCTCCTTGGCCCAAATTAGGTCAGCATCTATCCCCGAACCAATCACTGCAGTCAGAGGCAGGCAGTGCTCTGATTTGCCAGGCTGGTGTCACATCCACCCTTGGAGTTAAAGGGCAAATAGACTGAGAAAGGGGGATGGGTAATCACTCCAAGAAAAATTATGTTCCTGTTATTAAAAGAAGGATAAACATGCAATGGAAGGGGATTGGGCAGGCACATCTGCTGTAACGTGTTCATGCGAGCAGTTCCTGTTTCCTGAAATACCTCTTTTTCCTTGTCAGTGTGATGAATCCTTGCTTATCCTTCAAGATCAAGTTCAAAAAACCCCTCTTCACTGAGCCCTCTCAAATCCCTACCTGACTTCTTTGCTGTCTTAGCACTGAAACATATCTCTGTTACAGAATCTGCAATACTTGTCCCATCCTTCCAACAAATATTTATTGAACACCTATTACGTACAAAGCACTTCAGGCTTACTTTCTCTAAGGATTTGGAATACCAGGCTCTCTCTGCCAACTGCATGACTTACAAGAAGAGAAATGTGGGGCTAACTTAAGGAGGAGGGTGGTGGAAGTGTTGGCAGGGGAACAGAGAAACTAGCAGGAAAAGGTAAAAGAATAACAGAATAACTTGCTCTTCTAGGAGGGCACTGGCAAACCAAGACCGCTCAATACATACTATTATTGAGTATCTACTAAGGGCCAGATACTGTCTCGGTGCCTGGGGTAAATCAGTGAAAAAAACGTGCAGAAATATCTGTCCTTGTGGAGGGAATGTGGAAGAGGGCATTCCAGGCTAAAGAAACAGCCAGTGCAAAGCCCTGCACTAGGAGTGTGTTTGACTTATTAACAGATCAGCAAAATGGCTAGTGTGGCTGAGAGGGAGTATAGAAGGAGATGACATTAGAAAGATACCAGGGCCGGATCATGGAGGGACTAATAGGCCATGATAAGGACTTTAGCCTTTACTCTTCAACCCACCATCCAAGTCCTGAAGCGATCCGGAACTGGACTAAAAAATGCATTATCAGTCCGTGGAGATAATGGGGCTAGGATTAGACTTGAAGCAGGAATCCTGGGTTCTCACCAAATTATCACATTCCTCTCAGTATATCCCAGGCTATGAAAAATGGCCTTCTGCCTGAGTTTCCCAATGAACAATTCTTATTGACCAGCTAGCTCTGCTGAGATCATGACATCTTTGACATAACCTATAGCTTTTGGGGGTGGGGGGGTGGAAGAAGGGTAGAGGAATGGGTAGAGTTTAATATTCAAGGACACGATCTGTGAGTCAAAGTGCTGGGTTTGGACCATGGCTCTGCCACTTATATGTGTATAGCACTGGGTTGTTACTTGCTCTGAGTCTCATTTTCCTCATCTGTTAAATGGGAGCACGAAAACCTGTTCCACAATGCACTATATAAGAATGTATGTAAACAGCATCGCATAGAATTATCCCTCAGTAAATAATCATTATTACTACCTTGGATATTTCTTGCAAATCCTCTCTACCTGGGGTTGACAGAGTTCTTTATCCTTCCACTCACTGGCTGAGACCTGTTTTCTAAGCGCCATGAAGCTGCTGCATACTTGGGCTTTCAGTGTCATCAGTCACCTGGGTTTTGGCCCTTTATCACCTTTGTTCCATTCCTTCCCAAGAGATGAGTTAGACCCTGTTGGCTCTTAAAGCCTGTCTGACTTACGTCCGATGGCGCCATAACTATTTGGACGTGGAATATTTGGCTGCTGACCACTCCTCCAGTTGTAGAGAGCAGCCTGAGAATTGCCTTGTTTATACCCACATAGGTTCTGTCCTGCCTTGTCCCCATTCCCACCCTACAAGCTTGGCTGGTCCCAGCAGGACTTGTAGCCAAGCCTTAGCAGAATCATGCCACATGCCTGCTACATTCTTCCTCATCCAAAAAGCAGTTTCTCCAGGCGCTACATAAGTAACAAAACTCTTCCTTGGACTGTTTCATACAGATGTTGTCTCTAATTCACCTCCAGGCAAAACTGACCAGTGGCCCCTTTCCTAGGGAAAAACTTCCTTGTGTCATTTCTCTGCCTCTTGCTCCTTTCTCTCTCTCCATATGGAAGTCTCTGCCACTCTCCCCCTTGTATCATGTGAATGTTGCCTTGTAAATTGTTCAGAATCCAAGTCTGGGTGGGATATTTACCCAGAGCAAATTATGGCTGGATGCATTCCTATGTCAACATGTGCCATGCTTATTTCTTATAAAGTAGTTCATTATTCTGTGGGACATAAATAGTATTACCAGATTGATATGATTAAAGCTAGTGAGTTGTTAATTAGCATCTAATTAAAAGAGATGAGTTACATACCCATGTACAGTAGCTAATGTTATGTTTTCCTTGAAAAAGAAATGATTAAGTGTACAGCAGTTGTGTTTTCAAAGAAACCATACCAAACCATATGTGAGGTTCTCTAGGGATGCAGGGCCAATGTCTACCCTGGGACATCAGAAAATTGAGTTTGCTGCTCCCCAAAGAAGCAGATGCTGACATGGGCTAGGATCTTCCTTGTCACAGGAAGCTGGCTAGAGCTTTGCATGGTTTCCAGAAATAGCAACAGAGGAGCCATCAAGGCAGCTTCGTAGAGCCCAAGCCCAGGCTCCAGAGCTGTGTATCCTTCTGTTCAACTTTCTACTGTGATTATCAACTCACACTGCCAAGTATTCTTATACTCTTTATCTAATTTAATTTTCAAAGAACCCATATCCCCATTTTATAAACCAGAAAACTAAACCTCAGGCAGGATTCAGTTGTGGCTCACTTGATAAGACCAGAGAATTTCTGAAGAAGCACCAGGACACATTCTGACGATCCAAGCCAAGGCCTTCTGAAACCTGATTTTTTTTTTTTTTGTAAATTTATTTATTTATTTTTGGGTGTGTTGGGTCTTCGTTTCTGTGTGAGGGCTTTCTCTAGTTGAGGCAAGCGGGGGTCACTCTTCATCGCGGTGCGCAGGCCTCTCACTGTCGCGGCCTCTCTTGTTGCGGAGCACAGGCTCCAGACGCGCAGGCTCAGTAGTTGTGGCTCATAGGCCCAGTTGTTCTGCGGCATGTGGGATCTTCCCAGACCAGGGCTTGAACCCATGTCCCCTGCATTGGCAGGCAGATTTTCAACCACGGTGCCACCAGGGAAGCCTGATTTTGATGTCACTATGTAACCTTCTCTCTCCCTATTCCATACTTTTCTCCAGCTGAACTGCTCTCCACCATGTCTTTCCTAATGGCCTCATTCTGCTCACAGCCAACTGAGAAGGCTTCCATGTGTCTACCTCCCACCTGAACTTCCCGGATGCAGGCCAATCCTAATTTCATCAACCTTGACTAACCTATACTCCAGTCACTCTCCCTCTCAGAGAATTCTTGGTAGATTTGTATAATAGAACTCAAATGGGAGGAAGATGAGTGTTCACTGGACTCCAGCTCTCCACAATGCAGAAGTTTCCATTACAACATCCCACAGGTGTAGCCACTGAGCCTGTTTTACAGTTTGTTGTAAGTGGGTTGTTTACATTTTTATTACTTATTGCCTCTGAGTATCCAAATAATACAGAAAAATGATCTGGAACGAAGTGAAAGAAAATAGTGCTTACTCCTATAGAATGGATTAAGGTGGGAATAGGAAGAGAGCAGCTGAGAATGTCAAAGGGAACTTTTATTTTATTAGTACTTGTATCTTTTACGTCACTATTATATTCATGTATTGCTTATGTAATAAAAAACAATAAAAAAAATCAGCATGTTCCCATTGGAGGAATCTTGTATATTTATAGAAAGGACAAATAAATAGAACAAAATATAACTCTCTTGCCTATAAATAACTGCTATTATCTATATATCTACATTTGGTATTTTTATTCTACTTTGTTTTTTATTAAATTTATATTAGATATTATGATACTGTATAAGAATTGGGAATCCTTATTTTTAATAGGTTAACATGCATCTCCAAACTTATTAAAAAGTTCTTATTAATATGAGTTTAATTATGGCATAATATTCTGTTGAGGGTTGAAACATCACTCATATAACCTTTCCCTGAGGTTGAACATGTATGTTTCTAATATTTTTGCAGTATAAATATTGCTGAGGAAAACATCTGTTTTTAATTGGGAAGTTTAAATTATTTATACTTCTTGTCATAACTGGTATGTTCATTTGTTCTTGTTCTATTATATTTGTTATATTTGATCCTTCCTTGCTGTTTTCTTTGGACCATCTTCTCTTTCATTACTTTTTCACTATGGTAGTTTTAAAGATATATATGTTGTTTTTACTCTACTAATGTTTCTTTTTAAACTTAGTACTTAATGGTGAACTATTCAAAGTTCTCTTCTAAGGTTTCTAATCTTGTTCCTCCAGTACAATGATGACTAGCTAATCCTACTGTTAACTCATCTACCGAGTTCTTAATTTCAATCATTATATTCTATAATTTCAATTTGATGTTTTTTCATAGATTGATTTCTCAGGAATCTTAGCCAAACTGTTGCAGATTTTAGTAGATACTTTTTATGCAATTAAAAGAATTATACCATTGTTTTTTCTTAATATATTAAGGAAAAACCCGTACGCCCTTTTTGGCCAACCGAATCATTGGCAATGTTGAATTTTACAGCTATGATATAAGGTATATTTAGATTCAGAATTTTTATATCTTCATGGGGGAATTTGTCATTTGCCATTATGAATTATATATGTTTACTTCAGGTATATTTGCCTTAAAAATTTCCCTGTCTGAAATTACTGGAATTACTTCAGGTATATTTGCCTTAAAAATTTCCCTGTCTGGAATCCTGGTTATATCAGCTTTTTGTTCTCTTCTTTTTGAAATACAAATGATATAGGCTGAAATGCACTTCACTGAGTTTTAACGAATTCATATAAATGTGAAGCTCATATCCCTATCAATATACAAAATATTTTCATCACTCTGGAGAGTTCTAAGTCAGTCTTTCTAAATCTTTTACAGCAGTAAAAAGATATGAGTTATGTACCCATGTACCTTTTGCTCATTTACATATTACAGTATGTACAGTATATACTCTTTTCCATCAGCTTATTTCACTTAGAGTAACATCTGTGAAATGCTCCACATTGGTGCATGAATAAGAAACGTTTCTTTTTGTTTTGGTGTAATATTCCATCATATAAATATACCACAATTTATTTATGCACTCACCAGTTGATAGACATTTGTACTGTTTCCAGTTGAGACTACTATGAATAAAGATTCTATGAATATTCTTGTACAAGCATTTGTACAGACCTAAGTTTTCATTTCTTTTGAGTAAATGCTTAGGAAGGGGATTGCTAATTCATAGGGTATGTATGTATATGCTTGATTTTTTTTTTTAACATCTTTATTGGGGTATAATTGCTTTACAATGGTGTTAGTTTCTGCTTTATAACAAAGTGAATCAGTTATACATATACATATGTTCCCATATCTCTTCCCTTTTGCATCTCCCTCCCTCCCACCCTCCCTATCCCACCCCTCCAGGCGGTCACAAAGCACCGAGCCGATATCCCTGTGCCATGTGGCTGCTTCCACTAGCTATCTACCTTACGTTTGTTAGTGTGTATATGTCCATGACTCTCTCTCGCCCTGTCATAGCTCACCCTTCCCCCTCCCCATATCCTCAAGTCCATTCTCCAGTAGGTCTGTGTCTTTATTCCTGTCTTACCCCTAGGTTCTTCATGACATTTTTTTTTCTTCTTAAATTCCATATATATGTGTTAGCATACGGTATTTGTCTTTTTCTTTCTGACTTACTTCACTCTGTATGACAGACTCTAGGTCTATCCACTTCATTACAAATAGCTCAATTTTGTTTCTTTTTATGGCTGAGTAATATTCCATTGTATACATGTGCCACATCTTCTTTATCCATTCATCCGATGATGGGCACTTAGGTTGTTTCCATCTCCCGGCTATTGTAAATAGAGCTGCAATGAACATTTTGGTACATGACTCTTTTTGAATTATGGTTTTCTCAGGGTATATGCCCAGTAGTGGGATTGCTGGGTCATATGGTAGTTCTATTTGTAGTTTTTTAAGGAACCTCCATACTGTTCTCCATAGGCTGAACCAATTCACATTCCCACCAGCAATGCATGAGTGTTCCCTTTTCTCCACACCTCTCCAGCATTTATTGTTTCTAGATTTTTTGATGATGGCCATTCTGACTGGTGTGAGATGATATCTCATTGTAGTTTTGATTTGCATTTCTCTAATGATTAATGATGTTGAGCATTCTTTCATGTGTTTGTTGGCAGTCTGTATATCTTCTTTGGAGAAATGTCTATTTAGGTCTTCTGCCTATTTGTGGATTGGGTTGTTTGTTTTTTTGTTATTGAGCTGCATGAGCTGCTTGTAAATTTTGGAAATTAATCCTTTGTCAGTTGCTTCATTTGCAAATATTTTCTCCTATTCTGAGGGTTGTCTTTTGGTCTTGTTTATGGTTTCCTTTGCTGTGCAAAAGCTTTGAAGTTTCATTAGGTCCCATTTGTTTATTTGTATTTCCATTACTCTAGGAGGTGGGTCAAAAAGATTCTTGCTGTGATTTATGTCATAGAGTGTTCTGCCTATGTTTTCCTCTAAGAGTTTGATAGTTTCTGGCCTTACATTTAGGTCTTTAATCCATTTTGAGCTTATTTTTGTGTATGGTGTTAGGGAGTGATCTAATCTCATACTTTTACATGTATCTGTCCAGTTTTCCAAGCACCACTTATTGAAGAGGCTGTCCTTTCTCCACTGTACGTTCCTGCCTCCTTTATCAAAGATAAGGTAACCATATGTGCGGGGGTTTATCTTTGGACTTTCTATCCTCTTCCATTGATCTATCTTTCTGTTTTTGTGCCAGTACCATACTGTCTTGATTACTGTAGCTTTGTAGTATAGTCTGAAGTCAGGGAGCCTGATTCCTCCAGTTCCTTCTTTCTTTCTCAAGATTGCTTTGGCTATTTGGGGTCTTTTGTGTTTCCATACAAATTGTGAAATTTTTTATTCTAGTTCTGTGAAAAATGCTAGTGGTAGTTTGATAGGGATTGCAGTGAATCTATAGTTTGCTTTGGGTAGTAGGGTGATTTTCACAATGTTGATTCTTCCAATCCAAGAACATGGTATATCTCTCCATCTATTTGTATCATCTTTCATTTCTTTCATCAGTGTCTTATAATTTTCTGCATACAGGTCTTTTGTCTCCTTAGGTAGGTGTATTCCTAAATATTTTATTCTTTTTGTTGCAATGGTAAATGGGAGTGTTTTCTTGATTTCACTTTCAGATTTCTCATCATTAGTGTATAGGAATGCCAGAGATTTCTGTGCATTAATTTTGTATCCTGCAACTTTACCAAATTCATTGATTAGCTCTAGTAGTTTTCTGGTAGCATCTTTAGGATTCTCTATGTATAGTATCATGTCATCTGCAAACAGTGACAGCTTTACTTCTTCTTTTCTGATTTGGATTCCTTTTATTTCTCTTTCTTCTCTGATTGCTGTGGCTAAAACTTCCAAAACTATGTTGAATAAGAGTGGTGAGAGTGGCAACCTTGGCTTGTTCCTGATCTTAGTGGAAATGCTTTCAGTTTTTCACCATTGAGGATGATGTTGGCTGTGGGCTTGTCATATATGGCCTTTATTATGTTGAGGAAAGTTCCCTCTATGCCTACTTTCTGCAGGGTTTTTATCATAAATGGGTGTTGAATTTTGTCAAAAGCTTTCTCTGCATCTATTGAGATGATCATATGGTTTTTCTCCTTCAATTTGTTAATATGGTTTATCACATTGATAGATTTGTGTATATTGAAGAATCCTTGCATTCCTGGAATAAACCCCTCTTGATCATGGTGTATGATCCTTTTAATGTGCTGTTGGATTCTGTTTGCTAGTATTTTGTTGAGGATTTTTGCATCTATGTTCATCAGTGATATTGGCCTGTAGTTTTCTTTCTTTGTGACATCCTTGTCTGGTTTTGGTATCAAGGTGATGGTGGCCTCGTAGAAGGAATTTGGGAGTGTTCCTCCCTCTGCTATATTTTGGAAGAGTTTGAGAAGGATAGGTGTTATCTCTTCTCTAAATGTTTGATAGAGTTCGCCTGTGAAGCCATCTGGTCCTGGGCTTTTGTTTGTTGGAAGATTTTTAATCACAGTTTCAATTTCTGTGCTTGTGATTGGTCTGTTCATATTTTCTATTTCTTCCTGATTCAGTCTTGGCAGGTTGTGCATTTCTAAGAATTTGTCCATTTCTTCCAGATTGTCCATTTTATTGGCATAGAGTTGCTTGTAGTAATCTCTCATGATCTTTTTTATTTCTGCAGTGTCAGTTGTTACTTCTCCTTTTTCATTTCTAATTCTATTGATTTGAGTCTTCTCCCTTTTTTTCTTGATGAGTCTGGCTAATGGTTTATCTATTTTGTTTATCTTCTCAAAGAACCAGCTTTTAGTTTTATTGGTCTTTGCTATTGTTTCCTTTATTTCTTTTTCATTTATTTCTGATCTGATTTTTATGATTTGTTTCCTTCTGCTAGCTTTGGGGTTTTTTTGTTCTTCTTTCTCTGATTGCTTGAGGTGCAAGGTTAGGTTGTTTATTCGAGATGTTTCCTGCTTCTTAAGGTGGGCTTGTATTGCTATAAACTTCCCCCTTAGAACTGCTTTTGCTGCATCCTATAGGTTTTGGGTCGTTGTGTCTCCATTGTCATTTGTTTCTAGGTATTTTTTTATTTCCTCTTTGATTTCTTCAGTGATCACTTCATTATTAAGTAGTGTATTGTTTAGCCTCCATGTGTTTGTATTTTTTACAGATCTTTTCCTGTAATTGATATCTAGTCTCATGGCGTTGTGGTCGGAAAAGATACTTGATACAATTTCAGTTTTCTTAAATTTACCAAGGCTTGATTTGTGACCCAAGATATGATCTATCCTGGAGAATGTTCCATGAGCACTTGAGAAAAATGTGTATTCTGTTGTTTTTGGATGGAGTGTCCTATAAATATCAATAAGTCCATCTTGTTTAACGTATCATTTAAAGCTTGTGTTTCCTTATTTATTTTCATTTTGGATGATCTGTCCATGGGTGAAAGTGGGGTGTTAAAGTCCCCTACTATGAATGTGTTACTGTCGATTTCCCCTTTTATGGCTGTTAGTATTTGCCTTATGTATTGAGGTGCTCCTATGTTGGGTGCATAAATATTTACAATTGTTATATCTTCTTCTTGGATCGATCCCTTGATCATTATGTAGTGTCCTTCTTTGTCTCTTTTAATAGTCCTTATTTTAAAGTCTATTTTGTCTGATATGAGAATTGCTACTCCAGCTTTCTTTTGATTTCCATTTGCATGGAATATCTTTTTCCATCCCCTTACTTTCAGTTTGTATGTGTCTCTAGGTCTGAAATGGGTCTCTTGTAGACAGCATATATAAGGGTCTTGTTTTTGTATCCATTCAGCCAATCTGTGTCTTTTGGTGGGAGCATTTAGTACATTTACATTTAAGGTAATTATCGATATGTATGTTCCTATTTCCATTTTCTAAATTGTTTTGGGTTCGTTATTATAGGTCTTTTCCTTCTCTTGTGTTTCTTGTCTAGAGAAGTTCCTTTAGCTTTTGTTGTAAAGCTGGTTTGGTGGTGCTGAACTCTCTCAGCTTTTGCTTGTCTGTAAAGGTTTTAATTTCTCCATCAAATCTGAATGAGATCCTTCCTGGGTAGAGTAATCTTGGTTGCAGGTTTTCCTCCTTCATCACTTTCAGTATGTCCTGCCACTCCCTTCTGGCTTGTAGGGTTTCTGCTGAGAGATCTGCTGTTAACCTTATGGGGATTCCCTTGTGTGTTATTTGTTGTTTTTCCCTTGCTGCTTTTAATATGCTTTCTTTGTATTTAATTTTTGACAGTATGATTAATATGTGTCTTGGTGTATTTCTCCTTGGATTTATGCTGTATGGGACTCTCTGTGCTTCCTGGACTTGATTAACCATTTCCTTTCCCATATTAGGGAAGTTTTCAACTATAATCTCTTCAAATATTTTCTCAGTCCCTTTCTTTTTGTCTTCTTCTTCTGGAACCCTTATAATTCGAATGTTGGTGTGTTTAATGTTGTCCTAGAGGTCTCTGAGACTGTCCTCAATTCTTTTCATTCTTTTTTCTTTATTCTGCTCTGCAGTAGTTATTTCCACTATTTTATCTTCCAGGTCATTTATCCGTTCTTCTGCCTCTGTTATTCTGCTATTGATCCCATCTAGAGTACTTTTAATTTCATTTATTGTGTTGTTCATCGTTGCTTGTTTCATCTTTATTTCTTCTAGGTCCTTGTTAACTGTTTCTTGCATTTTGTCCATTCTATTTCCAAGATTTCGGATCATCCTTACTATCATTATTCTGAATTCTTTTTCAGGTAGACTGCCTATTTCCTCTTCATTTGTTAGGTCTGGTGCATTTTTATCTTGCTCCTTCATCTGCTGTGTGTTTTTCTGTCTTCTCATTTTGCTTATCTTACTGTGTTTGGGGTCTCCTTTTTGCAGGCTGCAGGTTCGTAGTTCCCGCTGTTTTTGATGTCTGTCTGCAGTGGCTAAGGTTTGTTCAGTGGGTTTTGTAGGCTTCCTCGTGGAGGGGACTAGTGCCTGTGTTCTGGTGGATGAGGCTGGATCTTGTCTCTCTAGTGGGCAGGTTCACGTCTGGTGGTGTGTTTTGGGGTGTCTGTGGCCTTATTATGATTTTAGGCAGCCTCTCTGCTAATGGGTGGGGTTGTGTTCCTGTTTTACTAGTTGTTTGGCATAGGTTGTCCAGCACTGTAGCTTACTGGTCGTTGAGTGAAGCTGGGTGCTGGTGTTAAGACGGAGGTCTGTGGGAGATTTTCGCCATTTGATATTATGTGGAGCTGGGAGGTCTCTTGTTGACCAGTGTCCTAAAGTTGGCTCTCCTACCTCAGAGGCAGAGCCCTGACTCCTGGCTGGAGCACCAAGAGCCTTTCATCCACATGGCTCAGAATAAAAGGGAGAAAAAGTAGAGAGAATTAGTAGAAGTATGAAGAAAGAAAGAAAGGAGGGAAGGAAGGAAGAAATAAAGAAGCAAAGAAGGAAAGAAGGCAAGAAGGAAAGGAGGGAGGGAGGAAGGAAGGAAGGAGGGAAGGAAGGAAAAAAGACAGAAAGAAGATACAGTAAAATAAAGTATAATAAAGTTACTGAATTAAAAAATAATTATTTAGAAAAAAAAGGGACGGATAGAATCTTAGGACAAATGTTGGAAGCAAAGCTATACAGACAAAATCTTACACAGAAGCATACACATACACCCTCACTAAAAGAGGAAAAGGGGAAAAAATCATAAATCTTGCTCTCAGAGACCACCTCCTCAATTTGGGATGATTCGTTGTCTAAAGGAGGGAAGGAAGGAAGGAAAGAAAGAAAGAAAGAAAGAACGAAGGTAAAGTATAATAAAGTTATTAAAATTAATTATTAAGAAAAAAAAATTTTAAAAAAACCATGGACGGATAGAACCCTAGGACAAATGGTGGAAGCAAAACTATACAGACAAGATCTCACACAGAAGCATATACATACACATTCACAAAAAGAGGAAAAGGGGAAAAAATCATAGATCTTGCTCTCAAGTCCACCTCCTCAATTTGGGATGACTCGTTGTCTATTCATGTATTCCACAGATGCAGGTACATCAAGTTGATTGTGGAGCTTTAGTCCGCTGTTTCTGAGGCTGCTGGGAGAGATTTCCTTTTCTCTTCTTTGTTCTCACAGCTCACAGGGGCTCAGCTTTGGATTTGGCCCTGCCTCTGCGTGTAGGTCGCTGGAGGGCGTCTGTTTTTTGCTCAGACAGGACGGGGTTAAAGGAGCCGGTGATTCGGGGGCTCTGGCTCACTCAGGCCGGGGGGTGGGGGGGGAGGGAGGGGCACTGCGTGCGGGACGGGCCTGCGGCGGCAGAGGCCGCCGTGACGTTGCACCAGCCTGAGGCCCGCCGTGCGTTCTCCCGGGGAAGTTGTCTCTGGATCCCGGGAACCTGGCAGTGGCGGGCTGCACAGGCTCCGCGGAAGAGGGGTGTGGATAGTGACCTGTGCTCGCACACAGGCCCCTTGGTGGCGGCAGCAGCAGCCTTAGCGTCTCCCGCCCGTCCCTGGGGTCCGTGCTTTTAGCCGCGGCTCGCACCCGTCTCTGGGGTCGGCACTTTTAGCCCCGGCTCGCGCCCCTTTC
This sequence comes from Leucopleurus acutus, assembly GCF_964270905.1. Classification (NCBI taxonomy): domain Eukaryota; kingdom Metazoa; phylum Chordata; class Mammalia; order Artiodactyla; family Delphinidae; genus Leucopleurus; species Leucopleurus acutus. The sequence goes on from NC_139151.1 coordinate 69,508,954, forward strand.
TGGGGTTCGCGCTTTTAGCCGCGGCTCGCGGTCATCTCTGGAGTTCCTTTAAGCAGCGCTCTTAAACCCCTCTCCTCGCACACCAGGAAACAAAGAGGGAAGAAAAAGTCTCTTGCCTCTTGGCAGGTGCAGACTTTTCCCCGGACTCACTCCCGGCTAGCCGTGGTGCACTAACCTCCTCAGGCTATGTTCAAGCCACCAACCCCAGTCCTCTCGCTGCGCTCCGACCAAAACCCGAGCCTTAGCTCGCAGCCCCCGCCCGCCCCGGTGGGTGAGCAGACAAGCCTTTCGGGCTGGTGAGTGCCGGCCGGCACCGATCCTCTGTGCGGGAATCTCCCCACTTTGCCCTCCGCACCCCTGTTGCTGTGCACTCCTCCGCGGCTTCAAAGCTCCCCCCTCCGCCTCCCGCAGTCTCCGCCCGCGAAGGGGCTTCCTAGTGTGTGGAAACTTTTCCTCCTTCACAGCTCCCTCCCACTGGTGCAAGTGCCATCCCTATTTTTGTCTCTGTTTTTTCTTTTTTTCTTTTGCCCTACCCAGGTACGTGGGGAGTTTCTTGCCTTTTGGGAGGTCTGAAGTCTTCTGCCAGCCTTCAGTAGGTGTTCTGTAGGAGTTGTTCCACGTGTAGATGTTTTTCTGGTATATCTGTGGGGAGGAAGGTGATCTCCGCGTCTTGCTCTTCCGCCATCTTCAAGGTCCCCTCTGATGCTTAATTTTATAAGAAACTGCCAAATTGTTTTTCAAAAAGACTGTACCATTTACACCACTACCAGAAATACATGAGTTCTGGTGGTTCTACATTCTCAAGCCAAGGAAGTTCATTCTATTTCCAGCTTCCTGAGATTTTATCATGAATGTGTATTGAATATTTCAAATTTTTTTTCTGTAGATATTGAAATTATCACTTTTTTTCTTTAGTTTGTTCATGAATTTTCTTTAGTCTATCAATTAATATTTTAAAGTTACACAACCTTGTATTCCTAGAATACATTTCCCCTGGTCATGATACACTATCAGTTTTATATATTACTAGATTTGATTTGCTAATATTTTATTAACAACTTTTGTATCTTTTGTGTTCATGAGGATTATTGTTCTGTAATTTTCTTTTCTTGTGGTGTATTTGCCTGATTTTGGTATTAAGGTTTTCCTGGCCTTATAAAATGACTTGAAAAGTGTTTTTGCGATTTTTCTGGAGAGTTTTGGTAAAATTGCCATTATTTCTTTCTTAAAAATATGGTAAAATTTACTAATGAAGACACTGAGTATGGAGTTTTCTTTAAAATAATGTCAGTTACAAGTTCAAGTTATTTAAACAGATATGGGACTATACAGCTATTAATCTTTTCTTGAGCTAGTTTTGACAATTTGCATCATTCAAGGAATTTGTCTAATTTATCCAAGATGTAAAATTTATTGGCATAAAATTTTTCGTAATATGTCCTTATCCTTTCGATATCTGCAGGATCCGTAGTGATGTCCCCTCTGTCATTTTTTATATTGGCAAATTGTGATTTCTCTTTTCTTGATAGTTTAGCTAGAAGTTTATCCATTTTTTTTGTTTTAATTTTCCTTCAAATAGCAGCTTTTGGTTACATTTTCTCTGTTGTTTATCTATTTTATATTTCATTGATTTGTTTTCCTCTTCATTATTTTCTTCCCTCTTAATTTGGTCTAATTTGCACTTCTTCTTCTAGCTTCCTAAGGTGGGAGGTTAGATTACTGATTTGTTTTTCTTTTAAGTTAGTGTGATTAAAGTAGAATTTAAAATAAAGCAAAATCCATCAATTTTAGGGGAAGGGGTATATTGTTCAGTGAGTTATGAAATGTGTATACACCTAGGTCTCTATCACTAAAATCAATACATTGAATATTTACATCTACTCAAAGGGTTTCCTCAAACTCCTTTTCAAGAAATCCCCCAACTTTACAGCAACCACCGTTGTGATTATTTTCCACAATGAATAAATATTTTCTTCACTCAACACAATAATTTTGGGATTTATCAATGCTATTATACAAATTAATATTTTCTAGTATTCCACTCCATCAGTATACCAAAATTTGGGTGTTTTTACTCACCTGTTGATAGATATTTGGGATGTTATAAATAAAGCTGATATTTTTCTTCCGTTTTTATCTTTTGATCCCCTTTACCTGTTTCTCTGCCCCCCCCCCCCAACCCCTTGCCTCCGGCAACCACCAGTCTGATCTCTATCTATAAGCTTACTTTTTTGCTTTTGTTTTTGTTTAGATTCTACATATAAGAAATATGATATTTGTCTTTCTCTGACTTATTTCACTAAACGTTATGCCCTTGAGGTCCATCCATGTTGTCATAAATGGCAAGATTTCATTCTTTTTTTAGGCTGAACAATATTCTACTGTATATACAATATGCAGCAATTATTTCATCCATGTATCCATCGATGGATACTTAGGTTGTTTCCATATCTTGGCTATTGTAAATAAAACTGCAGTGAATATGGGGGTGCACATAACTTTTTGACTTACTGTTTTCATTTTCTTCAGATAAATACCAAGGAGTACAATTGCTGGATCATATGGTAGTTCAATTTTTTTTTTTTTTTGAAGATGTTGGGGGTAGGAGTTTATGAATTAATTTATTTATTTTTGCTGTGTTGGGTCTTCATTTCTGTGTGAGGGCTATCTCTAGTGGCAAGCGGGGGCCGCTCTTCATCGCGGTGCGTGGGCCTCTCACTGTCGCGGCCTCTCTTGTTGTGGAGCACAGGCTCCAGACACGCAGGCTCAGTAGTTGTGGCTCACGGGCCTAGTTGCTCTGCGGCTTGTGGGATCCTCCCAGACCAGGGCTCGAACCCGTGTCCCCTGCATTGGCAGGCAGATTCTCAACCACTGCGCCACCAGGGAAGCTCTGGTAGTTCTATTTTTAATTTTTAAGGAACCTGCATACTGTTTTCCACAGTGGCTGCACCAATTTACATTCCCATCAAATGTGCGCAAGGGTTTCCTTTTCTTCACATCCGCACCAACGCTTGTTATTTCTTGTCTTTTTGATAATAGCCATTCTAATAGATGTGAGGTGATACCTCATAATGGTTTTGAATGCATTTCCCTGATGATTAATATTTTGAGCATTTTTCCTGTACTTGTTGGCCAACTTTATGTCTACTTTGGAAAAATGTCTATTCAGATTTTCTGCTCATGTTTAAAATCAGATTGTTTGCTATTGTGTTGTATGAGTTCTTTATATATTTTGGATATTAGCCCCTTATCAGATATAGGATATGAAAATACTTTCTCGCATTCAGTAGGTTGTCTTTTCATTTTGTTGATGGTTTGCTTTGCTGTGAAGAAGATTTTTAGTTTGATACAGTCCCACTTATTTATTTTTCCTTTTGTTGCTTTTGCTGTCAGATTAAAAAAATCATTGCCAAGACCTATGTTAAGGAGCTTACTGCCTATATTTTCCTCCAGGAGTTTTATGTTTTTAGGTCTTATGTTCAAATCTTTAATCCATTTTGAGTTAATTTTTGTGTATGGTATAAGATGGTGGTTAAATTTCAGTCTTCTCCATGTGGCTGTCCGGTTTTCCCAGCACCATTTATTGAAAAGACTGTCCTTTCCCCAATGTATATTCTCAGCTCTTCTGTTGTAAATTAGTTGACCATATATATGTGGGTTTATTTCTTGGCTCTTAATTCTGTTTCATTGATCTGTGTGTCTGTTTTTATGCCAATACCATACTGTTTTGATTACTGTAATATAGTCTGAAATCAGGGAGCATGATGCCTTCTGCTTTGTTCAAATAACGCTGACTTGACCTGTCATGTACAAGCCTCTTTATGGATATATGGTTTTATTTCTCTTAGGTAAATATTAAAAAGAACTACTGAATCATATAAGTGTATGTATAACTTCATAAGAAATTGAAAAATATTTTCTAAAGTTATCATACTATTCTATACTCCTTCCAGCACTGTATGAAAGTTATAAATGTATGAAAGTTATAAATGCTCCACATCTTTACCAACACTTGATATTCACAGGTTTTAAAATTTGAGCCATTATAGTGAGTGTCTGGCAGTATCTCTTGATTTTAATATGCATTTTCCTGATGGCTAATGCTACTGATCATCTTTTCTTGTGCTTATTGGCCATTCATATATCTGTTTTGTGTGTGCATTTGGAGTGTTCATTCAAATGTTTTATTCATTTATTACTGGATTATTTATATTATTTTGATTGACTTGTAATATTTCTTCATATATTCTGGATACCAATATTTCATCAGATATATGTTTTATGAATATTTTCTCCCAGTCTGTGACTTGCTTTCTCATTTTCTTAATGGCTTTTTTGAGGAATAGAAGTTTTTAATTTTAATAGAATCCACTTCATTCATTCTTCCTTTTATGGTTTGTGTTTTTTTTTGTCTTAAGTCATCTTTGCCTGCCATAAGATCACAAAGATTATTTTATGTATTATTCTAAAAGTTTTATATTTTTAGCTTTATGTATATAGGTCTATGATCCATTCTGAGTTAATTTTTGTATATAGCATGAAATGAGTCAAGGTTGTTGTTTATTGTTTGTTTGTTTACCACATGGTTATCCAATTGTTCCTTTTCCATTTGTTGAAAAGACTATCATTTTTCCACTGAATTACTCTTGTGTTTTTGTAAAAATTCAACTACCATATGCATGGGTCTCTTTCTGGGCTCTAATTTGTTTTGTTCATTTACTTGTCTCTCTTTATGAAAACACCATCAGGTCTTAATTACTGAGGATTTCTAATAGGTATTTAAATTAGATGGTATGGATTTTTCAACTTTGTTCTTCACTGTTAAATTCATTTTTGTTATTCTTTTGGTTTCATTGGTTTTCTCTATTGTTTGTTCATTTTATATTAATTTTTATTCTTATTATTATCATATTATTCTTTATACTTTGAGTTTAATTTCTTCTTTCTACCTTCTTGAGGTAGAAGCTGAGATCATTGATTTTAAATATTCTTTTTATTTTCTAAAATAAAACTAACAAAAAGTTCTCCTGAAGCACTGCTTAGGTTAGTTGAATACACAAATTTTGTTATGTTTTATTTTTATTACTATTCAGTTCAAAATATTTTCTACTTTTCCTTGTGAATTTTTCTTTGACTTCTGTGTTATTTAGAAATATGTTGCTTAATTTCCAAATATTTGAGGATTTTCTAGATATATTTGTGTTTGATCATTCATTTTTATTGTAATCCAGTAACATATTGTACAGAAGTTAATTTTTTAAAATTTGCTTAGACTTTAATTCATGGTCCAGTATTTGGTATAGCTTGGTGACTGACTGTTTCATACACACTTGAAAAAAAAATGTCTTCTGCAGCTGTTGAGTATAGTGGCATATAAATCTTAATCAGGCTACTTTGATTGATAGGGCCTTTCAAGTCTTTTGTATTCTTCCTATGTTTTTGTTTACTTAGTTTGACTGTTGGAGGAATATTAAATTTTCCAACAGTCATTATGAATTTTCTATTTCTCCTTTCAGTTCTACCAGATTGTGTTATATGCATTTTGAACCTCTGTTATTACATGAATACTCATTCAGGATTGTTATGCTTTCTTAATGGACTGACACTTTCATCATTATGAAATGTCCCTCTTTATCTCTGGTAATAACTCTTTGTCTTAATGTCAGCTTTGTCTGGTATTAATATAGCCACTTCAGCTTCTGGTGATTAGTGTTTTCATGGTATACCATTTTCTATCTTTTACCTCTAAGCTTCCTGTTTTTGTATTTAAAATGTATATATTGTTGTATTACTTTCATATCCAATCTGCCAATCATTACCTTTTAACTAGGGTGTTAATGACATTTATATTAATATACTTATTAATACCATTACATTTAAATCTATCTTATAGTTTTTCTATTTATCACATCTGTTTTTTGACCATTTTTTCTCCTTTTTTACCATTTTTTTGGACTAATTGAGAATTGTTTTTTAAATTCCACCTTTTCTCTTTTTTTTAACTATAACTCTTTGTTTTATTATAATTTTTTTAGTGGTTGCAGTAGGGCTTACACTATGTTTTCTTAATTTATTGTAATCTTCCATGAGTTAATATATCACTTCTCAGATAATGTACTAACATTACAAGAGTACTCTTCAATCTACCCCCATCTGTTGTGCTGTTGTTGTCATACATTTTATTTCTATATATGTTATTATCCCACAATATATAATTAGTTTTGCTTTATATAGTCAATTATCTCTTAAAGGAATTAAGTTTAAAAAAAGGCTTATATTTACCTATACATTTACCATTTCTGGCACTCCTTTTTCCTTCATGTAGGTTTGATTTTCCAGATGGTGGAAATTGTTCATTTCCAAGAACTTCCTTTAATATTCCTTGTAGTGCAGGTCTGCTGGTGATGAAGTCTCTTAGATTTTGTTTATTGGAAAATGTTTTCATTTTACCTTTATTTTTGAAAGATATTTTGTCTGGATAAATAATTCTAAATTGACAGCTTTTTCTTTCAGCACTTTAAAGGTGTTGTTTCTCCGTTTTCTAGCTTGCTTTGTTTCTGATGAGAAGTTAGTGCACATGTTTATTCTGAGTGCCTCAGTGTGTGTGTGTGTGTGTGTGTGCGCGTGCGTGTGTGTTTTAAATGTGTCCTGGTTGTCGGTCATAGAGCCTCTTGAATCCGTAAGCTGATAGCTTTCTTCAGTTTTGGAAAATTCTTATCTAGTGTTACTTCAAATATTGCTTCTTCTAAACTCTCTTTCATCTTCTTCTGAAGCTTACAAATTCTTTTATACTCGACCTTTTCAAACTACCCATATATCTTGTGCACTGTGTCACTAATTTCCATTTCTATTTCATTATTTTTCTCTGTGCTTCATTCTACATATTTTACAAATATATATTCTAATTCATGATTCCTCTTTTTTGCTTCTAGTTACTATATTGTGAAACCATGTATCGAGTTCTTAATTTCAGTTGCTGTATTTTTCAGCTCTATAATTTCTATTTAATGATTTTTATAGATTCCAAGTCAATTTCTCTACCTTTTCTCCTATATTCTTGAACATATAAGTCATATCTGATAAAAAATAAAGGCCATATTAGATAATGCCAAACAACTAGATCGTTAAGTGTGCCTCTTTTGCCTTTTTTCTCTTAATTTTTAGTCATTTGGTTCTTTTTCCTGAAATGCAATTTAATTTCTAATTGCCATTAGACATTTTTTTTAATAAAAATGGTAGAGGCTTTAGATGTATTATCTTCATACATTATTTTTTTTTTCTGAAAAGCTATGAGCAAGTCACTGTCATCCAACCACAGATTGAAGTCATTTGAGAGTGGATTTCAGACGTCACAAGGGCTGGCTTATTTATGAGTTGTCTTAAGTATAGCTCTTCAGGTGTTTCAGGTGAAAGCCTAAGGTTTCCATGCTAGGTCTGGACTCCTACTTTTGTGGTTTTAGGGCCATGAAACTGCTGAAATTCTGTTTACCATTTTCATCCCTTAGCAGTCACTTTCTCCTTGTTGTATTTTGGTCTCTTTATGGGAGTATGTGAAACTTAAAATTCAGCTTAAGATTCAGCAAATTCCTTTGAAGGGAATGTTGGACTCACTTCTCTGGGATTCCTTTTACTTCTGGGATCTCAGCTCCTCCATCCTGGTTACCTTGAAAGCCTTGGACTCTAATTTTTGTCTTCTAGCACAATGAGACTGCCATAGACTTTAGGCTTCCACTTTCTGATCAGTATCTCTGCCCCACACTATGAATTTAAAAATGCCCCACAGGGGGACTTCCCTGATGACACAGTGGTTAAGAATCCGCCTGCCAATGCAGGGGACATGGATTAAAGCCCTGATCCGGGAAGATCCCACATGCCTCGGAGCAACTAACCCTGTGCGCCACAAGCACTGAGGCTGCACTCTAGGGCCTGAGAGCCACAACTACTGAGCCCGTGTGCCACAACTACTGAAGCCCATGCACCTAGAGCCTGTGCTCCACAACTAGAGAAGCCACCGCAATGAGAAGCCTGCGCACAGCAATGAAGAGTAGGCCCTGCTCGCCACAACTAGAGAAAGCCCTTGTGCAGCAAAGAAGACACAATGCAGCCACAAACAAACAAACAAATAAATAAGTAAATTATTTTTTAAAATACCCCATAGGGAAAAAGCAGTGACGAATATAGGAGCCTCAATGTGTTTCTCTTCTCTCTGAAATCTTATACTCTCATGTCTATCTGCTTTGCTTGTTCTCTTATGCCTTCAAATGGCTAGTTTTATTTTTGGCATTTATCCAGTTTTTACAATTGTTATCTGTGGCAGAGCTGGCCTAATATAAGGTATTCTGTCATAGCCAGAGCAGAAGTCACTACTGTTATTTTTGTCAAAAAATATACTTGAGCCTATACTATGAAAGCATATATAATTATTTACCTCCTTCATTGAAGCTGGATAATACATCTTTTCCCACCCTTATTTTACCTACGACCACCAGTTTTAATTAGTGTAAGATAATTTTACCCAGTTAATTGTTGCTCCTTTTATAAATTAAGAATCTTCTCTTTCAAGAATTATTTATGACACTTTCATTCTGTTTTGTAACCGTATTTACCACAATTATTTCGAATAAATTATGTGCTTAAATGCTTTCAGTTGCTCATTACCAGTTCTTCCACACCATGACTTTACTATTTATGATTTTAAAATTTTGATTCTTTTTTTTCTTTTCAGCTGCCTGAAGTAGATCTTGTAGTAATTTTTCAGGAAGAATGTATGAGTCAAGTACTTCATGAGTCCTTGCATAACTGAGATTATTCATCTGTTGACTTCATATATGAACCACAATTTCCAAGTATTTAATCATTTACCTAAAAAAAAAAAAATCAAACACTTACCTGGGCAAAGTATTGTGCTAGATGCTAGGAATACAGCCATATGTAAACTGTGCATGGTTGATGATATCATGGAGTTTACACTCTGGTGGGGAAAACAGACATTAATAGCTGATTCCACAATTAATTACTGGTGATCATAGTAACAAAGGAGACTAACAGAATTCTAGTCAGGAGAGGAGCAAGGGGACAGGAAAGGCTTCTCTGAAAGGGTAGTAATTAAATGAAGACACCTAAACTGAAGAAATGACTTCAGGTGTTTCTATTTGGGAAGGGGTGATAAATTCTAGGCAGAGGGGGCAACATATACAAGAACTTGAGGCTGGATGGAATATGAAAGAAAGGCAGTGTAGATGGTAGGCAGGGTAAGGAAGAGAAGTGTGACATGTGACTGGTGAAATGGCCGAAGGCTGATGGCACAGAACCTCGAAGGCCTCATTCAGGATTTGAATTTTTATGCAGTGCAAAATTACTGAAGGGGTTGGAGCAGAGATGTGGAATGATCAGTCCTGACTTTTTAAAAACGTCACACTGATTGTGCTGTGTTTAATGATTCAGAAAGGAGTAAGGAGATGAAGATGGACCAACCAGGAGGCTATTTGCTGTCACAAAGTTTCCAATGAGAGATGATAGTGACTTGGGTCAGAGTGGTGGCAGTGGAAACTGTAAGAGGTGGATATATTTACGACATTGTTGGAGATATCTTTCGCTCTTCTCACGCACCCAACATCAAATCCATTAGCAGTCTGTCTGCTGTACCTTTGAAATATTTCCAATCCAATCACTTCTTACCACCCCCTCCACTTTCACCCCAGTCCAAGTCCCCATCATCTCTTGTCTGCAGGTTATTATTATTACATGATTATATTATTGTTGTAGCTTCCTAGCTATTCTTTCTGTATTTACTTTTGCTTCACTTCACAGAATGATTCTGTTAAAATGTAAATCAGACTAGGTCGTTCATTTCAAACCTCTCCAACAATTTCCTATTTCACTCAGACATTCTAACAATGCCCCACAAGGCCAAACATGATCTAGCCTTGTTATTTCTGATATCTCTTGTCACTGTCTGTTTTGATTATTCTAGTCCAGCTACGCTGGCCTCCTTGTCATTCTCTCACCATACCCAGGGCCTTTGTGCTTGCTGTTCTCTTTTTGAGGAACACTCTTCCCCTAAATCTTTGCATGACCTGCTCCCATATATTATTCCAGGCTTTACTCAAAGGTGTCAGCTTAAGAGACATCCTCCCCGACCATCATATGAGAACTGCTCCACTGCCAGCCTCTATCCTCTGACCCTGCTTCATCTTCCTTCAGAGCACTGACATGTTGGATAGTTTTGTATTTATTTGTATATTGTTTCTTTTCCTCAACTGGAATGTGAGCTCCTGGAGAGCAGATATATTGCTGTGTTTATTGTTACATGGTCAGAAATATCCACCATGTAAATGATTTGGTTGAATGTGGCAGTGAGGAAAGGGACAGTGCTGAGGATGGCTCCCATGTTTCCGGCTTAGAAAGTAGGGTAACTGGGAGTGCTGTCCACTGAGATAGGGAAGTTGGAGGAGGAAGGATTTTGGAGAGATCGGGAGTTTGAAACTGGACAGGCTGAATTTAAGATAACCTTAAAACATCAAAAGGAGATATCTAGTAGCCAAATGGACACATGGGCTTGTAAAGTGATCCATATATGGGGGTTCTCAGCCCTAGGTGACCAATTCTTCCCAGTTTGCTTAGGACTTTTCCTAATTTTAGCACTATGTCCCAAGTCTTGTTGAAACCCCTCAGCCATGGACAAACTGTGCTGTTTGGTCAACCTACAGTCATCACGTACGTCATAGGTGGAAGTCATGGCATGACTGTCAGATCACAGGGAGAGTGTGCAGAGTGAGAAAGGATGCTTGTCCAAGCTTGGGCCCTGTGGAGCTCCAGTGATAAAGGCATGGTGGGCATGCTTCACCCCCCGTTGGGCTCTGGGCTCCCTGTGGGCTGGGAGGCATGATGCATGGTAGCTGCCCGATCGTATTTGTTATGAATGAAAAAAGAATTAAAGGTTGAATAAGTGAGGCACAAAGGAGGCTGAGAGAAATAGGAGTAAAGAAGAGTTTTAAAGTAAAGTTTTAAACATTGTGTTACTCCTATCGTCTGTTCAAAACTCTTCAGAGATTTTCTCAGGTAAAAATTCAAAAACCTTGCTTGCAAGGCCTTGTAGGCTCTACTTTCTCCAACCTCGTCACCTGCTTCTCTTTGCCTTGTTGCCTTTGCTGCCGCAGGGCCTTTGCGCATCTCTGCCTGTTATGCTCTTCCCTAACTGCAATGCTGGTAGAAGAGGAAATTGGAAGCAAGAGGGATCTTTTCTATCTTTTAAAAACTCCCTCCCTCTCTTACGTGTGTGTGTGTGATAAGTTTCTCTAGCCATCTTGGTAGGTGTGTGTGTGTAGTGATATATCATTATGGTCTCAATTTGCACCTCTGTAACAAGAAATGAGGTTGAGTGTTTCTTTTGAACATTGGGACACCCCATTTTGTGAAGTGCCTCTTTAAGCCCTTTTTGTGTATTTTTCTGTTGGATTGTTTTTCATTTTCTGATTGTTTTGTACAAATTCTTTACATTTCTGGATACTAAACTTTTGTCAGATATGTATTATAAATATCTTCTACTCTGTGGCTTTCCTTTCCCCCATTTTAATGGTATCATTGATAAATTCTTAATTTAAAAGTATTCCAGTGTACCAATCTTCTTCTTCATGGTTTGTGCTTTATGTGTCTTACTAGAATAATTTTTTTTTTTTTTGCCAACCTGAGGTCATGAAGATATTCTCCTATATTTTCATCTCGAAGCTTTATTGTTTTTTTTTCACATGTAGAGCTATGCTTTCTGGGACTCCATCCTTCCCATGCTGTACTACAGTGCGACTGTTCTTATACATCAAGTGGCTATATGCGTGGGTCTGTTTCTAGATTTTTTATTCTGTTCCATTGGTTTCTTTCTCTATCTTTGGGCTAATACCACACTACGTTTACTACTGCAGCTTTGTAACAAGTCTTGATGTGGCACAGGGTGTGCTTGACCTATGTTGATCCCATTGCCTCAAGTGTGAAATACAAACTCCTTACCAAGGCCTACAAGGCCCACATTCTTGTCCTTGCCTATGTCCCCAATCCCATCTCTCCACTCTCCTAACTCACTATGTCCCAGTAGGCGTTTCTGTTCCTTTGAAAACAGACATTCAAGGCTTGTCCCTGTCTTAGCACCTTTGCACTTGCTGTTCTGTTTCTCTGGATCTCTCTTCCCCAGATCATCACAGGGTTAGAGCCTTCTTGTTATTTCAGATGCCAGATGAAATGTCCCTTTCTCAGACTCTTCTGATCACCTTCCCTAAATAAATTTTCCCTCTCCCTTCTGCCCTTGCCCACACTCTGTCACCTTGCCCCGTGCAATTATGACTTACCAGTATCTGAAATAACATGTTTATTTATTTATTTGGCATATTATAGTTCTTCCTTCCACTAAAATGTAACTTCCAACGGCCATAGGACCTTGTCAGTCCTTTGTATCCTTGCTGGATGCTTAGCTACTAGAATAGTGCTTGGCACATAGAAAGTTCTCAATAAATTTTGGGGGGAAGAATTTGCTTTTCTTTAATTCATAGGTCTCAGTATCCTCTGGAGACTTTCTTCCTCTTCTCGGTGAAGCTTTTGAGATATTTGAAAACAGCGACCATTTCTCCCTGAAACTTTCTCTCTTAAAATTAAGTGTCTTTAGTTGCTTCCACTTATACATGGATGCATTTTGGCTTAGCTGTTTTGTTTAATCATACAGTGAGTTCATCAGCACTTTAGATCACACTTTGTACCTTCTCTCTGTGAACCTATTCCTACCATATACACACAAATACATCTTGCCTTGCCTGATGCTGCTTATGGCCAGGAGACTCAGGAAATGTTTGCCAAATGAAAGGCTGAATGTAATGTGCTACAAGCAGAGAATCCCTGGTGCTCAGGCCTTGGAGGGTGAAAGGATCAACATGGCTTCCCTGGCCAGATTTATTACTCTCCCTTTCACTGAATTCTGTCGCCCACACTCCCAGGGCCTTTGTAAATCACTGGGTGTTATTCCTTCACTTACACATTTTTTATGACTGTCCTTTTAGGACCACATAAATCACATGTCAAATCAGGTTATTAGCGGGAGCTATTTTTTCTCTCCTGTCAACAACCTGGTATTTTAATTCACTTTGGACTTTTCTATTTCTATTTGTAACCCTTCTCTGGGATGTTGGATGCTGGCAGAAAGATTTGCTCAGAAGGAAAATCGGGGGGTGTGGGGGGGGGAGAGTTAGGCCAGATATCAGACAACAAGTGTATAGTCTTATAATTATGAGAATGGTGTAAATAAAGAACCTTCTACCTTTGTCACCGAAAGATGACCTTAATCCCTGGGTTAATCAGGAGGCTTTCCTTATTAGCTAAGGAAAAATGAAGAATTTCCCTCAGGAACATAGAACTGGAGAAATATTTGGTTTAGGGTGGAGATTAAAGGTCATTCCATCATTCAAGACATATTTGAGTGAACCAATAAGGAACTATGAAGAGGGAGGAAGTTACTTGTTTAAGTTAATGGCAGAGATGTGCTATGAACTCAGACCTCTTATTATTTTAGGTGTTAAAAAGAAATTTTAATGTCAAAATACTATAAAATACAAAAATTTTAAAATCCCTCATTTTCCCACTATCAACAGTTGAAAGTGTTAACATTTTCACATACTTTTTACTTCTAGACCCCTTTGATTTCCATCTTCAGTCTGACCTTCACTCCCTCTCTGTATATGGGCTCACTATTACGCTTTGTATATTTTCTTCCCAGACTTTTTTCTTTCCTTTCCTTTTCTTTTCTTTGCATTTATTTTTTGTGGCATTTATTCCCGGGCCATAAATTTTTGTTTCTTCAGTTTCTTCTAGGCAACCTTCTCTTCTGGTTTAGGAACAATCTGTTCTTTTTCAGTAAGGATCAGTTCGACGTGGCAGGGAGAGCTCATGTATGGGTTGAGTCGACCATGAGCTCTGTAAGTCCTGCGCCGCATCTTGGGGGCTTTGTTCACCCGGATGTGCTCAGTGACCAGAGAATCTGCATCTAAGCCCTTAAGTTCAGCATTACTCTCTGCATTCTTGAGCATGTGCAGTAAAAATTCAGCACTCTTTTTGGGCCACCGACCGTGTGTCCAGCCCCACTGTTTGGCCTGGGCACACCTACCAACTCCACCATTGTAACCATGGAATGGCACACATTGCTTCTTTAAAGAGACATCCTTCAGATACTTGGTGGCTTTTCAGATATGCATACCCTTAATGGCCTGGGCAGTTTCACCAGTGTTCTTAAAGTGAACACGAAGATTTGAACCTCTTGACTTGCATGATTTTGTGGGGTTTTCTGGATCAAGTGAATAGCGAACCATTTTTAGAGGTCACCTCAGGCCGCTTACCAGAAAAGTTCCCAGCCTTTTAAAATATGTACGTGTGCATTTTTGTGCATATCCATAGATTTCTATAGTAGTATTTTCTGTGTGCTTTTAAGATTTATATAAATATAATCACAATTTTATAGCAGTACGCAACTTGTTTTTTTCACTCCACAGTGTTTTTTTAAGGTCTTTCCATGTTAATTCACATAAACCTACATGTTTATTTTAATTGCTGCATGGAAGTTATGTACCCCCAGTTTTTCCTTCATTCCTTTTTTTGATGCACATGTAGATTGTTTCTGACTTTTCCAATTATCAAATAATGATATTATGAACATTCATGTAATGGTCTCAGTGCTTATATGTATGATTATTTTTCTAGGTAAATAACTAGTCCTAGAATTGCTGGGTCAAGGGGTATGCACAGTTTTAGTTTTAATAGAAACAGTCAGGGCTCCCCTGGTGGCACAGTGGTTGAGAGTCCGCCTGCCGATGCAGGGGACACGGGTTCGTGCCCCGGTCCGGGAGGATCCCACATGCTGCGGAGTGGCTAGGCCCGTGAGCCATGGCCGCTGAGGCTGTGCGTCCAGAGCCTGTGCGCCACAACGGGAGAGGCCACAGCAGTGAGAGGCCCGAGTACCGCAAAAAAAAAAAAAAAAACAGTCAAAACTTCTCCAGAGTGGCTGTACAAACTGTATTAGCAGTGAATAGCAAATGCTTTTTTCAACAAGTCCTTTTTGAAACACTTAATATTATCAGAATATTTTAAGTTTTCCAATTTGACAAATTAAAAAAATTCTCATTTTTGTTTTAATTTCACTGAGCTTGAAATTAAGCTTTTCTTACGCTTACTGATGATATTTAAATTGTCCTATACCCTTTGTCCCATTTTTTATCTTTTTATTATTGCTTTGTGGGAATTCTTTATCTATTCTGGATCTTGAACGTTGGCTGGTTATTAGTCACTGCAAGTAACTCTCCCCATTTTATGGCTTGTCTTTCTGCTTTGTTTATAGGGTATCTTATTAAATGGACATTTTCAAATTTTAATGTAGTTAAATTTATCATTTTTTTCTTTATGGCTTGGTACTTTTGCTGTCTTTTTAAAGAAATTTTTGTCACTTCTGATCAAATATGTTCTTTTTTTCTAATAATTTAAAGTTTGACTTCTAAATTTTGGAGTTTTAATAAATCTGGTATTTATTTTTGTGTATAGTATGAGATAGGGATTTAACTTAATTTATTTTTTGTCTAGATAACCAATGTTCTACACCCATTAATTAAGACTATTATCTATTCTTTCTTCATTACTTAAAATGACACCTTTGTCAAATACTAGATTTCCATATATGTATGTGCTAGTCTTTGGACTCCCTGATTTATTCCATTCATCAATTAGTCTATTTTAACTTTGTTTTAATTTTAGTATCTGGTAAACTGAGATACCTTACTTATTCTTATTTTCAAAATGGTCTTGGTAATGTTTCTTTTTAAAAATTAACTTTTAAAATTTATATATGAGAAAAACACACAGGTTTTAGATGTACCATCTGATGAGTTTTGATACAGCTATACATGTGTAACCACCACCACTACAAATATGTAGAACATTTCCATCGTCCCAGAATGTTCCCCTAGGGCCCCTGCAGTTAATATCCCACCCTACCCCAAAGCAGGACTGGAATATAATGAGTTGAGTAAGGCAACTAGGATGCAAAATTTAAGGAAGCATTTGCTCACAATTCTGCAAGTGAGTGCTTTCTTAAATCATGTGCGATATGCTCTTCACTAGCCTAGCCCTAGTCCTGACCTTCCATCAAAGGCAACTGCTGGTCCAATTTCTATCATCATAAGAGAGTTTGTTAAGCTTGTTATGCACTTCATATAAATGAAATAATAAAGTAAGTACTCTTTTGTGTCTGACTTCCTTTGCTTAATGTAATGTCTATGAAATTCATCCATGTTGTTACGTGTATCACCAGTTGGTTAATTTCTATTGCCTACTAGTGTTCCATACTAGAATTTACCGAACAAAAAAATACTTATTCATTCATCTGTTAATGAACATTTGGATTGTTTCCAGTTTTAGTTATCATGAATAAAGTTTCTGTGAATATTTGTACACGTCTTTTTTTGTGGACGTATATTTGCATTTCTCTTGAGTAATGTCTAGGAGAGGACTTTCTGGGTCATAGAATAGGTGTTTGCTTAACTGTAAAAGAAACTGGCAAATTATTTTATAAAATGATTGGAAAATTTACTCTCCCACCAGCAATTGGAGACCTCCAATTTTCCACATCCTTATTAACTAGTCATAGTTTGCATGTAGTTGCATTTCCCTGGCAGCTAAAGTCCAGAATCTTTTCATGTGTTTATTAGTCATCATAACTTCTGTGAAGTACCTGTATATTTATTTGATTGATTGTCTTCTAATTATGGATTTTTAAAAGTATTTTTTATATATTCTAGAGACAAGTTCTTGTCAATTATTATTATGACTTTTTTTTATCCTGGTCAGTAGCTTGAGTTATTTTTAATGATGTCTTTTGAAATGTAGACGTTTATAATTTTAATAAAGTCCAATTTATTTTTTCTTTATACTTTATTATTTTTGTGTCCTATCTGCCTACATCTGTGATTGCTAAGATTTCTCCTAAATTTTCTTTAGAAGTTTTATAATTTTAGTTTTTATGCTTTTAAGATCTATGATTCACTTTGAATTAATATTGAGTACGGTATGAGGTAGGGGTCCAAGTCTGTTATTTCCCTGGATATGGATATCTAGTTATTTAGCACAATTTGAGGAAAGGGACATTATTTTCTCATTGAATTGCCTATTAAAATCAATTGAATATATATGTGTGAGTCTATTTCTGAGCTCTCTACTCTGTTCCATTGATCTAATTTTCTAAACTTCCACCACTGTCATACTGTTTTGCTTTATAACAAGTGATGAAATCAGGTAAAATAATTCTTCTAATTTTGATTTTCTTTTTAGTGACTATACATCAATTTGAAAAGAACTGACATCTTAACAATATTGAGTGTACCAATCCATGAATATGGTCTCTCTCTCCAAGTATTTCGATATTTAAAAAGTTTTTTTCAGGAATCTTTGTAGGTATTAGTGACAAAGTCTTACACATCTTTTATTTACATATTCCTAAGTATTTTATATTTTTTGTGTTATTTTAAATACAATTTTTAAAATCAGTGTTTTTTATTACTAGCATGTAGAAATGCAATTTATTTTTGTATATTGCCATTTTATCTGTAACTTAGCTGAATTTACTTACTGATTTCAGCACTTTCTGTAGAGTTTTTAGGTCTTCCATGTAAACCAGCAATCTTCAAAACTTTTTTAAATCTCAAGAGTATTTTAGACTCTTACCAATTTTTGGGAAACCTAAAGAGCTTTTTAATATGGGTTAGATTAATTGTATACCTACCCATTTAGAAATATAATCAAAAATTATTTAAATATGTGTGCATCCATTTAAAATAGCAATAAACCCATTGTACATAAACATAAATAACACATTTTTATTTTTAAAAAACTCTACTTTCCAAAACAAATAAAATAGTAGAATTGTTTCATATTTTTGTAAATTTCTTCAATGTCTAACTTAACAGAAGATGGATGGATTCCTTTTTTTAAATTTATTAATTTATTTATTTTTGGCTGTGTTGGGTCTTTGTTGCTCTGCCCGGGCTTTCTGTAGTTGCGGCGAGCAGGGACTACTCTTCATTGCAGTGTGCAGGCTTCTCATTGCGGTGGCTTCTCTTGTCATGGAGCACAGGCTCTAGGTGCACAGGCTTCAGTAGTTGTGGCACGCAGCTAGGTAGTTGTGGCTTGTGGGCTCTAGAGTGCAGGTTCAGTAGTTGTGGTGCATGGGCTTAGTTGCTCTGTGGCATGTGGGGTCTTCCCAGACCAGGGCTTGGACTCATGTCCTCTGCATTGGCAGGTGGATTCTTAACTACTGTGCCACCAGGGAAACCCCCTGGATGGATTCTTGTATCTGTTTCTACATTCTCTCTGTTACAATATCACACATCATGCCTCTGGAGAACTACACTGTACACTCATGAGGCAATGTGGATAAAAAAAGCAAGTAACATCTTAGTATTACTTTGAAAATGTCTTTTACCTCATGGACTCCCTAAAAGAGACTCAGGGACCTGCCAGGAATCCTTGGACAATACTTTAAGAAGCACTTTTGAGAGCAATTATATCAGCTATAAACAAACTAAACGAGTTTTACTCTCCCAATTCAATTTTTATATCATTTTTTTTCTTGTCCTTTTGCTTTGGCTAAGACCTCCACTACAATGTGTAATAGAAGTAAGGAGAGCAGACATCATCACCTTATTCCCAAACTTGGGGAAAAAGTTTTTAAAATATTACCATTTACTATGATGTTTTTGTAGATGCTTTTAAGTAGATTGAGGAAGTTTCCTGCATTGTAGTTTTCTGACGATTTTTCTTTTGTTTTGTTTTGTTTTATCATGAATGCCTATTAAATTTTGTCAAAATGCTCTTCAGTATCTATTGAGATGACTATATAATTTTCTTCCTTTTTCTGTTAACTATGGTAAATTACATTGATTTATTTATCATTGATGAATCAACCCCACATTTCTAGGATACACCCCACTTTGTACATATTTTTATATATTGCTGGATTAAATTTACTAATGTTTTAGACAGCATTTTTGCACCAATGTTTGTAAGATTTATTGGCCTCTAATTTTCTTTTCTTGTAATATCCTTGCAATGTTATTGCATTTATGTTGACCTCACAAATTCACTGGGGAAACACTCGCTCCTCTTTTATTTTCTGAATGAGTTTGGTTAGATTGCTATTATTTTTTTAAGGTTTTGATAGAATCCACCAGTGAAACCATCTGGGTCTAGCTTTGTGTAAGTTCTGACTATAAACTTCTTTAATAGATATAGGCTGTTCACTTTTCCTATTTTTAGTTCTTGTGGCAGTTTTGGTAATTTGTGCTTTCCAAAAAAGTAGTCATTTTCTTCTATGTTGTTGAATGTATTTACATGAAGATGTTTACATTATTCTCTTATTACCCTTTAAAGTCTATCTTATCTTCAATAATATCTACTCTTGAATTTCTGGTATTGTTAATTTGTATTTTGTCATTAATTTTTTAAGGAATTTGTTAATATTAATAACAATTTTTAAGAAACAAATTTGGGTTTTGGTAATAGTCGCATTTTTTTTCTATCATTGATTTCTGTTTGCATCTGTACTTTTTGAATCATCAGATTTAACTTCCTTGTTTTTTGTTCCTTACTTCTTAATTCAAAGATTTAGTTCATTGATTTTGAATCATCTTCTTTTCTAATATAGGCATTTTAAATGCATACATTTATCTCTATGACTGCTCTGGTTGCCTCCTGTATTTCTTTTATCATCATTCAATGCAAAATAATTTTTGATTCCCTATTAATTTCTTATTTCATTTGTATATTATTTAGAAACGTGTTTAAATTGCAACTATTGGGGGATTTTAAAAGCATATCTTACTGCTATGGTTTTCTGATTAAAACACCTGAGTCAGAAAATATACTCTATAAGATTTCAATCTTTTGATGAAAACATAGTATCTATCTTGGTGAACTTTTTCTTTTTTTAACATCTTTATTGCAGTATAATTCCTTCACAATGGTGTGTTAGTTTCTGCTTTATAACAAAGTGAATCAGCTATACGTATACATATATCCCCATACCCCCTCCCTCTTGCGTCTCCCTCCCACCTTCCTTATCCCACTGCTCTAGGTGGACATAAAGCACCAAGCTGATCCCCTTGTGCTATGTGGCTGGTTCCCACTAGCTATCTATTTTACATTTGGTAGTGTATATATGTCCATGCCACTCTCTCACTTCATCCCAGCTTACCTTTCCCCCTCCCCGTGTTCTCAAGTCCGTTCTCTACATCTGCGTCTTTATTACTGTCCAGCCTGTAGGTTCTTCAGAACCTTTTTTTTTTTTATTTTTTAGATTCCATATATATGTGTTACCAGACAGTGTTTGTCTTTCTCTTTCTGACTTACTTCACTCTATATGACAGACCCTAGGTCCAGCCACCTCAATACAAATAACTCAGTTTCGTTTCTTTCTGTGGCTGAGTAATATTCCATTGTGTTTATGTGCCACATCTTCTTTTTCCAGTCATCTGTCAAAGGACACTTAGGTTGCTTCCATGTCCTGGCTATTGTAAATAGAGCTGCAATGAACATTGTGATACATGACACTTTTTGAATTATGGTTTTCTCAGGGTATATGCACAATAGTGGGATTGCTGGGTCCTATGGTAGCTCTATTTTTAGTTTTTTAAGGAACCTCCATACTGTTCTCCATTGTGGCTGTATCAATTTACATTCCCACCAACAGTGCAAGAGGGTTCCCTTTTCTCCACACCCTCGCCAGCATTTCTTGTTTGTAGACTTTTTGATGATGGCTATTCTGACTGGTGTGAGGTGATACCTCATTGTAGTTTTGATTTGCATTCCTCTAATGATTAATGATGTTGAGCATCCTTTCATGTGTTTGTTGGCAATCTGTATATCTTCTTTGGAGAAATGTCTATTTAGATCTTCAGCCCATTTTTGGATTGGACTGTTTGTTTTTTTTATATTGAGCTGCATCAGCTACTTGTAAATTTTGGAGATTAATCCTTTGTCAGTTGCTTTGTTTGCAAATATTTTCTCCCATTCTGAGGGCTGTCTTTTTGTCTTGTTTATGGTTTCCTTTGCTGTGCAAAAGCTTTTAGGTTTCATTAGGTCCCATTTGTTTATATTTGTTTTGATTTCCATTTCTCTAAAGATGGGTCAAAAGGATCCTGTGATTTATGTCATAGAGTGTTCTGCCTATGTTTTCGTTTAAGACTTTTATAGTGTCTGGCCTTATATTTAGCTCTTTAATCCATTTTGAGTTCAGTTTTGTTATATGGTGTTAGGGAGTGTTCTAATTTCATTCTTTTACATGTAGCTGTCCAGTTTTCACAGCACCGCTTATTGAAGAGGCTGTCTTTTATTCATTATATATTCTTGCCTCCTTTATCAAAGATAAGGGGACGATATGTGCGTGGGTTTACCTCTGGGCTTTCTATTCTGTTCCACTGATCTCTATTTCTGTTTTTGTGCCAGTACCATACTGTCTTGATTACTGTAGCTTTGTAGTATAGTCTGCAATCCGGGAGCCTGATTTCTCCAGCTCCATTTTGCTTTCTCAAGATTGCTTTGGCTATTTGGGGTCTTTTGTGTTTCCATACAAATTGTGAATTTTTTTGTTCTAGTTCTGTGAAAAATGCCATTGGATTTTTGATAGCGATTGCATTGAATCTGAAGATGACTTTGTGTAATACAGTCATTTTCACAATGTTGATTCTTCCAATCCAGGAACGTAGTATGTCTCTCCATCTGTTTGTATCATCTTTAATTTCTTTCATCAGTGTCTTATAGTTTTCTGCATACAGGTTTTTGTCTCCTTAGTTAGGTTTATTCCTGGCAATTTTATTCTTTTTGTTGCAGTGGTAAATGAGAGTGTTTCCTTTATTTCTCTTTCAGATTTTTCATCATTAGTGTATAGGAATGCAAGAGATTTCTGTGCGTTAATCTTGTATCCTGCACTTTACCAAATTCATTGATTACCTCTAGTAGTTTTCTGGTAGCTTCTTTAGGATTCTCTATGTATAGTATTGTGTCATCTGTAAACAGTGACAGGTTTACTTCTTCTTTTCCAATTTGGATTCCTTTTATTTCTTTTTCTTCTCTGATTGCTGTGGCTAAAACTTTCAAAATTATGTTGAAGAATAGTGGTGAGGGTGGACAACCTTGTCTTGTTCCTGATCTTAGTGGAAATGGTTTCAGTTTTTCACCATTGAGAACGATGTTTGCTGTGGGTTTGTCATATATGGCCTTTATTATGTTGAGGTAAGTTCCCTCTATGCCTACCTTCTGGAGGGTTTTTATCATAAATGGGTGTTGAATTTTGTCAAAAGGTTTTTCTGCATGTATTGAGGTAATCATATGATTTTTATTCTTCAATTTGTTAATATGTTTTATCACATTGATTGATATGTGTATATTTTGAAGAATAATTGCCTTCTTGGGATAAACCCCACTTGATCATGGTTTATGATCCTTTTAATGTGCTGCTGGATTCTGTTTGCTAGTATTTTGTTGAGGATTTTTGCATCTGTGTTCATCAGTGATACTGGCCTGTACTTTCCTTTTTTTGTGCCATCCTTGTCTGGTTTTGGTATCAGGGTGATGGTGGCCTGTAGAATGAGTTTGGGAGTGTTCCTCCCTCTGCTATTTTTTGGAAGAATTTGAGAAGGATAGGTGTTAGCTCTTTTCTAAATGTTTGATAGAATTCACCTGTGAAGCCATCTGGCCCTGGGCTTTTGCTTGTTGGAAGATTTTTTTAAAAACATCTTTATTGGAGTATAATTGCTTTACAATGATGTGTTAGTTTCTGATTTATAATGAAGTGAATCAGCTATACATATACATATATCCCCATATCTCCTCCCTCTTGCATCTCCCTCACACCCTCCCTATCCCACACCTCTAAGTGGTCACAAAGCACCCAGCTGATCTTCCTGTGCTATGTGGCTGCTTCCCAGTAGCTAGCTGTTTTATAGTTGGTAGTATATATAAGCCCATGTCATTTCTCACTTTGTCCCAGCTTACTGTTCGAAGATTTTTAATCACAGTTTCAATTTCAGTGCTTGTGATTGGTCTCTTTATATTTTCTATTTCTTCCTGTTTCAGTCTTAGAAGATTGTGCTTTTCTAAGAATTTATCCATATCCTCCAGGTTGTTCATTTTATTAGCATAGGGTTGCTTGTAGTAATTTCTCATGATCCATTGTATTTCTGCAGTGTCACTTGTTACTTCTCCTTTTCTGTTTCTAATTCTGTTGATTTGTGTCTTGTCCCTTTTTTTCTTGATGAGTCTGGCTAATGGTTTATCAATTTTGTTTATCTTCTCAAAGAACCAGCCTTTAGTTTTATTGATCTTTACTATTGTTTCCTTCATTTCCTTTTCAGTTATTTCTGATCTGATCTTTATGATTTCTTTCCGTCTGCTAACTTTGGGGTTTTTAGTTCTTCTTTCTCTAGTTGCTTTAGGTGTAAGGTTAGGTTGTTTGAGATGTTTCTTGTTTCTTGAGGTAGGATTGTATTGCTATAAATTTCCCTCTTAGAAGTGCTTTTGCTGCATCCCATAGGTTTTGGGTCATCATGTTTTCATTGTCATTTGTTTCTAGGTATTTTGGGATTTCCTCTTTGATTTCTTCTGTGATCTCTTGGGTATTTAGTAGCATATTGTTTAGCCTCCATGTATTTTTGTTTTTTACATTTTTTTCCTGTAATTGATATCTAGTCTCATAGCGTTATGGTCAGAAAAGATACTTGATAGATATGATTTCAATTTTCTTAAATTTACCAGGGCTTGATTTGTGACCCAGTATATGATATATCCTAGAGAATGTTCCATGAGCACTTGAGAAGAAAGTGTATTCTGTTGTTTTTGGATGGAATGTCCTATAAATATCAAGAAAGTCCATCTTGTTTAATGTATCATTTAAAACTTGTGTTTCCTTATTTATTTTCCTTTTGGATGATCTGTCCATTGGTGAAAGTGGGGTGTTAAAGTCCCCTACTATGATTGTGTTACTGTCGATTTCCCCTTTTATGGCTGTTAGTATTTGCCTTATGTATTGAGGTGCTCCTATGTTGGGTGCATAAATATTTACAATTGTTATATCTTCTTCTTGGATCGATCCCTTGATCATTATGTAGTGTCCTTCTTTGTCTCTTGTAATAGTCTTTATTTTAATGTCTATTTTGTCTGATAAGAGAATTGCTACTTCAGCTTTCTTTTGATTTCCGTTTGCATGGAATATCTTTTTCCATCCCCTCACTTTCAGTCTGTATGTGTCCCTGGGTCTGAAGTGGGTCTCTTGTAGACAGCATATATACGGGTCTTGTTTTATCCATTCAGCCAGTCTATGTCTTTTGGTTGGGACATTAATCCATTTACATTTAAGTTGGTTATCGATATGTATGTTCCTATTACCATTTTCTTAAGTGTTTTGGGTTTCTTATTGTTGGTCTTTTCCTTGTCTTGTGTTTCCTGCCTAGGGAAGTTCCTTTAGCATTTGTTGTAATGCTGGTTTGGTGGTCCTGAATTCTCTTAACTTTTGCTTGTCTGTAAAGGTCTTAATTTCTCCATCGAATCTGAATGAGATCCTTGCTGGGTAGAGTAATTTTGGTTGTAGGTTTTTCCCTTTAACCACTTTAAATATATCCTGGCACTCCTTTTAGGCTTGCAGAGTTTCTGCTGAAAAGATCAGCTGTTAACCTTATGGGGATTCCCTTGTATGTTATTTGTTGCTTTTCCCTTGCTGCTTTTAATATTTTTTCTTTGTATTTAATTTTTGATAGTTTGATTAATATGTGTCTTCGCATGTTTCTCCTTGGATTTATCTGGTATGGGGCTCTTTGCTTTTCCTGGAATTGATTATTTCCTTTCCCATATTAGGGAAGCTTTCAACTATAATGTCTTCAAATATGTTCTCAATCCATTTTTTTTTCTCTTCTTCTTCTGAGACCCCTAAAATTCGAATGTTGGTGCGTTTAATGTTGTCCTAGAGGTCTCTGAGACTGTCCTCAATTCTTTTCATTCTTTTTTCTTTATTCTGCTCTGCAGTAGTTATTTCCACTGTTTTATCTTCCAGGTCAGTTATTCATTCTTCTGCCTCAGTTATTCTGCTATTGATTCCTTCTAGAGAATTTTTAATTTCATTTGTTGTGTTGTTCATCATTGTTTGTTTGCTATTTAGTTCTTCTAGGTCCTTGTTATATGTTTCTTGTATTTTCTCCATTCTGTTTGCAAGATTTTGGATCATCTTTACTATCATTACTCTGAATTATTTTTCTGGTTGACTGCCCATTTCTTCTTCATTTATTTGGTCTGGTGAGTTTTTACCTTGCTCCTTCATCTGCTTTGTATTTCTCTGTCTTCTCATTTTTCTTAACTTACTGTTTTTGGGTTCTCCTTTTCTCAGACTGCAGGTTCGTAGCTCCCGTTGTTTTTGGTGTCTGCCCCCAGTGGCTCAGGTCGGTTCAGTGGGTTGTGTGGGCTCCCTGATGGAGGGGATTGGTGCCTGTTTTCTGGTGGATGAGGCTGGATCTTGTCTTTCTGCTGGTCAGGACTGTGTCCAGTGGTGTGTTTTGGGGTGTCTGTGAACGTATTATGATTTTAGGAATCCTCTCTGCTAATGGGTGGGGTTGTGTTCCTGTCTTGGTAGTTGTTTGGCATAGGTATCCAGCTCTGTAGCTTGCTGGTCGTTGAGTGCAGCTGGGTCTTCGCATTGAGATGGAGATCTGGGAGAGCTTTCGCTATTTGATATTATGTGGAGCCTTGAGGTCTCTGGTGGACCAATGTCCTGAACTTGGCTCTTTCACCTTAGAGGCTGTGGCCTGACAGCCGGCCGAAGCACCAAGACCCTGTTAGCCTCATGCCTTAGAAAAAGAGAGAGAGAGAGAGAGAGAGAGAGAGAGAGAGAGGGAGGGAGGGAGGGAAAATAAAGTCATTAAAATAAAAAATAAAAAAATAGTATAAAAAATTTAAAAAGTGATAAGATTGAAGAAAAAGAAGGAAAGAAAGAAGAGAGCAACCAAACCAAAAAACAAATCCACCAATGATAACAAGCACTAAAAACTATACTAAAAAAAAAGCAGACAGAGAGAACCCTAGGACAAATGGTGAAAGCAAAGCTATACAGACAAAATCACACAAAGAAGCATACACATACACACTCACAAAAAGAGGAAAAGGAAAAAAAAGAAAAATTATATACGTGGTTTTTTTTAAAAAAAGGAAGAGAGCAACCAAACCAATAAACAAATCTACCAACGATAATAAGCTCTAAATTATAAACTAAGATAAACATAAAAACAGAAACAAATTAGATGCAGAGAGCAAACCCCAAGTCTACATTTGCTCCCAAAGTCCACTGCCTCAATTTTGGGATGATTCGTTTTCTATTCGGGTATTCCACAGATGCAACGTACATCAAATTGATTGTGGAGCTTTAATCCACTGCTCCTGAGGCTGCTGGGAGAAATTTCCCTTCTTTGTTTGCACAGCTTCTGGGGTTCAGCTATGGATTTGGCCCCGCCTCTGCATGTAGGTCGCCTGACGGCGTCCCAGACAGGATGGGGTTAAAATAGCAGCTGATTAGGGGGCTCTGGTTCACTCAGGCCAGGGGGAGGGAGGGGTACGGAATGAGGGGTGAGCCTGTGGTGGCAGAGGCCGGCGTGATGTTGCAACAGCCTGAGGTGTGCCGTGTGTTCTCCCACAGAAGCTGTCCCTGGATCACAGGACCCTGGCAGTGGTGGGCTGCACAGGCTCCTGGGAGGGGTGGTGTGGATAGTGACCTGTGCTTGCACACAGGCTTCTTGGTGGCTGCAGCAGCAGCCTTAGCATTTCATGCTCATCTCTGGTGTCTGTGCTCATAGCCACAGCTTGCACTCGTCTCTGGAGCTCGTTTAGGCGGTGCTCTGAATCCCCACTCCTGTGCACCCCGAAACAATGGTCTCTTGCCTCTTAGACAGTTACAGGCTTTGCCCTGGACTCCCTCGCAGCTAGCTGTGATGCACTAGCCCCTTTCAGGCTGTGTTCACACCACCAACCCCAGTCCTTTCCCTGGGATCTGAACTCCAAAGCCTGAGCCTCAGCTCCCAGCCCCGACCCATCCTGGCAGGTGAGCAGACAAGCGTCTCAGGCTGGTGAGTGCTGGTCGGCAGTGATCCTTTGTGCAGGAATCTCTCTGCTTTGCCCTCTGCACCCCTATTGCTGTGTTCTCCTCTGTGGCTCCGAAGCTTTCCCCCAACCCTCGCCCTGTCTCCGACAGTGAAGGGTCTTCCTAGTGAGTGGAAACTTTTCCTCCTTCACAGCTCCCTCCCCAAGGTGCAGGTCCCATCTCTATTCTTTTGTCTCTATTTTTTCTTTTATCTTTTGCCCTACCTACGTACGTGGGGAGTTTCTTGTCTTTTGGGAAATTTGAGGTCTTCTGCCAGTGTTCAGTAGGTGTTCTGTAGGAGTTGTTCCACACGTAGATGTATTTCTGTTGTATTTGTGGGGAGGAAGGTGATCTCCACTTCTTACTCCTCCGCCATCTTGAAGGTCTCTCCTATCTTGGTGAACATTTTACATGCACATGAAAATAATATGTATTCTGCAGACATATTGCTTAATTTTAAACTTTTAAACTAAGTATGCATATTAAAAATTTATAGGTAACTACTAAAAATCAAAATAGAATGGATAACTTATAAACCAAAGGAAGTAAACTTGATGATATTAATAGAAAACAAGAATGAAAAACTAAACAATAACGATACTGATAAATAAAAATGACAACATAATAGAGTAAAAATAAATTAAAATATGTCAAGTTATAACGAGGTAAACAAATTTATTCTCCTATGAAAGATGGTAGTTATGAGATTTAAAGAACACAGCAAAATTGTTATATGCTGTTTATAAGAAATGCAACTAAAATGCAAAACATAAAAGTTGAAAAAAAAAGAAAAATATATTAGACAATTGCCAAATGAAATTATTATAGTTGTATTACTAACAGACAAAATAAACCTTAATACAAAAACCAATATTAGAAAGAGAGTAACTGTATAATGATAAGAGAAAAAAAATCAGTAAAATGTAAATATTTTAAACTCATACTCTTAATAATGTAACTTCAAAATAAATCATGGCACAATTGAAAGATATTTGAAGATAAATTGTTAAGTCCACAAATGCAATGAGAAGTGTTAATTCACCTCTCTCAGGGACTGATAGATAAAGCAGCCAAAAATTCTAAGGCTTTAACAACACAACTAAGGATCTATATCTAATTCTTATGCAGAACTCTAAATTCAGCTATCAGAGCAGTGGTTTTAAATTTGAATGATATCAGAATTGCCCGAAGAGTTTGTTAAAACAGAGTACTGGTCTCTATCCCTAGAGATTCTGGGGTGGGGCCTGAGCATTTGCATTTTTAACAACCTCCAGGTAATGCTGATGCTACTGGTCCAGGGACAACGCTTTAAGAAACCATTATAGTAAAAAATACATTCCTTCAGGTACACATGAAATATTTTGAAAGGTTGAGCATCTACTGGTCCACAAAACATCTCAAAGCATATTCCGAGAAGTCAGTGTCATATATACCATGTACTCTAACTTCAATGAGGTTATAAATCAGTTTACAAAAGAGAACCCAAATCACCCACAAGAACAGACATTAAACAAACACACATTAAAAAAAAACAACTCATGGGTCATAAAATAAATCATAATAAGAATTAGAAAATATTTAGCAATAAATGTTGCTAAATAAACTACATGTCAAAACTTCTGGGGTGCAGCTAAATTATAGGATAAACAAAACTGAAAATAATAAATTGAAAACTTTTCTGACAAGGAAAAAACTGAGGGAGAGAAGGCATAAATGCAAAATGCCACAAATGAAAAAGCAGACCTAACAATAAATACAGTAGAGAGGTAAGAAATTAGGAGAAAACACCATGGCTGCCTGCATGGCCAAACATTTGGACACAAGGTTAGTCTTCCCAAGTCTGCTGCATTAGACTTATTGGGCCTTTTAAAAAATAATGATTCCTAGACCCCTCTCCAATGAAATAAATCAGAATCTCTGAGGGCCAAGCAGGTCATTAACCAGCAGGCAATTCCAATAGGCAACCAGAGGCCAGAGCCACTACCCTAAGCAGTTACAGGCTCAGGAGAGAAGCTCCCCCCATGCTGAGGCATCAGCCCTCTGAAGTATTGGTAAATCACAGAAGGCCCCTGACCCCATCAACAAGACGTGAGTAGCAGACCCCACAGAACCCTAAAATCTGTTACATGTCCTTCTCCATCTCCACTACGGTGAAATCTAATGTCACCATGATGCTTAAACAGCAGAGGCTACTCTTCCTCTGTGACTAATATTACTTCCACAGAAATGAGCATCATTTTCCAGCCAGTGGTCCTGGGTCTCTTTTCCTCTGAGTCAACGGTACATTTTTTATTCTCTCCTGTGTGATCCTGATTTATTCTTGAAATCAGAGTTGAGAAGACAAGTAGTACTTTCTTCAAAATAAACTTAATTAATGATGGTTGCTACATATGGAGCATTGTATATGTGATGCAGGGGAAGATTAAGACAGGCAAGTCCCTAAGACCTTACAGTCTGATTGAGTATAAAGGATTCACATGCACACAAACACATGTGAATGCACACACATGCATGCACACGTGAGCACACACACATATTTATTGGGTTGTGTAAGACAGTCTTTGACTAAATGTGGGTTTGACTGGTGATATCAGTCAGGGAGCAGGTGTAGGAAAAAAAAAGAAACTATTTTAAGAAAAGAGAGATTTAATACAAGGAATTAGGTGTTTGCAAAGTCCCTGGAAGGTCTCAAGGAGCAGGCTCTAGGCTAGATCTCCAGAGATGATTCTAGAGTGCCAATGCCTAAGTGATCCACTGAGAGAGCTTCCATTTCTGCTTCATCATTTGGCAAGAAGCGATATCAGGAAACTTCTGGGCCAACTGCCAGCCCTAGGAGCACACCCACAGCGCAGTGATTTGTGAGTCATGAGCCTTGGCCAGAAGTGTTGGCTCCAAAACCAGGCTGTGGCTTCTAGATCTACTCCAGAAAAAAAAAAAAAAACAAAAAACAGATGCTTCACTGTCATTCACAGATGCCATGCGTTCCCCCTAGTTAACTCATTTCCAAATTCTAGTCTCCCAAGAGTGCATTTTACTGTTGGAATCTAAGGCACAAGTGAAACCATAACTGTAAGGCAGTCTGGGAGGCAGCTGCTAGCTTTCCAGGCCTCCGAAGTCAGGAGGAGAGTGAGCCAGGCAAACTTCCTTACGGGAGGTGGGGCATCAGATAAAGAAGAAAACATGTGAACCAAACTCTTGAAACCTTGATGCCTTCCTCCCTTGCTCTCCCATTGGATAGACAACAAAACAAACTGGCCATCAGGACCCATCGACTTCTACTGCATAAAATATTTCACATGGGTCTCCTCTTTCATTTTCTTCTGCCAGTCTCTTTGATCAAAGTTTCTTCATATTTTGACCTAAGTCACTGCAAGAGCCTTCTGACAAATCTTTCCATTTGTAATTTTATTACTATAAACCATTTTGTACAGTATTTCTACATGGATCTTTAAAAAATATAGTTCCTTGATCAATACATTCATCTAACTGTATCATAGTTGCTCGAGGTCATAAGCATTGTCTTCATTGTCTTTTGTTCTCATCTCTTGTCAAAATCGTTGTTGAATGAATGAACAATAACAGCATTTCCCAAGTGTGATATGTGTATGAAAAATGATTTAAGGTGGTACATGGGTGAATTATTTTTATTTTAACAGATATATCACTATAGTAAATGTAATAGAAAATATAACCAGTACATCAAGCCTATGATATTATAGATGTCATTTAGGATGAGGCTAAAGTAAAGAGTGAGTGCATGTGAAGAAGACAAAAGGACATTAGAGTTAAACATGGGATGAAAATATCATAAAAATTCATGATGACAGAGTATGAATAACCAATATTGGAAGCAACTACTAGTGTTACTCTTTGGCTGAAAGACGTCCAAGGCCCCCAACACCTTGAGGTTAACATCCAACCTCCTGAGTGGAAATCCTCTCCCACCTGTTTCCAACTACCTACTTAGCCTCATCTTTTGTCACTTCCATTCCATTCCCCAAACTGTATATCCTACACAGCCACATGAAAATCCTTACTGCTCCCCCAATGTCATACACCCCCTTGTCTTTGCACATGCAGCTTTCTGCCTGAAATGCTTGCTCTCCACTGCTTCTCTGTTGAGTAGGGGACTTCCTATTCATCCTTTAAAACCCAACTTAGATGTCCACATTGCAACTGTAGTAAGCTAAAATAGAGAAGCCATAGACAGACACAAGGTTGTATCCCAGAGAGGCCCTCCATGTGAAGTCAAGTTTATGTAATTTCATCATGATCTGATGAGAGGTCTTCCCATTTAGAGATGCCAAAACTCCATTTTTGTCAGCTCTCTCAGAACTGATTGAATTCAGAAGGAATGCCCCACATGAGCTCAATAAACTCTCCTGGTTCATCACTAGACACCATATCCATATATGTTATCACTAAGGCTCTTTCTTTCTCAGTGCCTTTGACCCTGTCCTCATGAGGATGAAGCACCAGTCTCTCTCCATGGGCTCACAAGTGACCCAGTCATCTCTGCAAAGTCTCAGGGGCTTCTAAGTATCAGTGCTTAGAATTGGCATTTCATAGCTAGAATAATACTATTTTTATTTTGCTTATTTTTTTGGAGTGTACAGAAGCTTAATTGAAGAATAATTGAAAATATAAAAAATTATAAGAAATAGAAACAAATATATCACTCATAATCCCACTACCTAGAGGCAAAAAAAAAAAAAAAATACTAATGTTTTGTCACATTTCCCCTCAGTCTTTTCTCCACTCCTTTCCGCCTCCCAGTTTTATATACTGTACTTGTATTCTGCTTTGCTCACTTACCATTACTCTTCTGTGTTATTAAAAATTCTTTTCAAACATTAATTGCGTTAATTAAGCATACCTTAACCACCAGCTATTTCACTATTTCCAGGATTTTTATTACACATAATGCTGCAATAAAAAATTTTGTGCGTAAATCCAGGGCTGCATTTTAGATTCTTTTCCTAGCACTGGTGCCTAGTTGTGAAATCATTGGTTCATAAGTTATGAATATTTTAAGACCAAATTAGGAATACTTCTGCCTCTAGATTTCTATTTCAGGGCTTTTTCCACTTCAACAAATTATTACTCTCCTTTGTCAAAATCCATGTGAAGAAAAAAATCACAGGAAGTTTGTCTCCCCAGACTGGCACAATATTCTCATAGCACACAATTGAAGCCACTGACACTCTAGAAGTCTCTTTAGAATCCCCCATAATGTGCTTCCTGAGTCCCTCTTGTCCTGATCTGGAAAATCCAGGTGTCCGTGCTATTGGTTTATACCTGCCTCACACTTTTGGGTTAATATCTTGGTGAGACTCTGCCATCTTTATGTTTATTTTTTCAGGTAAAGTTCTGCAGGAAATCTTGCAGTCTGGCAAGGATATTTTAACTGCCCCTCAGATATTCTGGAGCCTTCATTCCCTGGTTTCCACTGACCCCACTGGAAAGAGCTCATTGCTGCTGGACACAGTTACTATAAGAACTCGTCCTTTCATTTCTGGGATGTAGGTGGCATAGTCACATAGCTGATTCTGTACTGACTTCTTGCAAATCGCAATGGACTCCTCCTCTGTCTGGACACATGCTTGATGAGTGAGCTGCATTTTTGTGAGAAAAACGATGTGCACCTTCTTCCAGGTGGCTGTAGCCCTGCATCAAAGCACACTTGGAGTTCAGTCCTTGCGTGCCTCCCAGCTGGGCACCTCAGGGTCAGGGCAATCTGCACAGGGAGGTCGGGCCCTTCGTATTATTCTCCCAGCCAGGGATTTTTCCTGGGTTATCAGTGTGACCCCTTTAAGACCCTTCTTTCAGCAGTCTTTGGATATAAGTGATGGTATGCTCCTCAGATAATGTCTCTGGACAGAAAGGACAGCCTGACATGGAAGAAGGAAATAAAATGGCAAAGGTGAGAGAGATAAGGTCTTTCCTCCTATTCCTATGCCAAAGAGGATTCTGATGGGACTGTAAGAGTAGGTGTAGCCCTGCTTCTCCCTTATTCCCCTGGACCTTCCATTGTAGAGTCTGGCAGCCAGTCGCCAGCATCTGCATCTCTTTGCCTGAAGGTTTTTTTTGTGTGTGTATGTGATTGGAGCCCCATCACACCCTCATGCACAACAGGTCAGATCACTGGAGAATTAATGCCCCTCCTCCAGCAGCCCTTATCCAATGAGTGCCAAGATGAGAATTGGTGTCAATGTAGCCCAGTAGTCTGGCCCCTCAGGTGCCATAACTCTGTAGTAAGCCCTCTACACAGGCCCCCAGGGTTCCCCAGCAGGAAGCCCAGTTCCCCACAATGGAAACTCACTTGGTACTATACTTTTTCTTGGCCTCTTCCATTTCTTATTTTACCTTCTCCTTTATTTGTTCCCTAGGATTACCTCCTGTATTAGTTTGTTTGGACTGCCATAACAAAATACCAAAGACTGAGTGGCTTAAAAAATAGAAATTTATTTTCTCATTGTTATGGAGACTGAGGGTCCAAGATCATGGTGCCTGCAGTGTTAGTTTCTCCTGAGGCCTCTCTCCGTGGCTTGCAGATGGCCACCTTCTTGTGGTGTTCTCACGTGGTCTTTCATCTGTTCAGCATCCCTGGTGCTTCTGTGTATGTCCTAATCTCCTCCTTTTATAAGGACCTACTCTAATATTCTCATTTTAATTTAATTACCTCTTTAAAGGCCCTGTCTCCTATTACAGTCATATTATGGGGTTAAGGCTTCAACATACGAATTTTGAGGAAAGTTCAGTCAATAACAGCTATTCTACCAAGCTACTTGTTCCTGAATCCTTGTCCCAAAATATGACAGCAAATAAAATAGCCACTCTGAATTAGTGACTGCGGAGGAGCCTTTGGATTAGAGAGCATGGGGAGGGATCCAAACACCTTGCTGGGATTAGCAAGGCCCAGGAAGGAAGCCCATGTTGAAAATGTCTTATAAGTTTTGTTACCCTAGAGAAGGCTGGGGTGAGTGGAGAATTTACCAGCTTTGTACTCTGAGATATTGTTAAATATTGCATATTTTGATTATAAATCTTCCTAATATAGTTGTGCTGAGTAGCTCTTGCAAGATATGTGCTGGGAAAAGATCACCCCCTGGTTTATTGTAGTAAATATTTTCAATAAAAAAGATGTATATATTTAGAGAGATTATCTCTATCTGTCTGTCTGTCTGTCTGTCTATCTATCTATCTATCTATCTATCTATCTATCAACAAAGCAGGTTAATTCCAAACTTCTTCAGCCAAGTTCTTTGGAGACCCGCAACGAATAACACAGAAAGAACAGGTAGTCAGTATCCCTGTACCTTGTTAATATGTTTAAAATTGGGTTAGACTCCATAAATAAATAAAGTTGGGTTTCTTGGAAGGTCCAGGACTTGCTTTTCTGAAAATTAGTAAGATTCCAGTGGATGCCGAGCAAATCTGCACAAATGGCAGAAATACACAAGGGAAGTCAAAAAGAGGCCTGGAATTCTGAAGTCAGAGGGCATAGTTGGGCAGCAGGCAGGTGGGCAGAGTTGGTAGCCGTGGCTGTGGCTGCTCAGATGCCCCTCCAGTCTCGCCGGTCCCTGACCCTGTCTTCCACGTATAACAGTGCTTTGAGGCCTGGAAGTCGGGCTGAGGGGCCACCCTTGCAATCAATGAGCTCATTACCCTGGGAGATGGTTTATTCTCCTTTCAGCTCTTTTGCACATTTCATTTGCATTTCCCCAGACCTGTTTTTATTTCCATCAGCCTGGGCTGCCTCATAGTCAAGTTACCTCCTTGATATTGCTTCTGGTTGGGCCTGTTTGGGCTTGCTTTGGCAGCACAATCCCAAGTGTCATTCAGGCAATTAAATAAGGTATTTTATTTTATTCAAGGGGGCTGTATCATGCCTTTTTCAGGAGCTATTTGATGGGAAGTGGGGCAAAAAAATGTCCCTTGAAAATGGCATCCCATCTGTAGCCCGATGTGAAAGGATCACAGAATTAGCTTTTCTTTAACACTATTATATTCTTTCAATAGGGTGTAAAGTTTTAGGAGATGAACTTTCATGCTCCATGTCACGGGAGCAGATTGGTTTTGCATGTGTGACAGAGCAGGCCCTGAGACTCCAGCCATGGGGGGATGGTGCAGAAACACAGAATTCTTAAGTGAGTCAAATGTCTTTCCAAGGCCTGCATCTGCAAAAAAACTTTCCCTGGATTCTCCGTGTCTGTTTTCCCTAATTTGTTCACTTTCTTTTAACTCTAATTTGCAGAGTAACTTTGGGCAGCTGTTCCCTGTTCTTGTCTAGAAGTCCACTTCTTCGTTAAAATGCGAATGGAACCATGATCCTATGCATGTTGAGTGCCAACTCCAAATGTAGGCCATTCCAGGTCTTTTTGTCTCTTCTTGCCTTCAGTTTCCTTGAAAAGGAATCTGCTTTGGTTTAGATTCATCTACCAGGAGACCGAGGTCCCAGACCTCCCTGTGTTTGAATTCACAGAGAGTCATCTATGGGTTTACAGCCTCACCTACTATGAGGTCATGGTTGGAACATAGGAGTCATTTATTTTGTGTCCTTTGCTCCTCTCCATCCTTCATCGTTTGTAGAATACTAAATTAATTTTTAGACTAAAACTTAAGGTTTTTTGATACGAAAGTTGCCTGGAACCTGGAAAAAACCAGAATATAATATCTAGAATAATATTTGTTAAACCTTCTAAAAAATGGAACACTTTACAATAATTTATTCATAACTATAAAAATTTTCTTGCACAACAAATATAAGGTAAAAAAAAAAATTCCAGGAGTATATAGGGCTAACAATAGTAAAGTCATCAAATTAGCTGTTAGAATAGCAAAGAGGAAACATTCTAATTGGCCTTAAAAACAGAAATTCTGGTACTATTTGAAATCACTTTGTTATTATACACAAAAAGCATTGTTTGTTTTCTTTCTTTCTTTGTAAAGAATTACATAGCATATCTGAATATATTAGCACTTGGTTTCCACAAGGTCTGTGTTCTAATAGATGTATATTTGTATGAAGCAAATCTCTCAATTTATGGTGAGATGCAGTCTAGATACCAGTGTAACTACTATTGTACAAGCATTGGTTATAGAGAAGAACATTTTTGGAGAACTTCCTGGCACGAAGAATAGCAGGACTAATGGAAGGTGAAAAGACCTTTCAGAGGGGTTCTGAAAGGACACTTTGAACACAGGAAAAGGCCAGAAAATGGTAAACTAAGCTGGCAATTCAGAAAGAAAAGAAAAATAAATTTCCCTTTCCCTTGTGTTTTTCTCTCATTATCCTTAGTGTGGAGGGAGTATAATTGAAACTCTTGGATGTTCAGTGTGTATATAGCATAGCTCCACTACCTTCTGCCTCTGGGGGTTAGGTACTCACCAGAGTACCTAACTGGGGACTGGTCCCTGTGTTCTAGGCGTCTCAGGGTCCTTCCCCTGGGGCCCCAGTTATGCCACCAAAACTGACCTAGCTGATCACACTTTGGAACTGCCAGTCGATCAATAAGGAACATTATTGAAATCTCACTTAAGGCAAAGCACTGCTAAAGATGGAAAGAGTTTTAAAGAAGATGTCACTATGTTCAAGGAGATCCCAGTTGATTTGAGAAGATAAGGTATAATCATGTGGAAAATCAAATATGAAAAAATTCGTAACGAGTTTAAAATATTAGTATAAAAATTGCCAGAGAGGGCTGGATAGAACGCTTACCACTCCCCATCAGCCAGAGTGACTGAATCAACAAGCTGGCCTACATACTTCAAAAGATCTGCCTTCACATCCAAATTTTGCCCCACCCCATCACATGTTGGCTGCTAGTTGCCTGTTCTATAAGCCTTTGTTTCTTTAGGTACAAAATGCGCTTATATTACCCATAGGATTATTACCCTATGGATGTTATCATAGGATTATTAAGGATTATTAGAATAATGTACGTGAAGTCCCTGCTTTAAAGTATGAAACATAATACACATTCAAGAAATGTAGGGCTTCCCTGGTGGCGCAGTGGTTGAGAGTCCTTCTGCCAATGCAGGGGACACGGGTTCGTGCCCCGGTCCGGGAAGATCCCACATGCCGCGGAGCGGCTAGGCCCGTGAGCCATGGCCGCTGAGCCTGCGCGTCCGGAGGCTGTGCTCCGCAACGGGAGAGGCCACAACAGTGAGAGGCCCGCGTACTGCAAAAAAAAAAAAAAAAGAAATGTATTCACTTTCTTCCATCTACGTATATGTTATCTTCAAAGGTTTAGGACAGCAGAGACTATGCAGGATTAAAAGTCCTGAGAAATAATACACTAGAATCCAGCTACCAGCAATTTTGTAACTACTAGTCATCAGATGGAAAATTCTGATTTAAAAAACCAACCTTCTGTCCATCTCTCAGTAGAACCTAACTTTCACCCATCCCCACCTTACACTTACTATTTACACACCTCAACTGAGTTCAGTTCAAGAAGTGCATTTGACCTGACACCTGAAGTAGGGATGTAAACACCATCATAGGTATCTAGTCCTAATGGATTATAGGATGGGGGAAGTTCTGGGGAAAGTGCTGCCCCAGTAGGAGGATAGGAATCTGCTCTAAGTTCTCATCAAAGCAGTGGGTTCACTGCAACACCTCCCTGGCCCTGTCTCAGCCTTCAGCACAAGATAGAGCCTCCTGGGCTATTCCAGCTTGACCTCTGCATATTTGTACTGCCCACAATCCCATGGCCTTCCTCCACAGCCACCCTCTTGCCCACATTTCAGCCAGCAATCACCAATCTTGAGTCCCCTGTCTGATCACATTCCTCTCTGAAGATTTTCTGAGCTCCAACCAAACCCCAGCTAATAGACCATAGATGGGTCATGGTAACAGAAGTGTGATTAGTCACCTGTCCTCCTGGGTGATGTCTCGATTCTTTGGTCTGCGTGTTAAAATAGGCGGCTATCGTAGTCTGGGTGAAGGGCATGGGAAATGATGATAATCACCAGGCTGAAAGGACAGAGGAGACCGGCCTGTAGCTGATGAATCAGATAAACCGCTTATCCATGTAAAACCCTCCAGGGGTTTCCTATGACACTTGACAGAAAATCCAAGCTCCTTCCCAGGGCCTGCAAGGCCCTAGATGAACTGCCCTGCTGCCCCCTCCAAACCTATCTGCCACTTGCTCTCTTTACTCACTCAGGTTCAGTCATGCTGCCCTTCTTGCTGTTTCCTAAGTACCTTACTCTTTCACAGCTCAGACCTTTCACTATTGTTTGCTCTCCCTAAAATTCACTTTTCCTAGACCTGCTCATAACTGACTTCTTGTCATTCAAGTCTCCGCTCAAGTGTCATGCCTCTGCAAAGAACTTTCCTGACCACTCTACCTGCCCAGTCACTCCCTAAACCATTACCCTGTTTCATTCTCATCATTGACCTTATCCCTCTGAAATGATCTTATTTATAGTTGTATACTTACGTAACATCTGTCTCTTCTACTAGAACGTCATTACAGTGAAGTCTGGGACTTGTGTTTCAGTGCCTAGAACAGAGACTGGTACATAGAACAGTCTCCAAAACAATATCTGGGTGAACAATTCGCACTGTTCTAAAAGCACACCTGGCTGCCTCGTAAACTGACTGGCACTGAAAGGGCAGATCAAATAACCATAAGAGCAGCAAAGATTTCAAGTGGAGCAATGGAGAGTTGGACAGGTAAAGATTGTCCAAGGAATTTTTTCCTTTGGCAACAACATTCCAGCCACCAGGACTAAGCGTGGGGTCTTGAATGGACCAGGAAAGGGCAAGAGGGCCCCCACTCTCTCTCAGTCTACAGGAAGACTGGTATTAGGCAAGGGAATCAATCAGGACTAAGGAAAAAGGAAAAAGGTCTAATCCTGGAATGGACAAGCCAACCTAGAAGAGGAAAAGGAAGGTGTGTCATAGGCAAGACAGCTAACCAGCAATCAACCCTGAATGTACAGATTTCCAAATCTCATGGCAGGTGGCAATGGTTTGGTGAGAGTGAGCATTGCCGAACCTCGTCGGTGTTGGCTCAGAAAACACTGACCTAATTCTCTGTCCTGCCAAGAGGGGTCCAGGGATTGAGGGTAGAGAGTGAGGGATTCTAGGGAGGACAGAGCCACATAGAGGTGGGAGCTGACAGTTTCTAGCAGCCAGCCGCTGCAAGAGTTAATCAGCTCACAGTCCCAGAGGCAGCAGAAGATGAATAGCTGTGTGCTGTGATTACTCTTCCTTTTAAACTGTCGCGTGGCTCCATGTTACAGGCAACACTTTCTGGAGTAAGTAAATCATGCCCAGCGTTCATCTCACACATATAGACAAATATGAAATCAACGTTTCTCCATGGTAGAAAGATCCTGCTGTGTCTGCTGCTGCTGGTGGGGATCCTGAATGTCACTCCCTTCCTCTAAGGGAATAAACGGCTCAGAAGAAGGACCTGCTTCCTTGTCAGGGGCTCAGTTTAGGCATGGTTAGGAGTAACTGCCTAAAACAGAAACAGACCATTATGAAGTGGGGTCAGCTGTGCCAGTTCTGGGTAGTTTGAACTAGCTCCTGTGGAAGACTCTTCATAGCAGTACCTGCAGTGGATCTTTTTTCAGACTTTAAAAGAGAGGATTAGTTGAGAGGTACTAAGTGTGTATTAAAGACTGTATAGTTCCCTAAATAGAGAACTTAAGCATACACGATATTTATTTGCCTTTCATTTACCTGTATAAACAGATTTCTCAGGCTGTATGTAGTCTGGCTATATGTGAACTGCAGAATCATATACAGCCTCTAGGCTGGAATGGAAACAATACAATGTCATAGAAATTGCACTGGATCTTGCCCCAACCTGTGGCTCCATGCTTCCAGCACCCCTGCATCTCAGGTGGTTATTCCAGGAGTTCCTGGGGGTTTCTTAAACAAGACTCACAAGTAAGCCCACTCTCACTGGGTGTGGCCCTGGCCCTGCATCCCTCTCCCAGCATCCACAGGGTCCTTCTGTATCCTGAAGAGCACACCATCATAATGGCACAAACAGCAGGATGCCAGAGATGCTCACTATTTTGTCTTGTTGGCAGGAGTGCTTCTTCCCCTCTTCTTTCTTGTAATTTCGGGAAGGGTATTAATCATAATAATGACAATGATCATTGTAGTAATGATAGTTGTGAATTGTTGAACACGGTTACTGTGTGTCATCATTCTAAGTGATTGACATGTAATTCATTTGATCCCCAGAACAACCCTACAAGGCAAATGCTATTTTACTGATGAGGAGACTGAGGAACAGAGGAGGTAACTTGCCTAAGGCTACCTGTGGCATGGTATTCGACAGAGTTTTAGTGAAAGAACTGGGTTTTCTTACACACACACAAAAGGAAGAGAAAGATCTCCTCAGAAATAATTAATATTTATAAGCATGCACACAAATACATATATAAAGAAATGCTATACTATACAAGATGCTTTTAGTGCAGTTTTCTCACTTCCAGTTTTTGGGGCATGATATTATATAATGAATATAGATCTGTCACCATCTTTTTAAACTACTACATGGTATTCCATTGTGTGATGATACCATAATGTACTTAATGAATATCTTATTTTGAATGTTAATAGGGTTTTCTAATTTTTCCTATTCTACTAATGCTGAAATGAACCTCTTTGGACCTGTATCTTTAGATACTTGTCCTATTATTTTCCTAAGATTAAATTCTAGAAAATGCCTTGCTGCATAAATGGAGATCCACATTTTCAATTTTGATAATATATTGCCCAACCATTCTCTAGAAAGTTTGTTGTATCAGTCTGAATTTATACCAAAGCATATGAGAATGTCTGTTTATTCATGCCCTAGCCAACATTGGATACTACCAATATTTTTCATCATTTTGAATTTAATAGGCAAGAAATGACATCTAACTGATGTTTTAATTTGTGTTTCCTTGATAGCTAATGAGGGTCAGCATTTTTTCAATGCTAAAAATGTATGTATCTATTCTTCTATGAATCGCCCCCCTGTCTTTGGGCCATTTTCTGTTGGAATATCCTGTTTTTCTTATAGATTTGCATGAGCCCTGAAAAGATTAAGGAGGCCAAACCTTTCTTTGTAATATCTCTTATGAATAATTTTCAGAGTTTGTCTTTTAATGTTGTTTATGGTATTTAGGTGGACAATTAGATTAGAGTTTATGTTTGCTATTCACAAGTTGTGGAATTTTATGTAGTCAGATACATTATTAATCTTTTCCTTTCAGCCATTGAGTCCACACATGTTAAGTCTTTCACCACCACTAGATTACATAAATACTTATTTATATATTCTGGTATTGTAAATTAAGATATAAGACTCAAACCTGGTTTTTTTTAATGCTTATCTACTTGCCCCGATCATATTTTATCAAATAATCCATTTAATAAATAGTTGATTCTTTCCCTAATACTTTCAACTGACATCATTAATATACACCAAATTATTATACGTACTTAACTCGGCTTCTGCATTTTCTTTTTAGTTTTATGGATCTGTCTGACTACTTTGGTACCATACGACAGTGATAATTTAATTTCTGATAGGGGAAGTCAATCTCATTATTCATTTTTCTTGGTCTTTTCATGACCATTCTAACACAATTATTCTTCTAAATGAATTTTAGAATAATTTGGTCAAGTTCCAAACAAAAATCTCATCAAATTTTAATTGGGATTGCATTAAATTTATAAATTAATTTGGAGAGAAATGACATTTTTAAAATATTGAAGCTTCTCATCTAAAAACATGGAATGTCTCTTGATATATTAACATCTTTTATGTCTTTAAGTTACGTTTGTAATATTTCTATGGTAGATCTGTCATATCTCTTATTAAGATTAGTTCTAGTTATTTAAAATTTTTGTTGCTATTGTTAATCTGATTTTTAAGTGTATTTGTAAGTAGCTATTTCTATAGTATAGAGAAACTACTGATTTTTATGTTAATTTGGTAACTGGAAACTATGAAGTGCTTTCATTCTGTTTTTCAAATGATTCTCATTTTTTTCTAGGTAGGCGATCTTAATCCTGAATAAATATAATTAATGTTGCCTCCTCTTTCATAATATTTATGGGACTTATGTTGGTAAAACAAATATTTTGACACGTGTCTTAACATGGAGACTCTTGGAATTCTTGAAAAAAAAATCATGCTTCTAATAAAATGTAGAATCATCACTTTCTTTTTAAACTAAATATTGTCTTTAACACACTCAGCTGACCATTAAACTTTGCCTAACTTCCATTCTAACTACTGGGGATTTACTTCCTATTGTATTTCATTCTTAAATTATTTTAAAATTTTAACAATGAGAAAGAGGAAGAGGAAGAGATTGAGACTGAAGTGGTCTAAATTGTGGACTCTGAAGCCAGGCTGTCTAGGTTCAAATCCTGTCTCTGTTATTTATTAGTTTTTATTATTTGGGGCTTACTATTTCATTTAGATGTGGTTCCCAAATCTGTAACATGGGGAAAATAATAGCACCTACTTAACATGGTTGATGTAAGAGATTTTACACACACACACACACACACACACACACACACACACACACACCGTCAAATAGCAAGCTCTCAATAAACATTTACTATGCTTATTTTTATTTTGCTTAGTTCCCAAATTTTGCACTCACTTACTACTTGCTATCCATCGACAGGGCAATCTCAGCATGTCTTCATATCTGAAAACATGACTAAAGATAAATTCAACTCCAGAATCATTGATGATTAATGCTTATGTCACTGCAGTTTCATGGGGAAACAAAGTGGTAAAACATTCCTGACATACTTTTGAAGTTCCTCCACTTTTTCCAAGGTTCTCCCTTCTGCAGTTGCCACATTTCTCACTGTCTCTCTCTCCGTCTCCAAATTTCTCCTTCCTACCTCCAAAACTAGTATGTTTTTTAAGTTTTATAATAGTAAATACACTGAGACAATTGTGAGATATTTAATTATATCCCATCCAATCTAAAGTTGAAATCATTACTACAACCCATATCATTTCCAAATCCTCCTCCCCCCTGCCCT
The DNA here is from genome assembly GCF_964270905.1 of Leucopleurus acutus. Lineage (NCBI taxonomy): Eukaryota > Metazoa > Chordata > Mammalia > Artiodactyla > Delphinidae > Leucopleurus > Leucopleurus acutus. The sequence goes on from NC_139151.1 coordinate 69,552,174, forward strand.
CTTTCTCTCTCCCTTGATATTTAATATGTCGCCAATCCAATAAGATTAACTCCTTAGGTACCTTAAAAAGATCATTTTTTACATTTCCAATGGGAAAATGATATGCACCATTATTAACCAACTCAGTATATTTATGTACTAAATATTATAATTGGATACAGATAATATGAAATGTAGCAAATAATGTGACATGTAGACCATTTATGTGAATTATCAGAGAATGAGAAGATTGTTCCAAATTATCAATGTTTCTTTCTGAGATGGGCAAGAAGACTGCTGGGTGTGAAGGTTATCTTTCCAGTAGTGCCCAGCCACTAACCCATCCCTAAACTGAAAGATTAATGGTTTTATTTTTGTATCACATTAAAAAATTATTTGTATAAGGAGAGTGTCAATAGTATTTTGTATTTTCCTATATTTTCTCATTGGATCGTTCAGCTGCAGGATGATGCTTAATTATAGAAGAGATAGTAGATATGGATGTCACATCCTTGATAAGAATGACTCTAATGTTTCCCTGCAGAGCATCATGCTAGATGCCACCTCTTGGTTGAAGATCGGATTTTTCATTGCATTTAAAGGAAATTAATTTTTCCTACTATGGCAAAAATTTTAAAAGCAGAAATGGCTATTGAATTTCATCATATGCCTTTTTAATGACTATTGATATGATTATATGGCTTTGTATTATTGACATTTATATGAGTCAATATTGATTGACTCTGTTATTCTAAATACCCTCTAATTCCCAATTAGAATTTACTGGTCATTCATTCACTTATCAAATATATATTGAATAATCATGGTTGATTATTTTTTAAATGCCAATGCATTCATTTTGTTCAATTTTTGTAGGAATTTTTGTCTGTATTCATAAATATAGTTATTCTGTAAGAGTGTGTGTTTATACATTTGTGGTGCAGGTACTATTTTTTGTCACTAAGTTTTTGTAACTAGCTTCATGAAAGGAATTGAGAAGTTTTCTATATTTTTCAGTGCTCTGGAGAAAAGTATTATATTTGTAATAGTCTGTTTTTAGTCTGAAAATATAAGGTTTAGAACTCAGAAATATTTGAGTTTTTAAAGTTTTTTAGACCCCACCTGAGAAATTAATGGCTCTAGGAGTCTCAGTTTCTACTGCAGTGATTTATCTACTCGATTTATCTTGATAAGCTTTCTTTTTTAGAACAGTTTTAGATTTACAGAAAAAGTGTTAAGAGAGTACAGAGACTTCCCGTTTACCCCACACCCATCCCTTTTATTAACACCTTACATATATATGGTGCACTTATTACTATTAATGAACCAACATTGATACATTATTATTGACTAAATTCCATACTCCACTAAAATTTTCTCAGTTTTTACCTAACATCCTTTTTCTGTTTCAGAATCCCATCCAGAATGCCACATTACACTTAATCATCATGTTTCCTTAGGCCCCTCCCGGCTGTGACTTTTCTTAGTTTTGATGACCTTGACGGTTTTGAGGAGTTCTTTGTAGTCAGGTATTTTGTAGAATGTCCTTCTGCTGGGATTTATCAGATCTTTTCTCTTATGATAAGACTGGGTTTATGGGTTTATGGGAGGAAGATCCCAGAGGTAAAGTGCAATTTTCATTACATCATATCAAGGGTGCATACACTATCAACATGACCTATCACTGTTGTTAACTGTGATCAACTGGCTGAGGCAGTGTTTGTCGGATTCCTCTACTGTAAAGGTACTCTGTTTCTCATCCCATACTGTACTCTTTGGAGGAAGTCCCAATGTGCAACCCATACTTAAGGAATGAGGAGTTGTGCTCCATCTCCTTGAGAGTGGAACATCTACATAAAATATTTGGAATTCTTGTGCAAGAGAGATTTGTCTATTCTCCATATATTTATTTATTCAGTCATTTCTTGTATCAGTATGGACTCATGGATATTTATTTTATACTTTGGGCTATAATTGAATTTATTTATTTTGTTGCTCTAATTATTCCATCTTTGGCTATTGGGAGCTCTTCTGGTTGTCCCCTGTGTCCCTTTGACATATCAACGTCATTGTGTGGTTTTGGTTTTGCTTTTGTTTTAGCATTTTCTTTCTGGTACTACAAGATGCTCCAGGCTCATGGAATGAGGAGGTATTTCCTCTGCTTCTACTTCCCCATGGAGATTATGGAAAATTTGTATCATTTTTTTCCTTAAATTGTTGGTAGAATTCACCAGTGAAAAAGTCTGGGTTTGGTGTGTTCACTTTAGGAAGTTTATTACTTATTCATTCAATTTTTTAAGTAGATATAGGCTTATCCATGTGATCAATTTATTCTTGTGTGGGTTTTAGTAGTTCGTATTTTCCAAAGAATTAGTCTATTTCATATAAGTTATCAAATTTGTGAGCACAGGGTCATTTATAGTATTCCTTTATTATCCTTTAAATGTCCATGGTATCAATAGTGATAACTTCTCTTTCATTCTGATATTAGTAATTTTGTCTTCTCTTTTTTTACTGGTTATTATAGCTAGAGGTTTTTCAACTTTATCGATCTTATTGTTTGTTGATTTTCTCTACTATTCAGTTGTTTTCAATTTCATTGCTGTCTTGTCTAGTTCTTATTATTCCTTTTCTTTTACTTGTTTAAGCTTAAATTATTCTTTTTCTCTTGTTTCCTAAAGTGGAAACTTAGAATATTGATTTTAGGTCTTTCATATTTTCTAATATGGATTTTTTAAAAATTTATTTATTTTATTTTTGGCTGCGTTGTGCCTTCATTGCTGCATGCGGGTTTTCTCTAGCTGTGGCAAGTGGGGGCTACTCTTTGTTGCAGTGCACGGGCTTCTCATTGCAGTGGCTTTTCTTGTTGAGGAGCACGGGCTCTAGGCACATGGGCTTCAGTAGTTGTGGCTTGCGGGCTCTAGAATGCAGGCTCAGTAGTTGTGTTTCACGGGCTTAGTTGCTCTGCAGCACGTGGGATCTTCCTGGATCAGGGCTTGAACCTGTGTCCCCTGCATTGGCAGGCAGATTCTTAACCACTGTGCCACCAGGGAAGCCCTCTAATATGGATTTAATTCTATAAATTGCATCTGAATCACTGCTTTTGCTATAAAACACAAATTTTGTTTAAGTTGTATTTTCCTTTTCATTTACTGTTGACCCTTGAACAGAACAGGTTTGAACTGCATGGGTCCACTTATACATGGATATTTTTCAATAATAAATACTATAGTACTACATAGCCTGCGGTTGTTTGAATCCACAGACGTAGGGGAACTGTAGATACAGAGGGCCAGCTATGAGTTATACACAGATTAACCTCCATGTTGTCCAAGGGTCAACTGTAATTCAAGATATTTTAAAATTTCTCTTGATACTTCTTCTTTGACCCACATGTTATTCAGAAGCATATTGTTTAATATCTAAATATTTGGAGATTTTCCAGCTATTTCTCTGTTACTGACTTTTAGTTTAATTCTATTATGATCTAACAACATATTTTATATGTAATTTCTATTCTTTTAGATTTGTTAAAGTTTGTTTTATGACCTAGAATGTGATCTACCTTGGTATATTTACTATATGAACTTGAGAAGAATGTGTATTTTTCTGAATGGAATATTCTCTATGTCAATTATATCACATTGATTAAAACACTGTTCAGATCGATGATCTATTTACTGATTTTTCTGCCTGCTTGATCAATTACTAAAAGATGAGTGTTGAAGTCTCCAGCTGTAATAGAGGATAAGTGTATTTCTCTTCACTGTTCTATTAGTTTTGTGTCACATTTTTGATGCTCTGCTGTTTGGTGCATACATATTAAAAATTATTGTATCTTTTTGGAGAGATGACCACTGTATGATTATGTAAGGCTCCTCTTTATCTGTGGTAATTTTCCTTATTTTGAAATCAGCTTTGCTTCTAATTAATAGAGCTGCTCTAGCTTTCTTTTGGTCAGTTGTTAACATGGCATATCTTTTTTCATCCCTTTACTTTAAACCTACCTGTGTGTTTATATTTAAAGTGAGTTTCTCATAGACAATATGTAGTTGGACTCTGTTGTTTTTTTTTTTAATGTACTCTAACAATCTGTCTTTTAATTCATGTATTTAGACCATTCACACTTGAAGTGATTATTGATATAGTTGGATTAATGTCTACTGTGTTTGTAATTGTGTCTATTCATTGTAGTTCTTTGTTTCATTTCCCCCCTCTTTTTATGCCTTCACTTATTTTAAATGAGCATTTTATACAATTTAATTGTATCTTCTCTCTTAGTATATCAATTATATTTCTTTAAAAACATTTTTTTATGATTTCCTGTACCACTTCATATGTGGGGCAGGTACCCAACAGAGTATTCCCAATTCCTCCCTCCTGTCTCTTAAGACATTGTTGTCTTACATTTCACTTGTTCTTATTCTGTAATCATCCAAAATGTTGTATTATTACTTTAAACAAATTATTATCTTTTACCTTAATTGGAATAAGAAAAATAAGAGATTTAATTTTACCTTCATTTATTCCTTCTCTGGTATTCTTCCTTTCTTTATATAGATCCAAATTTCTGGCCTATATTATTTCCTTCTCTCTGAAGAATTTTTAACAATTCTTACAGGGCAGGTCTGGTGACACTGAATTCTCCCAGTTTTTGTTTGTCTGAGAAAGTATTTATTTTTCCTTCTGTTTTGAAGGATAATTTTTCTGGCTATAGAATCCAAGATTGATTGTTTTTCTTTCAACACTTTAAATATTCTACCCCAATCTCTTCTTGCTTTCATGGTTTCTGAAGAGATCTGTTAATGTCTAGTTTTATTGCATTGTATTGTTAAAACACAGAATATATAGTTTCACATATGAACAATTTGTTGAGGTTTTATTAGGCTAGATATAAATAATTTTGTGAAAATGCCATGAACTTGGAAAATAATGAGTCTTGTGTTTTTAGTACATATAATTCTCCATTTAGTTCAGTTAACTTATTGAAGTTAATTTTCACTTCATTCACTTGCTGAGTACTTGTGCTATAAAAAAAAAAATGAGATGTTTCTTTGAGTCTGTCACTACAATTGTACTCTCATTAACTTCTCTTCATAATTCTAATAGTGTTGTAAAATATTTTAATGCCATACTATCTGGTAGATTAAAATAAGTAATATGATTGCTTAATTTTAGATTGTATTGTCTGATCAATATTAAGTAACATTCTACTTTATTTTTCTTTGTTACATGAATCTTAATTTGAGTTGTAATAGAATTAGAGACATTTCTGATTGTGTGTGTGTATATGTGTTTCCTTAGTATGTCTCTACTCCTGGGAGGCTTTCTAGATCAACGTAGTCTTAGAACATTACCTATAAACAGTATTTAGACAGCTTCATACTTTTTGCATATTTTTCTTTTTAAAATTGTCTATTGATTAGGGAACTATCCACTCTATTTTATTCTAATAATGATTACCTGTATTTTTCTTAAAGCATGTTGAATTTTTATTTCCCCATCATGGTAAAGCACATAAGCATTACTTAGCAATTCCTCTATACCATCCCCACCCATAAATTCTAGTAGCCATGAGGAGAGGGACTGGTTCTCTGGTGTCTTCCACAAGAATTGTCATATGAATAAAGGCTTGTAACCTAAAACATAACAAAATAATATAACCCCCATCCCTCTCCCATTTTCTTCTAAACAAAGGCAACCACTTCCAACTTTTTTAGCTGATTTTTTTAGCTCCATAACTTTAAATAGTACGAGTATACTGCTATTTGTCTTCTCAACAGAATTTAACCAGTCCTTATTTTAGTCTCATCTTAACACCATCCACCCAAATCCCATAGGCACTGGGGCTACTGATTCTTGAAAACTGAGAGTATTCTGTGAAGTAAACTGTATTCTTTTTGACTTTCCCTGCTGGCAGTTAGGATCCTGCTTTCTTCAGTCTGCAGTGTCAGTTACTACTTCTTTGCTTCCCAAATTTTATTGCTATTATTTTCCTATTTTTCTTTGCCATTTTCAATTTTTATCTTTAAACATTATTTCACTCTCATTTTAGGGAGATTTCAAGAGGAAGTAAAACTAAAGGCATGTGTTCAATCTGCCATTTGTTGGCAATCTGTATATCTTCTTTAGGGAAATGTCTATTTAGGTCTTCTGCCCATTTTTGGATTAGGTTGTTTGTTTTTTTGTTATTGAGCTGCATGAGCTGCTTGTAAATTTTGGAGATTAATCCTTTGTCAGTTGCTTCATTTGCAAATATTTTCTCCCATTCTGAGGGTTGTCTTTTGGTCTTGTTTATGGTTTCCTTTGCTGTGCAGAAGCTTTTAAGTTTCATTAGGTCCCATTTGTTTATTATTGTTTTTATTTCCATTTCTCTAGGAGGTGGGTCAAAAAGGATCTTGCTGTGATTTATGTCATAGAGTGTTCTGCCTATGTTTTCCTCTAAGAGTTTGATAGTTTCTGGCCTTACATTTAGATGTTTAATCCATTTTGAGCTTCTTTTTGTGTATGGTGTTAGGGAGTGTTCTAATCTCATACTTTTACTTGTAGCTGTCCAGTTTTCCCAGCACCACTTATTGAAGAGGCTGTCTTTTCTCCACTGTATATTCTTTCCTCCTTTATCAAAGATAAGGTGACCATATGTGCGTGGGTTTATCTCTGGGCTTTCTATCCTGTTCCATTGATCTATATTTCTGTTTTTGTGCCAGTACCATACTGTCTTGATTACTGTAGCTTTGTAGTATAGTCTGAAGTCAGGGAGCCTGATTCCTCCAGCTCCATTTTTCATTCTCAAGATTGCTTTGGCTTTTCGGGGTCTTGATTGCTTTGGCTATTTGGGGTCTTTTGTGTTTCCATACAAATTGTGAAATTTTTTGTTCTAGTTCTGTGAAAAATGCCAGTGAAATAGATAGCTAGGGGGAAGCAGCCGCATGGCACAGGGACATCAGCTTGGTGCTTTGTGACCACCTAGACGGGTGGGATAGGGAGGGTGGGATGGAGGGAGATGCAAGAGGGAAGAGATATGGGAACATGTATATGTAAAACTGATTCACTTTGTTATAAAGCAGAAACTAACACACCATTGTAAAGCAATTATACTCCAATAAAGATGTTTAAAAAAAATCTCCATTTGTTTTTTATCAGAAATCCTCAAATATTTTTTTTTAAGTCCTGGAAATTCAAACATGTTACCAGGATACACCTTAGAGCATATCTTCTTTTATCAGTTCTACCTGGATGCTCAATCAGGGATTTGGTTCTACAGATCTAAATTTGTCCTTAGTGTAAGGAAATCATCTGTTTTTTTTTGTGTTTTTTTTTGCGGTACGTGGGCCTCTCACTGTTGTGGCCTCTCCCATGTGGAGCACAGGCTCTGGATGCGCAGGCTCAGTGGCCATGGCTCATGGGCCTAGCCACTCCGCAGCATGTGGGATCTTCCTGGACTGGGGCATGAACCCGTGTCCCCTGCATCGGCAGGTGGACTCTCAACTACTGTGCCGCCAGGGAAGCCCATCTGTTCTTTCTTTGCTCTTCCAACTGCTTTGTTTCACTTTCTGGAATCCTATTCTTAGTCCGATTGAGCTGCTATAACAAAATACTATAGACTAAATGGCTTATAAACAACAGAAAACTTTCTCACAGTTCTGGAGGCTCAAGGTCCCAAGATTAAAGCATTGGAAGATTTGATATCTAGTGAGAGTTCTCTTTCTAGTTCATAGATGACCATCTTTTCACTGTGTCTTAACATGACAGGAGGGACAAAGAAGCTCTCGGGGTATCTTTTATAAGGGCACTAGTCCCATTAATAAGGGCTCTGCCATGATAACCTAATCACCTCCCAAAGGCCCCACATCTTAATACGATCATGTTGGGGATTAGGTTTCAATATAATGGATTTTGGGGGTACACAAACATCTAGTCTATAGCAAATAGATTATATCTCCTGGACCTATTACTTACTTCTATCATCTTTTTGCTCAGTATTTTCATCTGCTTTAACTTCTTCTAAATTCTGGGATAATTTTTGTATTCAATGTCAATTTAATTTTCTGCAATATTTAAACAACTATCTACTACTTCATTGTGGGTTTTTTATGTTTGATAACCATATTTTTCGCTAAAAACTCTTTTCTGATCTCAGATCTTTGATGGATGCATTGTTCTCTTAAATCTCAATGAGAGCATGGATTATATGTATTTTAAAGTTCCTTCTTGGTAATGGAATGTATATATTTCATAAGAGAATATTGACTGTGCCCCTTAAGAATGAGTCCCTTATATTTGAACCAGTGAATATTTTATATGCCTATATTTATTTAATCAATTAATTTTTGAGGAAATTAAGTACAGCTGGGAAGCTTGTGGTGCTTTCTTTGGAGACCACTGGGAATGAGTAAAATGCATGAAATCCTAGAGGACTATATTATAGCTGAGAGCAAAACTGTGGTGGGGAACCATCCACTCTCAAACCAGGAAGTGGCTCAAATCATGCCTCTCCTTTCAGTGCAAAACCACTTTTTTTTTTTTTTAACATCTTCATTAGGGTATACTTGCTTTAAAATGGTGTGTTAGTTTCTGCTTTATAACAAAGTGAATCAGCTATACATATACATATATCCCCATATCTCCTCCCTCTTGCGTCTCCCTCCCACCCTCCCTATCCCACCCCTCTAGGTGGTCACAAAGCACCAAGCTGATCTCCCTGTGCTATGTGGCTGCTTCCCACTAGCTATCTATTTTACATTGGGTAGTGTATCTATGTCCATGCCACTCTCTCACTTCGTCCCAGCTTACCCTTCCCCCTCCCCGTGTCCTCAAGTCCATTCTCTATGTCTGCATCTTTACTCCTGTCCTGCCCCTAGGTTCATCAGAAACTTTTTTTTTTTAGATTCCATATATATGTGTTAGCATACAGTATTTGTTTTTCTCTTTCTGACTTACTTCACTCTGTATTGACAGATTCTAGGTCCATCCACTTCACTACAAATAACTCAATTCATTTCTTTTTATGGCTGAGTAATATTCCATTGTGTATATGTGCCATATCTTCCTTAACCATTCATCTGTCGATGGACACTTAGGTTGCTTCCATGTTCTGGCTATTGTAAATAGAGCTGCAATGAACATTGTGGTACATGACTCTTTTTGAATTATGGTTTTCTCAGGGTATATGCCCAGGAGTGGGACTGCTGGGTCATATGGTAGTTCTGTTTTTAGTTTTTAAAGGAACCTCCATACTGTTCTCCATAGTGGCTGTATCAAGTTACATTCCCACCAACAGTGCAAGAGGGTTCCCTTTTCTCCACACCCTCTCCAACATTTCTTGTTTGTAGATTTTTTGATGATGGCCATTCTGACTGGTGTGAGGTGATACCTCATTGTAGTTTTGACTTGCATTTCTCTAATGATTAATGATGTTGAGCATTCTTTCATGTGTCTGTTGGCAATCTGTATATCTTCTTTGGAGAAATGTCTGTTTAGGTCTTCTGCCCATTTTTGGATTGGGTTGTTTGGTTTTTTGATATTGAGCTGCATCAGCTGCTTGTGAATTTTGGAGATTAATCCTTTGTCAGTTGCTCATTTGCAAATATTTTCTCCCATTCTGAGGGTTATCTTTTCATCTTCTTTATGGTTTCCTTTACTGTGCAAAACCTTTTAAGTTTCATTAGGTCCCATTTGTGTATTTTTGTTTTTATTTCCATTTCTCTAGGAGGTGGGTCAAAAAGGATCTTGCTGTGATTTATGTCATAGAGTATTCTGCCTCTGTTTTCCTCTAAGAGTTTTATAATGTTTGGCCTTATATTTAGGTCTTTAATCCATTCTGAGTTTACTTTTGTGTATGGTGTTAGAGTGTTCTAATTTCATTCCTTTACATGTAGCCGTCCAGTTTTTCCAGCACCACTTATTGAAGAGGTTCCCTTTTCTCCATTGTATATTCTTGACTCCTTAGTCAAAAATAAGGTGACCATATGTGCATGGGTTTTTGTCTGGGCTTTCTATCCTGTTCTGTTGATCTATATTTCTGTTTTTGTGCCAGTACCATACTGTCTTGATTACTGTAGCTTTGTAGTATACTCTGAACTCAGGGAGCCTGATTCCTCCAGCTCTGTTTTTCTTTCTTAAGATTGCTTTGGCTATTTTGGGTCTTTTGTAATTCCATACAAATTGTGAAATTTTTTATTCTAGTTCTGTGAAAAATGCCATTGGTAATTTGATAGGGGTTACATTGAAACTGTAGATTGCTTTGGGTACTATAGTCATTTTCAGAATGTTGTTTGTTCCAATCCATGAACGTGGTACATCTCTCCATCTGTTTGTATCATCTTTAATTTCTTTCATCAGTGTCTTACAGTTTTCTGCATACAGGTTTTTGTCTCCTTAGGTAGGTTTATTCCTAGGTATTTTGTTCTTTTTGTTGCAGTGATAAATGGGAATGTTTCCTTTATTTCTCTTTCAGATTTTTCATTATTAGTGTATAGGAATGCAAGAGATTTCTGTGCATTAATTTTGTGTCATGCTACTTTACCAACTACATTGATTAGCTCCAGTAGTTTTCTGGTAGCATCTTTAGGATTCTCTGTGTATAGTGTCATATCATCTGCAAACAGTGACAGCTTTACTTCTTTTCTGATTTGGATTCCTTTTATTTATTTTTCTTCTCTGATTGCTGTGGCTAAAACTTCCAAAACTATGTTGAATAATAGTGGTGACAGTGTACAACCTTGTCTTGTTGCTGATCTTAGAGCAAATGGCTTCAGCTTTTCACCACTGAGAACGATGTTGGCTGTGGGTTTGTCATATATGGCCTCTATTATGTTGAGGTAAGCTCCCTCTATGCCTACTTTCTGGAGGGTTTTTATCATAAGTGGGTGTTGAATTTTGTCAAAAACTTTCTGCATCTATTGAGATGATCATATGGTTTTTCTCTTTCATTTTGTTAATATGTTTTATCACATTGATTGATTTGCGTATATTGAAGAATCCTTGCATTCCTGGGACAAAGCCCACTTGATCATGGTGTATGATTCTTTTAAAGTTCTGTTGGATTCTGTCTGCAGGTATTTTGTTGAGGATTTTTCCATCTATGTTCATCGGTGATATTGGCCTGTAGTTTTCTTTCGGTGTGGCATACTTCTCTGGTTTTGGTATCTGGGTGATGGTGGACTCGTAGAATGAGTTTGAGAGTGTTCCTCCCTCTGCTATATTTTGGAAGAGTTTGAGAAGGATAGGTGTTAGCTCTTCTCTAAATGTTTGATAGAATTCTCCTTTGAATCCATCTGGTCCTGGGCTTTTACTTGTTGGAAGATTTTTAATCACAGTCTCAATTTCAGTGCTTGTGATTGGTCTGTTTTTATTCTCTATTTCTTCCTGCTTCAGTCTTGGAAGGTTGTGCTTTTCTAAGAATTTGTCCATTTCTTCCAGGTTGTCCATTTTATTGGCATATAGTTGCTTGTAGTAATCTCTCATGATCCTTTGTATTTCTGCAGTGTCAGTTGTTACTTCTCCTTTTTCATTTCTAATTCTACTGATTTGAGTCTTCTCTCTTTTTTTCTTGATGAGTCTGCATAATAGTTTATCAATTTTGTTTGTCTTCTCAAAGAACCACCTTTTAGTTTTATTGATTTTTGCTATTGTTTCATTCATTTCTTTTTCATTTATTTCTGATCTGATCTTTACGATTTCTTTCCTCTGCTGACTTTGGGGTTTTTTTGTTCTTCTTTCTCTAATTGATTTAGGTGTAAGTTTAGGTAGTTTATTTGAGATGTTTCTTGTATATTGAGGTAGGATTGTACTGCTATAAACTTCCCTCTTAGAACTGCTTTTGCTGCATCCCATAGGTTTTGGGTCATCATGTTTTCATTGTCATTTGTTTCTAGGTATTTTTTAATTTCCTCTTTGATTTCCTCAGTGATATCTTGGGTATGTAGTACTGCACTGTTTAGCCTCCATGTATTATTATTTTTTACAGATTTTTTCCTGTAATTGATATCTAGTCTCATAGCGTTGTGGTCAGAAAAGATACTTGATACGATTTCAATTTTCTTAAATTTACCAGGGCTTGATTTGTGACCCAAGATATGATCTATCCCGGAGAATGTTCCATGAGCACTTGAGAAGAATGTGTATTCTGTTGCTTTTGGATGGAATGTCCTATAAATGTCAATTATGTCCATCTTGTTTAATGTATCATTTAAACCTTGTTTTTCCTTATTTATTTTTATTTTGGGCCATCTGTCCATTGGTGAAAGTGGTGTGTTAAAGTCCCCTACTATGATCGTGTTACTGTTTATTTCCCGTTTTATGGCTGTTAGCATTGGCTTATGTATTGAGGTGCTCCTATGTTGGGTGCATAAATATTTTCTATTATTATATCTTCTTTTTGGATTGATCTCTTGATCATTATGTAGTGTCCTTCTTTGTCTCTTTTAATAGTCTTTATTCTAAAGTCTATTTTGTCTGATATGAGGATTGCTACTCCAGGTTTCTTTTGGTTTCCATTTGCATGGAATATCTTTTTCCATCCCCTCACTTTTTGTCTGTTTGTGTCCCTAGGTCTGAAGTGGGTGTCTTGTAGACAGAATATATATGGATCCTGTTTTTGTATCCATGTAGCCAGTCTGTGTCTTTTGGTTGGAGCATTTAATCCATTTACATTTAAGGTAGTCATCGATACTTATGTTCCTATTACCATTTTCTTAATTGTTTTGGGTTTGTCATTGTAGGTCTTTTCCTTCTCTTGTGTTTCCCGCCTAGAAAAGTTCCTTTTAGCATTTGTTATAAAGCAGGTTTGGTGGTGCTGAATTCTATTAGCTTTTGCTTGCCTGTAAAGGTTTTAATTTCTCTGTCAAATCTGGATGAGATCTTTGCTGTGTAGAGTAATTTTGGTTGTAGGGTTTTTCCTTTCATCACTTTAAGTATGTCTTGCCACTCCCTTGTGGCTTGCAGAGTTTCTGCTGAGAGATAGATCAGCTGTTAGGTAACCTAATGAGGATTACCTTGTGTGTTATTTGTTGTTTTCCCCTTGCTGCTTTTAATATTTCTTCTTTGTATTTAATTTTTGATAGTTTGACTAATATGTGTCTTGGCATGTTTCTCCTTGGATTTATCTTTTATGGGACTCTGTGCTTCCTGGCCTTGACTGAGTATTTCCTTTCCCATATTAGGGAAGTTTTCAACTATAATTTCTGCAAATACTTTCTCAGTCCCTTTGTTTTTCTCATCTTCTTTTGGGACCCCTATATTTCAAACGTTGGTGCACCTAATGTTGTCCCAGAGGTCTCTGAGACTGTCCTCAATTCTTTTCATTCTTTTTTCTTTATTCTGCTCTGCAGTAGTTATTTCCATTATTTTATCTTCCAGGTCACTTATCCATTCTTCTGTCTCAGTTATTCTGCTATTGATTCCTTCTAGAGAATTTTTAATTTCACTTATTGTGTTGTTCATCATTGTTTGTTTGCTCTTTAGTTCTTCTAGTTCCTTGTTAAACGTTTCTTGTATTTTCTCCTATCTGTTTCCATTATTTTGGATCATCTTTACTATCATTACTGTGAATTCTTTTTCAAGTAGACTGCCTATTTCCTCTTCATTTGTTTGGTCTGGTGGGTTTTTACCTTGCTCCTTCATCTGCTGTGTGTTTTTCTGTCTTCTCATTTTGCTTATCTTACTGTGTTTGGGGTCTCCTTTTTGCAGGCTGCAGGTTTGTTGTTCCCATTGTTTTTGGTGTCTGCCCCCAGCAGCTAAGGTTGGTTCAGTGGGTTGTGTAGGCTTCCTGGTGGAGTGGTGTGGTGCCTGTGTTCTGGTGGATGAGGCTAGATGTTGTATTTCTGGTGGGCAAGACCACATCTGGTGGTGTGTTTTGGGGTGTCTGTGACCTTAGTATGGTTTTAGGCAGCCTCTCTGCTAGTGGGTGGGGTTGTGTTCCTGTCTTGGTAGTTGTTTGTCGTAGCGTGTCCAGCACTGTAGCTTGCTGGGCGTTGAGTGGAGCTGGGTCTTAGTGTTGAGATGGAGATCTCTGGGTGAGCTTTCCCCATTTGATATTACTTGGAGCCGGGAGGTCTGTGGTGGACCAGTGTCCTGAACTCGGCTCTCCCACCTCAGAGGCACAGGCCTGACACCAGGCCAGAGCACCAAGATCTTGTCAGCCACAAGGCCCTGGGTTCAGTTCTGTGGCTACAACTCACAGCTCAGCTGTAGTGGCTGGACTGACTTAGATCGCTGGCCCTCTCTCCACATGGTCTTGTCTCAGACTTCTTTGAATCTGGCTTCTTCAGGAGTTCTTAAAGGCTGGGCAGGCACGGTCAACCTGCTGGGACTGGACAGCACAGGGCCAGGAGTGGATCCAAAACCACTTTAGAGTAGCTTCAGACCTGACTGCTCTTGAACATGCAGAACCCTCTATAGTGTACTCATCTGAATCCCTTCTCTCCTTCATGGCTCAGCTCCAGACCCTATCTGTCCTTTGATATTTTTTTTCTCCAAAAGTTTGACTCTGTTGAGGATTAATGCAAATTCTCAGCTTTCCTGTTAGTTTTTCCAAGACAACTCAATGTAACAACTGTCTTCAATTTCATTACTGATGTTTGTATTATTATTAACCCCAATAGCTACTACAGTATTTTAATTAGCATATGCATAGTCCAGTTCAATTCTTCTCATATCATTCCAGGAGGAGAGAATATCTTGTCATCTGAAATGGATGGTGACTGACTTTATTAAATGAATTGTTTAAAACACAAGAGTGAAAGCCTTTTGCAATGCATAAAAAGCCATATTGGTCTGATGATTATTTAGTGAAAATAACACTGAAATTTGGCCTTCTTGTTTATTGTTGCTCAGAAATTCACTAATTCTGTAGCTCTCTCTGAAGATCACATAGTCCAAATCCACTCTCCCTTTTCTTATACCCTTGGGACCAGATGTATTCAAAATTCCATTTTTTTAAAAAAAGAAATTATGTTATAAAGTTAATAAAGGAGATATATGTTTCATAACACTTTCGGCAGTGTTTGAGGTAAGACATCATGATCAAATTCACAAAAATGTGTGAATTCTGAGCGTAAATGGGATAAATAAGGATGATTAGCCTCTCCCAGATTAGGTCAAGTTTTGCTACCAAAGGAGCTGCAAAAAACTTTGTATTTTCAGAGCTTTTATGGGCAAGACAGTATAAGCTTTTCCTTGCTTTGTTCAGTTTTCTTCCATTAGTTGGTTAAAATACAGTAGTAAAACCTGACCTGGGAGGTGGAAATGAACAAAAGAGACAGCAGGGTCTCCCAGCAAAAGGTTGAGGTTAAAACAGTATTTGGAAACATCTTCCTGCTTGTTTTCATTGACTGTTTCTTTCCAGAAGAATAGTTTGGGATAACATTCTCAATTATAGTCTAAGGATATGAGACATCCGGATGTGTGACTGGGAAAAGGAATTTGATCTCTTGTGACCAAGAAATTTGTCCCTTGGGGAGATGGCCCTCACAGGAGCAGACTCTTGAGTCTACAGAGATTTCTTTTCAGCTTCACCTTATCTTTTCTTCAGCACTTCTGAAATTATCCTCAGTGTTAGCAGTTCTAGCTATTAGGTCCGTAGGAGAGTTTGATTCGATTTTCACTATCATTCATTGCCCTCCCTGGGGAGTGTTTCCCAACAGTCCTCACTAAACTTGTTATTTACAGGTCAGATTGTAGAGCAATGATTACACACATTAAGAACCCTCAAATGCAGATTGTCAAATTATTCCTGGAGCTGGGGGAGGAGAGAAAGTTGAGAAGGAAGGAAGGAAGGAAAGAAGAAAGAGAGGGAGGGATGGTGAGATATTTCCTAATCTCATTCATTCCTTTCTACAAATCAGTAAATAAGGCCCCAGAAAATTGAAGATTAAGCTCTGTGGTTAGAGTTCTAAGCTCAGGGACCAACAACAAGTCCTGAGCCTCCAGCTTGCCTCCTTATCTGCCCTTCTCTCCTTCTACTTTTTTTTTTCTTTTTTGAGGGTTTGCAGAGGTAGGGTAATGAAGGGACTTACTCTTGTGAAGTCCCACTGGCTCCTGTTCAAATAAAGTTTAAGGAAATGGAGTACTTCAGTGTTCTTGTTTCCAGAAATGAGGGAAGTGTTTGAATCTCGGTTCTACCGCTTCAGTTATGTCACCTGGCAGCTGAGATCCTTAATAATTTCTACCATCTCCAATACTAGCGCCTCAGAACTAGAAGTCAGGAGCCACTTCTTACTCTTGCAGGAAGAGGCAAGAAGGAGAATCAAAGGGAAACTCATCTGTGTCTCTTGCAGCCCAACTTCGCCCAGCATGAGGGACCCACTCCCTAGGTGAGCTGAGCATGCCCTGTGGCTGCAGGCAGCAGTCACTCTGCACTCCACTTTCTTGTTCCAGCTCTGCCCTTGCTTTGGTCACTGGTTCTCCCAGCTTCAAAATCCAGCCTCTGCACCTCTGGACCTAAACCCTGCACTGTCACCTGTAGTGTTTGCATCTCAGATCTCCCCTGTGGGCTCTGCCTTTGACTATCAGACTCTGCCCTCTGAGGAAGTCCTTTGCACTCCAGTCTTGACTATTGGAGCCAGAGGCAGAGCTGGCAGAGAGCAGAGAAGACAAGTGCTCCCTTGAACAGTTTCATCCAAAGGCAGGACCTTTTCTGACCTTGTGACATATATGAAAAATGGTAAAGTCGGTGCCTCTTTCCTCCCCTGCCCATCAGGATGGAAGGACAAGGCTGTGCTTTCTACCTGGAGCCCAGTTCTCCTGTGACCTGCCTCATTCAGTGACAGGGAAACCCAGACCTTTCCTCCAAGTTGTACCTGCTCTCAGAAGGGGAAGGAGAGGGTAAGAGGACACTCTGGCTGCTGCGGGTACAGAACAGAGCCTTGATGCCTTCCCCTCCCCCCAGGGAGAGTACAACTCTAAGAGGCGCCCTCGCTCCTGCCTGCATTTTAATTAATATCATCCCACCATCTATCAACCGCAAGTCAACATGCTTCACACCAGGGGAGAAAAACAATCCTCGCCTTGTCAGCCCTGCTTCTGCAGGAGCAGCTGAGGGTCTCAACACCCCCTGACTCTCTGCCACCTCTTTTTCCCTGGGGGCTGTTGACAGGGTGTGGTGCAGCTTGCCATGGAGATGGCTTTGGCATCAGAAGGTGGCAGCAAGGGAACGTGGCAGAATGGGTTGGGCCGGCTCTCGGTCAGGCACAGGCATTCAGTACAAACCCTGTGCTCAGGGTTTACCAGTCCTTGGAGCAATGCTATGTGATAGGGATGTCTACCCCCATCTTAATAAAGGGAGCACTGGGGTTTGGAGACATGCAGGGACCACTCCTCAGTGGTCATGCTGCTAATACAGGGCCAGGCTGCGCATCTGGACGCAGACCTGGCCCATGGAGCCCTCAGGGTCTTTCTGCCCCACTTCCCCTGGCTTCCAGGGCAGTAGCCTGGGGAGGGGCTGGCCCTAACTGCTCTCTGGGCCGCAGAGGTGGTGGTGGTAGGGCCTTGCCTCATTACCCCAGCTCCCTCATCCGCATCCATCACAGCCACACCCTTGGGACACTGCTCAGCCCACTGGACTTTAGAATTTTGTTATCCCAGATGATCAACGCCTTTTTCTGAGACGTGAGAAAACGGCCGTGACTTTAGCAGCAGGGTGAGAGGAGCTCTGTCCATTAGATGGAGACAGAAGGTAAAAATAGGCAAGACCGCAAGGTTTAGTGTAGAAACTCTATAAGATATGCGTGCACATGTGCACACCCATGGAAGTGGGAGAGTTGGAGCAGTATGTGATTGTGATAAGTGTGTTATTGGTGTTTCTCCAGGCACAAGCAGAACAGCGTGCACTGTGTGTGCACAGGCTACCATTCTATCCTGGAGACAACATTATAGAATAGGGTGGCACAGATCCACCCAGGCTGCTCTGTGTTTACCAAACCCCTCTGAGCCCCACTTTCCCCATCTGTAAAGAGGCAGCGAGATGACTCAGTGGTACCATGGATGGAAAATCCAGTATGGTACTTGGCACATGGTAAGCACTCAATAAATTGTAGGTACTAACTAGTGCTAAATCCCACTAATTACCTTATCGTCTGTCTTTTCCAAGAAGATAAAAAGATTTTGTCAAATGTTTTGCTGTAATCCAGATATACTTGCTCTCCTATATTTCCACAGGCTACCAGCCTAGGAAGCAGAGAGAAGGAAATGAGTCTGTTCCTTTATAGCTAATTCTCAGGGAGCCCACGCTCAGTCTCGGGTACCACTGCCTCCCTAAGGTGCTCACAGAGACTCTGCCCTTAGCAATACTGCCCCATGTGAAATAGTTCCGAAGCCTGTAAGGAAGATCCTCACTCCACCTTCCTCTTCACGAGGATGAGAAGAGAGATGTCTTTCTGGGGCCTGTCTTCCTCTCCTGCTCTTCCTGGTGAAACCCTAGATTCTGGAAAATCTCCATCTGCCTTTAAAGCTGGCTTCTATCATCCTTATTAAAGAAAATCCCCTTCAGCTGGGCCCTCAGCTACTTAGGAACAATTGTCCAATTTCCAGCCTCACTTCCTTTTGTCGCAGAATTGCCTGAGCAGGTGTCCTCTGCGCCTTCTGCTACTCGTAGGATAATGCCTTCCTTTGTGCTCAGCCTGGCAGGAGTGGCGGTCGTGGTGATGCTGCTGCTGAGGACTCTAGGGATTGAGTCTTTGCCAGCCCGGGATTTCTCTCCTGGGTGATGCCGATGGAGGTGCTGGGCCCTTCCCAAAGGATATAAGCCAAAAGAGCAGGTCTAAATGAGGTTCCCCCAAAACGGCAGAGGTTGGAAATAGCAATGGGGAACTTAAGAGTCAGAGAGAGGGACCCCACTCTGTCCTGGAGAACTTCTCAGGATTTCCTAACCTGGGTAAAGATGGTCGTCTCCCTCTTCAGAATCTCTGAGCCTTCATGAATTATTAGATCTTAACTCCTATTGCCCCATTACCTTTGTAGAGAGAATTCTGGTTTCCCAAATTTTGCAATGCTCTCTCTCTTTTTAATTCTTTTTTTTCCTTCCTGGATCCTCTTTGATCTAGCTCCCTTGGAATAAAAGAGAGCTTCTCAGTTCAAGGGAATAAAAATGCTTCCTGGAGTGGGGAGGTTTTCACAATGGCCCCTTGTCAGTGCCAGGGCCCGGATGTGAAAGGACAGGAACTGTCTAGATGGTCCAGGAATATGGAGTAGAAAGAGGCAGGAATAAAAGTGGTAAAGGTGATGGAAACAAGAACAAAACACCTTCTCTTTCCACTTTTTCCTCAACCCATAGGCCTTTCCAGTGCAGATCATGGTGTTGGGGATGGTGGCAGGAGTGGGGCTGGAGCACTGTCAGGGAAATACAGACAGTGATGGTGACAAAAGTGGTATTGGGAATGGGGTTGATGGCAGTGGTGATATTGACATTACTGAGGATGGGGGGATGATAGAGCCATCCTCTGGAATATTCTCCCTACTCCATGTTAAAACGAGTCCTACCCATCTCATAATGCATAGTGGAAAGGAATATGGACTTAGGAGTCAGAATTTCTACGACTCTTGTAAACTTATAAATCTTACCTTTTTTGTTGTTCAATTTGCTCATCTATAAAATATAGAGATCAGAAGAGGCAAATTCACATAGCTCTGCCTGTTAATGATAGGATTTCAGGATTTCAGATTTAGTTCTAGTTCTGTTTTGTAACAAACGTGCCAGGACACAAATCTCCTGCCGATCTGTGTTTTGAGAACACTTGATGCCTAAACTATTCCTTTGGTCATTCATAGGCGGCTGTGCTGATAGCAGTGTCTTGGTCCGAGGCCTTGGGTTCCCATATGGCAAGGGCTACGTTTGGTTCCGTGTCTGGAACAAATCTCACATATAATAGATGTTCAGTACACACACGTCTGATGTTCCCTGGGGATAAAGATTCAACCAACAGTTGTTAAACACTTCCTGCATTCCAGACCCTGACCTAGGTCCTGGGGATAAAGAGATTTAAATGCACATTTTCTGACTGTGAGGCCCTCTGAGTGGAGGCAACAGACATGTAAACAAGTAAAGCGCAATGTGATCAGTTTTTATAACACAGACGAACAAAGTGAAATGGACTTGCAGACAAGGAGGCCCAGGTAAGGTAGAATGCAATGATTTCATGTGAATCTTGGAAGATGATTCTTGTCTCTTCATTGACAAGGAGAAGAAGGCATTCAGGCAAAGAGAATTGAAATACCACGTGTAAAGGGTGAGAGTGTGTAACTAGGGAATAGTTGTCTGGTGTGAAGGCTGAAGCCTGTGTGCGAAGAGAGTTGAATTTTATCCTGTGGGTACCAGTGAAGGATTTTAGACAGGAGAACCATATGTTCCCAGCCTTTTCAGAAAGGCCCTCTGATGACAGGATAGAGAGTAGACAGGGATTCAGTAAGAGGGAGGCAGAAAGATGCAATAGGAAAATCTCATGAGTCCAGGCTCTGTCTTGAGACCTGACTGAAAGGGGACAGAGATCAAAAATCAAGGGGCACTTAGGAGGAGGAATCTATAAAATTCAATGACTTATTGGATCTAGAGAGTGATGGACAGGGGGAAATTTGGAATGGTTCTAAAATTTTGCTAGGGTGAGAGTTTCTAATAGCATGTGTGGGAAGGAGGGTTGATGACAATGATGGGATTAAGATGAGACCATTTCTCTTTGCATCTTTGGTGTCAGTGTGGTGCAGATGCGTAGTAGCTACTTGGAGTGTGAACTTCTATATCGTCCCATCCTTTCCTTGCCCACATCTCGGCAGCTCCTGAGGTTCTACTGGCCTGCAAGAGCCAGGAACAGGCTGGAAGGACAGAGCAGAGCGGGGGCCTCATGGATCCAAGAAGTCATTGGTTTCATTTCTCAATGACCAAATGCCTCTGTCCAATAAGACCCATAACTAATCTCTTTCAAAGGCCCCAAAAGAGGTCTGAGTTTGATGCAGTTGAGTAGTGGGCTTCCTTTTTTTTTAGGGTTTTTTTTGGGGGGGTGGGGAGACTGAAAGCAATTTCCATTTTATGCCTTCTGTCTCTTCATCCAAGCAAATGTGGGTGGGATCTGGCAACCTGAGTTCAATAGCCAGTCCTTTTGGTCTTTCAAAGGCTATGAATGTAATAAGAGCACTCAACCCTTCTGAAGATATGCAAATCCGTGCATTTAAAAGATTTACATTCATCCTTCACAGGCCCTGAAATATAAATATGAAATACCCAGAACCTTGTCACTTCAGTAATAATTAAGCTGATGGCCTATTATGTTCGATTGCAAATCAATATAGTATCTTTTGGTGCCACTTGAGTTCTTGAGGGTTGGCGCGGGGCCAGCTCCAGTTATACAATTGAATTGCTGCAGCTGCCTGGGAAACTTCGTTGCCATTCCCATTCAGGAAGAATAGGCGGGTAACAATGGTGACCAGCCTCCTTGCAGTAATTGTGTATGAGGACACATTTCCAATGGGGTTTTTGTTCAGCAGGTGCTGTTATTTTAGTTTAATTTGAAGTCTGAAATATGGAGGAGAGAAGGAGACTAATCTTAACAGCATCTAACCTACAGCTGTTCGAAAGAGCCCAGCAAACAGCATATGTTGCTTAGATGGAAATCATAATTGCTTATTCTCCCTGGGCTGTTGGCCCACCAACGTGGAGCCTCTGAAATTAGCCGGTATTTTTCTGGCATTTTCCCCGGTGGCGAGGTCTCTGCAGAGCTCGGGAAGAGCTATTCTAGAGTGGCTCGCCCCCCAGGAGGCTTTTGCTGCTGCTGTGTCTCCTCCTCCATCCTTCTTTCTCCTTCTTGGTCAGCTGAGGTGAGCTCCAGGAGCTATACAAAATGCATCCTGGGTTGGCTTCCTCATTTGAGGGTGCCATGGGGAGGCCTGAGGAGATGGACCCTGAAGAAGGCTGGTGGTGACCCTCGAGCCAGATTCCCTTGGGGGCAGAGTGACTCACAGCCCTCTGCCCCCGAGGGAGTCTGACTCAGTGGAGACACTCTGACTGGAATAAGAAATAACATCTGCAAGGCGTGCTCCCATCCACAACACACTTTCTCCTGCTTTGTGTTTTTATTTACATCCTCACCACACTCCCTGGAAGGAGACAGCACTATTCCCATTTTAGAGAGAGGGAAACTGAAGGGCAGGGACAAATCCAAAATAAAAATAGCCAGGACTGGAATATAAATCCTGGAACTTAAAATTCCATGTCCTTCTTCCCTGGTGGCGCATTGGTTAAGAATCTGCCTGCCAGTGCAGGGGTCATGGGTTCGAGCCCTGGTCCGGGAAGATCCCACATGCCTCGGAGCAACTAAGCCCGTGCACCACAACTACTGAGCCTGCGCTCTAGAGCCCTCAAGCCACAACTACTGAAGCCCACGTGCCTAGAGCCCCTGCTCCACAACAGGGGAAGCCACTGCAATGAGAAGCCCGCTCCCCACAACTAAAGAAAGCCCACGTGCAGCAACAAAGACCCAATGCAGCCAAAAATAAATAGATAGATAGATAGATAGATAAATAACTTTATTTTAAAAAATATTCCATGTCCTTTTCCTACACCAGCTGCCACCCTTTTTTACTCTAGTGACTTCCTTCGGCTCTCTGGTGGGTAAGAAGTCCTGAGAGATGGGCTTCCTTCAGCCTTTAAATCTATGGAAATGAACACAAGTCAAGGCCAGATTAAGCTGAACTCTGTACTGGGAACTGAAGTTTGCGTGATTTGGGGGCTGGGCTTAGGAAAGGTCAGAGGTATGGCGTACTAAACGCCTAACCCTCTTCCTTTCCTCCAGACCTTCCCTCCCTCCCTCCTTCCCTCCTTCTCCCTTTCCTTCCTTCTTTCTTTTCTTCTGTTCTTTCCTCCCTCCTCCCTTCCCTTCTCCCTTCCCTCCCTCCCAATCTCCTTCTTTCTCCTCCACACCCCTTCCTTCCCTCCTTCCTTCCACATTTACTGAGCCACTATTCTAAGGCAGGTACTAGACTAAGCACTACAGGGGAAGCAAAGATAAACAGATAACCTGGCTGTCAACAAGTTAGTCCAGAAGTGATCGAAACCCTACAAAATAGCAAAACAGCTTGATTGTTGCCCTAAGAGTGGGATGTATGAAGTGCTGGGGTCCTGGCATAGAGGAAGTTTTCACAGGGGACATGACTATTGAGATACTCGATCATGGAGGATGTGCAGACATCTTGCAAGTGGACAAAAGGGGTCAGGGATTACAGAGCTGGCATGAGTCACTGGTTTCACCCTATCACAGGCAGATTGTTAGCAGGATATGAGGGGGTTAAGGGCTTAAGGAGTGGACTGACTTAGCAGGGCCAAGTTAGCTGCATCATATTCAGGGCTAGCAGTGCTGGGATGAACATTCAGTGTGAGGTATGACCTGAAGAAGGAAGGTGGGGACAGTGTGTAGCAGGGATCTGGTCCAGGTGTCTGTTGTCAATCTCTCCTGGCCTGAGAGGTTGGGGCCCTAATAGCTTGTCCTGCATGTGTTTGGAGCAGTGCTTCCACTCAGATGCTGCTGCCATCAGGAGAAGTGTGTGTGGTCCTCTGAGCTCAGGGACTTGGGACTCACAGTGGGTCTCTGCTCTCTGTCAGCGACCCTTTTACCTTCCTTTTTTTTGGCCAGAGACTCACTTCCTCAGCCTAACCTTCATGCTCACCTCCTCCTTCCTCTGGAATGTTCCTGGCTAGGAGGTATTGTGTGATCCCTGAATCCATACCAGCCTCAGGCTCAGCTCCCAACACCTGCATGTCTCATGGACCTGCCCCCTGCATTCTAGACTTGTTACAAATCCCACTGTCAGGATGTATGACTTTGGACTCATACAGCTCTGGGTGCTAGAGAGGAATCTAGAGAGGAAGCAGAAGATGGTGTTGAAGGGCATGGACTTTGCAGTCACACTGCCTGGGGCTGGAGCCTGATTTTGTCACTTGTAGCTATGTAACTATCACTTAATTGTTTCATCTGCCAATAGGAGAAAATAATCTCTAATGGATACGGTTATTGTGATGTCTAAATTAATTAATAAATTTAATACATTAACACAGGGCTTGGGACTAACAGCCAATAAATTTTAGTGGCTAGTAGTGATGTAAAAGTGGTAGTAGTAGTAGTAGGGAAGTAGCAGTGGTAGTGGCAGTAATAGTGGTGGTAATGGTGGTGGTGGTAGTAGTAGTAGTAGTAGTAGTAATGGTAGTAATGGCAGTAATAGTAGTGCTAATGGTAGTGGTAGTGATAGTAGTGGTAATGGTGGTCCTGTGGATAACATAGGAATGTTTCTGCACCTCATCTTAACTGAAAACTGGGCAAATAATATCTCTGACAGCTGGAATAATGTTAACAAACAATCCAGTTCCACAGACATTTACTGAGCGCTCTGAATATGTGAAATTGTCTGTAGCCCAGAGTCTGTCACATGGAGTATCACTAAGTGTTAAATAAGTTTAAATGTGAACCCCCTTCATGGGATGAGTAACTGGTGTTCTCCTTCATGATTCTTTGCAGACAGAGCACTGGCTTTGGAGAGGAAGAAAGCCAGCTATGATGTGTAAACTGTACGGTGTAAAGCAAGAGCAGGGACTATTTCATCTCTTTCACTTCTGGGTCCTTGTGGCCCAGCGCCATGCCTGGCATGGCAAGTACTTAAGTAATGCGTGTGCTCAGTGAACGTTTGCTGAATGCAGGCTGAACAGTGCTGGACTGCCCAAGGCAAAGACCATGGAGATCCTAGAAGAGTCTCTACCAGAAGCAGTGATGACCATTTGGCCCTGAGCCTTTGGTTAGGACGGGAGGGGAAGAAACTCAACTCTGGGGGGGGCCTGAGGGCCACCTTAGATGGAAGAGCTCTGGGCTTCCTTTGTGAATGTGGAGAGAATCTGCTACAGAACAGTTCCTCCGCCTCTATGTTTTTACTTTAGGCCAGCCAGACAGACCAAGGACGTGTGTGGGTGGGAATTTATTTTGGCAGCTCAAGTGAGGAAAGGAAGCCAAGAGCCTGAGGCTGTTCAGCAAAACAGCACATGTTAATCTCAATCTATCCTGGGTAATCCCAGCAAACATTTTGATCTCGGGAAAGGGTAATCCAAGATCAAACAGCTTCTGGAAGAGGCTTGTTCTCCATGTGGCACAGTGATAAAGGAGGATGTGAGTGAGGGTCAGACCCGGAAGCCCATTCCACACCCCAGATTATGATGTCAGGGGAGAATGGGTCCCCTCACCTGCTGCTGGCTGAGGTGACCTCTTTGCCTCCATAAAAAGAACACGGATGTTGGAACACATTGTAAGTAGAAAAACAAAATGAAAAAATAGAAGCAGCCTCTAAGAGAATAGCTCTGCTAGGCCCTGGTAGCTGGGTCATGAAGATACAGCTTCTGAGAGCAGGCTGTCTTCACCAGGAACAACCAACCAACTCCAGTCCCTAGGTCATGTCCCAAAGGCCTCGGCGTAGTGGAGGTGGACCCTAGCTGCTCTGGGAAGAGCCTCATGAGGCGCTGGCCCTCTGCTGATTGGTGTCTCTTCCTATGGATGTGCGTCCCACCTTCCACCCCAAGAGGTGGGTGCATCCCCACCATTTCACAGGTAATCGATCACCAAAGAATCTGTAGTTCTGGTCGAGGTGGGGTTACTAGCCAATGGCCATATAGTCCCTTTAAAAATATACACATATACCTATATATGTATGTATCACAGCATTGTCAACATTAAAATCATTTTAAATATCAGATAACGTCTCTCTCTATTCCCCCTGCCACACACACCCACATACATACACACCATCCCACACGCATACATCCACCAGACACTCACTCCATTTTATAGGTGGGGAAACCAAGTTGCAGGGTGGGGAAGCACCTTGTCAAAGCCTTTACAACAAGTTAGCATCAGGCGAAGCTGGACCATGACATACATCTTCCTGCTCCAGATTCACTGCTCTCTATCCTCTACAGGGTGCCTCACACATTCAAGCCTTTTTTCCCTCCTTAATATTATTTCCTTAATATGGCACTTCCAAGTTATCTGCATTTTCTCCAGGATGACTTTTACTTGTATCCAGTGGGCCAAAAATAATGTTAGCCTATGAGATAAATCATTACAGTCTCAAGATAAAGAGAATATTGTCACCATGGGCTCAGAAGAAATTAGGTAAAGGTTTAAAGAGGATATGTGTGTATGTGTGTGTGTATGTGTGTGTATGTATACATAATATGTGTATAAACATATATATGTAAAAATATATATGTATATATAAACATATATGTAAGAAGCTATACATAATATAGATATGAACTCAAATCTTAATTTACCACTACAAGGTGAATACCTTTTGTGTAATTCACCTTTCCCAACTTTAATTTCCTCGTGTATGGAAAAGAGATAATAATCCCTGCTTCCCAGTGTTGCTGTGAAGGTCATATAGATCATGTGCTGTGTCAGGAATGTTTTTGGCTTTGAGTGACAGAAATATCTAGCTATAATGACTTAAACCCGTAGAGGCTTAATTTTATCACACAAAGAGATATCTAGAGGCAAGGAACTGCTGGCTAACAGTTCAACTCTCTGGGACGTTTATGCAGTTCTCTTCTCCTTTCCTTCATGGTTGCATTATGGCTGCTGCAACTCCTTCCATCGCATCTGCAATCCAGTAGGAAGTGGTAAAGGGAAGGAGAAGTATCTGTGTCAGGAAATCAAAAGCTCTCCCAGAAGTCTCACAACAAGCTTCCACTTATTTGTCATGCCCAGGGCTATGTCTTATGGCCACCTCAGGCTGGAAGCTGGCAAAGAAGTTGGGAATGTTCAGCCTACTATGTCTGTCAGCATAAAGCATCCATACTCGGACACAGTTATATTGGTGTTGAATGAATGCTCTCATTTAGCTCTTTCTGAAGACTCCTGTGAATATGCCAGAACGGGGGAAACATGGTGGGAGTGGCAAAAGGTAGGGTGAGCTGCTGGTCATTTCCCGGGGAACTGGGTTATTTGTTGCCGGTCTTGCTTACTCAGGAGACTTCATTGGTCTGGAAATGAAGGCTATGTGGTCAGTAAGGTGAGCACTGCCATTGAGGACTAGCAAGGGGACAGACATACCACTCGTCCCTACCCCCACCAGCACTGACTGGGCTGCAGGACACTTCCGTCTGGGTCTTGGCCTTCAGCCATATCACACTCAACATGTTCACAAACACACTGGCATTTTGGGGACACCAAATCACCTTCACCACTGGATGGCTGTCCATTGGGGCTGCGTCAGCCTCTTCCTTGATGAGGCTCTGACGTTCAGAGCCGCCCTCTTTGACTGTGAGGACTGTTTCTCAGCAGATGTTTGGCTTGTGTCACCCAGAGACAGGGAAGTGCTGATGGCAGAGGGACACTCGGGTAAGGAGGAGGGTAGTGTTCACACGAGGGGAGCACTGTCTCGTGAGGGGAGGCTGAATGAAATACAAAGTCTCTGAGATGTGGAGTATCATCTGGACAAAAACAAGGTGGGGTCTAATCCCCTCTGCCTCCCCCGTCTCCTCCTCCTTCTGGTCAGGCCAGAGACCTATTGCTTGGTCCTCTCCAATGTCTCATGCATTTCAGCTCCTCTTTTTCTCATCCCTTGCCCCTCTCACATGGATTACAGGGACAGCTTCACTCTGGGCTCCATGATTGCAGTCTCTCCTCTTCCAAACAGACGGTGGCCTGATGGTGCAGAAGGAGCGCTGGGCTTGCTGGAATCAGGAGGGCATAGTTCCAAGCGTGACTCATGTCCACTTCCCAGCCATGTGACTAAACCTCTTTGAGTCTCACGGAACTCATCTGTAAAATGGGAAAATAATACTGTCATTGAAGAATTGCCATCAGGACTGAGTTAATATTTTTGAAAGACAATTCATGAGCTTCAAGGACTAATTTTATGGGGATTTGGGTAGAAAGAGACTGAAGGAGTGGGTGGGCTTGAGGTCTCTCACCTGGGCTTCAACAAGAGCAGTTCTTCTTCTATCTCTTTTGTATGTTGGGCTTTTGGAGAATTATTCACGTGATAAAATGTTTCTCTGCCAAAAAAACCGCAAAAACGAAAAAGAAAACCCAAATTAGAAAATTACCAATTTGTGTCTAGCGCTCAGTATATATCAGGCACTTAGTAAATAGCGCTTTCTTCTCCCCAACCTCTTTTTCAAAAAACAGCAATTGCTATTTCCAACAGCTTTTGTTCCATGCACTTTTAAAAGTTAAAAAAAAATACACTAAATGCTTGCCACTCACATCTAATTATGAGAATGATTGGTCCAGTGATTCTGTGTGTCGAGATCACAACTCCGGTGCTTATCTCTTATTCCATCAGTTTCAAATGACCATCCGGGGACTCATTTTTCTTTGGCGTGACTTCTTTTTGCAGCCAAAATTTCCTGGACCTGCCTGAACTCCCATCTCTACGCAGCTCCCCTTTCACTTAGCTGACCTGATAAATGGCCAACAAGGTCTGGTTTCAGCAGTGGGTACATTTCACTAGAAAACAAAGTGACTGAAACCTGCTGAGATCTAATAAATATTCACTCATCTGCCTGAATAGATGCCAGTTACAGGAGAAGAAAAATACAGCTCCTGGAGTCAGGGAATTTGCCCTGGTCTAGGGCTCCTAGCACAAGTGTCAAAAGAAACGGGATAAAGTGAAGACAATCTTGCAATAGGAAAGACATCAGGGAACGAAGGAAGATGGGGTGCAGGTTTCTGTCCATGTGAAAGTGATACCCAGGGATCCCCATGTGTGAATTTGTCTCCCTTTTAGCAGAAATGGTGACTTGGATGTGTATTCTCCCTGTTAAGAGTTGCATAGCACATCCTTGGGTTTCTCTGCAGTGCTTGGAAGAGGACCCTAAGATTCAGGAGCACTTATTGAGCAAGGCTTAGAGTGTTGGTGCTTTAGGAGACACGGGGACACTCCTCACACCCCTGTGATCCCTTAGGAGGGGTGACAATTTCAGGCAAAGCCCAGAAAGATCCACGTGGGGCAGTGGCTAAAACCAAAGATTCTTGAACTCCAAAAGGGAAATCACCTCTGCCTAGAGGGGATTAAAGAAACTGTATGGCAGAAGTGGCATTTCAGATGGGTCCTCGGATATAGCGGTAGGATAAGGGCTCTTTGAGGAAGGAGGGATTATATGAGCAAAGGATGCGGGGGAGGAGGGTGTGGGCTGTGCTCAGGATCCTGGAAAATCCTGTGGTTTGGAGACGGAAGATCAGGCTCTGGTCCAAACCTCCATCTGTTCATGAGGAAACAGGTTCAGAGGAAGGTTATGGGTGCAAATTCACATATCCAATTACAGGCTTCTAACAAAGTTCCAGTGTGATAGCTAACAATACATGAAGCATCAGTGGACAATACAAGATTAGTTAATCGCTAACTGACCGAAAGAAACTTTTGAGTTTGGAGGAGATACAGTGCTGTAGGTGACAGCAGAAAGCCTCCCTGGAGAAAGTGCAAGGAGAGTTTCTCAAAGATGAGAGTAGAAGAGAAGAAACAGAGAACAGGAACTTCTAACTGTGGGGCTAAGGCATTGGGTCAGGCACCATATTCTCTGACTTGATAAAAAAATTAATTGCAGTTACTATTTTTGTTGACTGATTATATGCCAGGTGTCTTATTTTACATCACCTACAATCTTTAAAATGGTTTCAAATAATTATTCCAATTTTGCAGATGAGAAAACAAAGCGTCACAGAGGTTAAACACCTTGCCAAATCCACCCTGCTGTCTGGAATCAGAACCAGGAAAAAAAAGGGCCTGCCTTCTATACCATATCGATTTATTTACTTAATAATTACAAAATAAATAGCATTCCATTTTATATATGTGAAAACAAGTTCAGAGTAGTTAAGAAATTTACCCAAGGTCACACAGCAAGAATGTGGCAGGCTCTGTCTAAAGACTGAACTGATGTCTTTTTTTTTTTTTTTAAACCAGAGAATACATTCTTTCACCAGTGTGGGTTTGGATGGGCCCAGGGGCAAAGCAAGAATGTAAACACATAGAGGCTGGAACAAAAGCATCCCCCTGCAGGATGTTGAAGCAACTTAACCCCCTGGCCATCAAACTCTGTGTGGATGTGAAGGGTGCAAAACCTCAATCTTGGCTCCACCTCCTGTTTTCAGCCAATGTCTTCTCAGGCCTCGCTTAGGTATTTCTGCTCTTCCTACATTATGCCTTGGGTGATAAAAGAAAAATTCTCTTACTTCAGTCTCTCTGCTGATCTTGGACAGAGTTTTGTACCAACTCTCTAGCTCCCTAATCTCTGAGCAATACATTTCCTTTCTCTGAGCCTCAGTTTCCTCCTCTGTAAAATGGGAGTGTCAGTCTCTACTTCAAGAATCGTGTGGGTAATAAACTAAACAATGTTCATTAAGGGTTAAGGACAATGTCTGGCACATATTTGGCACCCTGTACATAGTTGTCGTAGCAGTAATATTATCAGTGGATAGTGTGGTTGTTAATATTACTATTTTCATCTACCTCAGTCAGTCAGTCTCCAGCCACCAGGATCCACTGAACCTGAACCAGCTGGCCAACAACCCTGCTGTTCTTTCCCTGCTGACAAGACTCCTTTTTGCTATGTGGCAAGAAGGATTGAGCTAGAAAGATGGGGGTGGGTGTGAGAGCGGGAGTGGGGTGTACCTGGTAGGGCGGCCAGGAGTTTCTTGGCAGTAATTCATGGAAGTGATGATGGGATCTGGGGCACGGGACAGCAGATGAAGGGGGGGTTGCCCCATGGCCAACTAAGAATCCCTGGGGAAACCAATTTATGAGAAGGAAATGAAGTCTCTTTCCTCTCCATTCTCCTTATTCCCGCCCATCCCTCCTTTGCCAACTCTGGGCTCCAGCTGGTCTGGGAAGCAGCTCACCTCTGCCTGGTCATTAACAGTTCATTTGCTTAAATACCCATCATCATTACCGCCAACGGCTCCTTAGGGCACTATTGCATCCCAGGAACTGCAGCAGACATTCTCCTCTGACTGATGGCCCCGTGCTCAGCCCTGCCACCTGCTAATGACCCATGGGCTGACAGCCCAGCTTGGAGGCAGCAGGATGTGGAACACTGAAGGAGGTCTGCCTTTCTCCTTGTGAGTCCCTCTGACCCTCACAGTCCTGGAAATGACGATGCCCCCAGTCCTCCCGGGAATGAGCAAAGAACCTGAGAGAAGAAAAGTCCTCTAAGAGGCGGCCTCAGTGCCCTCCCTCCCAAGGCTCACCTCCTGAGAGCTCGTCTCTACCCAAGCCCCAGGGTATCTCCATCTTCCTTTTGCTCGTAGGGTGCTTCTCTTAAATGTGTTGGTAGGTGTGAATCCAAGAGAAAGGAAACTCCTCTGACTTGAGCACCACGTCCCGCCAGGTCATGTAGAAACTCTCTCCTCTCTCTTCATCTCCACATGTGGGTGGGTATACTTGTGCCCACTTTGCAGGTGAGGAATCTGAGGCTCCCAGAGTTTGAGTGAGCTTCCCAAGGTCACACAGCTAGCAGGTGGCAGAGTCAGTGTTCAAACTCAGTTTGGTCTGAATCTAAAGGTCATGCTTTTTCTTCGGCCCTCACTCTTCAAAGTGAGGGAAACTCGGGGACTTAGTGAAATTCAGAAGCTGATAGTAACAGACCAATTGAGTGGCCACCCTATCAGTGGAAGCATTTTCTCTTAAGACTTTTTCTCAATTCTGGAAACATTTGGTGGCTTTGTTTATTTGAGGGAAATCCCACTATTTTCCCTTTCCCCGACTTGCTGACGCCTGCCCTCTTCTGCATGACCTCATAGGACCCCGTTTAAGTTTATTCAGGAGGAGGGCACTGCTCTTAATTACCATGGAGGCTAACTTTCCTTTGTGTCAGATACTTTTCAAAGCCCTTTACAAGTGTTGTCATTGAATCTCCACAGCAAACCTATGAAGTAGGTCTGGTTATTATACCCATTTGCAGATGAGGGAATTGAGGGTACAGAGGTTAAATAATTTGCTCAAAGTCAAAACTACTAAGCTAGAACCCTCAGAGGGCAAGGTGAGAGGGATATCTCTTTGGGGGCATCTTTCCTATGCCCTGTCATGGTGTGAACTCCTTACACCAGCTATAGTTTAAGCTGTGGTATCAGAAGTTGGGGATCAGATTGCTGTGGAATGAAGCAGGTTTAGAAGGGCCTGGAACCTGGATGTGCTTTGCGGTGGGGCTGCAGCATGGGGCCCAACCTGGTGAGGTGGGGAACGGGCATCTCACTGGACAGCTGGAACAGTAGGGCCAGGGGTGATGCTGAAGTCCATCCCCAGGGCAGGAGGGAGCAGGGCAGGAAGGAGGGTCTGTGACAGCTGTGAAAGCTGTCTGAAGGTCAGTCACAGGGCTGCAGGTCAGGCTCAGTGGAGGCCTGGCAACCTGGCAGCCTGGGCCAGATTCTGGCTCCAGGAAAAGAAATGCATTCAGAGGAAGGCCTTGGGTCCTGAGGATGAATTTCCGGTCTGGCCCTCAAACCAGGCAGAGTCAGCCACCCCCTCCTCTGACTCCAGCTTATCACCCACATCCCTGTTGTCACACTTACTTCTTTGTCAAAGTTGCAAAGCCGTCCATGGCATTCTTCAGCTTAAAATCTCTTAGTGGCTTCCTAAAGGTCCACTGTCTATAAATGCCAAACTCCCTAAAATGATGTACAAGGTCCTCCATAATCCAGTCCTGGACTGCACCACCAGCCTCATCAGTCACTACCGCTAGTAAGTTTTATTCCATCGACACAACACAACTTTCAGTCCGCATCACAAGAGGTCTCCTTTCATCATCTCATACCTGGTAAATATGGTTCCCTGGCTTGGAAAATATCCCCACCTCTCCACCCACAGCCCCGCTGCCTGATGTGTTCACACTTACTTCCTATTGCCTGGTGAACTCCAATTTATGCTTCAGCTCAGACATTGCTGCTATGGGGAGCCATTCTTAGCTCCGCCTCAATCCTAATGTCCAAGTCAAGTTTAAATGCCCTTGCTGTATTTCCTTTAGCCACTGGTATTTCCTCTAGCATAGCTCTTGCTCACTGGAATACGATTGCTTGTTTGTCTCTGATGGACCTTACACTCTCAATTCCATGAGGGCAGGCACTCTGTCTCTCTTTTTCATTGTTGTGTCACCAGTGTCTGATGCATAGTAGGTGATCAAGCAATGTTGCTGAATGATTGAATGGCCTCCATGTTTTTGCATAGGAGACTGTTTCTTCTCTGGAGTGACTCAGAGACTGTTTCTGAGTCATCTTCAGGACTCAGGAGCCTCCCACAGGGCAGGTCCAGAGCAGGCAGAAATACACTTTGTGGTGTAGTAGGGTTTTTCAGAGAAATAGAAGCACCAATAGGAGATATCTAGATATATGTATATATCTGTGTAGATAGATAGATAGTTTATACGTGTGTGTGTGTGTATATATATATATATATATATATATATATACAGGAATATGTACATGTTTGCATATACATAAAGAAATATATATATATTCCTTTTTTTGGCAATCAGTCACATATGACCTTGCCTTATAATAAAAGAACCAACATTTACTGTATACCTACTGTGTGCCAGCCACAGAGGGGTAGTCAATATTATTCTTATTTTTAAAATGAGGAAACTAAAGTTTGGAGGGTTTAAGAATTTACCTAAGGTAAACTTCACAAGTAGGAGATCCAGGATCCAAATCTAGATTTGTTTGGTTCCGAACACAAGCTGTTGCCAGTATATCAAGCCATTTCCTTAACTGATAATATTTAAATAATTCATCCATGTGTGTTTCCCCCTTCTTTTTGGATTGCAAGCTGCTGAAAGGAAGGGACTTACATTTCTCTGGGTCTTTTGCTGTCCTTAGGATGGTGGCTAACACTTGCTAAAATAGAGATATACCTGGTTTTTGGAGGTTCGACACACCTGTGTGTGTGTGTGAAAGGGATGAAAATTTTCATGAAGACACCAGTTGCCTTTTTGGGAAGAAAGGATAAGGAACTAAACCTCTGCATGGGATAGATCACGAGAAGAATTCACTGGCTACATGACCTTGGGGGTGGACACTGGACCCAGAACTGGCCTGGCTATTCCTTTGGCAAGCTTGTGCCCTAGGGAAGTGGCTAAGTGAGTGAATTTAAAGAGGGGAGCCCAGGCCAGGGGAACAGGCTGAGCAGGTCCTTGGCCCCTCGAAGAACCACTGTGTCCTGGGCCATGTCTGCTGTAGCATCCATGGCACACTCTGTAGCAGGGCACTCAGCCACAAGACTTCCAGTTCCACCGGCAGGGAGAGCTTATCCCAGCAGAGGGCGAAGGGGTCAACGGCAGAGAGCGGGCAGCTGTTTAGATTGCCCACATGTCTGCCTGGACAGCAGGCCTTCAGGTTTACACCTCCTTTAATGTTGAAAGGCTAACGCAGATCACGAAACAAATCTCACTCTCCATCCTGCTGAGTGCAATGTAATGGCAGAGCTGTCAGGAAGACACTTGGCGGGATACATCCTTCTACTTGGCATGATATAATTTGCACCACCTCTACAAACTTTTCCTAATTATTTCCTAAAAATAGTGTTTCAATTAGAAACTGACACAACTTCTGTTGGGGAAGGTGTGAACAGCCGTGAAATGCTCCGTAAGGGAAGGAACAGGTGAGACCCCAGTAGATCATCAAATGCCAAATGATATACTATAATGTATGGTAATTGGTTATTATTAAAATAGTCTATTGCTTATCACACAGTAGCTAAATGGCCTTTCAGTTGCTCTATAATTACCCAGTGATGGGTGATCTGTTTTCTTCTTTGGGATCTGGGTACCAAAGGTATCAGAGCAGCATCTGTCACAACAGAGAAAGAGAGCACGAAGAGGGGAGGGTTTCTGCCAAGGTGGGGCTGAGCCGGGTTCTTTCAAAAATCCCTGGCAGGGCCAAATGCTCCGAGGGGTCCCCACGGGGCCAGGGAACAGAGGATGCAGTTCAGTCTCTGCAGGCCTTCCCCTGACTTGCGTGGCTTCTTGCTTGTCCTTGAAGCAAACTGTTTTGAAGCTTTCCAAAGGTTTTTGCTGCCAGTGGAGACAAGAGGCATCTGTGTGGGCTGAGGCGGGGCTGGGGGTGCCAGTGCCTGCTGCTGCTCCTTCCCTGAAGCTAGTAGAGGATTCTGAGGCTCGGGGGGGATGGGGGGCTGAAGCTGAGTCTCGGGGGGTAGGAAGTGAGACTCAGTGGACATCAGAGAAGCCTGGATTGGATCCCCAGGGAGGTGGAGAGAGCAGGGAAGACTTGGCCCAAGACAGTACAAGAGAGGAGGAGAAGGCAAAGCCAAAGGGATCCAAGAGATGGAAGGTGCACAGCGGTTGGAGTCTCATCTCTCATTTCTCAGATGGAAAAGAGGGAGCCAGAGAGGGAGGGGCTTGTCCAGAGCCACATGCTGCAGTGATATGGTAATGTCCAGAGCTTGGGTGGTAGTTCTGGTCTTCTGAACCCATCTGGACAGCCCCAAACCTGAGAGCACTGCCAACAGATTTGTTCGGAGGTTGGGATCACAGGAAAGTGGAGGGATGCAGGGCCCACAGTTCCCTCCTCCATCCCCTCCCCGTACTCCAGCAGGACTCATCCTGGCCCTGGGGCAAGGTGAGAGGAAGGAACAGTTTCATGGAAAGAAGGACTAGGTACTCCAAAATCTGGGGTGGCGCACAAAGGGAATTCCTGCGGCTTCTGGGCTGGTTCATCTCTTCCTGAGTGGGTAGCCAGAGCTGTGGTTGGTGGGGATCAGACCTTGGCCAGTGAAATGCACACAAGTCAGGAGAAAATTACTCAGGAAAGGTCTCTGCCACCTTTTGCTTACTGGTTGTTGTTGTTTTTTCTTTCTTAACATCTTTATTGGAGTATAATTGCTTTGCAGTGGTGTGTTAGTTTCTGCTGTATAACAAAGTGAATCAGCTATACATATACATATATCCTTATATCCCCTCCCTCTTGCATCTCCATCCCACTCTCCCTATCCCACCCCTCTAGGTGGTCACAAAGCACCGAGCTGATCTCCCTGTGCTATACAGCTGCTTCCCACTAGCTAGCTATTTTACATTTGGTAGTGTATATATGTCCATGCCCCTGTCTCACTTCATCTCAGCTTACCCTTCCCCCTCCCTGTGTCCTCAAGTCCATTCTCTACATCTGCATCTATATTCCTGTCCTGCCCCTAGGTTCTTCGGAACCTTTTTTTTTTTTTTAAGATTCCATATATATGTTAGCATACAGTTTTTATTTGTTTTTCTCTTTCTGACTTACTTCACTCTGTATGACAGACTCTAGGTCCATCCACCTCACTACAAATAACTCAATTTCGTTTCTTTTTATGGCTGAGTAATATTCCATTGTATATATGTGCCACATCTTCTTTATCCATTCTTCTGTCGATGGACACTTAGGTTGCTTCCATGTCTTGGCTATTGTAAATAGAGCTGCAGAGAACACTGTGGTACATGACTCTTTTTGAATTATGGTTTTCTCTAGATATATGCCCAGGAGTGGGATTGCAGGGTCATATGGTAGCTCTATTTTTGTTTTTTTTTAAGGAACCTCCATACTATTCTCCATAGTGGCTGCATCAGTTTACATTCCCACCAACAGTGCAAGAGGGTTCCCTTTTCTCCACACCCTCTCCAGCATTTATTGTTTGTAGATTTTTTTGATGATGGCCATTCTGACCTGTGTGAGGTGATACCTCATTGTAGTTTTGATTTGCATTTCTCTAATGATGTTACTGGTTGTTTTTATGTGCAAGGGTAGTTATTCTTTACAAGCCAAATAAACTCAGAGTCTCACACACTCTAGGGCCCTGATGAATGTTTGTTGAATGAATTTATAATGAATGGGAAGATGTATGAATGCTTAGCATTACAAACAAACCATCTCTATTTCCATTGTTCTAGAGCTGAAAGATCTGGCTTGTGTCACTTCTTCTGGAATGTTTTTCTGGACTTCATCAGGAAGAGCAGGACTATATTTCCACGGCACCGTGTACACGTGAGTATTGCCATATTGTGTTCTAGCTGTTGAGGCTCATCTCTCCCCCACTATATAGTTACTTTCTTCATCACTACATCCCCAGTAGTTAGCACGTGCCTGGCAGTGTAGATGTTCAGAAAATGTTTGTTGAGTGATTGGGTGTTCAAAACCACACACACACACACACACACACACACACACACACACACACACACACCATTCTAAACTGTGAAAACAAAGATAGAGAATTTGGGGAGAGAGAAGGCTATAAAGCTTCCATTCCCCATTCCAACCAGGAACTTGACTTTTTGGAGAAATTAATTTCCCCTGGTTATTTGCAACTTTGATGGGATGGTAAATTTGGATGCCTGTTCTCCCACCATGGGAGCCAAAGGAGCCCCTGAGGGCTTCTCAGTCAGACCCAGGGGTAAATAAGTGACCAAGCTTGGCCAGTCGATGCCCTCTCAGAGGCATCTGATTTCTGAGTAAATAATACAAAGATGAAAGAGGTGGTCCTGTATCCCTTCAACTCTCTCTTCCAATTGCTCCTGCTATAAGAATATACTCGTGGTTCCTCATTCTGTATTATTTGCTTCAAGTCCATTTCCAAACTTGGGTCTCCAACTTTCCCATTGATTCATTAAGCTCCTGTTCTACTTCCAATAAATCCTCTTATATTTACATCAGCAAGAGTTGGTTTTGTTGCTTGCAACCAAGGTCTTCTGGCTGATATAGCCATAAATTCCCTCCTGAGCCAGAAAGAATAACCAACAGAGGGCCTAGACTATCTGTGGAATAAATAAGTTATGCCCAGTGGGTATTTGCTTATGGCTGCCACTAAGAAATGTTCACTGAGATACTAATTTTTAACAAATACTGTTGAAGCCCAAGGGTTTGAAAACAAGTCCAGATTTCGCTCTTGGCATCTCCTAGATTAGGAGGAATGAAATATAGGTTCTGGAACCTGCCAAAGACATTTCAGTGGGCATTTAGACTCTGGGATGCTTGGGCCTGCCAACCTAGAGGGCCTTTTCTGCCTTTGCCAAGGGAGGGGTGCCAGGCTGCTCAAACAGACACACCTATGGTCAGCATCTCCCCCCAGTGTGCGTCTTGGTGACCAGGAAGGTGGTGAGTGAGGAGGCACCACATCTACGCACACCAGGAAAAGAAAAGGAAGCCGTGCGTAGGCATTTCCCTGCAGCCAGAGCCACTTGATTTTTCAGCCAAGCACTGACAGTAAAGGAGTTTGGAAAACAAATCTTCCCAGAGAGCATTTCCCGTGGCCTTCACGCTGGCTGTGGAGCGGTGACTATTATTAGCATTAGTAGAATATCCAGGGCAAGCGTAGTTTTGTTTGTTTTAAAGACACTAAAGATACTGGACAGGAGCATCCCATCCTCTCTGTGAACACGATGAGAACTGAACCATATGGGTATAAACACAGCACTGCTTCAGGGGCCAGCACAGTCTTTGCACTGCACATCTCAACCCCACAAGGCTGATGCTGGGCTGTGGGGTTCAGGTGCTGAGCGGCCACCAGGGTACTAGTGGGGATTAGCTCTCAGTAACCCTCAGTAACCCCAAAGTGCCTTACTGGAAGCCAGTTGTTCAGGGAAAAGCAAGTTATCCAAAGGCAGTGGAAGGAAAATTAGCTCATCCAATACACTACAACTTTATGGGGTAATAAGAATAGTTATGCCTCTATGTTCTGTAAGATCTCTGTCAGCTCATTAAATATAGCAGTCTGTGAGTTAAGGCTTCTTATACCCATTTGACAGAGGTGAAAGCCAAGGTCCAGAGAGGGTTAAGTGACTTGTCCAAAGTCATAATGATTAGTAGAGGACCTCAAACTTGAGGATTGTTCTCTGGTTCCAAATCCTGTTCTTTCTCTTGTGCCGTGCTGATTCCCTATGGTTTTGTGACTTGGGGAAATAATTTTTGTTTCTGGATCTCTATGGCTGCCCCAGTACAATGGAGAGATCTGTTTAATTTTCTTTGGATCCCTCCCCGCTAAAGTTATATTTCTTTAAGACTGAGGACACAAAACCTCTGTAGCCATAAAAGACAAGGCAACCACCTCCTGGTTGGTTTAAGCACCACAGAAAAAACCGAGTGCTCACTTGCAGATGGACAAGAGCAGGTCTCCCCAGGAAGTAGATAGACATATAGGGACTAGTCTGATGAGACCACAATCTCTGATGCCATGGGGAATTTAAGGGAGAGTGAAGGTTAGCTCCAGGAAAGCTGCAGGGTGGTGGAGCACCCTTCCCCTTGGAACCTCAGTTTCTGCATCTGCAAACTAGGGATGATACCACCTCCCTCCAAGGGTAAGGGTTAAATGGGATGACCAAAGGAAAGTTCAATCCATGTAGGTTTGAGGTCAAAGACAAGCTCCCTTCCAGCCCTTTACTGCACTCTCTTCCCAAAAAGCCTCCTCCTTCAGGAATCTTTGGATTTCCAGTTTCCTTCCCCAGGAGGGAAACACCTTTCTTTCTGGGACAAAATAGTGTGAGACGTTTCAATCCAAATTTCACTTCCCCAGAGGGGTCTGATTGACACTTTCTTTCCCCGCTCAGCTCAGAGATGCTGAGAGCACTGAGGAAACATCTGGGATTTTCACATGCTGCCCATGTCTTTTAAGGAACAGCTCTAAAATGTACTGGAGACTCCAAGGCTTAAAATAGGCCCTGTACATTCTCCAGTGCCTAGAATTGAATAGCAGTTTGGGGGACAATAACTTCAATAACATTGCATTTTAAAATTATAGTATTAATTGTGCCTAAGAGTCTCCATTTTCATTTAAGAAAGTGGCCTCCTCATAAGTACAATGGGAAGGATGCAGAAGAGAAAACAAAAAGAAGTCAGTTTTTCTCCAAACCCACAGAAGTATAAGACACAGTCGGTCCCTAGGCAGAGAATGGGGCTGGCCAAAGTTTCAGAGGAAAGGATCTCACCCACTTCGGCCTAGGGGCTCCCTGGGAGAGAGCCTCTTGCAATCATCCTTATGTTGCAGAGAACAGAGGCCCAGAGAAAGAAAAGATCCATCCAATACAAATCCCCAATTATGCAATGATGTTCTTCAGCCACATGATTTTTAAGTTCT
Source organism: Leucopleurus acutus (assembly GCF_964270905.1). Lineage (NCBI taxonomy): Eukaryota > Metazoa > Chordata > Mammalia > Artiodactyla > Delphinidae > Leucopleurus > Leucopleurus acutus. Next base: position 69,592,224 of record NC_139151.1, read on the forward strand.
TCTTCCACCTTGGATGTCTCTCATTTTCCAGATGAGGACGTTGAGGCTGAGGAAAGTAGGCGTCCAGGATTCTACCAACCCTATACACTTGAGCTTATTTGGCGGGACGAAATGAACCCTGGGCTTGAAGCTCTGCCTCTTGGCCATAGCATGGGTATCCAGGTCACTCAGGAAAAATGGCCACAAGCCATCCTGAAAGCCACCTGCACTCACTACCTATTGCTAGTACTTAGGGCCTCCCATTTCTCCAGTTTGCCTACAACACATTCACAGATATCTGGCTGACTATCAAGTCCACGGTTAGACATGTGGGTACCAGATGTGTGCAGCATTGTATACAGCTGTGCTTTTGCCAGATGTAGGAGGTACCAATTTCTACCCATATGACATCTGGGGAACAAGGCCCACAAGAGAAGAAACTCCTAACAAGGCACTGGGGCAAAGTGTCCATCTGGGTGACAGTAGCAATGCCCTCAACAGTCACAATGAACCTAAGTAAAAGTGAGGAACTGAATTCTGGCCAAGACCTTCAAGAAATATTTATTGAGTGCTTATTCTGTGAGGAGCACCATGCTAAGTGCTAAACTAAAGACAAGTGAAAACAAGAGAGAAAGGGTCCCACTGTGGAGGAAGGGAGGACCTGTGATTCTCAAGCAGCCAGGATGATCCTTTACGAAAATCAATCAGATCATATGTTTACCAACTTAAAGTAAAAGCCACAGTCTTTACCATGGTTACATAAACTTACCTTCTTCTACCTTCCGAACCTCAACTCCTATTACTCTTCCTCCTGTCCAATCCGCTCCAGCCTCATAGGTCTCTTTGCATTCCTAAAACACACTAAGCACCTTTCTACCTCAGGGCCTTGCACTTGCTGTTTTGTCTGGTGTCAGGCACATAGCAGTAACTCTTAGTTCTTAGTTGCCTTCCTTCCTTTTTCTTGCCTTCCATTCCCACTCCAATCCCTACCAAATACCTAAATTTTTAGGAACGAGTCATTATAAGTGATCAAAGAAGAAACAAGGTGGGTGGTGGCTTAGCTTTTCCCTGGTCTATCATAACCTCAGTGCTGTGCCTTGTGCCCACACTCAGCCCCAGCTTCAGATCCAGCCTTCGAGTTAGAAAGCAGACTGACCATGGGCTGGCCTGAAATTCCCACCAGCCTGAACAACTGGTCCTCTTCCCTGCCCCGGAAGGAGTGAGTTGGGCCACAATCCAGATACATCCCAGGCAACAGGCCTGCTCTGTGACACTGTCAAGAAGCGAGGAGCCTTGGGAAGGTCACAGACATAAACAAGATAAAGCCTGTGAACTTCCAGGGCACTTGGGCCTGCAGACCAGAAGACTGTCAATGGCCCAGCCCCTGTCCTGATAACAGAGGGCAAAAACGTTCTAGGAGATGTATCTGTCCCTGAGCCCAAAGGGAGGGCAAAGGCTGAGCATCCTTTAGCAGCTGGGGGCGGGGGCTAGGGGGAAGGGAGGAGAGAATGCCTCTGGAAGATTCTCCAGGGTGCACAGCCAGCCCCACTGCCCTGGCTGTCCCTGCAGCCCAGATATGAGGCAAGGAATTCAGTCAAATTTGACAAGCGTGCACTAGCATCCCCTGCCTGTCTGGCACACAAAGGGTGAACAAGATGTGGGTGTCAGTAACCCACATGGAAAACAAGAGGGGAACAGAGGACAGGCTTAGGGTTCTGCCTGGGGTCATGGGAGTCCAGGAATATTTCAAGGAGAATAAGGCCCCTAAGCAGGGCTGTGAAGGTCTGGTGGTCTGGTATGATTGTAACAGGTGGAGAAGGCAGGGGCGAACACTCCCGGGCAGAGACTGGTGTGCTCTAAAGCACAGAGGAAGGCAATGGCAGATGTGTGCAAACTGACGTTAAGGCCTCTGAAGAGTTGCAGTGGGGGAATAAAGCTGGAAGGGCAGCTCCAGGCTGGAATAGGAGGGGCAGTGGGAGCCTGGGCCAGCTCACCAGCAGGGCAGTAGCAGAAACAGCTGTGCTTTATACAGTGGAAGGAGGTGTGGAGTTGGGCAGACAGTGATGGGTTGTGATATTCCAAGGAAGACACTGGTGAAGCCTGGATTCCTGCAGTAGCCATGGGCTTGCTAGGAAAAGTTGCTGATTTTTTTATCCCCTTTCTGAGACAGTCATTCCCAGCTGTGGGGTCACCTGAGTGTGTACTGAACACTCTGGAAGTGGGTTCTGAGGCGGAAAGAGTTCCTAGGTATAAGTCTGTATCCCAACTCCGGTCAGGAAGAGGTTACCAGGAAACACAGGGGCCCAGCCAGGTAAGGGTCTGGCATCCGAAATGCCCAGAAACTGTCTGGGTGATCCTTCTATAACATGGCTACAAACATATCCTCATCCTCCTTAAAACCCTTCACTGGTCCCATGTGTCACTTTCAGAATAAAGTCCCAGCTCTTTGGCTTGGCATTTAAAGCTTCATGAAGTCTGTACTTACCTCTCTCATCCCATCGCTTGGCCCCTTCCCCCCTATGGTGTGTGTCCGCACACTTAACTCACCTGGGGATGTTTCAGAAATTCCAAAGCCCAGACAACACTCTAGACCAACTGAATCCCATCTCCATGGAGAGGACCTAGCTCCTCAGGTGTCCCCAGACAAGCCCAGGAACCTATTGTAGTTATAGGGCCTCCACCTAAGGTCCAGTCCCACCAGGTATATTAGCTAGCAATTTCCATCACAGACCACTTCAAAACCTCCACGGCTTACAACAAACATGAATGATTATGGTCACAGAAGTGCAGATGGCCTGTGATTTGGCTGATAAATGCTGGTGGCAGCTCTGCTTCAGGCCTCAGGTCAGCTGGTGTAGACCCCTGGCTGCACACTGCATCTGGGGGTTCCACAGGTCTCTCATCTTTCTGGAAGTAGCAGCTTCCCTGGGGCAAGTTTTCAAGATGATGACAGAAGTACAAGTGCCCCTTGAAATCTTGACTTTTAGCTGGCACCCTTTGCCTTCCACTTACATCCCACTGGTCAAAATGGGTCAGATGGTCAAGGCCAGCATCAATGGGAATGGGAAATAAACTCCGCCCACTCTCCTGCTCAATGAGTCACATGGGAATAGGGAATGAGGAACTAAGAATAATCCAATCTACTTCACAGGTAATCTTGTGACGTTGGAGGGACCACTACTTTGAACTTGTCTCTTCATTTGTAGAATGGGAGAGTTGCCCTGGATGTTTCATAAATGCCCACAGAAACTGCCCATCCCAGCTCTTCTCATCCATGCATTTACAAATATATGCACAACCCTCTGCTTGTGTCCATACAATACATTTTAACCATGACTATTATTTTTGAATGCTTTGTAATTTCCAAAATGCTTCTGTATACTCACATAGGCCATATACTCATCTGCAGGTATATACACTTATATACAGTCCTACATAGGAATATATTAACTTCTATTCAAATACACATTTTCCCGTGGACGTATCGCACATATACAAAAGCACGCAGATGCACACTGCACGCTTGCATGCACTCACACACAGGCACATATCTTCTCAGACACGCTTATTTACAAACACACCTTCCCCCACACTTATTCACCTTCACTCACTAACTCACATATGTTCTGTTCCTCTGTGAGCACGGCTGCTTAATCAGAATCAAGGCCTGCTAATGAGGCTGTTGCCTGGCCCCCTGGGAGCTGCATTAACTCTTTGCTGCCCCCATCAAGGCTGCTGCACCGAGTGCCGTCCATCTGGGGATCCCAGGGAAAAAAGGGGCAGCAGGGGAGACAGACAGAGCTGCTTTCTCTGCAGACCTGGCACTTGTTTGGAGAGACTGGACCAGGGAGGAAGAGAAGGAGACAGAGGCAACAACATTCTGGACCCTCTGACTTGGCTCCACACTTTCCTCTCCAACCCCCTCCCCATTCCTCATGTCCAGTGTATCGGATAAGTAGGATGACCAAAAACCAGGACAGCGTTGAGAGAGACAGAGACATTATTAACAACTACCCTGAACAATAGAATTACCTGGAAAGGTCACAGGCGAACAGGGATGTGTGGTCCCCCTACTCAGGAGAAACTGGATCTTGCAGCGTAACTCTGAGCTCCTGTTTCAGCACTCAAACTCAAGCTCCTGTTTCAACTTTTCACTCAGGTTGAAAAGAACTTTAATGGCAAATTTGCTCATTTTGCAGTTGAAGGCCCAGAGAATCTGAGACTCATCTAAGGTCACACAATGTGATGGTAACAAAACAGGGTGCAGAACTAAGTTTTTCAATCTCCCAGACCAGAGGTCTCCTTGGTCCTGGTCCAGTTCCTGGGAAACAGACTCATAGTATCAGCTCAGTCTGCAAGTACTCACTGGGGGAAGAGGCAGGAGTGGGCAGAGGGACAGTGGTCTCCAGTCATCCCATGGGACTGAGAGGGTCCTTCAAATTTGTCCCAAATTAGGAAAAAGGGGCCAAGTCTTTGTGCCTCCCTGGGGGAGATGTGACCTTGGGTGTGGTGGTATCCTGTAGCTGAGAACAGTCCCCACAGAGGGACCCAGCCGTGAGCCCAGCAGCCACGTCCACTGACAGAAGACTTGGCCCTTAAGGGGGACGTGGGAAGCACACCCAGCCTCCACTACACCCTGAGCCTGGCTGTCCTTGAGCAGCAGTTGGCATCCGGCACCCATTTCACTGGCTGGAATGAAACCGCTGGGGAGGGGCCTGCCCAGTCCAGGCAGGCAAGGAAGGAAGGCTGTTCCTCTGGAGACTGAGTTCCCTGGCCTCCCGGCACTGCCACCTCTGCTGTTGCACTTTTTACTCAACAGAACAGTCACCGTTGCTTAGTTTGTTGTCCCCTCGATCCCTCTACACTGCGTGATGTGGAAAAAGGAGAGTTCAGGAGACCATTGCTCTGTGGTGAGCAGATCAGATTCTTGTGACAAACCAGTGCCTGGGTTTGTCTTCTGGTTCCAGGGATCCTCCCGTGGAATTTAGGGGAGCAGGGGCGGTAGGAGGGGCGCTGAAAGGGGCCCCCGGAGCATGGGCTGAGAGATACTCTGCAAATCCATTATAAAGCTAAAGATCAAACTCAAAATGAGAAATTTCAGGCTTCCCATTAAAGGAGAGATACTTTTCACACAGGCTTTGAGGTCCAACAAACCTGACTTCCAATCCCAGCTGTTCTGCTGCCTACTGGGGGGCCTTCTGCACACTCCCAAGTCACCTGTTGTGAGAATTCTGTGAGGCAACCTGGAAACCAGCCTCGGGTCAGGAGCGACAACATGCCAGCACTCTACCAAGCCTCGTTCATCCTGACCACAAGCCTGCAAGGTGGTGCCACAATCCCATTTCACAGATGAGCATGCTCGCCCCAGGGCGCAGAACTGAGTCTGCGTGAGTACCAAGTCCTTGCTCTTTCCAGTATTCTTTACTGATTATTCCTGATGTGGGGCAGCTCCTTACATCAGTAGGGCTGGAATTTAAACAATCTGGCCTATAGCAGGTCTTGGTATTTTATTACATCCTACTGGGGGCAGTCACCAAGAGGAGCAAAATCCTCCTTCTTAAAAGCCCAAGAACTTCAGTGCCAAAAACAATGGCTCTAGAGTTTTTTCCATTCATTCACACATACACATGCAGGTACACACACACACACACACACACGCACGCACGCACGCACACACACGCACACACAGCCTCAGAGTTTTTTCCTGAGGGCCCTGCAGATTTGTTTTTCACAAAAGAGGATTCATAGGCATGGCGCTGTTCTGGAGAGCAGGTCAAATGGATTGTCAAGTTTCCGGTGGAGGGAGGGCCCTCTGACTTTCCCAGTCCGTGGAATGCTGGCTGGGTTGGTGGTAGGGGTTACTCAGGGGTTACTGACTATAAATGCAACTCCTCAAATATGGATAGCTGACTCCCATGTGCCAGGCTTCCACTAGGGAGTTCTTAGGCTACTGGGGAAAAAACAAATGTAAAAACAGGAAATTACAACATGTTAGTAAAATTCTACCATGGAGTCGTAGAAGCAAGTACAAAGTCTGCAGAAAACTTGGAAGCTAGCTCTGTTTTGGAGGCTCAGGGAAGATTTACTGAAAGAAGTAAGAACTAATCTGGGTTTTGGAGGATGAATAGGAGTTTGTAGAAACTACTATTTAATTTTAATGATTTATTTTTCTGTTTAAAGAGTAGGGAGGAAGAAGCCAAGGAAGGTAGCTTATACATACTGTATACATACTATTTGTATACATGCATTTGACACTTTGTACACATTTGCATATTTTAATTTTTATAACAGTCCCATGAGATAGGGTTTTCACAGGGAGGAAACTTAGGATCAAAAAGGGTAGGTTTAGTCATTTACCCAAGGTCTCACAGCTAGCAAGCGCTGGGGCCAGAAACCCATCACAGTGCTTTTGGCTCTGACTCCCTGGCTCTTTCCTTGCTACTGGCTTCTGTAGCTGACAGGAGGTGTACATTAACAGAGTTTATCTATGGAGAACTCTGCACTTTTTGAGATAGAATGATATTAAATCATTAGAAACTGATTTAGCAAATGATCTTATTTAGGATCAACCCTACAAAATTTCCTCATTTGGAAGCTTCAGTTCTCCAAATCCTTGTCCTACCTACCCAGTCCTTAGCCCAGCCCTGCAACTTGAGCAGGGAGGTCCCTTGTCTGGTACATCAGGGCAGAGCCAGTCTCTTGACTCCCATTCCACTGCTCTCTGAGTGACACCACGGTTTCCCATATCTCTTCCCTGTTGTATCCCTGGCACTAGGAGGAGGATTCTGAGGCCCTGGCAGATGCCAGGTGCCTTCTGCATCCTTGTGTAAGATAAAATGCCACTTATTATGGGTTTGGCATCAAGCATATTCCTTTGTATAAATGGGTGTGGTTTGGAGTTCCTGTGCTGACCACTCCTCGATTAAATGATGTTGGGCCATGTCACTTAACACTTTAGATTTTAAGTCATCTGAGAAATGGGGTGTGGGGATAAAGTCCTACCTCAGAGGACTAGCGGACAAAAAACACTTGGTACTTACTAGGTGCTCAGTAAACGTGAGTTCACTTTTCTTCCTTATTCTTTGAAGAGGCATGGCCTGTGTCCAGGGTACACAGGGTTAACGTAACTCCCCCAGGGACCTAGGCATTTGACAAAATTAGGGCTTTTGCGTCCTTGTGCACTAATTATCTATGTATTGGAAAGGATCCTTGATTTAAAAACTGGTTTCAAAGAAGCTCTGAGGTCCTGGGAGGTGGTTCAAGGGTGGGGGACTCAGTGCTGGCCACACCACCCCCCCCCCCAAGTCAACAAAAACAGCATCTCTTTGATGTGCTTTATGTGTTGGGCTTCCAGGTAGAATTTCATTTTAAGAGTGAGATCTAATGTTGAAAACAGAAAATTGAAAACCTCTGTTGGAGAGTAAGAGGGAGTTTAACACTGGAGCTTTGCATCTCAAAATGGGCTGCCTTCTGGCTCATGTTCCTCCCCTCGTGGCCTTCTTAACAGGGAAAGCCCTGATCCCACATCCTCCCCACCTCCTCCCCCACATGGAGGCCAGTCACAAGAAGAAAGATGAGCAGAGGTCCGTGCTGCTAACGGGGCCCTGACTCCCTGAGCCCTTCACACACACACAAAGGAGCTATTGCCTGGGTTTCAGTTCTTTTTTTTTTTTTTTGGTCGCGTTTGGTCTTAGTTGAGGCATGCTGGATCTTTCGCTGTGACGTGAGCTCTTTGCTGCAGCGCACGGGCTTCTGTTTGTGGCGTGCGAGTTCTCTCTCTCTAGTTGTGGCGTGCGGGCTCCAGGGCACGTGGGCTCTGTAGTTGTGGTGTGCAGGCTTAGTTGCGCCGTGGCCTGTGGGATCTCAGTTCCCTGACCAGGGATCAAATCCGTGTCCCCTGCACTGGAAGGTGGATTCTTTACCACTGGGCCACCAGGGAAGTCCTTGGGTTTCAGTTCTTGAAGGTTTTCTGTCCTAACCTGAGCTGTGGAGTCTTACTGGCTGATGTGGGCTAGAGATGGGGGAGAGGGAGGACGTGGGGCCTAAGGTGCCAAGGTGAGGGCAGGGAAAAGTGTTGAAAATGAGCAAGTGACTATGGGAAGAGGAACGATCTTCTTCCAGGTTGCTCCTCTTCCCATCTACCGCCCAGTGAGGTGGAAGACACGTTGACTTTGGAGCCAGAAACAGCTGAGTTCAGATCCTGAGTCTGTGGCTGATCAGCTGCAGGATCTTGAGAAAATCCTTAACTCCTGCAGTCTTCACTTCCTCATCTACAAAACAGGAATACTAGTGCTCTCAGAGAATGAAGTGAATGTATAGATCATATATGTACACATGTACATATTTTAAATAAGATATTGTGTGGAAAACAGTAGGTACGGACTAGCTGCCAGTGAGTAAGTATCGGTCTCCGGTCCCCATCCAGCTACCGTATCTACATTTTCCAGACCATACACTGGGACATTGGGCTGTGGAAAGGATTGAATGAAATGATATACATCAAATTGTTTGTGCAACTCCTGGCACACAGTAGGTGCTTAATAAGTGTTATCTTCTTTGCATGCTTCCCCCCTCTGCACAGCCTGTTCGTAGAAGGAGATTTAGGGACAAGTCATTCCTACAGTTCTGCCATTGCTGACTTTCTGTCCCCATGGGGATCCACAGCCCTGTGCTCACAGCATCACAGCCCTACACCATGTAATCTGGGTCTAACCCTGGGAACCAGCCTTAGAGCTTAGTCCGAAGGCTCTGTGACAATTATCTGTCCTGACACCAGCCTCCATCCAGGACGTGGGCCCTCTCTTGCCCTAGTCAGGCCTATTCCAGGCCAAGGAGTTCCACTCCTCCCTCCAAATCCTGACCTCCCCGCACACCCACCTGTTGCCCCGCTGGCTGGCTGGTGGCAGGGCTTATGTGTTGCCCTTGGACAGGCTCTCAGATTAAGATTACCAGCTAGGTTTCCCTGTCTCTGTGTCCCACCCACCTGCTAGGTCAGCCTTCCCGTTAGAGCTAGGAGAGGGCGACCGCCTCCTGTGCCAGGATTTCCCCAACATCAGGAGGAGCTCCTGGTGTCAGCTCCTACCCGGTCAGATGCCCCAACACATGCCAAGCCCTCAGGGCATCCCCAGACCAGTGCTCAACCTCCTCCTGCCTTCCAGACAACCCTCGTTAAATCTGGAGATGAATGGGAGAAGGCAGGCAGGGCCAGAGAGCACTTCCGTGAAGGTCCAGATGTGGGCACACATATTGGGTGTTCAAGCTTGACCAGGCCATGGAAGATGAAAGATCACATGGGGTCCAAACCTCAGGCTGTGTGTCTTTGGACAACTCATTTTACCTCTCTGTGCCAGGGGGTTTTCCATCTGCAAACTGGAGTTAAGGAAACATAATAACTACTTCAGGGGATTGTTGTGAGGAATAAATTAGATACTGCATATTAACCTCAGTGCCTGGGTACATAGCGAGACTTCAATAAAAGTGAGGCTCTTTCCACATCGCTGTGACGTTGTCCTTGTGCTGTGGTTGCTTTTCTTGCCATTAAGAAGGATGTGTGGCATCCCCAGGTGGGTCTCCTGTGCTTCTCCTTTTCCTCAAACTATTCATTAATATTCTGTAGACTAAGTCAGGGAGGCAGTAGCAACACACCAGGCTTAAAACTAATCAAGTTCCCGTCAGTCCGAATGAACTTTTCGCACCGATTCTCAGATCTTCTGCATCTTGTCACTGGCTGCATTTTCCACACTTAATGAAGTTTGGGCAGCCCTGGCTGGCCACTGCCGGCTCCTGCCTGGTCCCGGAGTATGACCTCCACGCAGTCACAGCTGCTCCCAGGCACTGCACTGCGAGCACCCCCATCACCCGTCTGCCTTCTCATCGGGGGGTGATGAGACCCCAGCAGATTAACATGATATCCTTGTAATTCTGCATCCAAGACACATGTTATTTTCCTTCAACACATTTGGAAAGGGGGCAAGTTCTACTTTGTAAGGACCGTCACTTATTTTGAACTGGGAGAAAGTAATTTACTTGGTCAAAATTTGTGTTTTTCCATCAAGGGCACATATTTCCCTCTTGTAATGGGACACAGGGCCTTCTGGATCCCCACATAGTCAATTTTCCAAGGTTATTCCAGTGTGAGGCTTTCTTCTTCAGTTTATTTCATAAACTAATCCAACAGCTAAGAAAATAAAATTCAAAACTAACCACACAAATGAAGGTGAAAGGCAAAGAGGCAGGTGTGTTAGCGTGGTTCTCCCATCTCCAGTGTTTCTGAAAGAACTCTAAGAGTGTCCCTCATCTGACTGGAAGCCCATTCATATTTTTCTACCATAGAAATAAATGATTTGAAGGGCTCCTTCCAAGACCTGGGCCCTGGCTCTCTACTTAGAAGCTCTGCTGGATTTCCCAATGCCACCTACCACCCAACTAAGAGGGCTTCCCAGCGTTTGTTTTCTAGTTTCTAGTGCTGGGCTGTCTGGCCTGGCATCCCCAACTTGGGGACAATTCTTAGAGGCTGAGATTTTTGTCAGTGGCAAACTGGAAGATTCAAGGCCTTGAATGGAGCTGCAAAATCTCAAGCCCTGGAGATCATGCCTATAGGGACCACCATGGAGGGCCACTATCCCTGTTTCCACTTCTCATGGGCCATTTTCAACAGATGTTAAGTTCTTAGATCTAGAAGGCATGACCTCTAGGCCACATCTTCAGGCCTGTGAACGGTGAGCAACAGGGGAAACTGCCTCAGACATTCAGACATTCTCAATGTGACTCCAAGAGAAGAGGCAGGGGAAGGACCTCACTCAGGATCACACAAGCTAGTAACTATCATAACTGAACCTTGAATCCAAGTTTGTATGACTTCAAATTACACCACACTACTCTGTTACTACCTGGAAAGCAGGCTCAGTGCTGCAGGGGTCCTGGTGGATAGCTACTTTCCTCAAAGAATGAACTTGGTAGGTGACAGCCAGTTCCCCTGCCATCAGCTCACTTTCCCGTGGCTTCTCCAAAAGCCAGCCATCCCACTGGGTGGCTTTAACTTCTCAAAGTATTCCTGACACTCCAGCACTCACTTGCAAAGAAAAGCTAGTCCCCAGTCCCCACATTGGACAGACCCTATAGGAACTTTTTTTCAAAGTCTAAGAGAAAATGAAAAAGCATTAAGGCCATGGTAGCTTACATCCCAGGGAGGGAGCATCACCGCTCCCACCTCCCGCAACGGCTGGGAATTGCATTTGTGTTTAATAAGAACTTTGATCCCTCTGCCAGCGCAGCGGTCATTGAGAAATCCTGACATAAAGAAGGTATCTGGGAGATAAAGTTCTGCAAGCGATGATTACTAGCACTTAAGTTCTCTTTTTGTTGAAAGGAAGAATCCCAGAATGAACAGTGCATTGAATGATATGACAAGCAAGTACTTGATCCCTGTCCAGCTGGAGGGGGATTGTACCCATCAGCAGCTTTTTAGCTAAGGATGTCTTTATATTTCCCTTCTTTGTCTGGGCCTCTCTAGTTCCTCCTTTTACTTCATGTCAGCACTATATAGTAGGTATGCCAAGTGGTTTTGAAATTTAAATTACAGTCTCTTTTTCAGATGTTATTGGAAAGAACATGTAATTTATAACCACGTGTTAGGAGTACAGGATGTTCATGGTCCACTGCCAATTTTTCTTTTGTCAAGTTAATAAAACTTTCATAAAACACTTATACACTTGTATATTTCATGGTAAAGATTTTTTTATCTCATAGGCTAATGTAAAGATTTATTAAAACCATTTTTTTGTTAAGAGGAGTGTCAATAGTTTGCAGCTGAGTGTAATTTTGAATCCGTGGAAGATGACGGTCTGATGGAAAATGACAGTAACAGCTTTGTTGATTTAGCACTGAAAATAAAGGAGCCTTTCAAACGAGAGAATGCTCTAATATCCAGAGTGGGTTAGGACGCACTCAGGCCAACAGAGGCGAGCTGGAGGAGCTGGCCACCAGCACTCCAGCCCCTGGCAGGAGCGGAGGAGGAGTGGACGCAGCCCAGGTGGGAGGGTGAGCAGCGGCCCCCCTGGGAATAGCTGGCGGGAGGGCTCTTGCTGGGGGGGGGGAGGGAGGGGCCAGGAGGAGTGTTGAGAGCCTGAGTTGACTTCTTGTGGCAGAAAACTCTGGGATCTTCCTGTCCCCACAGGCACTCCTCGCCCTTCTAGCCCTCTCTGGGACCCCGTTTTTCCTGAAGGTCGAGGGCTACAGAACATGAACTAGTTTAATCTGGCCCGTCCCTTCCTCCCCTTCACCTTACTCACCACCTCCAGCAATCCACATCTACCCAAAACTGGTCCCTATCAAAAGACTATGTGAAGGAGCCTCATTTAACTTTCTTCTGCCTGTACACCCCAGGCTCTTAGAAGACCCTTCGTGGATGTCTTTTTTGCAGCTGGTAAATGAGTGTGCTCTCTTGCATGGGGTTCAGCATTGGGTCTGAAACAGAATTTAATAATTTGGAGTAAATAGACTTCTTAGAACTTCTGTTTTCCCTTCCGTGCAATGCAGATGATAACTCATATCTCCAAGTCCCTTTATGAGACCATTCTGAGATTTGCAGTTTGCAAAGCATATGGATGGGCTTTGCAGACGGCAGGCAGTGGACATGGGGACTCTTCATCTTGCAGGCTGGATCCATGGTCCTTTAGGAGGAATGTCAAGAGGATGGCAAACCACTCGCACAAAGACCCTCATTCTCTCAAATGTTGAGATGTGCTGAATTTACAAACAGATTAAAAAGTTAAGAGGAAAGAAAGAGGAAGGGATGATTGTTGACTGTGTGCCATAGATCTTTCCATTACGAAGTCCTACTCTCACCATTTTATAGATGATGAAAGTGGAAATACGAAAGGTTCCGCAATCAGCTTGAGATCACAAAACTAGTGAGACAAGCAGGTTTGACACTTAGGTCATTCTAACTCCTAAGATTGTTTTTTTTCCACTCCACAATAGCAGCAGATGCTCTTAACTGGTTCCTAAATGCTAAGCACCCTGCTAGGCACTCTGCAAGCATTCTGTCCCTTAATCCCCATGCCACTCCTGCAGATTCACTCCTATCCTCATGCAAGGTGAGAATACTGAAAGGGCTGCACGGTTCAAAGTGAGTGGCCTCCACTCTGATCATGGCTGACCTACCCTTCAGAGTTATAATACCCGTAGAAAAGGAATGGGTGTGCTTCTGAGGAAGGGCTGCAGAGGGTGTGGGTACCTTTGGTGAAGTCCCAAAGCTCTACATAGCTGCTTCTCCCCCAGGTGAGGGTTGGCCCCCAAGGTCTGGCTCAGGAACTGGGGCTTCAACATTCTCATTCCTCCCCATGGGTCTCTTCCCCGCCTCCCTCGCTCTGCTGTCCTTCCAGCCCCATTCAATGCAGTCCCCCTTCCTTGTTCTTTGTACCCTCCTGCCTTCTTTTCCTTGCCCACTCTCAACTGAGCTGGCACTCTCTGAAGCAGCATTTCTCCCGGTGACGCTCTCTGGCAGCACTGAAGCAAGGACCAGGCACATTCCCAACTTAGGGTCACTGTTCTTTTGTTTTTTTTAATGAGTCTGTAAAGCACAATATTTTTCTGATTTGTATTATTGTGCACGCTTAGAAGAATACAGTCTAAGTACAGAGGGAGTTAAACATCATGTAATAATTTTGTTCCTGGTAGGATCCCTCTCCAGCCACCTCTCTCACCCTATTTACTGACCAGCTTCTATTCCTCATGGAGATATCTGCTGAAATGCCATCTCTTCAGACCTTTCCTGACCCCTCTGACTAAAGCAGGCCATCTCTTTCATATCATCTCTCATATCATCTTGTATTTTCCCATCACTTCTCACAAGTATAACTAAGTATTTATAAAATTATTTATTTGCTGTCCATATTGCCTGGTAGACCATGAACTCTAAGAGTGGGGGAGCTACCTCAGTATTTTCATTGCTGTGTCTTCAGTGCCCAAAATATTACCAGGTTAGTCCTCCCCATGACCTCACACCACTGCCAAATCTTCCTCCCCTTCCAGATAAAAGCCCAGATGGCCTCCTGCCTTTACACCTGGTCCAATTTGTGACTGTGCGCTGTGTCGCAAATGGCAGCATCACAGAGTCCAGTTAGCAGAGATTCTGGTGACAGCTTTCACCTGTGTGCTTCTGAGGAGAAGGTGCAAACTCCTAGAGGGTGGGAAGTGAGGGAAAATAGCTTACAGCCCAGCCTCCTTCCACGTCTCAACAGCTCTGAAATATGGAGGCATAGGGAGCTCTCGGCTCCTGGGAGAAATTGTAGTAGAGAAGTTGGGACTCCAGCACAAGAAGTCGCAGAGAAACAAATAGAAGACTCCTGTACAGTCTCTGTCATTGTCTTTCCGGGTACAGAACGAGCAGTTAGAACCAATGAGGTCAGCAGGTGCACAGTGTGGAGTGTGGATGTGGGAGTTTGGTTGAGATAGGGCCCCTCTCCATCAGATCTGGGGGAGGCTGTGGTTCAGCTGAGCAAGCCATTTCAAGGTGTTTGCTTGAAATGTTTGCTCATGGCTGTTACTGCTGATTGGGCTTGCAGCTACTTTTGCTTCTAGAATGAAGCAATGTGGTCTAGTAGCAGGTGCTGCCTCTAGAGCCTCAGAGGGCAAGCCTGGGTGATGAGCACCAGTGGCTGGAGCCCTGGCCATGCCTGGAGCCTCCCGAGCATGCTCACGGCACGACCAGGCTGAGGCCCCTTGAGTGGGATCAGCCAGCTCCTCTTGCAAGGGCCTAGAACAGGGAGTGTTGGCAAGGTTGGAGGGTTCACCACTCACCATCTATCTAGCTTGAGATAATTTAGCAGAGCGGTCAAGAGTTCAGGTTCTGCAGTTAGATAGACCCTCAGCTTATTAACTTCATTTTGGAGAAATTACTTATCATCTCTATATCTTAGTTAAAATTATAAACAGGGCCAATTTCGTGAGCATGTGACCTGTGAATCCACGAAAGGCCCCGTGCTCAGAAGGGCCCTGCACTCACTTTAATGCTCTGCTCTCGCCACCCTGAAATTCTTCATGAGTTTTTAACAAGGAGCCTGTATTTTCATTTTGAACCAGGCTGGGCCTTGCAAATTATGTAGCCTGTCCTTATTATAAAATAAATATTTATTACAAGACTGAAGGTGAGGAACAATAAGGCAGGTTCGTTCCTAGCATACATTAAGGGCCTAATATTAAGGGCCATTATTATTATTAGCTTCTGGGTTACCTACCAAGTATTTCATGCATCTCCAGCTTCCTGGCAGGTGGTTGGTGAGAAAGGACATCTCTAGGCTTCAAAGACAATCATGGGCAGGGCCTCTTTAATCCTCGAATAGAAGTCAGGCTGAATAAAGAACCAGAGACCTTGGTTGTCCTCGTGGCATATTTCTCCAGGAACCCCATGGGGTGTGAATAGGGCCCACAGGTGGCAGGCTGTGGGAGGGACAGCAGGGGTCTCCTGGGTGACAGGCGGCCCAAGAACCAAGCTCATACTCTCCTCTCCTTGGGCCTCATTCTCAGCAGCAATGCCACTCTGCTATACCCACGAAGTTGAACATTTCTGATGCTGTTTTGCCAAACCAGTCTCTAATCTCTGCTCTCCTGTGTCTATGAGTCAGCAACTGGTTGCACTTCCCAGCTGGGTACGTCCAAGGTAGCAGAAACAGGTGGCAGAAAATTGGCTTCACTCTCCATTCACCTGGTTGAATGGCCCCATCTCCCCCCAGGCCACTCTGACCACCTCTGGTTCTTCTAACATGGGCAGCCATGGCCGGCAGTGGTAACTTTTTCCCTTACTCTTCTTATCTCTTTTCACCTCATTCCCTAACCTCTGTCTTAATCCAAGTACTGGAATGCCTTTGTCCATTTGGTTCCGACAATATCATCACCACTGCTCTGTCTCTTTGCTTTGTTCTCTAGAGAACAGGACTCCTTTATTGAAAGGAGGCATTTTCTATTATTTGGACCAAAATCTCTTCCTTTCTTCATAACAGCTGGAAGCATGGCACAGCCCCTAAAGTTTTTTTATGCAGTCACAGGTATTCTTTAACAGAGGGAGGGGCCAGGAGAATCAGGTCTCTTCCACTGTCAGGTATCTGAAGAGCCAGGGAGGCATAGCAGGTATCTGCAAAGCTAGGCTTTGCAAAAGGGCCTCTGAAATTCAGCCCAGTGCTTTTTCTTCCTGCTGCATGATGTTGTCTCTATTGAAAGATTCTCCTTCCCCAAACACAGAGTACAACAATCCCATTGAATGCATTGCCAATGATAAACTATGTACGAACAAATAACAACAGTGACAAAACCACACATAGAGACAAGGCAGTCTGTGTGGAGGAAGAAAGAGAAAAATAAATGAAATTAACAGTGGGAAACAAAAACAGAGGAAAACCCAGCAATTAGATTAATCATAGACTTCCAGGAAATTGGCCCAAATTTCTTTAAAATCTTGTTGATTGTTATTCAGATTGAAGGGTTCCCTCAGCAAGATCAGCCAGAGCCCACCAAACTTGCATACCAATATGCTACATCCTACGCGCCAGCCGCTCAGATCCCAGGGCTGTGTCCCTGCTACAGTGAATCACCTATGCAGGTGTGAAGTCCAGCTGGGGTCAGGAGGCAATATCTTTAGTCTAGGCTCTCCGGCCAAATCTGTCTGGGACTTTGAACAAATCACATCACTTTCTGGACCTTAGTTTCCATATCTGTTAAATAGGCAAGTTCTACCCTTCCTTCTTAAGTCAGTGGGTTTTGAGATGTTGAAGAAAGAAAATAGATGTGGAATTCCTGGGTAGACCAAAAGTGCTATGCAAGCACAACATAGAGCATCTTCAGAGTCAGAAAGAAAGCAGGATATTGCCCAAGGTTCACATACCACCCCCTCCATGCACTGGGGTAGAGGAAATGCAGTGTGGGGCTGGATTGAGTGAGCTGCTACAAACAAGTTCCAAAGCCTTCAGATTCAGTAAAACCCTCAGTACATCTTGACCCAAATATTCCTCCCTCTTTTATGATCTGCATTTAAAAGAAAATTGAATGACCTATCTCTGGCTTTATTAATGCTTAAATCATTAGGATCTTGGCTCCAGAATGCTCCTGGATTGCCAGAGGGATGTCAGAGCTTTCAAATGCCTGGAAGTCGCCCTTCACCCAGGGTGAAATAATCCAAGCATAAAATGGTTTAGGTTTGGTTTGAAGGATTGAATGCCTGAATTCCTCTTAGAACTGAATTCTTCAAATATGACCATTTTTGGCTCAATGTAAAAAAAAAAAAAAAAAAATTATTCACTGTCTACTAGGTGCTAGGCTCTGTGCTAAGTGCTCTGTATGCGTTATTTAATGTAATCCTTACAACAACCCAATGTGGTAAGTTATATTAATGTTCCTCTTTTAAGGATGTAAAAATAGGACACGCTTCAAGTATTCTGGAAAAGATTTTGACCAATTTTTTTCTTGGCTTCTGTCTTTGAATCTTTGAATCCCATGAAAAGAATAAATAATCTGATAACTGAAGAGGACTAAAACAGCCATCCAGTATTACATGTCCCTAAATATGTCTCCATTAAATTTACTAAGTGTTAGCATTTGGGCATCAGATAAACTTGAGAAAAAAATAAATAGAATTATTCGCTGCAGGACTTTTCAGGGCCTTTGAAATAAATGTTCAGTGCAACTGTCTAAGAAGGGGATGCTGCGTGCAGCATTTTCCAGAATTATTTGGTGGTAGATCTTTTTCCAAAGGATCTTACTATTCTTCAGAAAACCATTTATCATATATCATCATATCATTTTGTAAAACAGGAAACCATGGTTCAGTCGGGAGAAGTAACTTACCCATGTCATAGTGTATTCATGGTAGAGTCAAGGCAGCAACCCAGATATCCTGAGTCCAGGCCTAGGCCATGTTCCAGATTCCACTACAATAAAGGGAGGTGTAGTCAGAGGGCCAGTTGTGAGTCTTTCATAAGTTCAAGCCACGAGGGCCACACATAGCCTCATAGACCATAAATCACACATTTGAGATTCAAATGGGCACAGGTATTGTAAGCTAGAAGAGAAGATATTATTTCAGTAAACTCTTTTGTGCTTGAGGGGGTTGTTTTAATTAGGGTTCTCCAGAGAAACAGGAAAAGAGAGAGGGATTTATTTTAAAAAATTGGCTCACACAATTATAGAAGCTGGCAAGTGCAAAATCTGTAGGGCGGGCGAGCAGGCTGGAGACCCAGGGAGGAGCTGATGTTTCAGCCTGAGTTTGAAAGCAGTTCGGAGGCAGCATTTCCTTTTCCCTAGGGACCTCAGTCTGTTTTCTCTTAAGTTCCACCCAAAGTATGGAAGGTGATCTGCTTTACTCAATGTCTGCTGATTTTTTTTTTTAAGATATTTTTGATGCGGACCATTTTTAAAGTCTTTATTGAATTTGTTACAATATTGCTTCTGTGTTATGGTTTGGTTTTTTTGGCCGCGAGGCATGCGGCATCTTAGCTCCCTGACCAGGGATTGAACATGAACCCCCTGCATTGGAAGGCTAAGTCTTAACCGCTGGACTGCCGGGGAAGTCCCAACGTCGGCTGATTTAAATGTTCGTCTATCTTAAAACATTACCTTCACAGCGACATCTACATTGGTGTTTGAGTAAATATCTGGGTACTGTGGCCCAGCCAGGATGATGTGTAAAATTAACCGTCACAGGGGCCATGTTCCTTCCTGCCCTTAAAATGCAGGTGACACCTCTCTACATCATCCTCATCAACAGAATGTGAAAAGCACATCTGGAGATCACCCATCGCTCGGGGCTTCCAACTGTGCCTGGCGTAGACTCAGTGGTACTGTGGAGGTGCCTTGTGTGTTTCTTCATCAGTGGATGAGGCTAGACGCAGAGGCCAAGGAGGATGCCTGAGCTGGATATATTCAAGATTCCACCATGCTGCCCTCCCTCAACCAGAATAAGTCCATATTTATCTGCTGCATATTAGACTTCCATTTAAACTGATGCTAAAATCTGTTAGAAATTCTCTCAACTTACATTAGCTTACTACCTCCTGTAGACCCTTTCTACTCAGAGTGGATTCTGAGGACCAGCATCATTAGTACCACACAGGAGCTTGTTCGAAATACAGACGTTCAGGCACTATCCCAGAGCAACTGAACCAAAATCTACATTTTAACATGATCCCTGGGTGACTTGCAAGCACTTTTTTTTTTTTTTTTTTTTGCAAGCACTTTTAAAGACTGAGGAATAAAGCTTTAGACTTCAAACTTTTGGGGAACAGAGACCAACACAGCACCAGACACATAGTAAGCAGTTGAGAATTCATTCTTTCCTGAACGATGCCCTGGCTTAGGAGACCAAGGCCCAGAGGGGAGAAAGGTATCACAATTAGTAGAGTATTGGTACCAGAAAACAAGATTCTCTGGTTATGTGTTCCTTGTGCAGTAATATGATTCCTCCATGGAGAACCAAAGTTATGGTTGAAAACTTAAGTCTCCAGTCTGAACATTTCAGAAATCAAGATGTTCCAATAGAAGCATCCAAGTTCCTTGTGTTTATGGGAAAACTCCTTATAAGGAGTTCTGTCCAGCAAACAGAATCATTTGGCAAGAGTAAGCAGGCTCCCCTGTGAGGCCCCTTGGCATGGAAGAAAACCAAACTGTTATCCCAAACTATTACCTTTACGTGCAGGTACATTCAAACTGAAGTAAAAATCCCCTTCTCTGAAACCGTGGGTCCATCTGAACTGCCCTTTCCACAGGATGGGAGAGATTCTGAGCAGCTGATCAGCTGAGGAGTTAATTTGCAGCTGTGCTAAACTGCGAGCACTGAGGCTGTCATAGGGGAAAAAAAGAAGCAAGTGGAGAAATCTTTGATCCTCAGTTCAGCCAGCTTCTTCCGGAAACTTAAATGGGAGATCAAACAAGAACAGCAGTGCAGGCTCTGGGCTCTGTCCAGGGCTATAGGAATCCAATACTCCAATAATCATCCGAGTTCGACAGAAGTCAACCCAGGAAGCTCGCCAAGGAAAAGGCTTGCCTAAGAAGAGGACAGAAGCCATGACAAATGAGGCAGAGGGAGAGAGGGTTGCAAATGGCCTTGGGCTGCCTTCCTTGCAGTACTCCTCCTGTGCATTTCCTCCCTTACACAGCCAGCCTTCCTCACAAAACTTAAAAGAAACAAAGATGAATTTAAATAATCATCTGCATTTCTAGACTCGGCTAGTAGTTCAAGGGCCTGGTCTTGGATTTTCAGTGCTAAGGAGTCACACACTCTCAGTGCAGGGAATGGACTTAAGTGCCACGGGCCATGCCAACACTTCTGTCTAGATCACATGTGATATTCACCATAAAGACGCTCACATCGGTTTAGCACCTTATAGTTTACGAAGCACTTCCGTACTCATTATCTCATTTGCCCTGGGCTAGGTGGGGTATGTGTGTGCTCCAGGGGCTCTGGATTGATTGCTGGATGCCTCTTCATCCCATTTTCACTCCAAGAATCCTGGTCATAAGTGATATGCAGGACAACTTGATCAAAGTCCAGCAAACCCTGCAAGTGTGGGCACTTACAGCTACAACCAATGTAAAATCTCATTACAGTCACTGGAATACAGCCAACGGCACTAATGTTGGGCAGAAGTCATGGCAGATAGGCAGAACAGCACCTTTCATAACTGTCTGAGTGTCCAGACTGATGCCACCTTACCTTGACACACCCAGACCCAGTGCACAGAGCAGATACTAAGTAAAAGCTGTACCTTGGGACATAATATCTACTCACAGGCTTGGTACTGAACCAAGCTCTTCAACCCTCCTAGCTCTCAAATATCCCGGCCACCCGCGGCAATACTGATTCTTCCTTTCTTTCCTCTCCCCCAAATTTTCCCCTGCCCCTCACCACGATGTGCTTCACAACTCTGACCTCTTATTAATGTCAACCACAGCCTAGCTACCCTGCCCAAAGCTTATTTCAGTATCATTCTCTTCGTTCGGTCTAGCCTATAGGACACTGTGCACCGAAAGACAAACGTATCAATCTTTGGGGTAAAAAAACCCCACAAAATTGTGAGAAATCTCCATAAGTCCACAACTTGGCATGGTCCACTGCAGATCCACCCAGTAAAGACCACCAAACTCTAAAGAGAGAAACTAGCAAAACCCGGTGAGCTCTGGACCTGTGGTTAAGTGTGGTGGGCTAGTCAGTTCACCCATCGTTAGGTGAATTGACACAACTAATACTTACGGGTAATAAATTAAACATAGTCCTTTTCCTCAAGAGGCTTAGAGCCCGTCAAGGAAGACATTCAACATGCACTTAGTCCCAGGAGATGGTTCTTGTAATAGAGATTTCCCAAGTCTTCTGAAGGATGTTGCAGGTAGCACTGAACAGCTGCAGCAGGCACTGTTCACTTTAGAGGTGGCTAGTGTAGCTACTGGGAGGGGAAGTCCTCGGCACTAACTCCACAGAACCTGACCCCATATGCCAGTATTCACCAACACATGATTGTCTCTGGCAGAGCTTGAGATTTTATCCTTATATGATGAGGCTGCTGAGCCCAATGAGGGCCCTCAAGTTTCCCAAACCCAGTATAGCAACTGGGGGCTCATAGAAAAGCAGGACAGATACAGTCTCTGAAGCATATGGTCTTTGCAGGACAGGCAGTATTGGAGAGCCCATTTGGCTTTACAGTACAGAAAAGTTTGCAGGCTCTGTGCTCAGAGGATTGGAGCTCCAGATCTGCTGACTGCAGGCTTCACGGTCTTGGGCAACTCAACTTGTTAATCTTCATTCCTTCTTCTGTTCAAAGGGTACACTGATACCCTTCTCATAAAGTTTCTTGTGAAGATTAAGTGTAAAATGCCTGACATACCATCTGGCAGACAGTTGAAGCTTTTAAAATGTTTCTTCTTTTCTTTCTTCTTTCCCTTTTCCTAAGCTTGGTAGAGATTATAGAATGCAAGAGTTGGAAGAGAACAAGAGATCACCTAATCCAAGTTTTCTCATTTTATAGATTTGGAATCTGCAACACAGTTTGGAATTAATCTGCTTATCAATCATCAAAACATTCCAAAAAAAATGTTGAGCAACTATTATCTGCCTAAATTAAATCACTCTATGTGGATGAGGCTTAATTGTCCCCGTAGTTTTATCATCTGTAAAACAAGGATAGTAAAATTCCGACTCGTTAGGACTAATGCAAGGTTTAAATTAAAAAGTATAGGTAAAGTAACAATAGTTCTGTTAAAATTTAAGTTTGTTTAATGTTACAGCTGCCTTGAGCAAGGATGAGGTAGAGAAAACAACTTGTATTTCTTCTATCTAGTATTTTTTTTTAATTGTTGTTATCTAGTATTTTTAAAATCCGGGTTTTCTAGAAGTGTATGATCTCAAATGTCAAGAATTCTCACTGTTACCCTTTTAGAATAGCAAAATTGGTCAGGGATAGGAAACCTCTCTTCTTACACCCGATGGACATCTCAGAACTAAGGAGGAAGGTGCAGGCTCTCTGTTCTGCCTCTCCCTGCTCACCCCAACAGAGAGAGGGTGACTCTGGGGGTGCATTCGGAAGCAGACAGAACTGATGGCAGGGGACCGAGTGTTCACTTTATGAAACTCTAGGGAAAGTTTACCCTTCTGGGGCTTTATCTGAGTCCCAAGGCAAGAGCCTCCTGAGATTTTGTCTGTCAACAGTTTACATTTCACTCAAACTTTCTGCAGGGAGATAGAACCATAACTATTGGTGGGATGTTCTTTGTACGGTAGCCTGAACTTATTATAATCATTGTTGGCAGGGTGTCCATTTTCATGACAGTCTGGCATCTGATATTTACTGAGCATCTACTATATACCAGGCATTGTGCTAGGCATGTTATGTACACATTTTTATTCATTTATACTCACATCAACCTGTAAGGGAACCATTATTTTCCCCATTTTCCAAATGAAACTCAGAAAGCTCTATTTGTACATGGCCACACAGCCAGCAAGTAGATCCGCAGTTCTGAATCAAATCTGACCCCCAGTCCCATCTGCTTTCTCCTGGATGCCTCAGCCTCAGATCTGCTCCTATAACTGGCTTTCTCTGGCTTCATGGCCCCATTTGCTGGTTGTCAGATATCAGTGGATAGAAAGAATAGAAGTTTTAAACTTCAACATGTAAATATTACGATTATTTAGTTCTTTCTGCACATCAAGTGTTACCCACTCCTTAAGAAATAATCCAAAATGGGAACTAGAAGACCAGAAAGATATATCTGAATTAAAATTCTGTACTTGCCACTCACAAGCCATGTGATTGTCCAATCTGTCAGGGCCTCAGCTTCCTTATCTATGGAATAGTAGGCAAAATCTCAGAAGATTCTTAACAGGTTTAAATGAGAAAATGTCCCAGGAACATTGTAAAGCTAGAAACATGATTTCCTTCCCGCTTTCAAAAGCAGGCACTCTGGAGTGAGTCTGGTTTATGTTACAGCTTTTTTACTATCTAAATATAGGAACTTAACTGCCCCTCTATCTTGTAAAATGGGATAACAATAGTATTTACCTTATGGGATTGATTAATCGTGGTATGAATAACTGTAGATTATTAATACATGTAAAGTGCTTAGAATAGCACCTGGCACATAATAAGCTCTGTACAAGAGTTAGCTATTTTTATGATTTCTTTCCTTCTTCCCTCTCTCCCTCCCTATCCTCCTCTCTTTCACTCCTCGGAAGAACAGAAGGTCTCTTCCTGACAATACAATCCATTTGGAATTAGCAGTTTTTAGACCGTTGACTTCCCCTCAGCACCAAAAGAGTTAAGATCCTTTCAAAACCAAATGCAGAGATGCATGCTCCTCCCTCTCCTTTGCAGAGGCTAAGGCCTTGATCATTTCTTAATGTAACTACTTCAGGAAATTTGTCACACTAATAATGTTAATATGCCTTATTTCTACACTGCTCACGCCCTGAGCTCTCAATCACTTCAAAACACAGTGATTGAAAATTTTCAAAAGTCTTTGATTTGGAAGTTGTTATGTAGAACACTAGTCAAGTATAAATATGGCAGAGTGATTTAAGGTGGTTGGAGCAATCCAAATGTTTAAGCTTGTTTCAGATAATTATCAATCTTTCTGCACTGCATTTTCAACACCCCCCTTCATTTGAAGGAGTGGCCCTCGCCAAGGCCTGGAGCACGTTGTTGAGGCTGCCGAGTGCCTCTCTGCTCCCCGCGCTGTGTCTTGTCATAATCATGTTATTAGACCCTGAATGGCTCGTGCTACTCCTGGTATCAGACTCAGGTCATAGAGAGAACTGGTCACCCTGGATTCAAAAGCTCATTCTCAGTCTGCATCAATCCAGGCAAACTCTTTCTAGGCCAGGGCTCTGAGGCTGTACAGCCAAGGGGACAGTGCCCTCTGATGGCCTCACATTGGTCAGTTCAGATGCCTACACAGGGGCTCTGGTCGAGTATTTTCCTCGAAATTCCGGAAGGACCATATGATACTATTCTGGGCTGGGACCCCTTTGTGCACCACTTGTTACCTTATCCCAGCCACGCGCCCCCTCCAGCATTCTACTTGGATGGTGACAGATTCTAATGGGGTTCCCTGATCTCTGCACATCACACACCTCCCTCTTCCTGCCCTGGGGCTTCTCTGACATGGAGGTGAGAGGCAGCCATGCAACCTGCTAGCCATATGCGCACACCACTGGAACCGCAGGCAAGCAAATGACCAGAGGACCACCCTCCACCAATGGAAAAGAAAAGCTGATGGAAAAATATGCTTTTCCTCTGTGCTCCAAGTTTTTAGTTCCAAGACACATTTTCTGAGGCTCCTCCAAAGGCCCCAGTGGGATGAGCATCGGACGCTCACAGCAGTGGGCAGTTCCTGAGCACATACTCCTATGGCCGTTCCTTCCAATGCTGTTTCACTCCCTCAGGGCCCTCTCCAGTGCCCTCCCTGCCCAAATAAACTACCTGTATACATCTGCCTCTGCCTCAGACTCTGTTTCCAGGGGAACTCAGGAATCACCCATACCCAGGAGGATTAAGCTGTGAAAGATCCCAGGCCCCCCAAAAATGGACTTGGAAGGACCAGAACACATGGATTCCTGAGAACAAAAGGAACAGGAACAGAGCCAGAGACACCATAGTGCAGAAGGACAAGGTGACCCAGCTGCCTGAGCATAGAGTGACGGGAAGGCAGCACCACCTCAGAATAAAGGGTCACTTGACACAATTTTTTTTGGCACCAGAACACCAGCAGGCAGGATCACTGTAGTGAAATTAGTTCAGGTGACACAGTTACCATAGCACAGGGGACCAGGGACCCAAGCAGAGTAAGACCAATAAACTTAATCACTTTGGACAGGAGCTTCAGGTAGAGCAGTTGTCTACATATAAATTGGCCTAGAGATTCCCCAGTTCAGAAGAAGCAGGCCCATGCTATCCGGAATGGAGATGGGCAGTCTCGTCCCTACCTCTCCCTGCACCTCCACACACCGGTATGACCCCCGCCCCAGTTGCTCCCCCTCTTACTTGTGAAGAGCACATGAGGGATGGCGTGGGGTTGGGCTCAGACACCCCGAGTTAAAACTCCACTCTAGTCCTGCACTGCCTGTGTGACTTGGGCAATTCATAGAACTGTGTGAGACACACCTGCCTCTTTTATAAACGGAGGATAACAAAATGGGAGAGAGTAGATATCAGAGTCCTCTGTGAAACTGTAAAGTGTTGTGTACTTAATGTTGATATTACCATTCCCTATAAAACAGGTGTTTCACTGAGCCCAACAGGAATGTAAATTTATCATTGCTATCTTAATTATTATTAACTAAAATTTGCATAGCTCTAGTTTACAAAGTATTTTTTTTTTTTTTTTTTTTTCGGTACGTGGGCCTCTCACTGTTGTGGCCTCTCCCATTGCGGAGCACAGGCTCTGTACGCGCAGGCTCAGCGGCCATGGCTCACAGGCCCAGCCGCTCCGCGGCATGTGGGATCTTCCCAGACCGGGGCACGAACCCGTGTCCCCTGCATCGGCAGGCGGACTCTCAACCACTGCGCCACCAGGGAAGCCCCACAAAGTATTTTTACATTTTAAAACCTATTGGGTCACTTGATCCTGTCAAAAACTCACCTGGCAAGTATTACCCGTCATTCTAGAGAAAAGGAAACTGCAACTCCGAAGGTGACTTTCTCAAGACACTCAGGCAGGAAGCAGCGGACCTGAGGCACAAAGCTGGACTTCTGGGTCCGCATCCTTACTGTGTTTTTACCCCAACATGCCAGAAAGGAGTGCTGAGCGCCGTAGCTCCATGTTTTTCAGCTTTAATTGGAGTGATGCTGGGAGATAGTAATTCTGCTTAAGAACAGTGAGATGATAATGTTCTGTCTCCGTGTTCCCTGAGGCCATTCCTGGGTAGCACTCACATCATGCTGTCGCATCGAGAAGCTTCTCAGGCCTATATTTAAGTAATAAGACATGACAGGCCGTGTATTTCTGGGACATTATTACATGTCCGGGGTGGTGGTAGGAGGCTGAGGATGAGGAAATTTCTTTGAGCGTCGCTTTGGCTATTATAAAATATCATGTATAAATCAAGATGGAGTGAAGGCTAGTCAAAGAGGCAGACAGCCACTAAGAAGGCTGTGCTGGTATGGCTGTGACATCACCACCAGCCAATCCCACAGCTCCTCCGCCTTACCGAATCCCCAGGCGATTTGATCATTTGAGACCTAAGAACCATTCAGGTTCAAAGTCATCCTCAGTGTTCTGAAATTGTCAGGGCTGGATGCTGGAAGGTCAGCCCTCCCATTGTGTCCATCGTGAGATGGTGTGATATGATCTAAGTGAATCTGGACTTGAGGATCTGGAAAAGACTGTCCCCCGGCACACTCTGGTCCTTGCCATCGGGTAATCGCTGGATTTGCACGTCTCACGGTCTTGCGGGTTGTGGTTGTGGTTTTGTACTCTATTTGGGGGAGAGGCCTTTACTCTCTGCCAGGTTAAATGACTAGCAGGCATTAAAGATGGCTGTCAGGCTGATCAGAAACAGACCTCTGGGCTGATCTGCAACTGAATCCCTGAGCTCTGATGTTCCAGCCAAGGTTAGGCAAATCCAGGCCGCACGCCTGGTCTCTTGGGATGTTCTCCTGTGCAGCATCCAGGCTGTGATTAGGAAAGGTAACATTTTCCAAAGACTTTGCCCTCAGGGAACTGATAATCTGGAAAAAGGTATAAAATAAATACACTCAGATAAATCCAATATGGGGCAATAAAAAGAAATCTTAAGACCAAGTCACATTTACCTATATCCTCTGTGTGGCGCAAGTTGGAGATAATAGTTGCTCAGTCAATGCCTGTTAAAGGGATGAACGTGCCCTCAGAACACAAAGTGCTGAAGGAGTGCACATGCCCTAAGCCTCGGTTTTTCAGGCTGTAAAGAAAGGAAAGTGGGACTTACTTTCCCTGCCTTTTTTGCATGGTTAGAGTGAGAATTAAAATACAAAAATTATATTGTAAGCTGAAAAGCACTACTCAATTGTAAGTGATTTGCAGTGAAGGATGTGATCATACATGTGGCTAACAGTAACTGGGAGAACTTAAAGAGAAGACTCTTGAAGGTTTGGGGGGGGGTTCATAAACATTTGCAGCCTCTGTCCTCTGCTCCCCATCTCCACTATCAGTAACTTGGACTAGACCCAATTTATGAAGGGGTTCCATCTATTGGTTCACTGGTAAGGTCAGCCTTGTATGCTCATTGAGTAAGATATGAGATTTCATCTGGACTCGGTGAGGGAGTGCCATGATTGATTAATGATGTCTGCCATGGACCTGGGTTGGAGGCTAGCGGCATGTATGGCATTTATTTTGCCATTCTTTGCCTAGACCCTCATTTTCTCATTCAGTGCAACAGCTTCCTAACTGGCCTCCATCTTCTGTTATCATCCAGCCCCAATCCACTGTTGCTTCTGCCACCAAAGTAGTCTCTTTCCAAAACATAAATTGTCATATTCCCCTACTAAAATCATTCAGGGGTCTTCTCCTTCTTCCACAGAATGTAGCCAAACTCCTCAGCAAGGCCTATCACGCCCTCAGTGACTTAGCCCTACCCTGCTAAGTCATTCTGGTGCAGCACTCCCTAACTTATCTTAGCCACACCAAGACAGCATAGCTATCTTCCTCCCCAAACACACCCTGCCCAACTCACTGCCTAAAATCTTCTCCTCATCCTTAGTCCCTAATGCATTTATTGTCACTTAGGTGATGTCTTCACTCATCACCTTCAGTAGAATTAATCTCTCCTCCTTCATCTCTACAGCATCCTATATAAATATCTATTACAGCATTTTTCCTATGAAAGGTATTTCTCTGCTTGCTTTCCTCCCTCACTAGACTGTGAACTTTGTAATACAGGAAACCATGTCTTATACATACACATTTGTATTTAGCCTGGGTACTATGTCTGGGATAAAATACATGCTTAGAAAATATTTGAAAAACAAATAAATGAATTGTAGAATGTACTGATTGACCTAACATACATACACAGCCCTGTCTATGGAGCTCCTTCTTCATAAGTCACCATTCTTTGATCTGATTGAATCCAGGGAAGGTGCAGACCCAAGACAGCCATTCTGTAAACTGGGTAGCACCTCATGAACTGCTCCATCAGGAGAACTCTGATAAACAAGTTTATCATTGGTCATGAACTAACAAACCATGTTCTCTATCTGAACTTGAGATACAGATAGTCAGTTAATAGCAGGAATAGAAGGCAGAAGACACAAGGAAAAGGCCACCTTGGTCACCATGAGACATCAGAAGCCATGTGTAAACAGAAATTACAAGCAAGACAAAGATGAAATTTACATGGAGTAGAGAATAGGGTAATTGGTTAGTAGCTGTAAGAGGGTAGGAGTAATCAACTCTGGTCTCTGAGGGATGATCTCTAGAACTCTCCTGGATCCTGAACAACTTCCTGGTTTCTGCGTTATATTCTAGCTGCGTTGTTTATCATACCAACACAACTGAATGCTCTTCTGCTAAATTTAGACGGTCTATTTGGGAGGGTATCATTTAAAATACGAAGTACATTGTTCCATAAATAGGGCAGTGGGCTTTAAAGACCAGAGCCCTTTCTTTTCAACAGCTGACCTCAGAGCTAACCAGTGATGGTCAGGGGTGAAGCCCACACGGCTAGAGGGGAACCTGGTGCCCACTCCTGGTCTGAGCCTAACTCATGCCGGAACTCCTTAGGTGTGTAGATGCTGATTTCCACCTGGAGGTTCAACACATCATCAAGTGTCTGGAGAGAAAAAGATCAATTTCAAATAGCTGAGTAGCTATTTGAATAGCTGAAAAGCTGTTCTTTATGGAATAACGAGCAGACATACACTATATGAATACTTCTCAAACTTTAATGGACACACACATCATCTGGGAAACTTGTTGAGATTCAGACTCTAATTCTGCTTGAATGGGGTGGGGCCTGAGATTCCTCATTTCTAACCAGCCTCCAGGTGACGCTGATGCTAGTAGGTGAGGACTACACTTCGAGTAGCAAGGTTCCATGTGACGCCAGAGGGAAGAACTAGAGGCCACTGGAGGAAGTTAAAGAACAAGAGTTCTAACTAAAGAACTTTCCACCTGCTCAGAGCTCCGTGGAATGAAATGTGATGCTTTAGTATCAGGAACGACCGAGCAGAAGTTAGGCAACAATTTGGCAGATGTATATTACAGAGAGAATGTCTGCTCTGTCTGGCAGGTGAACTACCACAGTCATTTTCAAACTTGTTTTAATGTACTCCCTGAAAGATTTTGAGCACTCTGTACCTACCTGACCATCTTTAGATTGACATCTAAAATTTTATATCATATATTGAAATACATTTATTCCTTAATAGAAAATAAAAATGTTAAATGGTTTATTAAATAAAGCAAAATGAAGATTAACTAATTTAAATAAGTACTTTTTAGATCTAGCATGTAAGTTCCAGAGAGCAGGGGAATTTTTGGCCTCTTTTTTTCACTGATGTGTACCCAGCATGTAAAAGATGCTTAATCCATGTTTGTTGAATAAACAAAGGCACAGCAAATCTGAAAGCAGACATGTGGAAATTTATCCAGGGGCCTTATCTCATCTCAAAAAATGTGGTAGCCTCACAAAATATTCCAATTAAATTTTAAAAAATGATTAAACAACAGTGTTCTAAATTCAGTGCATCCCAAACTTGGTCAAAATACCAAGGTTTTAATGCTAAGTTTTACACTTGACAGAATTATGATCAAGACAGGAAAAGATTAAAAGCCCTATAAAAGATAAGATCCCTTGATACATTTTTTAAAATAAAAGCTTTTATTAAGAAATCCTTAGACACCCCAGGGCTGCCTCTCTCTGAACAAGGTCTGCTGCTGAATCCCCATCACTTGTCCCATCTACCTGTCAAAATGTCATGGAGATCTGAGTTAGGACTCCAAATGCCAGCGACATCTCTGGGATACTACAGGGTGCCTATTTTCCTACTCTCTGGTTGCCACATCCTGCCCACCAAGTGGAATTTTTCCTAGTGCCCACTCTACCCCTGGTAGGCAGCCAGTCCCAGGTCTTGTATGAGACAAAACTTTTCTATCAGCATGGACAGGCAGCTGAGCGGTTGCTGGTGACAAATGCCCTCTGAGCATAAGCAGTTTCTTCTCACTGCCCTCTGACATCTCTTATGCTCTTAATCTCCTCCTTAGGACATTTTACTCTTACCTTTGGCATTCTCTCTCCTCTCTACATTGGCTTTATGAACTCTGACCCTTTACCAGTGGACCTATAGCTGGAAACTTTCTGAGTGATCCTATTTCTGTCCCCAACCTGGACTCACTTCCAGCTTCTGTCCTATTCACATTCCTGTGCAGACCCTTGAGCTCCAGAATTTCCTTCACACTCCCTTTCCCAGTCCTAACTCAGACCCCGGCCATTGTCCTTTCTCTCCCCAACCTTCCCCGGAGCCAGGGTTCCAGAAGGACATCTGGAGTCACCTGCACCAGGTGTCCTGCCAGCCTGCTGTAGTGGGAGGGGAGATACAGCCAGCCCATTTCTGTCTTTTTCCCCCTTGTTTATAGCCCATCTTGCTAGCAACAGGTCAGACTAAGACCCTAAGACCCTGCTACAGCCTTGCCCTGAAGCGGAGGGAAATGGGACTGAGAATGAGCCCTGGCCAAATAAAAAAATATTTTGATTGTGCTTTTTTTTTTTTTTTGAGACATACCATAACTCATCTGCCTGAAGAAAAGTGGTGATATTCCAGTGTCTGTGTGATAAGCCCATTAGACAAGCCCACAGACCATGGGAACCAAGAGAAAACGGCACTGAGAGGTTACATGAGTGTCGGACGCATTCCCGGACAGAACAAGTGTTATTATGGGATGACACAGTCCAGAGCTCAGAGCAGATGCTAGTTTGTCCGGTTCTCAGAGAAGAGGCTGGCTGAAAATGGAGCTTTGAGACAGGGTCAAAAGCAGCAATGCTCTTTCTGGCTGGTAGCCCTCATCCAAGTCTTGTCTCCACAGAATATCAATGGGAAAAAGACAGAACCCAGAAAAATCTATGTGACTGTCTTTAGAATTAATTGTGATTGATATTGGTCCAAGGGAGTGAACGAATCCAGGATGGGGAGAGGGATGTCTGATCATAAGACTGAGTAGGGTATTTCCCAAATTTGCTTTCTGTTCCATTAAAATATCATCAAGACAAATTTTGGGGGAGATCTAAGGCAGTCACCCTGGAGCATTTGGAAAAGCAGATAGATATCTGGGCAAGAAAGAGGCTGTTGATTTAGATGTTCTCCACTGGATGGGGACAGTAGCAAGCATAGGGCAAACAGAATCCTCAGAGCTAATAAGAACATTGGAAATCATCAAATCTTGATTTCAGAGAGAAGGAAAGTGGGGCTCAGAGAGGAATGACGACATGCCCAAGGTCACACAGTCACAAGGTACAGGGGGCGGGGGGGAAGGTGAGCCAGGACACGCACTCAGGTCTGTGGATGCCCAACCCCAGCCTTTTTCCTTTGCACTGAGCCTTGAAGGACAGCCTAGGAATTGGCGAGGACGCTGCTTCCCTTTTCTGCTGCTCTGGGGCTGGGGAGAAATGGGCCAGGTCCTAAATGCAGTTCTCAGGGAAGTCTGTAGCAGGTTGTCAAGTGCTCCTGCCAGGGCTGAGCTGGCAAAGGAGGGTGGGGAGAAGGCTTAGAAATCCTGAGCACTGAAAGGTGGCCTGTCATTGTAAAATTCCATTTCCTTTCAATTAGCAGCTGATTGCATTTGATGAGCTGCAACATTGTTTCCTCCGTGTAGATTAGGAGTCAGAGCAGTCAATGAGCTGTGAAATTCTCTCCCTGCTGAAACAATAGACAGTGATTAAAGCGCAGCTAATCCCATCATTATAGCTGGAGCCCACTGATCATTAGCTGCCAACCACATCCCAGAGAGCAGCTCCTGCCCAGCCTCAGCGGGTGGGATGCAGCAGGTAAATGCTACCAATATGCTGGCCTTCCTCCTCCCATGCCCAGGAGTCCTTGGTGAACCCAAGGGCTGGGGTGAAAACCAGGATGCCCCTGTGGAGGTGGGGAATGAGCCCGCCAAGGACAGCTTGATGTCAGTCCCAGAGAGCTGGGACTTTTGAGGCAGATGTAACAGATCTGGGATGAAATCCCACCACCTACTACCCCTTAGTTTGTCCTTTAACCTCCGAGCCTCAGAAAAATTATTTGCCCCAAATCCTTAATAATACCTTCCTTGTGTGGTTGTTCTGAGGATTAATGTCACAGCCTAGGTAAGATCTCTGGCATAACACTAAAAGTCAGTAATAACACTAACTAGCATTTCAAGTGTTTGCTACGTGCCCAGCACTGTTCTGAGGGCTTTATATGGATCAACTTGTCTAATCCTCATAATAGCCCCGATAAAGCAGATGCTATTATTATCCTGTTTTTCCAGCCAGGAACACAGGAGTTCAGTAACGTGCTCGGAATCACTTGGCCATGAGTGACGGCGCTGAGATTTGGGCCAGGCAGGCCAGCTCAGAGGCCCTGCTGTTAATCACCGCAGTTTTCTGTTTCTCAGAAAATGTTAAAACTCCCTGTCTCCCTTTGCTAGGCCTGTAGTTTTCAAACTTGACTGTGCAGATTAGACAAGGAGAATACTAAACACACAGGCCATCAGGCCCAAGCCCCAGAGATTCTGATTCAGTAGATTAGGGACAAGACTCAGAACCTGGGTGTTAATAAGCACCATCATATGTGATTCTGGTGCCGTGGTCCAGGACCTACCTGGAGAAATGCTCTAGGTTCTGGGGAGCAGAAGTGTGGCTGGCCAAGCCTGCATCTCACCCGGGCCTAGCATTCCATCCTTGCTAAGGAAAGCCACAGTTGCACTTAAAGAGAACAGAAGGAGGCAGAAGCACAGGCTCTGGGGCCACATATGTCAGAATTTGCATCTGTTTCTTCCCTTACGGGTGTGGCCATATAAATCATCCATAGCAGGACAACTATGAGAGCAAAAGGGGGAATATTCATAATTATTCCCAGATAAATGGCACAAACTGGGACTGTCCCAGAAGCTGGCCTGCTCACCTTTCTTGGTTCTCTCTCCAGCCCTGAAGTCTGCTACAGCAGGTACCTACAGAGCATGACCAGCCTGAGCTCAGACAAGCAGGAAGGGTAGAGTTCATGTCCCCAAAGCAGCATTTAACAATGACAGATGAGGAGTCTGTTGATAACTGCCCAAACATCCTTGCCCCTTCACTGGAATAATCACTCTGAAAATATTCTATTCTGTCACCCAGAATTACCCTACAGGGCTGATCTCCAGGGCCCCCCATAATAAATAAAGTATAACAACTTGTGTCGTCTTCTTTCTACTCCCTATTTTATGTTTCGCATCTTTGCTGGTTATTTCCTGGAATCCCCTCCCAAATGAATTACTTACCTCCACATCCTTTCCTCAGGGACTTTTTCTGTGTTCAGAACAGTCACCTTACCACTAACTACCTGTGCAACTCTGGGCAAGGAATTACATTTTAGTTTCCTTAAGAACAAAACGGGGCTTCCCTGGTGGCAGTGGTTGAGAATCTGCCTGCCAATGCAGGGGACATGGGTTCGAGCCCTGGTCCGGGAAGATCCCACATACCACAGGACAACTAGGCCCGTGAGCCACAACTACTGAGCCTGCGCATCTGGAGACTGTGCTCCGCAACAAGAGAGGCCGTGATAGTGAGAGGCCCGCGCATCACGATGAAGAGTGGGCCCCCGCTTGCCGCAATTAGAGAAAGCCCTCACAGAGAAACGAAGACCCAACACAGCCAAAAATAAATAAATTAGTTAATTAATTTTTTAAAAAAAAGAACAAAATGAATCAGGCTCCCAGACTTCAGACTATACTACAAAGCTACAGTAATCAAGACAGTATGGTACTGGCACAAAAACAGAAATAGAGATCAATGGAACAGGATAGAAAGCCCAGAGATAAGCCCACGCACATATGGTCACCTTATTTTTGATAAGGGAGGCAAGAATATACAATGGAGAAAATACAGACTCTTCAATAAGTGGTGCCGAGAAAACTGGACAGCTACATGTAACAGAATGAAATTAGAACACTCCTTAACACCGTACACAAAAATAAACTCAGAATGGATTAAAGACCTAAATATAAGGCCAGACACTATAAAACTCTTAGAGGAAAACATAGGCAGAACACTCTATGACATAAATCACAGCAAGATCCTTTTTGACCCACCTCCTAGGGAAATGGAAATAAAAACAAAAACAAATGGGACCTAATGAAACTTCAAAGCTTTTGCACAGCAAAAGAAACCATAACCAAGGTGAAAAGACAACCCTCAGAATGAGAGCAAATATTTGCAAATGAAGCAACTGACAAAGGATTAATCTCCAAAATTTACAAGCAGCTCATGCAGCTCAATATCAAAAAAACAACCCAATCAAAAAATGGGCAGAAGACCTAAATAGACATTTCTCCAAAGGAGATATACAGATTGCCAACAAACACAGGAAAGAATGCTCAACATCACTATCATTAGAGAAATGCAAATCAAAACTACAATGAGGTTGTACAAAACTACTACCTCACACCAGTCAGAATGGCCGTCATCAAAACTACAAACAAGTGCTGGCGAGGGTGTGGAGAAAAGGGAACCCTCTTGCACTGTTGGTGGGAATGTAAATTGATACAGCCACTATGGAGAACAGTATGGAGGTTCCTTTAAAAACTAAAAACAGAACTACCATAGGACCCAGCAATCCCACTACTGGGCATATACCCTGAGAAAACCATAGTTCAAAATGAGTCATGTACCACAATGTTCATTTCAGCTCTATTTATAATAGCCAGGACATGGAAGCAACCTAAGTGTCCATCGACAGATGAATGGATAAAGAAGATGTGGCACATATATACAATGGAATATTACTCAGCCATAAAAAGAAATGAAATTGAGTTATTTGTAGTGAGATGGATGGATCTAGAGACCGTCAGAAAGAGAAAGTAAGAAAGAGAAAAACAAATACCGTATGCTAACACATATATATGGAATCTAAAAAAAAAAAAGGTTCTGAAGAACCTACAGGCAGGACATGAATATAGGTGCAGATGTAGAGAATGGACTTGAGGACACGGGGACTGGGAAGGGTAAGCTGGGATGAAGTGAGAGAGGGGCATGGACATACATACACTACCCAACGTAAAATAGATAGCTCGTGGAAAGCAACCGCATAGCACAGGGAGATCAGCTCGGCGCTTTGTGACCACTTAGAGAGGTAGGATAGGGAGGGTGGGAGGGAGACGCAAGAGGGAGTACATATGGGCATATATATATATATGTATAGCTGATTCACTTTGTTATAAAGCAGAAACTAACACACCATTGTAAAGCAATTATACTCCAATAAAGATGTTTAAAAAAAAAGAACAAAATGAAAATAACAGTAGTGAACACACGTACGGTATAGGACATAGCAAGCACTCGATAAATGTACAACTCTATTATGATTATTGTAAATAGTGAGGATGTTGGTCATTGCTCTGATTCACATCAGGAAGCATCTTTTCTTTCCCATGCTGCTGTTGCCTCTTTCTGAATTGTTGCAATATGCTCCCATGGGGACATCACTTCCATTCAAACCATGGCCAGGGTGCTGTCCCTTCATTTCGCCACAACCTGCTATATACCAGGCAGAGTGCTGAGCTGTGAGAAACTATAATATATTGTTTTAACTCTGTTTTGAGAAATGACTCAGAATGGCCACTTCTGAAGGAAAACACAGAATTTATTTACCACGTGCGAAAACCTAGAACTTAGATTGAAGATCAACACACATTTCTAAACTCCCGACTTGATCATCACTCCCTCTTTTAAATACTTTGCTGCCACTGAAAGAAGTCCAAATGTAGCTTTCAAGGTCACATCTTAACCTCTTAGCTGCTCAGCAGGTCTGCTAACACCGCTTCTGCTCAGAGCCCCTCCCTACGGAGAATATGCCACTTTCTATCCCCTCTGCAAGACGCCCGACCTCCTACTCTCCCTTCAAATGAAGTAAATGTGAGGTACAATCGCCTATTCCTTTTAATTTTTTCCCAAGCACAGTTGAACAGCTGATTTCAGTCATTTCTACCTATGGTTTCCTCCTTAAAGTTAATTAGTTTCTTTTCAAGTAATTGCAAATAGTACATTTTCCAGGCCCTTGGAGTCAAGGCTGACAACTAGCTGGTTGGAGTGGGCTCTTATCAATAGCTCACGGAAATTAGACATGCAAACATCACACTGGGGCCCCAGGGTTGCTCTAAGTTGTTTAGAATAAATAGCTCATGAAGTCCCAGGGCTCTTTTATGAATGGCCTCACTACTGTAAAAGCTTTGGGTTGTAGTGGGCAACGTAGTAGTCAAGAGCTTCTTCCTTCAGCTTCAGCAGGGGTCAGCTCCACACACACCAGATTTGCTATGTCCCAAGCACCGTGTCCACTGCTGAGTGTGGTCCAGGGGACAGGGGCTGGGGTGGGGGCGGAGGAAGAGAAGAGATTGGGAAAGTTTAAAGAGGTGAACAGTGATGTTCACCGGAGGGGGATGGACAGGTTTCATGGAATAATAATAATCTCCCTCACCCCTGAGCCCAATTGATCTGTCACAGTACCCTGTCCTCCAGGAACCAAAGATAAATTTGTGCCTGTAAAGTTCTAGTTCAGCCTTTGGGACCTGATGAGTGCTTATTCTCAGATCTGCTAGTTTTCATCGCATCTGCGGTTATTTTTTGAGGAGGTTTCTTTTATTCTTCTTTCCCTTCAACTTTAACATTTTTAAAGGGATCTTGGGTGAGGAGGGTGGAGTTATTCAGACTCTCGGTTCATAGCATGCTGGCTGTCATCATCAGTCCACACAAGTCCCTTTATCCCTGGTTAGTTTCCTAACGATGCTATAACACATAGCTGCAAACTCAGTGACATAAAACAACACAAATTATTATTTTAGAGTTCTGTAGACCCGGAGTCTTATTTGGATCTCCCTGGGTTAAGGTGAAGGTCTTGGCAGGGTGCATTCCTTTCTGGAGGCTCTAGGAGAGAAGCAGTTTCCTTGCCTTTTCCAGCTTCTAGAGGCCTCCCACTTTCCTCAGCTCACGGTCCCCTCTCTCCATCTTCAAAGCCAACAACTTCAGACCTGGTTCTTCTTGTGGTGTCATTTCTCTTAAATAGTCACATCTCCCTCTAACTCTCCTGCCTCCCTCTTCCACTTTTAAAGACCTTTGTGGTTACATTGGGCCCATCTGGATAATCCAGGATAATCTTCCTATCTGTTGATTAGCAACATTAATTCCACCTGCAACCTTAATTCCCCTTGTCACGTAACAAAACAGATTCACAGGTTCTGGGGATTCGGACGTGGCTATCTTTGAGGGTGGAGGTGGGAGCGTTATTCCATCTACCGCAATTCCCAGTCCTACTCCCATTTCTTGTCCTCGTCAGCATCTACACTAATGTATTTGATACATGCCCTGAAATATGCGTGTTTCCTTTTAAGTGGGCCATCGGTGTGTATGTCTTTAATTGGCATATATGGTATTTTTCTATGTTCTATCTACGGTATTGTTCTTACATTTTTCACTTGACACTATGTTTTTAAGGCCTTCCACGTTGTTCTGGACACACTGAGTTTGATGCTACTAACAACTGCGTGTTAGTCCACGGTTTGCTTCTGCTTCATGGTTCACTCCTCCACTGATGGACTCTTAGCCTGCCTTTACTCCACTCTAAACAATGTCATGACAGGAATACTTGTTCAGGTTTCTATGGACCTACACAAGAATTTCTCTGAAAACCACAATAAGGCTAGGATTGCTGGGTCCCGGGGTATATATCCCCTCCTAAATTTTACCAGCTAATATTCAGTCGCTCTTTGGGGGCTGTACTAGTTATACTAGCACTAGTTCAGCTGTTAAACCGCTCTTTACCATGATAGTAATGCAGTGTCTTCCCATGTCGGAGCAGAGCTGAGAGCCCTCTCTGCCTCTACCCAGTGTGTATTTTTGTTTCCTACACAGGTTTTGGGGTCACTAAATTGACTTTCCTCCAGCAACATTTGTGTCCCCAACTACTCGTTCATGCGGGAAGCACCGTGCTAGCCTCTGGGGTCCATTAGAGAGGTCTGTTCTCTAGTTCTGCAAGTTCAGAGTTGTATTTCCATCCCTTCTCCTCCATCTTCTTGCCTCTGGATTCTGGTTTCATTAATTCAACAAAGATTTCTTAAGCACCTATTGGCTCTAGTGCATTATCCCCGATTCCCCACCCTAGATACTGAGGATGTGATGGGAAAAACTAAGAGGTTTACATTCTGGTAGCCTGTCAATTCAATCTCAGAACCTTGGCCTGCATTCACTCACTTCTCCCCAAAACCAATGTAGGCCAAGCCAACATCATTTCTCACCTGGACAGTTGCATTTGTCTGCTACTTGATCTACCTGTTTCTTTTCTTGACCCGTCTAGTCCTTTCTCTAAATAGCAGGCAGAATAAATTTGAAAATACAGATCAGGGACCATCATTCCTCCATATCTCTTCACATTCTATCGATTATAGAATAAAATACATATCTCTGGCCTAGTTTACAAAGCTCCATGACAACTAGCTTCTGCTGGTCTCCCTGACCTCATCCCATGTCCCTCTTTTCTTCATTCACCATTTTGCAGCTGCATTGTCCTTTCTCTTTCTGGAACAGGTCAGGTTTGTTCCTGCCTCTCAACCTTTGCACTGGCTGTTCCCTGTTCCTTGAATGCTCTTCCCTCTGAGCTGTGTATGGCTGGCTCCTTCCCATCACACGTACTTTGGTCCTGTTTTTATTCTATCAATAGTATTTATTTATCAGCACCGTTTATTTATCTATTTGTGCTTTTCTTGCCTGTCTTCCCCTATAGAGTGTGAGCTTCATGAGAATGCCTTTATCTGTCCTGTTCACTACTCTACCAGCACCTAATATACTGCCTGGCACTGAATAGGTACTTGACAAAAAAAAATTCTTTTGAGGAATAAATGAATGAATCTAAAGCAGTTGTACTCAAGCTTGGCTACTCATTAGAATCACTTGCAGGAAGCTATTAAAAATACTGATGTCCAGACCCCACCTGGACCTATTGAATCAGAATAGCTGGGCGTAGGACTCAGGTACTGGCCCTTGTAAAAGCGTCCCAGACAAATATCCACCTAGAGCTGTAAGCTGTCCATTTGAAAAATAAGAGCCCATCTCAAGCAAGGCAATTTAGGAACTTTCCCTGGGATACTGTGTTCAATCTCGAGGGAGAGATAACCTTTCTCTTTGTTTCTAGTGTTAAGTGGAGGTGATACAAGCCGGCAACTGTCTGTAGCCACGTCAGCCACCACTCTGCCACCATCCCTGGGTGCATGGAGGAAACCAAGTCATCATAGGAAAGAATAGGACCGACTCAAAGGGAAGCTGAGCCAATTCAAGGGGGAGGGAGGATTTGGCAGAGAGAGGTCAGAAAAACGCTGATGGCGTTGGGGAAGCCCCTACGTCTCTGAGTCTAACCCCACTTAAATTGTCTTTTCTGCTCAAGAAAAGGGGATTAGGTTTCTGTCACTTGCAACTAAAAGAATCCTGATCAATGCTCCATCCAAGCAAATGATTGTGGGTAGGAGAAAGATGATTTAAATGGAATCCAGAAGACAGAATATTAAGGCAGTGCCTTTATTGATACATTCACAATTCCAAAGACAGCCAGTTGGTAAGCTAGAAATAATCCTTTGCTTCTCTTATTTCAGCTGATGTTAGTGTGTTTATGAAGTGTCACAGTTAAGTACTTCTACAGTCAACTGAAAAGTATTAGATCCCTTACTGTTTTTAATAAAGGGAACCAATTGGCAATGGTGCTGCACTGTACACTGCATGTGCTCAGCTCTCCGTGCTGAGGGGCTCCTCTCCCAGCCAGGGGCATGGAGAAAACTCACACATTGCTGTCTTACTTCCCTGTCCCCCGCACTCCTAATCGCGTGGCTCCTTGTGAGCCTTCAGGAAGATGCTGAAACAGTAGAAGTTATGTAATGAGGCCGCAAGTTCCCACCTCAAGCAGAGAGGGGACTAAATCTGTAGGAAGTTGCCCAAGATGCCAGTATCCAAGGGGCACTGGCAAGATCTCTAAATCCAAGGGGCACTGGCAAGATCTCTAAATCTTTTAGATTTAGAGATATGGAAGAAGGAGATTACATTTGAGAGAGCTTTTCTGGAAGAGAATACTGTATATGATTGGAAAGTACCAGGCTGTACAGAGCAGATAAGAGGTTGGGCACACACCTTTGGAAGTAATTGCCTAAACTCTTTCAGCCTTGGAGGCTGAAGAGCTCAACCTCACAAAATCTCAGATATCAATATGTCTTATTCCTGCAATCTTCCTGAATTTCCCCAAAGATAAGCTATATAAAGAAGAGAAATAGATGGTAATGTCCCAGGAAGATTTCTTGCTAGGTCTGACTTCGGTATGGAGGCACTGAACAGAAACAGGGCACATAAAATCACTAGAGAAAAGTGTGGAAACCAAGTCTGTAACCTGGAGGTAAGAGCCAGGATATCCTGTTACCATTTTGTTAGGTTTCTGCCACAAACAGTTATCGTGTTGTATAAATAGAGTAAACCCTAGCAATAATCCAAGTTAGCAGGCGGCTGTGGTTGATTTCTTAGACTTCTGGGGCTGCCATCACTCTCTGGTGATGGGCCAGTGGTTGAGGAGAGCTCTTAAATTGGATAGCAATCTGCAGGGCACAGCAGCAAAGCAGAGTCATCTTCCGTAGGATTCAGTGCCTAAAACAAAGGGATACTTGATCACTCTCAGTACAGGGTAAAATCCCAAAGACCTGTGCTAAACAGCATCCTGAGGATGGTGGATTTGGTTAACTGAGGGACTTGTGTCTTGCTAAGGGAAGTATGCAAGTTTGAGGCCAAGCAGAATAGTTCAGTATGGCAGAAGAGAAGCTAGCCCTGCCCTGGTCGTCTCCACTCCCACACCCTTCATCCCGGCAGTGCTCAGCTTCTGCAGTAAGTAGGTGTCCAGCAACTATTTCACGCTTATGGGTTTGAAGAAGAGTCAAATTCCTACCTGCCTGAGGAGCTGCATATGACAGTTCCGTCCTGCTCGCAGACATTTGGCAGTCCCTTACTTCCTAAGGTCTGGCGTGGGAGAGGAGGTGGGGCAGAGAGTCACCCTTCCCAGGACAAACGCAAAGAGGAAAATTGCACCACAGTCTGTAGGTGTCTCTTTATTGCTTTTATATTTCCAGTTTTTGAAACAGAAACTACCCAAGTCGATTAGCACTGTCTCCCGTGGGCTTTCTGTGAAAATGGTTGTATTTATATATATATATATATATATATATATATATTTTTTTTTTTTTTTTTTTTTTTTTTTTTTGGCTG
This sequence comes from Leucopleurus acutus, assembly GCF_964270905.1. Taxonomy (NCBI): domain Eukaryota; kingdom Metazoa; phylum Chordata; class Mammalia; order Artiodactyla; family Delphinidae; genus Leucopleurus; species Leucopleurus acutus. The sequence continues at coordinate 69,634,159 of NC_139151.1, forward strand.
TGTTGGGTCTTCATTTCTGTGCGAGGGCTTTCTCTAGTTGCGGCGAGCCGGGGCCACTCTTCATCGCAGTACGCGGGCCTCTCACTGCCGCGGCCTCTCTTGTTGCGGAGCACAGGCTCCAGATACACAGGCTCAGTAGTTGTGGCTCACAGGCCCAGTTGCCCCGCGGCATGTGGGATCTTCCCGGACCAGGGCTCAAACCCATGTCCCCTGCATTGGCAGGCGGATTCTTAACCACTGCGCCACCAGGGAAGCCCGAAAATGGTTGTATTTTGACGGGGCTAAAGCCTGAGTAGAATTCTCCATCATCAACCAAAGCCCTGAAACCAATCTGATACAGATTCTTCTCTTGGACAAGCTCTCTGAGACCTAGATCCACATCATATATTCTGTGATTGACTCTCTAACTCAGATAAAATTCTTTATTTTAAAACTCTTTTATTTCATATGTTATTTACTGGTAGCTCTAATTATTATAACATACATACTTTATAGTCCATTTACAGTTAATTTCTCATTTTAAGCAAGACATAGAAGTCTTACTAAGATAAAATTCTAAAAACTACAACAACAACAAAAATCCCTCCTTTGGGAGGCATAAGCCTTCCAGTTTGGAAAGTGGAGGTCTGGTGATTCTGTCATTCTCCATAACTGGCACTCCCCATGCTATAGCACAGCAGTCCCCAACCTTTCTGGCACCAGAGACCGGTTTCGTGGAAGACAGTTTTTCCATGGACCAGGGTGGGGGAGGATGGTTTTGGGATGATTCAAGCACATTACATTTATTGTGCACTTTATTTCTATTATTATTACATTGTAATATATAATGAAATAATTATACAACTCACCATAATGCAGAATCAGTGGGTGCCCTGAGCTTGTTTTCCTGCAACTAGTTGGTCCCATCTGGGGGTGCTAGCAGACAGTGACACCCGAAGTGTGTTGCTTATGTCCAGTCTACTCCATAAGATGCAGCTTAACTGTCACTTGCCACTCACTGATAGGGCTTTGATATGAGTCTGCAAGCAATTGATGGTCTCTGTGCAGTCAAACCTCTCCGCTGATGATAATCTGTATCTGCAGCCACTCCCCAGTGCTAGCATCACTGCCTCAGCTCCACCTCACATCATCAGGCATTAGATTCTCAAAAGGAGTGCGCAACCTAGATCCCTCGCACGTGCAGTTCACAGTAGGGTTCGTGCACCTATGAGAATCTAATGCTGCTGCTGATCTCACAGGAGAGGGGGCTCAGGCAGTAATGCAAGTGCTGGGGAGCGGCTATAAATACAGATGAAGCTTCACTCACTCGCCTGCCACTCACCTCCTGCTGTGTGGCCTGGTTCTGGTACTGGTCTATGGTCCGTGGGTTGGGGACCCCTGCTATAGCACAGTCACCCACCTTTTGACCACACCTTAGGATCACTCCCTTGTTTAATGTTAGATCTCTAATGTCCACATGCATACCCACATACACGCAATTAAATACAAATAAAGATTTGAACAGTTAAATAAAACTGTAAAACAACTAAAAAATGAGATTTTTAAAAACAAATTTAGGGGTGTGATATTCATTCCCTTCCCTTCCCTTGTGTTATCTAAATATACTTCTCCACCCTCATCAACATTGTGCTTGGCTATGACACTTGCTTTCCAATAGGATATTAGTGGATGTGACATGAGCAAAGGCATGAAATATTTTGTATGTCTGCCATTGCCATGAAAAAACTTGCCCCAGCTAGCCCACTGATCCAAGGAGAATGACAGTCCTATGGAGCAGAACTGAACCCAAACTACACTTTAAAGCCAGACTCAGTGTAGGTCAGCTAAGAATCAATCCACAGATATCTAAATGATTACATTTTAAGGCACCACATCTTGGGGTGGTTTGTTATACAACTTTATTGTGACTATAGCTAAATAAGACAAGATGATAAAGATTTTCTAAAGCAACATATGAAACTCAGAAGTCAAAAGGTAGAACACTGACAGATTTGATCATGTGTATTCTTAAAGCTGTGTAGGGATTTTTAAGAAAACAATACCATAAATAAGCTTACAAAATTAATCTGAACCAATAATGAGAAAATTATCTTTTGCAAAGTAGAGACTAGGTGGAAGAATGTGCAAAGGACAGTATGTGTAAAATACATGTGTGGTGATAATCCTCATCCTTGTCGTTTATGGAACATTATACAGCTGATAAAAAGAATAAAAGCAATAAGTTGCGAACTACCATGTAAGTATGTTCATGAGTAATGGAAGTTTCAGAACACATGATAGGTAAGATAATATATTGGAAAGGAATTTGGAAGGAAACCCACTACACTTGTTTTTAGGGATTGGAATTGGGAGAGGGGAAGTGAAGATGGGGACTTCCAATTAGGCTGCCTGTATCTTTGATCCTTTTCTATGACCATGTATTAGGTGTGCATTTGGTCTTAGATACTCTTTTGCCCAATTGTTCAATATTGTAATAGCACCATTATCATACTATTATCATATGGTGGTCCAGCCAGATGTGTGAGACCTCCACCAGTGACAGGAAGCCTACACAATGGCCTACGACCCTTTGACATTGTCCTTTTGGATAAATTCAATTTTTAGAATGTTCCACCAAGTATCTCCATATATTTAAAGTCTGTTGCCCTTTCTCCCAAGTTCAGTTTAACTTTCCTCCTAGTCACTCCATCTTATTTGTTCTTTATTTTCCTCACAGTGAAGTTAGTTCATAATAGGTGCCTTTAATATTGGAGTAGACAGAAATGAAGGTGTGTAATTTCACTGTCCAATGGTACACTCTCAGAGCTGCACGGGAGATCCCAGATCATCCTGTTAACCACCGCCCCCCCCCCCCACCACAGTCTTTACAGAAAGGAAAATGGGGCTGTCCCCTTTAGGGACAACGTCTTCCAGAGATCCCAGACCTGGGAGGTCAGAACCAGGACTCCGAAGTAGTGAGCTGGCTTAGTCTTCTCTTCTTTCTTCTACCAGCTCCGTCCACAGTCCAGTTCTAAAGATGGTTGGTTCTTGGGGCTGGGAAAGCAACAGGGCAGCAGGATATGTTGGCAAGAGCACGAGCTTTGGAATCAGATAAATGTGGGTTCAAAATCCAGTTCTGGGATTTGTACAAACTGCACCATTGGGCACATTACTTAACATCTCTGAGCCTCCGTGCCCTCATTTATAAAAGAGTTGGTAATAGCTACCAAACAGAGTTATTGTGAGAGGAAAATGAGATAAGGTTTATAAGGCACTCAGTGCAGTGCCTGGCAGAGAGTAGGAGCTAATTAAATGTGAACTCCATTCTCTTCCCTGTGGAATACCTCAGTAGCTGCAATATTGCTGTATGCTTCAAGGAATTAACACCACTGTTATGAGATTAATTCACAGCAATGCACATGAAAACAGTGATTCAGATCATGGAAAAAAACTATAATTAAAGTATCCAGTATTGTTTGATTACAGGATTGGCTTCACTCACTTTAGCACTTTGTGGGCAGAGAGCAGGCAGCCTGGGAGAGAAGCGGCTTGGTCTGGGGGAGGTTTCTGACCACTTCCCAGGGCCCTGCTGGGTAGTGACGACTCCCTGAATTCTGTTTTGCACCGCATCTTAATGAACATCATGCTTACTGAACATCTACTATGTGCCAGGCCCTTTAAATACTCGTTCTCGTTTTATTTGCCCCCAGATCTCAAAAGGTCCATATTCATAACTGCATTTGACAACCAAGAATGCTGAAGCTCATAGGTAAATTCAGTAAGTTGCTCAAAATGTCATTCCCAGTAGGAGATGGAGCTAGGGTTTAGTTCAAGTCCATGGACTCCAAAGACCCCACATCCAATTCACCACACAGCCTGCCTCCTAGTTTAGGCACCAAATTTACAGCCAAGTATGTAACAGGCACTTTTTAAAATATTTTAAGTATTACAGGCAAGACTGCTAGTTAACATCTAATTCCCTGCTCCCCTTCTTCACTATCAAATCCTGTCTTTGAGTAGCAATATGCCCAACTATAGATCATTTTTCAGTTTCCTTTGAAGCTAAGGAGGCCCAAAAGATCTAAGAAATTGGAACTACCAGAAAATTTCCTAATCAAATCCTGACCTATATGAGAAACATGACTTCATGTTTTCCATCGCCTCCTCTTTACTTCTGCGTCCTGTCTAGAATGTGAACTAAGAGTCAGTGCTTGGCAGCCCTTTTGAACCATAAGGTTCATGAAGTGACTTTGAGAATGGAAGACAGTGCTAAATGCAGCAGAGCAGAAAAAGTTCAAAGAAACTAGTCCCCAGTGACAATGGAACTGCCGGGCCAATACTGGATTGCCAATTTTTGAATTTCTTTCAAAGGAGAGAGAAATAAGCCTCTACTAAGTTAAGTCATTTTTATTTTGTTATTGCCGCTGAACATAATCCCAATACACCTATCATATTTTATTTACTCCTCCAACAGTTCTACCAGGTAGGTATTATTTTTATTCCCAGGTTTTTTGGGTGAGATAACTGAGAGAGAAGTTAAGCCCTAGATCACTAAGCTAGTAAGTAACAGAGAGTGGATGTGAACCCAAGCCAACTTCTCCAACACTCATACTCTTAATAATCATATTAGACTGCCGAGTTGGACTAAACATCAAAGACTATTTTTCCAAGCTGAAGAACTTTCATGTCTCAGTGGAATTTTTCTTCAGAATCAAACTTATTTCTGGTGGTTTGAGCCCTATTTGCATCTGGCATGAGGTTAGTTTTTCACTTTGTAAGAAATAACATTCTAATGGGTTTTTAAGGGCCCAGAAGACTTGTTAGCCATTCCCTGGCTGCTGCAGGACAAACTCATTAAAAACATCTGAACAAAACCAACAGAACTTGAAGGGCAACAAGAAAATGAGGAAGACGCTCTGTGTGAGGGATTAGAGCATCTATACCGTAAATCACAAATGTCAAAAGACCCAGTCACCCAACTGGAGTTGGGACTCTGTGTCCAGAACCCTTAACCTGTTTGCATTCCCAGATCTCATGGCTTGGGAATGAGAATCGAAATCACATATTCATTACCAGAATTTATTCCAATAAAACAATTTGGATATCCCTGGAGTTTTCTCTTAACAGGATTTTACCTATGTGGAAAGAGAGTTTGCTAAGCAAATGAATGAAGCAAATAAAATTGGAGGAGACATGTTTACTGAGCTAAAGAGAACAAATTATTTTGCGGCACTGGGAAAGTACCCAATTACAGTAAAACATGGTTTCTTCAGAAGTCTGTTGATTGGGACTTGCTATTAATTAGCATCTGTAAAATGGGGATAATCACACTGAAGTTTCAGGGTGGTGGTAAGGAGTATGTGAGATACACCATGCAGAGATGACCTAGCATGGCAACTACCACTGAGTATGTTTTTATTCTTTTATGGGGCTCTAGGACCTGGAGCTGGGATCATGTTCACTCCTCCAGCCTCTGGGAAGATACAGAGATGATTTTAAAAATAATGAGAAGAGAAAAGCGACAAATCCTCAGTTGTTTTTACTTAACAATCCAGGCATAGTGCAGAGAGCATTGGTCCTAGTAGCTGCAAAATAATTTTGCAGGGTCTCTGGCTACCTGATTTTTGGAAGCCCATCTGAGCAAATCCCCTAGTCCCTGAACCATATCAAGAGACAGCACAGCATGTGGTGAACATCACTGGCTCCAGTACCAGTTGGTTTGGGTTTGAATCCTTGCTTTTCACCTGCTTGGCCAAGTTAGTTAAATGTCTGTGAAATGGAGCTATACCCATAGTTGGTTGCAGTAAGGGTTCAAGCAAATAACACATGTAAGGGATTAGAAGAAGATCTAGTACATAATTAGGGGTCAATAATTCTTGGTCCGTGTTAGTGACTAGAATTATTAGTGCGTGGTCTGGCATGGTTTCCTTCCTCCCCTTCCTTAAATACTGCCCCATCATGGTGGCTTCCACTCATGTGTGGTGGTAGCAAAGCAGACTTCATAAGAAAGTCAGGAGACTTGCGTAGAAATAGACCCAAAGGAAGCCTATAACAAAAGGTCTGGCAGGCTTCTGTTAAAAGATCTGAGCTTAAAATTTGGAGGCAGGTCAACCTGGGTTTAAAACCTGAGTTTTTTGTTGACTGGCTGGCTCTGTGACCTTAAGCAAGATCTCAGGGCCTCGGAATGTACATATATATTTATGTGTGCCTGTGAAAGTTTGCTAATTAAAGAGTAAAAGTGCAAGTAAAAGAACTCTACCTCTTGTGATCTTTAAACTTTGTAACTGGTGGTCTGCACAGTTCCAAGGCTGCTCTGAACTGATGGACAGTTTAGGTCCATGAAATTTTATTTGGGGGACCCAGTATAATAAACCATGCCAAACCTTACTGGCTTAGAACAACAACCATTTGCTTAGCTAATGACTCCGAGGGTTGCCAGTTTGGTCTGGACTCAGCTGGGCAGTTCTTCTGCCGGTTGCAAATGGTTCATTCCCACACCTGCAGTAAACTGCAATCAGCTGGTGGTTTTGCTTCTGGGAGTTAGCTGGCTCTTGGTTGGGGTGATGAAGGCAATGAGCTACATGGCTCTCATTATCCAGCAGGCTAGCCCAGGTTTAATTACATGGCAGCAGTCACGGGGTTGCAAGAGAGGATAAGTCCCAACATATAAGCACCTTTCAGGTTTCTACCTTGTGTCACAATGGCCAAAGCAAATCACATGGCCAAACCCAGAGTAAGTATATAGGAAACTTCCCAAGGGCATGGATGCAGGGTGGTGTGAACCCATCAGGAGACATTACTAAACAATCTACCACAAGCATAGTAGAACCTGTTCCGGGAGAAGAAGTTCTGAAATAGGCGTCTTGAACAGATGAGGCCCAAGTGACTTCCCTCTTAATGAACTCCAGGGAGAAATCATTCAGTCCATGTCTGGACAAATCGTTTGAATGATGAAGTTCTTCTTTTCCCAACCAATTGGAAGGTTGGATCTTGCATATAGATTTTCTTAATCTGTGAATTAGAACCCCAGAATAGGAGGTTTCTAAGTCTCTTTAAGCTCTGGCATTCTGTGAGTCTGTGCTTTGCCATTCCACTTAGGGAATAGTTGGAGCCCAGCCCAAGAAAGCTCAGTTTTCTCTTCCAACAAGGTAGACAGGAAATTTCAGCCCAATGCAAGAAGCAACTGGTCAATCATGATTTTGTGATCATCAATTAAACTGCCTCAAGAAGTAGTGAGCTCGGTTATTGGAGGTGATCAAACACATACCAGACAGCCATTTATTCAGAAATGACATGAAGCTGTGGTTCTAATTGTATGTGTATGAGAGAACATCAGAATTGTCTTATTGCTCCTAGGGATTCTGATGCCTGCCCCAGAGGCAGGACACACAGAAAAGTGGAATTAGTCCTCGTATTAGGTAAAAAAAAAGAAAAAAATTTATTCAACAAAAATGACAACAAATGAGCATACACTATAAGCAGATTAAAGAACTTTCACATCCTATACTTTACTTTTTTATTGTCAGTAACTCCTTTTTACAAAGGAAAGAACAAAAAACTCAGAGAGGTAAAAATATTTGCTCGAAGTCATCCTCGAGTGTCTGAGGGGTTCTTTCAGTCTGTTCTTGGTGACCTGCTTTCTTTCCTTCTTTCCTTCCAGCATTGATTCATTTGTTCAGGCTGTCACTTGTTTGATGTTCATCCTAGGTGAAATTTCTGTTGAGTGTTGAGAAGACTAGGCATCCATTATTCTCAGAACACATATGCACCTAAAGTTCCACACCTTAAGGTTTTAGTGAGAATGAAATTAGATAATACAGGTAACCCTTGAGTGGTACCTGGTACCTAGAAATCATTCCATGAAGGCTGGCTAATACTATTTTGGGAAAAAAGACAGGGAGCTTTTGAAACTGAGGATGAGCTCAGAGAATCTGAGATCCCTGGTCAGAAACATGTACAAAAGGTTAGAGACAGTGACCAGAGCCCCGGATCCTTGAATCCTGTGATTGTTTCAGGAACCCTGAGGAGAGCGAAGGGCATGCGAGCAGAGGACACCTCAGGGGGAGGTGATGGAACAGGAGTGCAGCCTGGTGTTGCCCCCCTCATCCCCCCATCCCCACCCCCAGGCTCACCTCCTCCCACCACTCAAGCCGTGACTGAGAAGTTCCTTGAACTTCTTTGGAGGCATCGAACATTTCTGGAGCTTGCCAAGAGAGTGCACCACCAAGACTACAGTGGGGACCTCTGCTCCCTTGAGATGGTGCCCAGGGAAAGCTTGCGATGGAGGAGTTAACCCTCTCCCTCAGCCCTGTGCTCTCACAGCCCCTCCAGATGGCTCTCTTGGGCAAGACCTAAGACAACCCCACACAGGCTGTCACTCACAGTGGACAACAACTGGTCCCCAGAAGACACTCAAGTAACTCTTGCCCTGGCAAACTCTGGGAGTGCAGGTCACACCCAGAAGCTTGCCACCTTCTCCTTCACTCTGAGGACAAACCAGCTAATCAGGTCTAGTTCTAAAGCGTATCAGACTCCAGCCACCCCACATCAGGCTCTTCGCATGGTCTCCTGGAAGCCCCTCTCCCTTGTCCTGGATGCAGATCCTCATGGGAAGATGTGCTCCCTGAGCAGGGGTGAGGGGTTGAGGGGAGGACAGAATTTCTTTTAAAAGAAGATCCTTTTCTGCAGTTGTTTGAAAGTAAAATACTGATAAGGCAGTTCTTAACAATGCTAGAGAAAGATTAGAGGGAGCAGAGTGCAGTGCACAATGGAAACATCAGATGAAAACAAAGAGGCAGGTAGAGCAGGGGGTCTACCTTTTCATGCACTTGCCCTCTGAAAAATCCACAGCCCTGGCCCAGTCCTGGCCTACCCTGCCTTCAGCTCACTAGCACCTCCTGCTGTTTCTTTTTTAAATTTTATTTTATTGAAGTATAGTTGATATATACAATATTACGTTAATTTCTGCTGTACAACGAAGTGACTCAGTTATACATATATATACAGTCTTTTTCATGTTCTTTTCCATTATGTATCTCCTGCTGTTGAAGCCTGGCTCCTCCTGGCCCAGACCCACAGCTCCAGGCCCAGATCTAGAGAGGAGTATCCCACAGAGGCTGCCTTCTCTCCAAATCTCTCTGCCACCTTGGAGCCATGGCTATGCAGAAGCAGTTTCAAGGACCCCAGATAAAAAGATTTGGCACAAAGGAAAGCACCAGTACTCAGGGTCTGGCTTGTGCTTCCCAGTGTGCTGAGAGCCTTTTGTGCAGAATTCCATCTAAATAGAGAGGTAGAAAAAAGATAATTCCATGCCATCCTTGGGGCAGCTTGGTGTCTTAGTTTACCAAATAATATTTTTCTGTTCTCTCTGCATGGTTCTTTCTGCCCTGAATGCCCTTCTCCAGCATCTTCACATTTGCTAACCCCATCCGTCCTTCCAGGCCCCACTTAAATACCACCTTCTCCATGAAGCCTCCCTGATCCCTCCTCTGCCACCACCACCACCCAGTCAGAAATCATTTCATCCCATACTTATTCATGCTGTGCCATAGCTTCCTCAACTGTAAGATGGTCATAATAATAGTACCCACTCTATAAGGTTATTGTGGGAATTAGTTAAGAACGTTCAGAATGAAACTTAGCATATAGGCAAAAGTGCAATCATCATCATACTTGCTGTTGTTATCAATGGATTTGACCACTGTCCTTTGCTATACTATGAGATTTTGGAGGCAGGGCAGGGATAGGGTCTTATTTATCTCTGAACCCTAGAGGTTAGTAGACAGCCTTGATACCCAACAGATACTCAGGCTCAGAAGAATATTTGTGGGATGAGTGAGTGCACGAGTGGCAGGGGCCAATGGTAAGACTGATCCTTAAGCCATCAGACACACTACTCCTTACCCCTCCATATACCTAGGCATCTTTTTGGTCCACCTAGTACTATGCCACTATTGTTCAAAACCGGCATGCTGGCTGCTGGCATCCTAGCCTTCAAACGGCCACCAGAGAGGTACGGCCACTGCTGCACAAGCTGACGACATCATGGAAGCCGCTCTGGGGGCTCTGCACCTCCGGGGCTGGTAAAGATGGAACCTGTGCTCCTGGCAAAGGCAGGGCACTCGGCGTTTCTGCAATCCCAGCCCTGCCTGGGGCCCCCATTGTAGCAATGAGCGCGGCACATTTGAGTTTTTACCTTGTCTCTCCTGCTTCTCAGCATGGACGCTTCCTAAGGGATGTCAGACTTTGAATTTCTTATCATGTTGTTTATATCTAATAAGTGACTCGCCCTGTTTTTTTAAAAGTCAGCTTTTAAAAATACTGTGTTTGAACATCTGTCAAGGGCTGGGGATTAGCTGAATAGGCACTGGATGCCAGGATATTATATTCTCTCTTATCCTTTATACTGTAATTATCTTGATCCTCAAACAACTCAGCACCAGTTACAACCACTTTCGCAGACTTGTTGTTGCTGCAAATTCAAAAAATTATTTTATTTGAATCTAAATTAAACTGATATGTAACAAGGGTTTTTTTTTCATGCTAAGTCTCAAAAAACAGTATCTGCAGATGATTAAAAAAACAGTCAAACATGGACCATTTCAAAGTTTATTTCAAGAATAAACTCATGAAAATTCATCTAATTATGCAGCAGTGTACCAAAAATAATCTTTCCCAAACCTAAATGTGTTTAACAAAACACACAGTCAGCTAAGCCAAATGAAAGCAAACGTGTGTTTATGCCGCAGTCGCCCCTCCCCCTGGTGCTCAAGTGGGCACGAGGGCTTGGCAGGGTTCAGAAGCCTGTTGGAGGCGTCTGCGTGCTGAGCTGGGCTTCTCATTGTTTCCAGTGAGGGGCTGTTGGCACCCACTGGTCACAGAGATGGAGCCTGTTGTGAGTGGTCTCTGTGCGCAGAGCTGGGGTGTGGGAACTTAAGGGATCTCCTCTTAGAAATTTAGGGGACAGGCGACGCTACCAAAATACCATGCGCATGAATGCATGCACACTCAGGCTGCATCTGCCGCTTATTAACATTAACAGTGATGACAGCTACCATGTACTAAGCTCTTGCTCTGGGTCATGTATTTATTCAAGGGTCTTACATTCATTTTATCTACTGACCCATGGGACAAAACTGGGAGCTGGTTGTAGATGTAGACACTGAGGACCAAAGGTAAAGCATCTTCCTAAGGTCACACTAGTATCTGGCTGAGCTGCTATGAAATCTGTCTGTTTTTGTTTGTTTTTTGTTTTTTTGGCTGCACTGTGCAGCATGTGGAATCTTAGTTCCCTGACCAGGGGATCCAACCCATGCCCCTTGCATTGGAAGCTCGGAGTCTTAACCACTGGACCGCCAGGGAAGTCCTGGAATCTGTCTGTTCTTTATCTGCTGTATCATACCATGTCTGTTCAGCCCTGGGCCAACCTCTCTGGGGAATCCATGGGAATCCCAGCTCTCACAACTCAGACAAGTTCCTCATTACTCTCAACATCTCAATATACTCATCTGCAGAATAGAGAACACAAAACTTAGGGCATAGTAAAGATTCAAAAAGTCATAAAATATTATTATTCCATTAGACTGTACACCCTCAGAGGGCAGACATGTATCTATTTTATTCATAATTGTATCCCTTGTATCTCCCATAATAGTAGCTCTCCCAGTGTTTGGCACATAATGTTCACTAAAGTGTGGGAAGTGAAAGAATAGGAGGTGTGTCCTTCCTATATGTTGTCTGCAGTCTATAAGGGAAGAAAAACTAACCAGTGTGAGCAAAGGAGAGAACAAAATGTTAGCGAACATATCATTAAGGGAATGTGGATGACATGTCAGGGACTCATCAGTAGTGTCATATTGGAATTGTACCTCGCCAAGCATTAGACATCGGGGTCTGGACCCAGAGCCCCAATTTCCTAGCTGTGTGGCGCAGGCAAGGTTTTGACCCGCTCTGAGCTTCTGTTGTCAGAGAGGAATCCTCACGATCTGACTCTGCTTTTCTCCTTGTACAGTTGTAAGGATCCCCTCAAATACAGAAAGCACTGTCACACACTGTATGAAACCATCATCATTTCTGACAACGAGAATGGGGAAATGAGGCTGAACCCACAGGAGGAAACAGCTAGAAGTTAAAACCATGAAGGAGGGGTCACATTTTGCTGTAAATTAGAATGGATTCCAGGAAGAGAACTGAAATCAAGGGTCTTTATCAGGTTCAGATCCTGTTTCCAGAAGCCTGTAGTATCCTGGGGTTCTCACTCACTCTATCACTTGCCACCCAGTGGCAATATTAGGCACTCACTAAATATTTTTAAAATTTAGTTCATTTGTCTTAATTGAAATAAATGAATTGGATTGAATGGAATGGAATGGGTTCAAAACCTAACTAAAACTCACCTGCCCCCAACACAAATCAAATAAAATCACCGAATCAGCTATCTTCACAAGTTTCATGGTCTGTCCCACCACTGTACCTTTTCTCTAACTGAAGCAGAAAAGGAAGGAGCCTGGATTCTGGAAAGGTGCTTGAACACCCAGGAGGAAGGGACCTGGGACTTCCAGGGAAATAGGAAGGTCCCACATCCCTCAAATTACTTGAAACATGCATTCCAAAACTGGCTTAACAAACGGGGGTCTTTTATCTCAGCATTCATGTATTAATTCAGCGAATATTTTTAGTCCCTGCTGAGTGTCTGGCACTGTGCTAGTCCCTGGGTCTCCAGACTTTTCTTATTTTCTGTCTCTGTTACCTTGTGCAAGTCCCTTAAACTTTCTGATCCTCAATTTTTTTATCTGTAAAATTGACATCAATTTTTCATGCCTTCCAGAGTTGGTAGGAGGATCGAATGAGAATAAAATGCTTAGCACACTACCTGACATATAGTGACTACTTTAAAAGAAATAGTAGTTAAAGAATTAAAGATAAAAAAGAAAGATCTCTGGATCTAATAGTCGGATAAGTCATAGGGAGAACTAATTATAGTTGGAAGTTGAAAGCAGTGCACGCCCATGCAGAGAGAAAACCTTCCCCTGCCTACCCTTCCACTGCCATTGAGCCCAGTCTCCTGAGGCTCCCGTCGCTCTCCAGACCCACCTCTCACAGCCCTGCCCCCTGTCCCCACCACGTGCCCTCCTCTTCTGCCACACGTGGGTTTGACTGGTTAGTTTTTGAAGAGACCGTGTTCTTTCAGGCCTCCCTGCTACTTGGAAAAGCCCCAGTAATTCAGCAAGACCTGCCTAATGTCAGCCCCTCTGGGAGACCTTGTCCTCTTGTCCTGGCTGAAGTTTGTTCCCTCCCCTTACTCCTACAGAACTTGGACAGACAGTTGATGCAGTGTTCATTTTGCCAGCTTTCCAGTAGACCGTGAGCTCCTCAAGGTAAGATCCTACCCTTCACTGACTCTTGTGTCTGTGGGGTCTAGACCAGTGCCTGACTCGGGGACCTTTGGTGATGAATGGGATGGAGGGGGACAAGCAGACAGGCAAGAAGAGAACAAGAGATTTGGGACAGCAGTTCCCAAAGGTGGGGTTGGGTCTACGGATTGGCTGTTAAGACTCACCTGGAGAAATTCTGCAAACAAAGCAGAAGAAAACCCACACACGTTTCCACCCTTCTGAGATTCTGTCCATGGGAGGGGCCCAGGAAAAGATGGATTCACCTTGAAGCTAATGAAACTTAACCTTCAGGATCCTTTACCTTCGCAGCCCCTTCCAGGGTCCTGGGAGCTCCAGCAATTTCTTATTCTTAATTTTATATTTTTATAAAAGTGTCCTCCATATGGAATGAGCTCAGGCCCCACAAAACATTGACCAACCTCTGGCCCCAAGATCTGGAGTTTCAATAAGCTGGTCATGTGATTCCGATACACTAGGAGGGTTGGGGATCACTTGCTACTCAATGTGCGATTCACAGACCAGAATCATCAGCATCGTGGGTGAGTGTGTTCAAAATGCAGGATCTCAGCCCTCCCCTCAGACCCACTGTATCTGAATCCCCATTTTCACAAGACCCCTGGGCTGATTCACATGAAAAATATCACATTCAACATAAAGTCTGTGAAGTGCTGCTCTAGTAGTTTCCCTGAGAGAAAAATTATTTCCAGCTGTGAGATCAGGGAGGCCTTCCTGGAGGAGATGATTTCTGAACGAGACCCTAGAGTAGAGGCAGTGTTTGGGTGTAAGGAAGTATATTCCAACAGAGAGAGCAGCATCAGGAGACTCACGCGATGGGAAGTATAAGGACAAGGACAAGTACTCCAGGACCTTTCAGCTGGAATTGGACAAGAATGATGGTAGTTAAGCTGTCTGGAGTGGGAATGAGAGAGGCAGGCAGGCCATGGAGGCACACAAGTGCTGGGTTAAGACCTCTGGATTTTAATACATAGAAATGTGAAGCCTTTGTGTTTGGATGCAAAAGATATGAGAGATCAAGCTGCAAAGGCAAAACTTCCCCTGGGAGAGGGAAGAGGGCAATGATATTCATTCATGCTCAGGTGCAGATTATTTATGCCCAAGCCCTTCCTGAAAGAAGTAAAAGAAGGGTTAGGAAGCCAGGAACGAGGGCTGACAGAAAGCCCTGAGAGGCAAGCATATTTTTTCCCACCCTGGAGGGCTGATGAGACACTCAATACTGCTCCCACATTGGAAACTCCATGAATATTGGCTGATTGTGGTTTAAAGGGGGGAGTAAAACTGGTGTGGTCCAGACTGAGTCCTGTGAACTTCTCATCACTCCCCACTCCCTCCAGTCTCCACCCCTGCAGCTTCCTCCATTTAACTCATTCCTGTAGCCCAACAAAACCTCCCTGCAGGGTTGTTAGGAAGATTAAAGGGGATAATATAGCAAAGTACCAGGAATATATTAGGACCTGAAAAAGTGCATATAATCTTTTGAACTTGGAGCCAGAGCTCATGGTTCCCGCTTTTTTCTACCCTATACCTGGTTCAGGTTCTAACACAGAGTAGGTTTTCAATGAATGCTCGATGGAAAAAATGGCCACAATACCAGCTAATGGGAAACTCATTATCATTTGGCCTTATGGGTTTTGTCAAGGGTTGTGTTACTATACACACTTTAATAACGCGCCCCAGTAACAATTTAATGAGCACTTACTCTGTGTCAGTCACTGTGCTAAGCATTTTATGTATATTATTTCATCTAATCCCATCGTACAGATGAGAAAGGGAAACTTAGAGATGTTGAGCATCTTGCTCGAAGTCCCATTGTTACTAAGAGGCAGAGCTAGAGATAGAACTGAGCACAAGCGTGAGATCAAAGCACCACTCAACTGTGAAGCCTCTTATGGGTGTCATAGGTGGAACAGGTTCCACCAGGAAATGTACATTTGGCTTCTCCCTACCCCCACCCCACCTTATGCAAATACTAGGGAGAGTCAACATCACAGTATTCTACTGATGGGATTGTAGACTCACAGAGTTAGAGATGGAGAAAAGATTAGGGAATAAAGGGTTGATCAAGTTCAATCCTGCTGTCTTACAGATGCTAACATACAGGCCCAGAGAGGTTGCTTGAGTTGCTCAAGGTAACATAGCATGAGAGTGAAAGGGTTGGGCTCCATGTAACGTTTCTTGCAATATGGTTCTTACATTAAGACAAAAACAAACATTAAAAAAAAAACAGGTTATCTTGTTTTGCTCTACCCTCACCTTTTCAAATCCTTCCCCCTGCACCAGATCTCGCCTTCTCTCTCTTTTTAAAATTCCTTTATTTATTGGTTCAGCAAATGTTTACTGAGGCACTATAGTGAAATAAGTTACATTCAGGGAAGAGTCAGGACTTTAGGAATAAATAAGAGTTAAGGAGCAAGGAAGAAAAACAGAAAAAAAAAGGAACAATAAAAGGAATAACAAAAGTAGAAAGGAAGAGAGAAGGGAGAAGGAAGGGAGAAAGGAGAGAGGAAGGAAGGAAAGAGAAAACATTAATTGAGCACATTCTATGTGACAGGCACTCTCCTAACTGTGTTTCATGTATTTATTTAAATCAAACAGAAACCTTATGAGGTAGTCACTTTCATTATCCCCATTTTGCAGATGAGGCACTTGTGGCACAGAGACCTTAAGTAAATTGCTCAAAGGTAGAGAGCTGGAAGGTGGCAAGGCCAATGCATAAACCTAGCAGATCTGGCTCCAGAGACCTTGCTGGGGGCTACAGAGGTATTTGTGTTGAAATGTCCTCCAATTGCCCTGATGGCCACTGGAAGGGGAGTAGATGCCAACAGTAGGCACAACAGTGTTCCTGAGAGTCTTTTATCATCTTGTCCATAGTTATTCTCTGAAGAACCATCCTCACATGGTTTGCCATGGACCCTCAGCCCCAGGGCATGAAGAGAGGCCTACAGTGCACACAGGACAGTGGACAGAGCAGCCCAGAAGGGGGAATGGTCGTGTGATTTAGAGCCAGGAGAGCAGGGACTTAGCTGTGTGCCAGCCACTCGCTAGCTGTGACGTATGACGAGTCAATTCACCTCTTTAACTGTATGGCTCCTCGGCTGGAGAACGGCAACAATAGTCAGTTCTACCTTATGTAGTTTATAAAATCAAAAGGCAAAGACAAATCAAACATAGCCATCAACACTCCTCTGCTTATTTTGTGTAGAAGTTTGTTTAAAAAGCAAGAAACTGTGTGGGAGGCCTGAGTTTAGGACGAGGATGACAGAAAACTCAAAAGAAGAAGAAAGGTTTAGGAGATAGCTCTCTGTGGGTAACGCTAAGGGGATGAATTCTTTTGGAAGAACTAGAACGGGCCCAGGTGATAGTTAATTGTCTCTGGAATAAATGAATGGTTAGTCATTCATTCATTCAATAAATATTTATTGAATGTCTCCCGTGTGCCAGTCACAGAGCTAGACACTGGGGTACAGTGGTTTAAAGAACGGACGTGGTCCTGATTTTCATAGAGCTTGCCGTCTGCAGAGAGTCAGACACTGAACAAATACATACAGAATTTAAACGCATTATAATCAACGGTGACATGTGCTATGAGGCAAAGGAAAAGAAGAATTTTCTGTAAGAGGGAGAACCAGCATTGGGCAGGTGGAGACATCCTAGAGGACTCAACAGCCTACCTTCCCCATTCTCCACTACTATCCTCACCGCACCGGTCCCACCACCCTACATCCTGCCACCCACCGACTGCTATTCAGAAGATCATAGGCCTCTGCTCCCTACGGGTTTGTACTATCTTGGTTCAGGGAGCATCTTAGTCTGTTCAGGCTGCTATAACAGAATACCATAAACTGGGGTGCCTTATAAACAACGAACATTTAGTTCTCACATTTCTGGAAGCTGGGAAATCCAAGAGCCTAGTGCTGGCAGATTCAGGAACCGCTTCTTCATTAATGGCAGTCTTCTCACTGTAACCTCCCATGGGGAAGGGGACAAGGGAGTTTTCTCAGGCCTCTTTTATAAGGGCACTAATCCCATTCATGGGGGCTCTGCCTTCATGACCTCAACTCCCAAAGGTCCCACCTCTTAATACCATCCCCTTGCAGGTTAGGATTTCAACCTGTGAATTTGGGGGGACACAAACATTCAGACCATAGAAATGAGCAGTCTTTTGAATGCCCAAGAAAAATATGTGCACAGGTCCCCAGGTGTCAAGGCTGCTTTCGTCATCAGCCTTCTTTGATGGGCTTCTTGTGTATCATTATTATTCCTACTTCTACAGATTTAAAAAAAAATGTTCACAATAGTACAATGACTTGTCTAAGGTGACACAGCAAGTAAGACCATACTAGGGTTTAGGATGCATGCTCTAAGGGAGGGTGACATAAGAGATCCTGACAGTTATAGAGAAGGCAGAGGGCATGCCTGACCCAGAATGAGGTCAGACTTCCAGGACTGGTGAAGTTCTAACCCTTTGGAAGCTAGAAATAGGGACAACGGCCATTCTCTGGAAGACCTACGACTGGTTCAGTTTGAGTGACCAGAAACAGCCCCCCAAACCCAGGGTCAGGATTTGCAGTTCTCTAAAGGGAGCTGTGGTCAGATGGGGAGGAAGGGGCTTTTCCTAGTACTCCTGTTTCTGGAGGGGCAGGGCCTCGGCCACCCCCATAACAGTGCAAGCCAGAGAACCAGGGCCTCAGGTGGCCTGGTTAAGTTGCTCCCACACAGCTGCAAAACGACACTCACACAAAAGGAGCAGAGTATGAAGGGAGGCTCCAGGCAGGGGGACGTCAGCGCTGTCGCCGCTCCAGCCCCAGTGCTGAGCCGGCCTGGGAGTAGGCCCCTCCCCAGGAGGCTTCGGAGGCCTGCAGAGCCCGGTCCTGCAGTCCCCAGATGCGGACAGTAGGTGGCAGTGGGTGGTGAGAAATCTCGTCCTCGCCGGGCTGGGGCTCCCGAGTCCCAGCCGGGAGAAAAACGTGGCTGGGCTTCGGCCGCGCGGGAGAGAAACGCCCCCGGGGTGGGGCGAGGGGGCCGTCCCGGGACCCGGCGGCTCTAACCCCCGCCGAGGTCAGCGAGGACCAGGGAGGCGGGCTCCCTGCGGCTCCCGGTGCCCATGCGGCTGTACTGTCACGGGGAGCCCTGGGGGACCCTGCACCCTGGTGAAGGCCCTGCCCACTGCCTTCCTAGCCAAAATGTGTGCCCGGCGTGGGAATTTATTTCCTACGCAAATAACTTTTTTTTTAAACTGAAGAAGAAACTGCCGTTCAGAGAGGTTAAGGGATTGCTGTAGCCACAGATCCGGCTGGCGCTGTGCAGGATTACAACCCAGTCCTATCTAATGAGTCGGTGCTTTTTTCTGTTCCAAGACCCAGTGGGGTATCCCCTTGCGAGAACGCCTGGGTTTAACGTGGGGTGGCCTCCGGTCTGCGTTTAAAACTGTTGGCTCAGCCACGGTGTGGCCCTGGGCCGGTTTTGATTCCGCCCTGCGGCAGCGTCCAGCGAGGGGAGTAGCTGCGATGGCCTCTGGGTGGCCTTCAAGCGCCCTAATTCGCTCCGCAAGCCCTGACTGCACACCCTCCCCCTGCCCAGCATCCGGCCTCTGAGCAAGGACCCTGACAGAGCCGGCCGCACCTCTGTCTGCCTCCTCTAATAAGTGATACCGGGTCTCAGCCCCCTTCGCAGCCTCTGACATTTTACATAACTTGTACTCTCGAGAATTCCTTAGGTCTTTACAGCCGCCCTTCGAGACTGGCAGAGAAGGGGTGTTTATATTTACAAAAGAGAAAACTGAGGCTTCGGAGAGGTGATTTGCCAGTCAGTGCGTGGCTGAGCGGGTCTTGAACCCCAGGTCTTCCAAGCTGACCGGGCGGGAGCAGGGGTGCTGGCGCGAGAGGGTTCTCCTAAAGGCCCTGCCACTTCAGCGCCTGCCTCTTCCAGTCCCGACAGCAGCGGGCGGGAGCCGCGGACAAATTAATTCACGCTATCTTTACATTATGTATAATGCTGCATGATTTTATTTTGCTTCGTTCCCGAAATCTTTTACAGTAATTAGTAGCCGAGTAAAATATAAAAATTAATGCAATATAACACTTTAATGGTAATAATACACCATCCTGTCTAATTAATAAAATCTGTTATTTCCAAGCACGATTATTTATTTGACAAATTGATAGCACACATCCTGTTCATACCCTCTTTCCCGGCTCCCATCCTTTCAGTTTATTGAATAAAATTGTAGCAGGAAAATAAACAGATTGTCTTCTGACCTGACAAGCAAGTGAGAAATAAACCGCTCGCTCATACATCTCTAATTGTTCTCAACCATATTCTCTAACACATGTCCAGGTCGGTTAGAAACAGATCTCAATTTCTCCATCCTTTTTTTTTTATTTTTTTCTTAATAACTGTATCTCATCAGCAGGAAACGAGATCTGCCTCCCCTTTTTCTTTGGGTAGTGTTTGTATTGGGGCAGATTGGGGAAATGAATTTTTTCACTGTGTTCAGACATTCTGACGGCTCGCTGACGGAGCGATTGCTCGGGCTCTGTTGAGAGAGGCGGTCTGGGCTGCTCTGAGCTACTGCTGCAGAGGAGCCCACTTCACAGGCATCAGGAGAGGATCAGAAAGGGGGCAGGGAGGGAGTTCCCTGGTGGCCTAGTGGTTAGGATTCCCGGCTCTCACTGCCGTTGCCTGGCTTCATTCCCTGGTTGGAGAACTGAGATCCCACAAGCTGTGTGGCTCGGCAAAAAAAAAGAAAAAAAAAAGCAGGGAGTAGGCTGGAAGGACTGTCATCAGGAGTTGGAAAAACAAAACCTGGAAAAGGGTTAAGGCAGGATACTCAGGCCTGGCAATATTTGTGGGTAGGGGCTGAGGAACAATGTCCAGCGTTACTGTGTGTGGAACTTGGGATGAACCACTGATCGAATTACAAACCCGAATGCGTATTATTTTATGTAACACAGGGACATTTTATATGCTGTGAAAATATGAAAGCATTTTAAGCTATAAATAGGGACTCTGAAGCAGAGATAGAGACACAGAGACAGATGGAGAGAAAGACACAGAGAAAGAGCAAGACAGAAGGAGAAAGAAAAAAAGAGGTAGACTCACCATCTGAGGGTTGTTTTGCAGCATTCTTCTCTGAAAGAAAAATTGTGATGTGATCTGTGTTTGGGGGAAAGCTATGCTATGCCCAGCTTTCAAGCTACATTTGCTGTAGTAAAAAAGGAAAAATCTCCAAGAGCACACAGGTGAAGAAAGTCACTCTCACATGGAAACTGGCCTTAGTACACAGGCAGAGATGTACATACCTGAGCACACACATAAGCATGTACGCATTCGTGCACGCGCACACACACACACACACACACACACACACACACATATATACAATCCACGGTGGGTCTCCAGAGCCCTTTCTGATGTAAAACTCTATGATGTTATGGGCACTAGGCCCAAAACACACACACACACACACACACACACACACACACACACTACAGACACAATGACACACAACAAATGCACACACATCCTGCTGAGCCCAGGCATTGCATCAGTGCACTCTTGCCCCATTGCTGAGACTTCCTGGGCCACCCTGCCTCACCATGAAGTCTCAGTACTCTGATCTTATTAAACTTCCCCTCACCTTTTCCTCTTGATCTACTCCCCCACCCCACCATCATTGTCAGCTAATTCATTGTCTTAATAATAATTTTTAAAAGAATTTAAATAAGATTTGCTTGAGAGCATTTCCTAGTATCTTTGGAAACCCATAAAGTAGATGGTTACTTCAAGCTTTTTGCCAACACCCAGGTATACAGAAGGTGACTGATAAGTGCAGTTTGAGTACTTTACCTTGTATAAAGTGCTTCCCTATGAATTGTTGTGGGACAGGGGTTACTACACCCATTTTACAGAAGAGGAAACAGGTAGCCTCTTTCCAGGAGGAAACAGTTGGGATATTTATTGAAAAATAATATTTACTGAACACTTTCCATGGGTCAGATACTACCTACACACTTTATAGGCATTATTTCATTTAATCCTCACAGTAACTCCATTGTTCAGTTATTACTCCCAGTATGATAGATGTAGAGATTGCTATTCAGAAGGTTTGTGTAATTTGCCCCAAATTATACAGTTAATATATGATAGGGCTTGGGTTTGAACACTCACCTGTCTGGATTTGCAGTTCCTGAAAGTCCCATCTCTGATAGTCACCGGCTGAATGACTCTGAGCAAGTAACGTTACTGGGACTCAGTTTCCTCAACTATAAGACGATTAAAATTCTTACCTCGTGGGATTGATAAGAAGGCTAAAGGAGACTAGGTATATAGATACAGATATAGATATAGATATAGATATCTATCTATATACATGTTTCATGCACAACAGAGTGCCAGGCATGCATTAGGAGTTTAATAAAGTCCATTTTTTTCCTTCAGTTTTCCTTTTGTCCTTACGTCAGCCACTCCTCCAGAAATTGCCTAAAAGCTAACTCAGTTGGCTGGGGCTGCACCTAGTGGCAGTTCCAGGTTCCAAGCATTGGTTTTACCATTTGCAAAATAGGGAACGAATGAACAGCTTTTTGTGAAGACAAAATGAGTTAGAGCATGAGAGGTCAGCACAGTGCCTGGTATACAGTTGGTGCTAAATAAATATTTGTGAAAGGAAAGAAGGGAGGGAGGGAGGAAAGGACCAGGGAAGTGGTGCACAGGTGTTTGGGAAGGACCTGTGCTCCAGTAGCTCTCAGGGCCAGGGGCCCGATCCCACCCCGGCTCCACCAAGCATTGGGCAGGAATGTTCCAGAGGATGGTGAGTGTCCTGCGGATCTGCTCAATGCCATCGATCAATATGCTTTATGATGTATCTAATTAAGCTTTTTAGCGCGGGATCACGAGATGACAATTTATCCCAGAGCCATCACTCATTAAGATGCTATTTCAGGAGATGACATCGTTCCAACCTTAATTGGCAGAGTTTGCGTGACTGGAATCCCTTGAGAGCAGAGATGCCCCTTGTCATTTTCTCGTCACCTCTGGGATAAGGGGCTCAGCGGGGCCCCGAGAGGCACATGAAATGAATTCGTTGGGTGTTGTAACAGCTCAGGCCCCAACTTCCCAGCTCTGGTCAGCTCCCACCAGCAGGTGGTGAGTCTTTGAGGGAAGGCAGGCAGCCTGTGGCTGTGCAGAGGCCCACACTCAGTCAGAAGCTCCTCCGATGTCTAGTCATGTTGGCTACGGAAGTGACTGCTCTGGCTGAAGCGTCAGTTTCCTCATCTGTAAAGAAGTCATAGCCTTCCCTCCCACCCCCCACCTCACAGAGTTGTTTGCACGATTAAAGGAGATTGTGGAGAGCTTTATAGAGTAGTGGACAGAGCACGGACTTTGAAGTGAAAGCCTGTAGTTCAACACTCTGTTCTATGACCCACTAGCTGTGTGACTCTGGACAAATTACTTAGTATCTCTGAAACCTGTTTTTTTTTTTTTATGTGCAAAATGAATCAATAATAGTGTTTACTTCAACAGCTTGCTGGAAAGATTTTAAGAGTTTTATACTCAGCCTGGTTTCTGAGGATACTGGGGACACAGAGATGAAAAGTCATGGCAGTTTCCTAAGGGATCCTGTCATACCTTAATATCTGCAGAATAATATCTATGCCAAGGACAAGTTACAAACCCAAAGAGGACCCGATTAAGCCATGCTGGCTATATTCTAGAAGACATAAGAGAGGAGGTGGCATTTTAGCTAGACTTTGAAATAGGAGAGCTTTTTCAGTAGAAGAACAGAGGAAAGGGCATCCCAGGATGAGGGAACGATCAGTATAAGCAAAGAGCCCATAGTTGGAGAAAGTTGCAGAGAGGAGTGGTTTGTGGGTGAATAAAGGAATGACGTAGTGAGAGAGGGAAAGAAGGCTAGGGGGCATGCCGAGGGCAGGTTTTAAAGTCCTTGAATGCTGTGCAAGAGCATTTGGACTTTACTATGAAGGTCACTGAAACCTCACAAAGGATGAGTTTAATGAAACCTTACGACAGAGCTTGGACCTCAGAGAAAGAAGGCATATTCGGGCGCTTCTGCCAACAAAGGTGGTTTGGAACCTGCAGAGTGAATCTCATCTGTTCACTGTGACCTGAGAGATCAGAGCCCCAGGCATAAAATGCCATAGCCTTCTGGGGACCACACCATGAAACCAAAATGGCAATGGCACCCTGAATTTGGGACTGCTTTTCTCCTAGAGAAGGAGATTTGGAGAAGGAAACTAAATTAGTTGAGCTGCTAGCATGTATCAGGGATGTGGCGTTTAATTCTCAATTATGTGTGATTGTCCCCATTTACCAAATGATGCATTCGGGTCTCAGAAAAGGTCAGTGGCTTTCCTAAGGCGACCAGGTAATAAGAGCAGAGCCAGGATTTGATTTATGGTCTGCTGGTCCCAAAGCAGTGCTTCTACCACTGCATGCTCTCTCACCAAATGTTTTCACAGCTGAGACCTCCCATTTGGGCAATTTATCTCCATTTTTCGGAAGAGGATACTGAGACACAGAGAATTCTCCAAGAAGCATCTTGCCATGGACACCTTCCATAAGATAGCTTTCCGATAGAAAACAGAGATGGAATTCTGATCGGACAGCAATGGTGCTGAGGAACGTGTTTTCCTGGCACTCTGGGACAGAACTGATGGCCTAATTACAGTTTGTCTTTCCAGAAGCCATTTGCCTTTGCTCATTCCTGACTCTAAGGGCAGATGTGACCGCTCCTGGCTCTTTGATTTTTGAGGGGCTAGAGATACGGTGTGGAGCCGCTTTCCTATTACATAATAAAATCATTCCCTTAAGAAAAAAATGTTGGGGGGAGGACTCACAGTTTCCAATTCAAGTGCTTTTCAAAAGAATAGGGGAAAAACATAGTTAAAAATACTTGAAGGAAGAATGCATCCCTAAATGTGAAATTATTCAGAAATAGGTATTTGTAATAGGGTTCAAAGTGTTCATGACAGCTACTACTTACACTGTTTAAAAAGTTGCAATTAGCAAAAGGCTTGGATGAAGAAAACATCATATCACAGGCATATTTATAAAACAACTTCCATCAGCCGAAGGAAAAATGGACAGAACTCTATTACAAGCTTTTTATATTTGAAGAGCAATTTCTAATAATATATCTAGAAGCCATTTCTGAAATTGACTTAGTGTGCATGATCTGGGATTAACGTTTTCTGCAAAATCACATGCTCGTTTGAACGTAAACATTTTGCACTTCCATTCCACCTCCTGGTTTAGAAGAATGCACCTTCAATGTGTAAAATGATCTATCAAAATTAATTGTAAATGCCCTAATCCAATCAAGTCCACCTCATTAGGCCAACATTTAAATTATTAAGTTAAATAGTGGGATATTTCAATATAATCTTGTTATGCTGTTTTTACGGCAGTACAGATGCTGTCTACAGATGGGCTCAGCTTCCCAGCCTTGCCACTATTGTTGATAGCACTTACCACTTCCATCGCCAGATCTCACACCTGTAAGATATAGGTCCAGTCGCAAACACTCACTTTCTTATTCCCTCATACTTACTGAGCACCTACTATGTGCCAGATTTCAGTTAGAGAAGACCTTCAGGATTATCTAGTCACCTGTTTTTGCAGATACAGGACCTGAGGTTCTGAGAGGTTGGGTAATTTTTCATGGATCGCACAGCAAATGTGTGTCAGAGGTGCATGGAGAAGCCTGGCTTCCTGACTCTGCATCCATCCCTCTGCTCTCTTTTTCACTCTCTTGAATGGGTTTCCCTGCCCATCTCCCTTTCTACTTTAATTCAAATAGAAATATAGAAATAAAATAGATCAGGTCCATGCTGGACATGTTTTTAATAATTAGTATTTTGCAAAATGACACTTTTATCCTTCCCAATATCGTCCAAGATATATTCCCAACCTGGTTGTTCTCAGAGCTTTAAATAGCTTGTCCTTTCCAAATTCCTCCAGCCAGCAAACAGCTATTCATCATTAGATATTTCCTTGAAGGCCAGCCCAACAGAGACATGTTTGGAAGAAATAAGATCTGGATGTCTCAGATTCCAGCCCCTAAATTAGTCTCTGGGTATGTGTATGTTGCAGGGAGGAAGAACAAAGAGGAAACAAACAGGAACTAAAGCAGGCCTGAGGTCGAGGCATCACTAGGGGCGGGATGCCCACATTGGGATCCAGAAAATACACAATCCTGTCCTCACCGGAGCCCCTCTCTCCTTCCCCTCAAAGGAGTATGTCCATGCTCCCTAAAGATTCAGATTTCACCCCAGTTTTGAGGGCAGTTCTAAGGGACCTCTAGACCCTACCCTACTCTTTGCCAGTGAGTGAAATGAAGACCTTCCCTGTGTGCCCTTTTCACATGTGGACACAGTTCTCTTTTCCTTATCCCTGGGGCATGACTGAGACAGGGATAGAACTACCAGAGACATTCCCAAGGGGAACTAAGAACAGAGAGGATCATGAATCTGGGTGATCCACCTTGCAGAGTTTAGCTCGTTCTCTGATCCAGGCCCCAGGGCTGCATTATGACTTTCATGAGTCCTGGTAGGCACTTTTGCCTCCAAGGGTAACTTCCTCCATAAAACATTAAAAAAGTTAAAAACTTAAAATTATATTTTATGACCATCAATGTAAAGAGGAATATATTAATATTCTGAAATAAAACATTTTTTCAACCTAAAACTTTTTGTTCTGATTTTAAAAGAAATTAAAATGTTTTTGTGAATCCCTCCCTAACATACTATGGGACCTGGGTGCTGAGCGTACTGTGGTTAATGGACAAATCGGCACTGCCAGGCCCAAGGGCATGAAGCCCAAGGAGAAGAGAGCCTCCCACTCTGCTTCCATTTGGTGGGTGAACATCAACCTCAAGAGCCTGGAAATACCCCACTTCTTTGGATGTGGGCAAGAGGGAAGAGCTTTATCTCCCACCCTCTCATTTTCCATTTCCTGTCTGTGTACAAATTAAAAATCATTGATGTAGGAAGATGAAACCCTCTTTAATAACAATCTAACTCAGGTTCTCCAAAGTTATCATTGGAGGAGGATGACCTTTGTTCCTTGTCCTCTCAGTTTGATTCCTTCTGACACCATCACACCAGTACTATGTGGAGACACATTCTTCACATACTAAAATGCAGCTCAGTTAGGGTTAGAATCGTCAAAAAGACCTTCCCAAGGGAAGTAAACATAGAGAATACTGTGAATTCATGATGCTAAAGGACCCATAAGAACAGAAGATGTTTGTAGCTATGACTCAGCAGAGGAACCTGGGCTGCCTTTGTTTAAAGGGCTGTAGAAACTGGAACTTTATACACTACTGGTGGGAGTGTAAGTGGGTACAGCCACTCTGTAGAAGCATTGGCAGTGTCTGCTAAAGTTATCACATGACCCGACTTTTCTACTCCTAAGTAGTGCATTGAACCATGTGAAACTGCCAACGTTTGGCTGTTTTTGATGTACAAAAACGGCAATTTAATTTGATTCAATCTAACATATAACCAACAGAGATGCATATATACGTTCATCAAAAGTCATGTGTAAGATTGGTCGAGCAGCACCATTCATAGTAACCAAGCACTGGACACGGTGAAAAATCCATCAGCCATAGCATGGATAAGTAAATTATGGTTTGTTCGTAGAACAGTGCATGTAGTGAGGATAAATAAATCACAACTACGTACAACAACTTGGAGAGCTCTCGCAAACACAATGCTGATTGAAAGAAGGCAAACACAAAAGGGTATATGTTGTATGATTCCATTGATACAAAATTCAAGCGCAAACACTACTAATCCCTGTTGTTAGAGGTCAGAAAGGGTTTACTGTAGAAAAAGGGGACTAGGTATTGACCTAAAAGGCAAATGAGGGATGTTTTGATCTGAGGACCAGTTTCATGGGCATGTGTACTTTGAGAAAATTCACCAGGCTACATGAGTTGCACATTTTTCTATACGTGCATTTTCCTTTCTTAAAAAGTTTAGCTAAAAAAATGAGTAGCCTGCAAGAGGACTCAGGCAGCTGTTAGGGCAGAGACCACACCAGCTGGCTCCAGGGGCGCCTGTACTCTGTCCTCCAGTTCTTGTTTGTGCCTTAGCAGATATTTTGACCATTACCTAATACAGGCTCTGTGCCAACTGCTTCAAAGGCTATATCTCACTTAATCTCCAGCTTAACATCACGGTGGAGTCTATTATTGTTTTATTTTGAAAAATTTTTATTGAAGTATAGTTGATTTATAATATTGTGATAGTTTCAGGTGTACAGCAAAGATTCAATTATATATGTGTATGTTTTTTTCAGATTCTTTTCCATTATAGGTTATTACAAGATATTGAATATAGTTCCCTGTGCTATATAGTACAATAAATCCTTGTTGTTTATTTTATATATAGCAGTTTGTATCTGTTAGTCCCATACTCCTAATTTATTCCTTCCCACTTCCGTTTCCCCTTTGATAACTGTAAGTTTGTTTTCTATGTCTGTGAGTCTGTTTCTGTTTTGTAAATAAATTCATTTGTATTATTTTTTAGATTCCACATATAACTGATATAATAATATTTGTCTTTCTCTGTCTGACTTACTTCACTTGGTATGATATTCTCTAGGTCCATCCATGTTGCTGCGAATGGCAATATTTCATTCTTTTTTATGGCTGAGTAATATTCCATTGTATATATGTACCACATCTTCTTTATCCATTCATCTGTTGAATGCACACTTAGGTTGCTTCCCTGTCTTGGTTATTGTACATAGTGTTGCTGTGAACACTGGGGTGCGTGTATCTTTTCAAATTAAAAGTTTTTGTCTTTTCAGATATATGCCCAGGAGAGGGATTGCTGGGTCAAAGGGCAGCTCTATTTTTAGTTTTTTTAAGGAAGCTTCATATTGCTTTTCATAGTGGCTGCACCAATTTACATTCAGGTTGGATCCTGTTATTAGCCCTATCTGATGGATGTAGAAACTGGGGCAACTGATGCTTGGAGAGGCTAAATAAATTGCCTAAATGCACACAGCTATAAGAAACCAGTATCTGATGCCAGGACCGTGTTCCTCCCAAGCCCTCACTCTTTTTTTTTTTTTTTTTTTTTTGCGATACACGGGCCTCTCACTGTCACGGCCTCTCCTGTTGCAGAGCACAGGCTCTGGACGTGCAGGCTTAGCGGCCACTGCTCACAGGCCCAGCTGCTCCGCGGCATGTGGGATCTTCCCAGACCGGGGCACGAACCCGCGTCCCCTGCATCGGCAGGCGGACTCTCAATCACTGCGCCACCAGGGAAGCCCCCGAGCCCTCACTCTTAATGTCCACACTCCAGAATCAAAGTCATGGAGATCACCCCAGACAACTGAACTTTACAACTCCCTTTGATTTGGGTCCAGATCCTGCCTATCTGGATCCCACCTTCTCTCACTGGTCCCTGGTCTTGTCCTGCCCAGCAGCATGGCTACCCACACACCTGTAAGATCCCTCAGAAGGGACCAGGGCCATGCAGTTGGGGAGGTCACTTGCCCAATACAGCAGAGATGTGGTTTCCCCCTTGCTGCCTGTTAGACCAGGCCCAGCCAGCCCATAGGACCTCAGCATCCCTGTGGCTTATGCCAGGGACATCTCAGCTTCATCTTCTTGTGCTTATGTTCTTTATGGACTTCAGTTCTGAGTGTCCCTTTAAATGTATCTGTGTTGGTTTATGTGAAAATATAATATACGGAAAATTATGTAGCCATGGGCCACAACAAAGGCAAACCCAGCTTCTGCCTTCTCTGACCACAAACTCAACCTTGCCTGGCCCCGGGTCTTCCCACAGCACTGTTCCTGTTCCCTGTGAGTGTGGGAAGAAGTGCCAAGAAGAAAGGCAGGAAAGAGCACTTCCTGAGTGGACCGTGCGAGTCCGTTTATGTACTCTTTCCCTTTAATACACGCAGCACCCCCGGGAATTGGGTATCGTTATCCTCATCTTATTGCTGAGGAACGTCAGGGAGGTCAACTGTGAGGGCTGTTGTTTTCCCTGGCATGGGGTGGTGAGGCAGGCAGAACAAACTGATGAGCATCCGGGGCAGCCAAAACCCTTCCTCTCTCGTGGTCTATATTCAGCATTCACAGAGGCCTTGCGTTGAATGTGGACCCACTCAGAGAGCTCGCTGTCTCGTGATCTTGCTTACATTAGCAAGGCATATGCTGGAGCACACAGGAGAGAGCCAGCACCTCCCGTGAGGGGCAAAGGAAGAGAGATATTAGCAGCTGGGAGTTCTGGGTTCCAGCTTGGCTACTCACTCCATGTGGCCTTGGAAAAATTAGTTCCCCTCCTGGCCCTGAACTTTCACATCTGGGCAATGAGGGAATGGGATGTACTGATGTCTGCTGGTCTTCCCAGCTCTAGTCCTCTGGCATCTGTGAGGAGGTGTTCTTGGACCTGGACCCTGAAGTATTGGTACCACCAGGGAAATACTCTAAGTTTCCCCCAGAGCGGGAAAGTCAGGAAGGAACTTGCCTCCTTGGTCCCCGGCTCAGGTGGGAGTCTGAGTAACAGAGACAAGCAAGGCCTGATCTGGTAGGGATGGCAGACATGCAAGTACATGGGCAGCTGCAGGGTCTGTGGGCCAGGGCCCACCAAAGGCATGGGGTACTAGGCAGTCAGAGGAAGGATCAAGAAGGTGGGTCCTGAAAGGGGAATTAAAACAGCGCCAGACCCATGCCCACTTTCTGCAGCTTCCAACTTCATGTGTTCAATTCCTGGCCCCCACGCACCCCAGCTTATAACTCAGGGGTTCTTACTCTGGAATTCATGCTCTTTGAAGTTGTTTGCAAAATCATACTTGTAAGTAAGTTATGAGCATGTTTCTGACTTATAAGACACGAAGCTTTCATTAGATCCTGAAAGAGCTTAGACACACACGCACATATACATACACACACAGTTAAGAACCTCTCTTCCAGTTCAAACACATCCCTTCTCCACTGCCCCCACCTCTTCCCCTTATACAGGCCTTCATCATGGGTGTCCCGGGCTATTGCAGTCATCTCCTATCTGGTCTCTTTGCTTCCAGCCTCATGTTTTTCCAATTCAGTTTCCACAGAACCCTCAACTCCCTCCCCTTCCACAAACTCAGCTTTATCAGCCTTCCTTGACTTTGCATTGTCTGTAGATAAAGTTCAGAGTGTTTAGGTCAGCCCACAAGGTTCTTCCAAATGTGGCCCCTGATTTATTCTCCAGCCTCACCTCCCAACAATCCCCCTCCCTGTGCCCACTTAGCTCTAGTCACATCCCCGTGATATCTCAGCTCTACAACTTGCATATTCTATTCTCTCTGGTGGAATTCCCTGCTCTCTTAACTTGTTGAACTCTTAGGATGTAAATACCACGAGAAGAGCCTCAGTCTGTTTCATTCATTGCACTATCCCAATACACAGTGAGTGTCTGACACATGCAGACATTCAGTAAATATTTGCTGAGAACAAATAATTGATTGAATGAATCCTTCAGGATCCAGATCAAGAGTTCCTCCCTCCTGAAGCTTTCTCTGCCCCCACGGTGGAGGTGGTCATTCTGTTGGATCTATATCTCACTATATTGCAACTATTTTTTATTATATGCGACATTACTAGGTGACAGTATATTTGTCATTATTATATGTCACTGGACTGTAAACTCTAACTTCACAGACCCAATCTGATGATCGTTTGTATCTGCAGTACCCAGATCAAGGCTTGGCACCTACCAGTCGCTCCACATAAATGTCTCTTAAAGGGGGGGGGGGGGGAGGAATGAACAAATGCCCACTAAAACTCAAATGCAAGCCAATCTTTGCCGATCAAAATCCTACCCATTCCTTGAGGTATGTCTCAAATTCTACTTCCTTCATGTCTATGTTCCTTCCCTTGGCCCCAATTTGATATGATTTCCAGCTTCTCTGATTTCCCCTGGAGTTTTGTCAAACCCTCTCTCATGGAGTGATTTTATTCTCCCTAATGCTAACAACTTATCAGGAAGCTCTCCCTTGCTCGTTGACATACTCCTTGAACCCTGGAGATGCATCTGTCTCCACCCCCACCCTTGCCTGCTAACCCAGCCCTTGCCCACTGCTCAGTGCTATGATACATTACGTGGGTTTGTTGCTAAATTGAATTGCATATTTTCCCACGTTTTGGTTGGATCTACAGTTTCTTCTCCTTAGACATGTGATAGCTTCAGCTTTTTACAAAATCTTGTTCTACAAAGAAGAAAGAGAAAGACTCGCTGGCCAGTGTGGAAGCTTCGTAGGAGCGTTCAGCTCTTTGCATCCTTCCCATGCACACACCTCCAACCAAAACTGCTCACAGGAGAGCCAGCCAAACCCCCTAGAAAACTGACACAGCCAGGCTTTCACACTTCAGAAAAAAATAAAGATTCAGACCGGGAAAAAAAAATCATTATGGACTGCAGCCATCACACAGTGAGAAGCACTAATTATTCTGTGTAGCCTGAGTTTTTCTTAGTAGGCAAACTCTTTTGAATATTAACAAATATTTATTTAGGAATTAATAATTGACATCTATTAAAGCGTAATTTATGGAGAATGAATTCCTCTTGGTTTGGGTTCCCACTGCTGGGCTACATCTGGCTGCTCCAGGAGTGACTCTTTTCTTTTGTTAAAGCCAAATGCAGGGGGAGAACTCGAGCTGGGAACAGGGATGCGCTTCAGTGGCTGCACAGAACAAAGTGTAGTAGGAGGGCGCCAGGTTAGGACTCAGCCCCGACACTGCCACTCCTGTTTGTGTGGCCTTGGGAGAGTTCTTACCCTCCAGAGCCTCCCTTCCAAGGCTAAGAAACAGTCATCTTTATGTCTACCTTTCTTTAGGTGGACATGCTTGGTTCGAGTAAAGGAAATTATTTTGTGTTGGCTTGAGCAATTCAGGGGAATTTGGGTACGCAGCTGGATCGTCTCCTGAAGCCCTACCCAGGGGTATGGCTGGGCAGCAGGAGCCCCTGGGAGCCAGGGCTGGTGAGCTCTCAGCTCACTTTCTGGCTCTCACCTCTGCTCTTCTCCATGCACCTGCTGTTCTCATCCCTTCTTTGGACTCCATGACAAAAGCTGCCTCCTTGTAGCTCCTGAGCTTTCCCGATCCGGGTGCTGCCGTAGAAGACAGTGTGACTATCCCATTTTGTCCCCATTTCTATCTAGCTCTGAGTAGTGCTGGCTGCTTAGTGGAGAGGTACCTGTCACACAACCAACCATGGACAGGAGCACAGGGTACTGTTTACGAAATCGCCTTCCAGGTACCACTGTTTATTCACTCATTCATTCATTCATTCATTCAACAACCATTGACCAAGAGCCCACTCTGTGCCAGGAACTTTTCGGGTGCTGAGCAGTGAATGAGGCAGAGAGGTGTGTGGATCAGAGAGGTCATTCTTGTCCCCGAGAACAGGTCATTCCAAGAGAAGCAGCATCGGCAGAGAATCAACAGGAAACCATTCACTCATCTAATTCTGCGAGGCTGTGGGGAAAGCTCTAAGTCTTTGTAAAATTATAAGAGATTATTGTTATCAGACATTTTTAGGGAAAACTAATAAGAAGTTAGAGAAAGAGGAAATGGAAGAACGGAGAAAGAAGGCAAGAGAAAAAGGAAAGACCACGGAAATAGAAAACAACAGGGAGGTTGATTTTGGACCAATATAAGACTTAGTTTTACACTTGGAGGCTTTGAAAATTAAAATGAACAGTGGTGAGCTCTCCATCACTGGAAAGTATTCAAGCCCAAACTAGATGACCTGCAGTCAGGGCTGATTTAAAGATCACTCATAAACTGGGCGAGACATGGATCAGGTGACTGAAAGGTGCTGTCCCATTCCACAGTTTTGCGAACAGATTTGCATAGTCAAATTCAAAGTCTTAGGAAATGCCACACCTCTGGCCTTCAAGAACAGAGGGAGACTGTCACCCCTGGCCTCCCAAGACAAGAGCTTACACCTCATTTTAACATGAAATAAAAACAGCAATTCATCTCCTCTGGAATGCAAAACTGTGAATTTGAGTGAAATATGCAGTTTTCATTATGTTAAAAGATCTACTCATTACAATCAGGATAAGAGGATGTGAATAAGACAAATTGATCACCACTTTAAATGTATTAATCAGCTTGCAACTCTTGTCACCAGTCAAAACAGAACAGCCAGACATTTATTCTGTCTCAGTTGTGTTTTAGAGCCCATCTCAGGGGGTCACAGGATCAGTGAGCCTCCCTATGCAGTTTATGGGTAAGCAGTCTCAGCACATTGCAAAAGTTCTTGCCTGCTTACAATTTGGCTAAGAAAACACAATTAAATAGGTTTACTCATTCTGCAAATATTTATCGAGTACATACTATGTGCCAGGCATTGTGTAAGGCTTTGGAGATGTATGATAAGTCAGAGCTGGCCCTGGCCCTCCACATTCTTATGGTTTAGTCAGCAGGCAGATGTGCAAGCAATTACAGTAAAGAGTAACCGGGGCTAAATCAGTGATCAGCATGAAGTGCTATAGGACTAAGGACTAAGCTGGAAGTTGTGGTTGTGGTTGGATGTCCAAGCATGAAAAGGATACTCTGTACAGATCTGTCTAAGCTTTAGGTCCGGGAGGGAATGAAGGCTTTAGTGAGAAGAGAGGCTAGCCCATCTCCAGATTTAGGATATCGGAGGTGCAATAAAGAGGCCCAAATGCTAAGTTCAGAAAGGACATGTCTTCTAATCTATCTAGGTTCCTTTCCTAGCCCAAAGGAAAGCCGTGAACCTGGTCTTAACCCCTCCCAGGCAGTGCCTTAATTCTCTCTCTGTCCCTGACATAATGGCCCTTGGGCTTTGTGGACTAAGTAAGAGGCAGGTCGGGTTAGGGCCTAGGATCATTGGCAAAGAGAAGGAAGTTGATGGAAGGATTTATTCAAACAATAGGCAGAAGGCCAGTCTCCCAGAAAGTGAGATTCTGGGGGGAGGTTGGACTGGGAGGAAGTCCAGCGGTTGGGCTGGGTTAAGCCCCAGCAGGATTCTCAGCTCTGGGACAGTCTCCCTTCCCAGAGAACACAATATCAATTCAAGGATTCGGGTGCAAGGGAACCCAGAACAGAGCCACTTGCCAAGCCTGGGGCAGGAGGTGGCAGCGCAGCCAGAGTTGGAGCATGCCAAGAACAGGGCTCCGTGTTCAACACCAGCACCTTCAATGCCCCCTACCTGAGAATAGGAAGGCAAGGCTGAGCTGAAGTGTGTGGGTGACTAACCCTCCCCTGGGGTAGTAGGAGCTTTAGTAACAGAAAGCCTGACATATGACCACCAGCCCTTCCTCCTTCCAGTTAAGGCCAATGCTCAGAAGGTTGTCTAAAATCCTAGAGGTAGGTTCATGGGAAGCCTGATACCTAAATGAATTGAAACACTTCAGCTTGGGGCTGGGGACTCAGGTATCAGTGGGAAAGTGGGGAAGGGAGATGGAACCACCCAGAAAGGGGGAGCAGCCCAGGAGATTTCTTTAGCTGCCTTTGCTCCAAGCCTCGCGGAAAACGTAGAGGAACTATCTGAGGTTAAGAAAAGCCAGGTATCTTCTGGCAGGATCGCTTTTATTCTGAGAAATCCATGAAGCCAAACAATCAATCCACTGAGTTGAACTTTACAAGTTACTGATTGTTTTTTAACTTCAATTATCTGCTGTTGACAATTCCATTATGAGGAGGGAGAGAGGTGTAAATTCGATCTAGGGGCCTCTGGAGCAGGGCATTTATCTGGCTTTATGAGGCTGTGAGAGACCATAATGCATGTTTTATGGACCCATTCCCATTTTTAATCTGCTTTGATAAGATCACTATGCTAGAAGGATACAGAGACTCACTGGCAGGCCCGGCTCAAGACAGAGACAATGATACTGGCTTGGGAAGGTTTTGCTCCTGAAGGTAGGGCCCATGGGGAATTCCCTGCATGTTGACTCTTAGGATCTTTGCTCCTTCAGGGAAGTCTTGTCCCATCCTCCCAGACACCCCCTTCATAAGATCCTGGGTGGTAGCAGGCATGAGAGGGCACAGACCTCAGTCTGTGACCGAGTAAATCGCCTTAACCTGTCCTTCAGGACATAGCAGAGCAGCATCTTCCAATGAGCAGCATATGTAGAGAATAGGAGAAAACAGAATTCACAGGCATAGGAACTGACAAGGTTCTAGGCACAGATTTCTGAGCCTAGCTCTTAGAGCCAAAGGTTAATTGAACCCCACCACCCCCAGCCTTGAACATCTCCAATCATCCGCCATCTTGGATCTTCCAACTGTATTCCCTGCTTCAGTTCTCCCATTGGAAGAGGGAGAGAGCATGAGTATTGCCTGAGACAGGGACAGCTGATTCCTGATAAATCTTAACATGCTCCCCACCATGGTCTCCTCTGCAGTTAGCTTGGGGCTGCATGCCAGGTCCGTAGGCTGGGAGTGGAGTCGTCTGTGCTGTTTCCAGCTCAAAGCGGTCAAGAGTGAATTCTCCACACTTTCTTGCCCTTCCACAGTGTGGGAAACGAGGACTGTCAAGATATCAGAGATGAGCAGTGGGCATAGTTGTTACCCCTGGATCACTGTTGGAAAAGTGCTTCCAAGAATTCTGCCTGACCCATATGGCACTTGGTTGAGTTCTGTCACTGAGATCTGGGGACTGTTTGCTCTTGCTGTCTGGGTTAGCCTAGCCCAACAAATACACCAAGCACCTTCTATGAGCCCAGGACTTCACTAGGTTACTTCCTGCACATTTTCTCAGAACAATCTTATGAATGTGTGCTCCAGGAGAGTTTTTACCTCGTACAGTTTGGGAGGTGATGGGATTTCTACATCCTCCAAGATCCTTTTTTCCTGTGTACCTCCAGATGTCATGCCAGACTCCTAGCTCTAGAGACTCTTGGGTTCTGCCTGTTTTTAAGGATTCTCCTGAGAATCCAGGCTGTTCTCCTGACCACATTTTCCCCTGAACTTGACAGTCTCTGGATGCTGGAAGAAGTCACCATTTTACTGAATTTAGTTTACTGGAAGGTGACTAAAGAGTGTATAAGTCAGACAAATCTGGGTTCAAATTTTAGCATTATCATTTCAGTCATTCATGCATGCATTCACAGTACCTAAAATGCTGTCAACACCCAGATGCACCTCTCCAGCTTGGACTGTTACTCTAAACTCCAGTTCCACGTAACCCCCTGTCTTCTTGGCCTCTCAAACACAACTAGAGCTCTCTAACCCCAGAGCTTCCTCCAGGCTCCCCCTTTTCATTAAATGGTGTCTCCATGAGCCCAGATGCTCATATCCGAAGCATCCTTGAATCATTCCTCTTCCTTCTCACCTATAGTCTAACCGTCACCTATTTCTATAGATTCTATTCCAAATATCCCTTGAGTTCTTGTGTGCATTTCTATATCCACCGTTCTGGTCCAAGTTCCTATTCTCTCTCACCTGGTATAGATAAATAGCCTCTTTACTATACTTCTAATTGCCCCCACTCTACTCATTCTCTGCCCAGAAGCCAAAGGATCTACTCAGAATATATTTAAGGCTTTGAACTGCATTTAGTGGAGTTAGAAATTTAGTGGAGTTAGAAATTCCAAATTCATGTGTAGCCCAGAGTGGTCTGTGTACCCTCTCCTGACCTCATGCCCTCTTCTCTTTCTCTCTTGTGCCAGCCTTCTTTCCATCCCTGATCAGTTTCTCAGATGGACCCCATCCTGCCTTTGCCTGGAGTACTAGCTTGCTCCTGGCCTGACCACCTTCTGTCATTATTTTAAAATTCAACTTATATGTCACACTCTCAGGGATGCTTTCACTAAACTCCTGATCTAGATTTAGTCCTCCAGTGTAAATTCTAATCACACCCTGTACTTTTCCCTTATTTCAGTTTGGACTTATATATTTATTTATGTGTTTATTTTTTTTAATGTCATCTCTTTGACTAGACCATAAGCTCCACAGGGGCAAAGATAACCCACAGTGTCTGGCACACAGCATGTGCTCTGTATATACTGTTGAATGGATGAAGGAGTGTTTATTGAGTGGAAGGCAGGTACTGCTGCTACAGGGGGAATAGGGGCCTAGCTTCAGGGGCCAACTAAGGTGTGCATATACAGGGACCCTACTGTAAGAAACGCTCTGAGAAGTCCATATTTATTTATAAGATATCAAAATGAGAAGGTGCTGATATAAAAATAGATTATTTGGGACACAGGCTTCTTCCTAGGAATCATTCAGTAGCTAACATTTACGCAGTGCTTACTATGTGTCAGGTGCTGTATCTAAATCAGCTATTCATCCTCACCAAGACCCTAAGAGGTAGAGTCTGCTTTTGTGTCCATTTTTAAAATGGGGAATCTGAGACACAGAGGGGTTTAGTGACTTACCCAAGGTCACACAGCTAATAAGTGGCAGAGCCAAAATTCTTGCCTGGGCTTTCTGTATCCAGAGAGTGCTCTTAGCCACTTCATGCTATTCTAGGAAATGTTTCTTGCTGCTCTCTAAAATAGCAGATGACTGACAAATGAATTTTAGGCCCACAACTCAGATAGACACCAAAAATAGGGGCATAACATCAGAATTCTCAGACAGATTGTGAAATGCAGCTAGGACACAGCATTTCCTGACAGTGTCAGAAAGCTGGGGAGACCTGGGAAGACCTAGTCTGGCCATGTGACATTGGACAGGCCACTTCATTCTCCGAGGGGTTGGATTAGTTCATCTCTGAAGTTTCCTCAAATTTAATACTCCAGAATTGTGTGCTTGTCTAGGGAACAATGTTGAATAAAGTCCCGACCCTCTTTTCATTCATTCCCAAGAAATTAACTGAGCACCCTTTTTTACCCGATCATTTAGGTA
Source organism: Leucopleurus acutus (assembly GCF_964270905.1). Classification (NCBI taxonomy): domain Eukaryota; kingdom Metazoa; phylum Chordata; class Mammalia; order Artiodactyla; family Delphinidae; genus Leucopleurus; species Leucopleurus acutus. Next base: position 69,672,397 of record NC_139151.1, read on the forward strand.
TAGGGCAAGATCAAATGAATCAGAGAGGGAGAGACCAAGGCAGAATTGAAGAAAGAGAGAGGGTGAAGCGAGGGGAGGAAAAGAAGGGAATAGAGGCAAAGAAGAGGAACAAGAGGACAGAGTGAAACTGAAAAGACAGGAAAAGGTGAACAAGGCTGCCTCCGCCAGGAGCTGCCCGCAACAAGAAGGCATGCGCAAGTTTGCAAATTGACTCAGTTTCTTCTCGCAGTGTTGACGGCCGTCAGAGGCTTTTGACTTGCTCTGAGCCAAGAGAGAGAAATAAAAAAGGATGATTTAAAAGCCACAAACATGCGGAGCAGAGATTGCAGATACAGAACAATAAATGTCCTGGTCAAGTTGCCGATTGGAGTATCTGTATTAGGCCGTGTTTGTAGTCTCCGCGTGTAGAGCGATGGAGAGCTTAGATTGTGGCCGGGGAAGTCACACAACAATGGGGCCTGATGTTTTGTTTCCACTTTTCAAAGGCGCTCCTTTTTTTCTTCCCGGTGATAAGGCCCAGGAAATGGTTAGTGACATGCTCGTGGGAACCTATGGAAAAGAATACACACTGTATCAATGGCGCAGCCGCAGGCCCAGGAGCAGAGCAGGTGGGTGGGGGGACTGCAGGCTCCCTGCATGGGCTGTGGCGGAGAGATAGCATTGAGCAGGCCGCCCGGAGCCGTGCGCCCCCAGTCTGGGGACCGAGCCCCTTTAGAGCCCCTTTATCCAGCCAGAATGGGTGGAAGGCCAGACAATGTAGCGCTATATTTGGTTTGACAACAAAGGGCCCTAGAAAGATTTGATAGTGCAGAGATGGTCGGAAAGGCGGTGCAGGATGCAGCACAATAAGAGCTTTGCAAAGGTATTTAGCCAGGCCCTTTATGCCGGGAACATGGCAGGGTTTGGATGTCGGCGTGATGTCTAATGGCTTTTGTCTGGACCAGGGCTCTAGTTACCAGAGTGTGGTTCCTGGGCAGGGCTGACAGAAGTGCCAGGGTGGTCTTAGTGTCATCACACTTAGGAGCTACCTGAAGTCACACTCCACAACCTCAGTCCTCTTCTAACCCTGAGTCCAGGCTCCAGCAGGCCCAGAAAGCCCCAGGTCAAGGGAAAGTTGGAAGAGGAAGAGCTGGAGGTGGACTTTTGCAGGGAGTAGACTGTCAACTGAGACTTCCCAACAGGAAAGAGGCAACTGTACTTCCATCCTGGGACAGGTGTCCACAAGGATGGGGAGAGATGAAGGTGTAGCTTGGGAAGGGTAGAGCAGAAGGTTTTGAATGGCATTGTTTACAAAGCCGATCTTAAGGAGTTCCTGCCAGAGAGAAGGCAACAAGAATAAAAGAGTCCAGGCCCTGGGTGATAAGGCTGACAAGAGTCTGGAGAAATAGCTCTGGGAGGTGTGTGTGTTGCCACGGTGGGTGGAGGGGAGGGGTGGTCCAGGCAGGACTTCTGCTGCCCTAGAACCTGGGGCCTTCTGGGAGGAGGGGGCAGAGTGAAGAAAGCAGCCCTAGAAACAGAAGGCAGTGGGGTCAGGTGGGGGCAGGCTGGCTGGACCAGAGGAGTGTTCTGGACCAGGTGTGTGGGAATGGGGCCTAGACGCTGACATATTTAGCGCTTCTGTCCTGGGGGGAGGAGCATCAGTGACTATTTTCAACCTCAATTCTGTCTTTTCTCTTTGAAAACTAATGCCTGGCTGCCCCTGTACAGGTTGCGAGAAAAGAATATGGCAAGTGGAAAGGGGATGAAGGCTAGGGCTGGGACAGGACCAGAGACATCTCAGAGTCGCTTTGCTCTGGCAGGTGACCTCAGGGGTCACGGGCCCATCAGACCAGTCCTGCCCTTGTAGCTAGAGAAGTCTGGAACAAAGCAGTCTTGATTGGAGGGGACATCCTGATCTGGGAGCACTTTCTTCCTATTGCCTTCTTTGCAAAGCAGGATTAACTTTGTGGATGTAGCTTGGGGCAAGTGTTTCCCTACTGAGAGGCATACCTAACTTCCCTCTGCTCCCTTACCAGGACCATGATATCCTCCAGAAGTGTTTCCTAGTGATTTCCTTCAATTTTGTTCGGTTTTTATCAGCTCTATCCATTCATCCATACAGTAAGGATTTACTTCACTCCTAGGTGCCAAGTGTTACGTCGGATACTAGAAATAGAGTACTTGTCCCTTAGTATCCACAGGGCATTGGTTCCAGGACCCCTGAGGATACCAAAATCCATGGACGCTCAAGTCCCTTATATAAAACGGCATAGTAGTTGCACCTAACATCCCATGTATTTTAAGTCATCTCTAGGTTAACTTATAATACCTAATACAACGTAAATGCTATGTAGATAGTTGTAAATACAATGTAAATGCTAGGTAAATAGTTGACTGCACATGGCAAATTCAAGTTTTACTTTTTGGAACTTCCTGGGATTTTTTTCGAGTATTTTCAATCCGTGGTTAGTTGAATTCATGGTTGCAGAACTCATGGATATGAAAGGCCAACTGTACTGAACTCCCTAAGCCTGGCTCCTGAGTCCTCAGACTAGTAAGGAAGATAATGGTCTAAACACATAATGATCAGGACAAAATCAGAACAGCAGCTGTTACAGTAGCTCAGAGGAGGGAATATCGGATTCTATCAAGGAAAGACCAAGAAGTCTTCAGGGGAAACATGATATTTAATAAAAGTGATTTAAATCTATGTTATGGGCTAAACAGTGTTCCCCCCTCAAATTTATATGTTGAAGTTCTAATATCCAGTATTTCAGAATGTAACTGGATTTGGAGATACATTCTTTAAAGAAGTAATTAAATTAAATGAGGTTACTGGGATGGCCCTAATTCAATATGACCGGTGTCTTCCTAAGAAGAGGAAATTTAGACACAAACACATTCAGAGGGAAGATGAGGTGAAGACACAGGGAGAAGATGGCCATCTACAAACCGAGGAACGAAGCCTAGAAGAGATCTTTACCTCATGGCCTCCAGAAGGAACCAACCCTGATGACACCTTGATCTCAGACTTCCAGCCTCCAGAAGTATGAGAAAATAAATTTCTGTTGCGTCAGCAGTTCAGTCTGTGGTACTTTGTTATGGCAGCCCTAGAAAAAAAATACAGTTACCACCCCAAAACATTGTGACATTCTTGGAGGGAAGGAACTTTTCTTGAGTGTCTGGCACAGTGCTTGACACATGTAGGTGCTTAGTAAATGCTAACCTGAAAGGAACAGCAGGGCATTGTTAACTCCAATTATATCAGCCTCAAGTAGAACGTGCACATCAGAGAGAGAACAGCCCTGTTCCTAAACAGTACTCAGTTTTCTATCTCAGTTTACATTATCCATCCGCAGTCAGTAAGTCAGTTAGCAATTTATTTAACATATATCGAGAACTAATTATGTGTTAGCCACTGGGTAGTATAGTGGGAAGAAAGGTCCTCTTGGATGAAAAAGTTTTTCCTCAGCTTCTCCCCAAAGCAAGGAATGTCTCTCAGCAGCGTCACATCTCTGTCTGCCACAGGGATGATGCTCCAGGACAAGTTTGGCACACTCTGGGCTGAAGTCCATGGCCCAGCCAGTCCTTAGCACAGGCTCAGCAGAGGGCTGAGGTAGGAGATACAGAAACCATTAAGGGGCCTGGCAGGAGAGGCATTTCAGATGTGGGACTGATTGAACTCTGGGAATGTTTTCTTTCTTATGCTGGTGAGTATTCCTGTCCTGGAGTGAACCCAGGGCTGACAGGGATAGACCTATGGATCCCCAGGATACCGTCAGGAGTTTCAGGTTCTAACTGGTGGGGACCCAGCTGCTGGGACAGCTTAGTGATAGGAAGGATATGGAGCAATTGTGGTTGTTAATGAGGAATGGGGAGTCAGCCAAGAAGCACAGTGGTGGCATCTGCCATAACACTTCCTGCAGCTTTGGAGATAAACACTATGGGTCAAATCCACATGCATTTACACACACACATGAGTACACACCAGCATATGCTCTCATTCACTCCTGGGAGCATGTACAGAGGTCAGCATGTAAAACATGCATGTTGACATGGCATTTGCACATATCACACGGGGCAGCAGTCATGGGCACAATACGCATACAGAGCCACACATGCTCATGGACTCCACACAAGCACTTACCTTTCAAAGCATATGTTGACACATTAAAAATTAAGTCCAGCAATGTCCGGGCTATGAAAGTTATATGAGTTACTACAGAACATGAAATTCATCTCTCATCAGGATCTGTATCTTCTTCAACGCTTCCAAAAGTCCTCTTGGGACCAAAAACACAGGTTTTTCACCATTTGGGTTAGAGTTTCCTTGTCTTCCTTACAGATCTTTGAGAAAAGAAGTTGGGAATTGTCCTCAGTTCCTCTATAAGATACAAAGTGCCTGCCAACACTTCCCACCATTATTTATGATTTTTAGAAGCAGAAAGACAGTGTGATGCAAGTGGAAAAGCAGTGGACTAGGAATCAGAAGATTTAGATTCTAGTCCCAGTTTTGCCTCTCTCTTGCTAGAGAATTGATCTGGATCCAGGATGACAAGTTTCTTCTCAATCCCATCTCTGATGTCTGTGTTGAGTATTCTAAGGCTATGAACAGGCTCAAAAAGGCAGTGCCATGTTTGGTTAGTTATGTCAGACTTAGGCTCAGAATAAGGATGGTTCTGACCCTTCTATTTCTAATAGTCTCTAAGTATATAGTATGGTTATCATTACTCAGGAACTAGAGAAACAGAGCTCAGTCTACATCAAGTTGCTTCTGTATGGCACTGCCAGCTCATTGGTCAAGACAGGGACCACACATGCACCTCTTTCTTCTTCCCATCCTGTCCTTCCAGTTCTTCTTTAGCCTAAGAAATCCTTTGAGTCGTTAATAATGGTTTTTTTGGTTTTGTGACCTGAATGACTTTTATTGAGACTTTACCACAGTGGCTGAGTGTATAATCCGTGTATTTAAATGGAAAGATGCCCCCAAGAACTCCTCAAAGCTATATATTAAGGGCCCATCTTGTGGTTACCAAGAGAGGTGGAGGGTTGCCTGCTATGCGATTTGCACAACACAACTCCCACTCCAACTCTATGAGGCAGTGTTTGCCTCCTGGATCTGACAGCAGTTTTGGTCTCTGAACAACAGTTGTACCCTCTAGGCTCTGGTTATGATTCACATTGATGGGAGAAGAGGGAGCAGAAAGACTGGGACCCCTTATGATTCTAACTATACCAATAGAAAAAGGCAACAACAATGAAAAATCCAGTTCAGACAGACCTAGGCCTTAAATTCTACGTGTTGACATACCAGCCTTCCTCCACTGGGTCAAATAGTTTCTCAAGAGTAATTGAGATGTTCCAATGTGCAACCACTACACTAGGCACTGGGTACTATATATCGCTTGTGTCATTTCATATGTTCCACATGCCTAGTAGGTGAGTAATACCTGCATTTTTCAAGTGAGAAAGCTGAGGAGGGAGGCTAAGTTAGACAGATAGGAAATGGTGGACCTGGAATCTGTACCCACATTGGCCTGACTCCACCATGATCTACTGCCACCTGGGTAGTATCACTGCAGATTCATGAAGGCTACCCTGGTTCACCATTCTCTAGTCGAGAACATACAGGTATTCTCCACAGTCATTTCCCACTGGGATCGAGCCCCATTAACCAGAATTCTTCCTGGAGCAGTGGACTTGACTCTGAACAGAAAAACTTTGAGAACTGAACTATAGGATGGATCACCAGCCAGGTCCAGACCAGCCACCAGGTAGTGCACACACAAGACAGATCCAAACAGCATTACAAGGTCTTTGAAAAACAAAACAAAACAACTGATATTGTCACCAGAACTCCTAAAAGACTATTTTTGGAACTTGTGACCTGAACCCAATAAGGTCAACTGAATGTTAAACTAAACAAACACATTTTACATAGTTTAAACATGACCCCTAATCTCATAACATAATATTCAAAATGGGAAAAACAAAATCCCAAACTGCTCAGTGTATGAATAACTAAGAAAATCTAAACTCACAGGGGAATAGACATGGAACAGACAACCAATACTTTACTAAGATGACACAGATGTTGAAATTATCGAAGTCTGTGAAGCAGCCATTATAAGAACATTCCAAGAAGTAAGGATGAATAGTCTTGAAACAAATGGAAATATAGAAACCCTTGGGAGGAAATAGAACATTTATATAAGAACAAAATGGAAATTTCTGTCACATCTTACAGAAAAACCCGAATGAACTTTTGGCCAACCCAATACAATAACCAAAACTACAATACAATAAACAAATACAATAACCAAAAATAACAACTCACTGGATGGGCTTAATAGCAGCACAAAGGAAAAAGTCAGTGAACTTTAATATAGATCAATAAGAATTATCCAATTTGTAAAACAGAGAATAAAAAAGAGTACATGAATAAAAATGAAGATAGCCTCAGGGATATGTGAGATAATACCAAAAATTTCAACATTTGTGTCATTGGAGAAGAAAGTGGAACAACATTTTTAAATTGCTGAAAGAAAAGAACTGCCAACTTAGAAATAAAAATATGCTTTAGGAATGAAGGTGAGATAGGGAAATTTGTTGCCAATAGATTGCCTTAAAAGAAGTGATATAGAAAAATTTTTAGATAAAAGGAAAATGATACTAAAGGGAAACTTGGAATGTCACAAATAAGGGGAAAGAAACTGTAGTGGTAAATATCTAGCTAAATATGATAAATTATTATTCTCTTGAATTATTTAAAATATGTATGATGTTTGAAAGTAAAGGGCATAACATTTTTGATGGGGTTTTCAATGGATGTAGATATAACACTGAAGATAACTATGACATAAAGTGGGGAGGGTGAGTAACATATATGGTAATAAGGTTTCTACATTCCACTTGATATGGAAACCACTGATTCTAGGTAGACTGTGAAGAGATAAGCATGTATGTTTTAATTCCTTAGTAACCACTAAAAATAAATATACAAAAATATATAGTTAAAACACTATATATTTTAAAAAATATAGAAGGCTCTGGCACTATAATAAAAATATCAATTCACTAAGAAAATGTAACAAACTTAAATGTGTATGCATCTACCAGTAGAGCTTCAAAATATATGAAGCAGGGATTTCCCTGGTGGCGCAGTGGTTGAGAACCTGCTTCCCAATGCAGGGGACACGGGTTTGAGCCTTGGTCCAGGAAGATCCCACATGCTGCGGAGCAAGTAAGCCCATGCACCACAACTACTGAACCTGCACTCTAGAGCCTGCATGCCACAACCATCGAAGCCTGCGCGCCTAGAGCCCATGCTCCACAACAAGAGAAGCCACCACAATGAGAAGCCCATGCACCACAATGAAGAGTAGCCCCCACTCGCCGCAACTAGAGAAAGCCCGTGCGCAGCAATGAAGACCCAAAGCAGCCATAAATAAATAAATTTATAAAATATATATATGAAGCAAAAATGGACTAAGTGAAAAATATAAACAAATTCACAATTACAGTTAGAGATTTTCAACATGTCTCTCTCAATAATTGATAGAACAAATAGGCAGAAAATCAGAAATGGTATATAATAACTGAATAACACCATTGACCAGCTGGATCTAATTGACATTTAGCAAACACTTCACCTAACAGCAGAAGCCACATTCTTTTAAAGTTCACCAGGATCACTTAACAAAATAGACCATATCCTGGATAACTAAGCAAAACTTCACACATTTTAATCATTGAAAACATACAAAGTGAGTTATTTGACCAAAGTGAAATTAAACTTGAAATCAATAATGGAAAGATAACAGGAAAGTCTCTAAATACTTGAAAATTAAACAATATACTTCTAAATCATCTATAGATCAAAAAGGAAGTCTCAAGAAAAATTAGAAAATCTTTTGAATTGAGTAAATGAAAATACAACTTATCAAGATTTGTGAGATTCAGCTAAAGCATTGCTCAGAGGAATATTTATAGCAGTAGATGTTTATCTAAGCAAAGAAGAAATACCTCAAATCAATAAGTTAAGCTTCCACATTAACTCGAAAAAGAGCAAAATAAACCCAAAGCATGAAGAAGAACAAAAATGAAGAACAGAAATCAATAAAATTGAAAACAGAAAAACAAATAGAGAATTTCAATGAAACTAAAACCTTGTTCTTTGAAAAGATCAAAAACAATAATACACTTATAGCAATACTGACAATGAAAAGAAATAAAAGACTACAAATTGCCAATATCAGGAATGAAAGAGAGAATATCATGACAGATCCAACAGACAGGAGAAGGTTAATAAGTATATTCTACAGACAATTCTATACATATACATTTGACAATTTATATGAAATGAAGCAATTCCTTGAAAACCATAAATTCACCCAAGATGACATAAATAATTTAAGTAGTTCTATAACTCTTTAAAAGTTTGAGTTCATACTTTAAAATCTTTGGAAAAAGAAATCTTCAGGCACACATGATTTCACTGGCAAGACCAGCAAATATTTAAAGAACAAATAGCACAAATTCTACATGCTCTCTTCCAGAAAGTAAAAGAGGAGAGAAGACTTTCAATTCATTTTATGAGGTCCACATTACCCTGACACTAAAACAGACAAAGACATCGTAAGGAAAAAACTCAAAACCAATAACCCTCATGAACATAGATGCAAAAATCCTAAACATAAAATTAGCAAATTGAATCTAAATGAAATATTAAAACCATGATCAATATGACTTATCCTGGGAATGTAGGACTGGTTCAGTATTCAAAAATCGATCAACATAGTACACCTTTTTAATATTCTAAAAAATAAAGGCCATAAGATCCATCAACTTGACAAAATTCAGCATCCAATCATGATTTTAAAAAAAAAGAGGTTCAGCAAACTAGAGACTAGGAGTAGAAGGAAACTCTCTCAACCTGATAAAGGGAATTTACAAGAACCTACAGCTATCATCATGCTTAATGGTAAAAAACTGAATGCTTTTCCCCTAAGATCAGGAACAAAGGAAGGATATCCACCTTTACCACCCTTGTCCAACATTGTTTTGGAAGTCTTAGCCATAGACATACCAAGTTCATGGATTGGAACACTTGACACAGACATAGTAAAGATGTCAATTGTCCCAAAATCCATTTATAGATTTTATGCAATTCCAAGCAAAATTCCAATGGGAATTTTTGTCAGTACACATAAGCTGAGTCTAAAATTTATGTGTACACACAAAAGAACTAGCACTGCCAGAATAATTTTGAAAAGAGGAATAAAATTGGAGAAATCACATTACTGTTTTTTAGATTTAATATAAAACTACTGTAATCAAGACAGTGGAAGAAATAAACACAATTGAATGGAATAGAGAATCCAGAGATAGACCCACAAAAATATGGCTAATTTATTTTTGACAAAAGTACAAAAGCTGCAATAGAAAAAAAGATATTATTTGCAATAAATTGCAGCAAATTGCATTGAAACAATTTGAAGTCCATTTACAAAAAAAAAAAAAAAGAACCAATGAACCTAAACCTCACACCTTATATAAAAATCAACTAAAATTGGATCGTAGATCTAAGTGTAAAAAATAAAAGTATACAATTTTAGAATAAATGTAGGGGAAAACACCTGTGTGACCTTGGTTTTGATGATGAGTTTTTAGACATGAAACTAAACATTCATTTTATAAAACATTCATTGACAAATTAAATTTCATCAAAATTTAAAACTTTTTATCTGTGAAAGATACTGTTGAGAAAATGAAAATATAAGCTATAGACTGGGAGAAAATATCGGCAAATCACAAATCTATCAATGTCATTTTATGCAGATTGTGCAAAGAATTCTCAGAATTCAAGACATAGTTTTTTTAAAAAAGGAAAGAAAAGAAAAAGAACCCAGAATTTTAAAATTGGCAAAAGATATGTATGGACATTTCACTAAAAAGGATATACAGATTGCAAATAACATGAAAAGCTTTTCAACATCATAGCTGTCAGGAAAATGCAAATTAAAATCATGATAAGATAGCACTGCAAAACTATTAGAATACCATTAAAAAAAATCTTGCCAATGTAAAGATTTTGTGAGAATTCAGAGCAACTAGAACTACAAGAATTCAGAGCAATTAGAACTGTCATATATTTCAGATGGGACTCCAAAATGTTATAGCACTTGGGAAAAGTTTGGCAAAGGGGGCTTCCCTGGTGGCGCAGTGGTTGAGAGTCCGCCTGCTGATGCAGGGGACACGGGTTCGTGCTCTGGTCCGGGAAGATCCCACATGCCACGGAGCGGCTGGACCCATGAGCCATGGCCGCTGAGCCTACGCATTCGGAGCCTGTGCTCCGCAATGGAAGAGGCCACAACAGTGAGAGGCCTGCGTACCGCAAAAAAAAAAAAAAAAAAAAAAAAGGCAAAGGTACAGTGATGGAGTACAGATAAGTGGTTGCTAAGAGTTGGGAATGGGAGGAGGGTGACTACAAAAAGGTAGCATGAGGAAATTTGGGGGAGTGATGAAACTGTTTTTCATCTTGATTGTGTGGTGGTTATATGGGTATGTACATGTGTTAAAACTCATAAAACTTTACACCAGAAAATGTAAATTCTACTGTATGCTAGTTTTTTTTTTTTACATCTTTATTGGAGTATAATTGCTTTACACTGGTGTGTTAGTTTCTGCTTTATAACAAAGTGAATCAGTTATACATATGTTCCCATATCTCTTCCCTCTTGGGTCTCCCTCCCTCCCACCCTCCCTATCCCATCCCTCTAGGTGGTCACAAAGCACCGAGCTGATCTCTCTGTGCTATGCGGCTGCTTCCCACTAGTGTATGCTAGTATTAAAAGAAAAAAAGTAAAGTCTGTATTAAAAATGAAGAAAGATGTAAAAATAGTGATCTAAGGTTCATTCTTGAGAATTTAGACAAAGCAGAGAAAATTAAATCCAAAATAAACAGAAGAAAAATAATAAAAACGAGAGAGATTTTGCTTAAATAGAAAATTGACAAGCAGTAGAGAAAATCAACAAAATCAAACTTTTTTTAAAGGATTAATACAATTGATAAACTCTTAAGAAGACTAGTAAAATAAAACCCACAAACTATTAGTTTCGCGAATAAAAGGGAGACAACACTACAGATCTTATAGAGACATTGAAGAGATAAGAAAAGTTATAAACAAATTTTTGTCAATAAATTCAACCACTTAGGGAAAATGAACAAATGCCTTGAAAAACTGACTCAAAGAGAAATGGATACAAGAAGAAATAACAAATCTAAATTGCCCTAAATTGCTTTCATAATTAAAAACCTCCTCACAAAGAAAACTATAAGCCCAGATTATTTTACTGGTGAATCTTATTGAATATTTAAGGAATTATAAAAAACAATTTTACATAAATTCAGAGGAGGAGGCAACCTCTTCAATCTGATGAAGTAAGCTAACATTTTAATGAAGTATGCCCACTTCTGCCCTAATATTAGATATCTGCTCTTACCAGTATATCTGCTCTTACTTCTTCAATTCAAATTGTACTGTAAGCCTAGCCAGTGCAATAAGGCAAGAAAATGAAATAAAAAGTGTGAAATTTGGAAAGGAATAGGTAAAAATGTTTTTTGCACATGAAGTGATTGTGTACATAGGAAATACTATGAAAATCTACAAACAAAACTACTGAAACTATTTTAGAAACAATATCCAAAACAAAATGTGATAAACTACTGCTATAAACAACATAAATGAATCTCAAAAGCATTATGTTGTGTAAAAGAAGGCAAACATAAAGAATACATATTGTATGATTCCATTTATATGACAGCTAAGAACAAACAAAACTAATCTATAGTGATAGAAGTCAGAGAAGTGGTTAAGACACTCTTGGAAGTTGAGTGTAGGGAAGGCAAGGATTGCCTGGAAAGGGGCATGAAGGAATAAATCAATTTTATTTCTATATATAAGAGATGAACAATGGGAAATAATTATTTTAAAGTTTACATTGGCATGACAAAACACCAAATTTACAGCAGTAAATCCAGAAAAAGGCATACACGACCTCTATATTGAAAACTACAAAAAAAATTGCTGACAGAAATTAATAAATAAATACAGATATGTAATACCATGTTCATGAATTGGAAAATGCAATATTATTAAGGTGTTTGTAGTCCTCACATTGATCTTTACAGTCAACATAATCCCATTTGAAATCTGGGCAAACTTTTTTGAAGAAACTGACAAAAGGATTCTAACATTAATATAGAAATTCAAAGATCTAGAATAGTCAAAACAATCTTGAAAAATGAAAAACAAATTTGAAGGACCTACATTAACTTTCCAACATGTAGTTACACTACGGTAGTCAAGACAATATGCTTCTGGCAAAATAATAATCTAATTTGGCAAACACCAAAGGAAACAAAATACGGAGTCCAGAAATAGACTCTCACTTATATTGATCTGGATAAAATTGCCCCTTGCTTGGTCTGTCAAGTCCTTAAACCAGGCTGCAGAAGCACTTCGGGGGTGAAGGAGCCCGTAGTGTTTTAAAGTGAACATCCGTGCACACTGATGTTTTTGCCTGACATGTATACCCCAACTCACTGCATCAGAATTCTGCTGAATCCTGGAATTTGTAGAGTTGGGTTAGGATAGTCAGGTCTTTGTGCTTCTACATCTGTCAGTCTTTGACAGAGATGAGGTGAGGTGGTTTTCCATAGCTGAGGCAATCCCTGAAGACTGCCTGCCAATGGCCCTCCCAGCAATGAGTGCAGCAGGTCCTTCACTGCAGGGACCCCTGGAGCAACTTTCTTGTATTTTGTTCCTCCACACTCTTGCTGCTATCTCCAGCAGCTCTCCTGGTCGTGGGACTCATTCCTCTTCCTCCTTCTCCTTTTTCTTCTTCTATCACTCTTGGTATCCAAAATTTTATGAAGGTGGGAACTAAAGAGTACAAAACAATCAAGATCAAATCATTTGATATTTCAAGCTCCTCCTAATTAAAATTTCTCCCCTGGCCTGAATCTTAGATTGGAGAACCTGCAGGCTGGAAGGGGTTCTCCAGCCCCCTCCTTGCTCCTTGTTCCCTGCTTGCATTCCTCGTTCCATCTCCTCCTCTACTGCCCCTGGTCCTCCAGGTCCTCTCCACTGGAAAGGGTCTTGTGAAACCTGAAGGCAGTATGATGTTTGAGGTAGCTGTTTTCAGGAAGGATGCTCCTGAAAGTGCAGGGCATTTTTGAAAGAGCAAAAGGAAGATGCGGGTGGAAAAAATAACAGCCCAGAGGTTCAGCAGGTCTGGATATGATCCTGATTCTGCCATGCACCCTCACCATGTCCTACAATCTCAGGCCTGGATAAAATCAGAGGCCATCTGTCACTGTCCCTCTTTGGACCTTAGCTGTGCCATCTCTAAATGGGGTGTTAATATGGTGTGTATAAGTGGTTGCTCATGTGTGCATCCAACTCTGTAATTCATTGGCTTGGTAGGAGCTAAGGCAGGAGTGGGGCTGCTTGTGCACTGGCTGGCCCACATGCTTGCCACACACGGGCACACATTCTCTTCTCTCCTGCATATAAGAGGGTCCTTCTCACATCTCACCAATGAGAGCTGTACATATGCCATCCTCCCCACAGCCACCACCTCCTAGCCTCAGGGTGAAAGCTCTCTCCCAGTGGCACATGGGAATCAGAGCACTGTACAGATGGTTCTGAGTCAATAATGACAATTAACACAATGAAGACACGATAGATGGCTACACTTATTGTGCCAGGGACCATGCTAAGCTCTTCAGCATGCTATTGACTCCTCACAACAAGGCATAATATTTGCTACAAGTATCCTGTTTTACAGATTTAAAAACTGAGGTCCAAAGAAAATACTTACAGTTTTACCCCAGTTCATTCTGTTGGTAGATGGAGAAGCCCAGTTTAGGATCCAGGCCATCTGACTACAGAGCCTGTGCTTTTCACTACCATGAAAGTGGACTTGCTACCTGAAACAATTGCTCTTTTTGGTCCAGACAAGCAGCTTGCCTTTTTTTTTTTTTTTTTTTTTGCGGTACGCAGGCCTCTCACTGTTGTGGCCTCTCCCGCTGCAGAGCACAGGCTCCGGACACGCAGGCTCAGTGGCCATGGCTCACGGGCCTAGCTGCTCCACGGCATGTGGGATCTTCCCAGACCGGGGCACGAACCCATGTCCCCTGCATCGGCAGGCGGACTCTCAACCACTGTGCCACCAGGGAAGCCCACAGCTGCCTTTTATTGTTCATTTCTTAGGCCAACAAAGAGAAAAGTAATAGGCGTTTAGTGTCTACTATGTACCAAGTACCATGCCAAATATTTCACATCCAATCATCCCAGTTAGGCCTTACCCCCACTTTAGTGATGAGCAAGCTGAAGTTCAAGGAAGCCGAGAAACTTGCATGAAGTTACGCAGCTCGTTATGGGCACAGAGAACATTTCAACCGAGGCCTGACCCTGCTACTAAACCAGCCATTACTCTAACACGTTTTGGTGCCAATTGACTGAAGGGTAATTCAAAGCATGTGTAGAATCCTTGCTTGCAGCTTGCAAAACTCATTAGCTCTCTCACATTCTCTCCCATTGTGACTAACTCATTGTCACCTCTGCAACTTTGCTCACACTGGCTTCCGCTCTCCCCACACATCCTCCCTGTGCCTTTCTGTCTAGCCAGTAACCCCATCCATCATGGAACTTCAGGCACTGCCTCTGCTAGGAAGCCTCCCTTGATCGCTTTAGGGCAGTGACTTCTCCTTCCTTTGAACTCTAAGCTTTCAAAGAGTACCTCATTTTCTTAACTTGTAAAATATTCCTTTTGAATTGTTAACTATCGTTTGTCCTTCTGATTTTTAATTTTAAAAATTTTTTAATTTTTAAAAAATTTTTTAATTTTGGCCATACCACACGGCTTGTGGGATCTTGGTTCCCAGACCAGAGATCAAACCCAGGCCCATAGCAGTGAAAGTACAGAGTCTTAACCACTGGACCACCAGGGAATTCCCTCCTTTCGATTTTTTAAATGTAATGACTTGTTCCTAATGGTGTTGAAAGTTCCTAAATGACAGAGATGGTGTATGCACTGCACCCATATGTCCATGGTACATGGTGGCTTGGCGTGTCACCTCCTTTGAGGGGACTTTCCTGATTAACCTATCTACAATATCAGCTTCCATCACACTTTACCCTCTTGCCCTGCCTCCTTTTCCCAGCTGGTGTTCTCTAATATAGCTCTTTGTAAACTTCTTTATTGTCAGTTTTCACTAGAATGTAAATTCCATGAGGGCAGTCACTTGGCTCTGTTCACTACTGGATCCAGAGTATCTAAAACTGGCTCACAGTAGGTGTTTAAATTTTTCTTGAATGGTTGACTCCATGGGTGAGCAAGTGACAGACCCTAGAATAGCAGTCAGAGGACAATGGCCACTGTCAATGGGGGTAACCACAGGGAATTATGGTGGTGATGTGAGTTCATGGGAAGAGGCTCATCAGAAGTAACAAGACCAGAAACTCAGAAAAACGTACGTGCTGGATATTTATGCCCTGCCTACACTTCTTACCCTGCTCTCTACCCTGGGAAAATGAGCTTTACAGACCCATTACATAGATTCCCTGGCCCTTTGGCTTCCAGTTGCTTTCAGCCAATGGGAGTCTTTATCAGTAGATTGGAAGGTGGAAGGAGAGAGAAATTGGAGTACTTATTCCCCCAGCTCCTTCCTTGCCATGTTTCTTTACTGAAGGTCTCACCCCCATCAGGAAGTCTCTCCTACAGGCACAACTCTCCCCAGGTCTGGTAACTGCTCCCTCCCCTTGCCCCTTCCCCTAGGAGCAGTGACAGCAATCCACAGTTGCTAGCCTCAGGGTACTTCAGCATTCCTTGTTAGTTGCCTTGACCCTGTCTACTCCTTTGTAAGTAGTCCCTTCATTAAATTCTTTCAATCATTCTTCTCAGACAGGTCAGACCCTGACAGACACAGCTCAAAAACACTTTGACTAGCAGCAGGGATGAGAGGTCAAGGAGGTAGGATCAGGGAGAAAGGGAATCATTGAAGAGTAGTGTTTCTGCCTGGAAATCCATTTGGTAAGGGGGCAGGCCAGTTTCAGGTGAAGGGCTCACCCCTAAGACAACTCCTGGAGCAGCAACAGGGCCAAGTCTGGCTCTTAAAGAAGATTCCATCCATCAGGAGGTGGTGATGCAGATGGAATTCCAAAGTTAGGCTTATATGGTGCAAGTATTTGCATCAAGTTATTTGATAAAAGGCATGTCTATGGAAATGAACAACCCAAACAAAATGGTTAATGATTGGAACAGATTATAATCCCAGTTCCTGAGTTCTGAAGGTAGCCAGTCAAGATTTCTAGATGTTGGGCTGAAGCATCTTCAGATGGAGTGAGGGCAGGCAGTGGAATCTGATAGTCTTGCCTGGTTTGCAGTTCGAATGTCTCTGATGATCTTTCTGAGTGGCCCACAGGCAATAGGCATGAAGATTGTGCATGAGCTGTGGTGGCGATTCTCTGAAGTTTATATCAAGTCCCACTTTAGCTTGCCCGGCTTCGGGAAAAGGGAAATTTTAGTTCTCAATGGTTCCAAGTCAGAAGGGTGGGAGAAAAATTGGAAAAATTAGTTTCAAGAGTTGTAGCCAGATATCAGAGGAAACAAGAAGAGTTTAATATCCAATCTAGTTTACAGGTAGAAAACAAAACCTCAAAGGCAATTAACAGCACTAGAATTTAATATCCACAGAGAGGTATTAACAAAACATAATATTTTTTCTCTCTACGGTCACCCCCGTTTCTGTCAAGAGATAATCAAGATAAGAGTAATTTTTTTGGTAAAATAAGTCTAGTCTCATTAAACTTGGCTTGGTTATTTACATAAGTGCAGCAAGAATATTGATTGACCACAGACTCTTTTAAGTCTGCTTTGCTGGAATTTTTCATAAGAAATCTCAGATTGAACTTGTAAAAGCCTTCTGGAGGCTAAGAAGCTGATCCAAGGTCTTGACGTCAGGTAATACCTATAGATTTGGGTAAATTTCTCTTTTCTCAAGGTCCCCAAAATATCCTTAGACTCCTGTGCCTGCCAGGAAGTGACCTCCAGGTAAGGCTGCTGGGAATCCTATAAGTACCAGGCTGATCTTTCCAAGGAGCTTTACTGGTGCCACAAAGTCAACCTTAGTTCCTTAAGGTGCTCTGGTCATATCTGAGTCTATGCATGTCTCTTTCAAATATGAGATTTCAGTCAAAGCCTTGGTAATATAATCAATGTTTCAAATTGTGCCTGGTTACAGACAGAATAGATTCATATTGAACTTATACAGATAACTCTATTGCCATAAAAATAAGAATATTCATTAAGAGTTTACTAATTCTGGAGGGATCAGGTAGGGAGAAAAAAATAAATGTTTCAATATTGCTTACAAAGGTATAATTTACCAAGTTGCTGTAAGTCATAGTTAGTTTAAAAGGTTTCCTTATATCTGGAAAATAAAAGATTAAAGAACCATCAATATTTTAAACAAAAATTCATAAAAATTATGATCATCCTCATTAGTTCATTCAGCCCCATGTAATTAATTCTTGTTAATCTTGATCTTCTGTTAATAGTTTTATGAAGCCATCAGTTTTTGTTTATTTCTTTGTTTCCCTAGAGTTCTGTAATTTCTTACCCAGTTCAGTGGTATGAAAGTTATCAAAAACCTGTATTCTAGAGTACTTATCAGAGTCCCTTCCATGAAGCGCTTTTGCAAAAGCACCAGAGTAAAACAATAAATGACAAAAGACTTAGAAATGGCCATGATTAAAGATCTGATTAGAGTTTACTACAATGCAATTGACAAGGTAATTTGGTTATTTCTATGACAGTGAACATATAATAACAGAATTACAAGAGATAACATTATACCAGAACAAATCAGATTTTTAGGAATTTCATACAGTTTCTGGAACACTTATACAAATAACATATATTCACACAAATATATCAATAATATAGAAGGTTTAGCATCACTTAGTTGAAAATGCTTCACATGTAATTTAACATATCAAATAAACCTAATTAGTTTAAGATATCCCCTTTTCCAAAGAGAGAGAACAAATCTTTTAAAACGTCCCAGGGGCCCTCTGGATAATCCCAAAGTTAGTTCAAGGACAAAAGAGATTTCATTTAGAATTTGATTTTAGGAAGTTTGTCAAAAATGTCAAAAGGTTTTGGACACTTGACTAAATAGATCACAAATAATTATGAAATAATACTAATTATTTATTTAAACAAAGTGACAATAAAAGATTTTAAAGGCAAATGCAGGAGGTTTCATAGTTCTGAGCAAAACTTAGCTCTTCATATTGAAAAGACTATGTTTACTTAAGTAATCAAAGACCTGTTGATAAAGGTAACATGAAGCAGAGTAAGTTATTTTGGTAAGACACAAAGCCTTTGCTTTCCAGATAGATTACCCAAAAGGAAAAACAAACAAATAAACCTCTCATAATCACTTATTAAGAGCAGACCAATAATCCAAATAAACTTTGTCCTTTTAACAAAGAGAAAACCAAATTCTAATTTTGCACCAGTGTACTTTTGATACTCAAATTTTTTCATTCATTATTTTTTAAAACTTAATTAGATCAATTTCAATCTTATCCAGCCTGACAACACGTAAAATTCCTTTCCCACAAACCTTCAATAACTTTCTTTTTTTACATTCAGATTTTGTTCTGTTTTTCTTCTTTCCCATTATGAAATAACCAGTCTCACTTTAGGACAAAATTAATTCCTTTTCCTTTAACAAAAATGCATCCTTACACCTCATTCTTCCTACGCCAAAACATATCCTACTTTCCTTGCATACAGAGTTCTTTTCCTCATTTTTCTAGTAATTTTAATTACATTATGTTAGAATTCATATCACTTAGAAACCTTAATTTCCAGTGAAAACTAAGTAAGCAATTGTGAACCATCATTACAACTGGCAAATTTATGAGTATATTTTATAATTTCTAGAAACATACATGTCCTCATAACATAGTTTTTCAGTGTGACACAGGACATGTTTACTAAGAGACTCAAATATCTAGTTTCTCTGTAGGAGTTTCAGTGCTTTTTGCATGATTTTGGCAGTCCCAATTAAAACATAGTAGAGCAGCCCTATAATTAGGGGGAGCTTTCTGTAAAAATAATTCTCTGGACTCAGCATCAAATGGGGCCTCTTCAGAGTTGGAAATGAAGAGGAGGTCATCTGGGTCACTATGGTCATAGAAATGATAAACCCATTGGACCATGCCAATTTTGTGCAGTGGGAGATAGGCTTCATCTTAATATTTCCCATTCACTCTGAGCCTTAGCAGCAATGACTGTGATGGAAGGGTAGGCACAGAACCAAGCAATAAATATCCAAGTGAGGAGAGGGAGGGCCCTGGTACAAATATTGGTGGCTTTAATGTTCTTTGCCTTCCCCTTTCCCTTTTCTGCTCACTAGGGATATCAGTAATCCTGTCAACAATTCCCTTGGTGGCAGAGATGCCAGTGAGGAGTGTTTCTTAGTTCTTCCCCATTCAGGGGACAGCTGAGAGGGCTTAGGATCTGTGGTATCTCTGAGGAAATGAGCATATAGCCCAGAAGGATCTTTAAGAAAATTATGGATTTTAGGGTCTCTAGAGAGTTTGGCCAGTTGATGCCCTTTGGCAGCCATGAATAACAATTCAGAGCCTACTCCAAACAAACAAACAAAAGACCTGCAGTAGCCAATTACTTTCCTTCTTTCCTTCCTGCTGCATAAAATCTTTAAAAAAGGTTTGAATTTCAATTAAGATATAGCTTCTGATTTTAGTTTCTATTTCTTGATTTCCTCCTGTTACCTTCATCTTGTGTGTTGTTACCAGAAAATTTTGGATGATGTCACTGTGAGCCATCTTCATAGGTGGCCATTTTCTTTTCTAGGATATCCCAAAAGACCTTTCCAGTATTGTGGTTTGCTTACATTAATGTGATGGACAGAGTTTTGGGGAAAATCCCCAGACCTCTGGAGCATAAAACCCGAGCCTTTGTATGTTGATATACCATGGTATTGAGCAATGCCCAGGAAGCTCCCATGGCGTTTTGCATTTATCGAGGAGCTGTTGTACATCCATGGGGTTCTTAGGAGGAGCTGGCACCAGATATTTAGGACGTCTATATTCGTCCATTAATTTTTTAGCAACATCACACCAGAGATCAGACTCATAGTATTCCTAATGGGTCAGGGGACAAAGAGTGACAGTAGTCAGTGAAGTGGTGACACCGAGATTATAGGTTTCTGCTGTAACTTTCCTCTGGTGGTGTCATTACTTTCCAGATGCAAGGCTCTTTCATTCTTCTGGGTTGGGACATGTAGTCTGGACACGACCCACTGACACAGTGGTTGCAGCTGGAGGCCTCCTGTCTTCCTCACTTACGGGAATCTTTTCCTCGTGCCTTTAGCCCTGAGCCTTTCCTTGAGTGGTGACAATAGCCTTGCAATCCAATCTACCCTCCTTAGCTCTCTTTGGCCTTGAGGCATGAAGGACCCTTTCACACATTACTAGGCTATTAAGGCCTTTATGGTTAGTGGTCTAACCTTCTTACTAGACCCTATGGCCTTGATCATGCTGCTCTGGGGAGATCATTGGATTATTATGGTAGCCATGACCTTTTAGGTTGGATACCACAGGCAACACACGACACAGGAAATATGCAAAAGCACGTAGCAGCATGACAGACCCCCGGCAAGCAGTGCTCCTTCCCCAGATGAGCTCTGAGTTAGGTGGTTCGTAAGCAAATTGTAGATGAAGGGTAATAGCTTCAGTTAATTGCAAGGAAAACCTTGTAATCCTGCTGACTATGCCAGTTGTTTTGTGCCAGTTTCAGGCTGTCAATAACCAGTGTTGTGACTGGACCAATCCTTGTGGTTCTTATTATGATTATAAGATGCCCTGCAGCAATAACGATCAAGAAACCTTGAAAAACGTGTGTGGGGGGTTATTATTTACAAGACCTGGAAATTACATAGCACACCTGGGGCCACACAGTGAGGCTGCAAGTAGAGAAAGAGCATGCAGGCCTGGGGTTCTGCTTTTATTGGGGCCAAGGGTGGGGAGCTAAGGGTTTCATGGACTAATTCTATATTGGTGAATTTCTATAAGAGCAGGAATTTAAAACACCGGAAGAGAAAAAACAAGTGACCCAAATGACTGGTCACTGAAATCAGCCAAGATCTCTAAAACAAAGGAGCCTCAGTGAGGGGAGGCATCCTGTGTTTAAGTCCTGTGGCTGGCAAGGTGTTTATTTGAGATAGACATCCTTGAAGTGCATGCCTCTTTGAAGTGGATGCCTCAGCAATCAAAGCTTAAGTCAGGCACTTGCATTACAAAAAAGAGAAAAAAAATCACAAAGGCTTCTCTTGTGGTTGACATCAAGCACTGGTCCAGCCCCTCTCTGCTGCCAACCATATTCCCCTTTCAGTGTGCCCTGTTCCTGACCCTTGGCTTTTAGTTTCTTTCTTTTTCTTTCTTGGCCTTGATCCTGCCTTTGGACTTAGTGACTTGACCTTCAATTCTCTCTAAGGACTTTGGCTCACACTCACCACTCTGTCTGCACCCCAGGAGGCATATGCAGGATATGTTGACCTAACGGCCCAGGCCCCACTTAACTGGCACCCCAGGATGTGTGTGAGTGTGTGAGGTTAAGCGTGTGCATGCACAAGGCTGAGTACACATGTTGGGGTGGGGGGAGGGCGTTGTCAAGTTGTCCAAGTCCAAATCTTTACTCCCCTCACTTATTAGATTCATGACCCCAAGCAAGTTACATATCCTTTCTGTTCCTCAGTCTTCTAATCTATTATCTATAAATCCATAAAGTGTGTGTGTGGGGGGGGGGCGATTAAAAGTACATACGTTTTAAGGTTGTTGAGTGGTTACTAATTCTGTTCAGTAAATATTTCCAGTTGCCACTCCACTCTACTCCCCACTTTTGGGTCACACAGTAGGACTGTACCTCTTGAATCCTTTGTGAGAAGAAGGGTCATAAGGTTAGTTCTGGTCAATAATTTGGGAGCTGAAATGACGTGTGTCATTTAACTGCTGATGTGAGATCCTCTGGGACTTTCCTGTGCTCTGCCACAAAGGCTATGATCTAAATATTGGCTGCTGGGGTTGCAGGGTGAGGGTAACGTGGATCAGAGCCCCCACCAACTTACAGTGGACATGCAGCAAGGGAGAGAAATAAGCCTTGCCATTGGAAGCCATGAAGATTTGGGGGTTGTTTGTTACCACAGCATAACCCAGCCTGCCCTGACTGAAACAGTTGTTGTATGGACTGAGATGATGCATGTAACATATGCTCAGCCTAATGTCCAACACATAGAATATACTCACTAAATATCAGCTATTATTATCATTTGTGTGACTCTGTATATGTGGGTATATGTATGTATGTGCCTTTCCTTTGTTAAACCAAACAGTTTGAATAACCTTCCATTCTCAGCAGTTGGGAAGGGAAATGGAGCTCAGCTATCAGGATAGTTTAAAGGTAGAGTTTCCTGCAGTGTTCTCTGACCTCAGTGTCACAAAAAAGACTTAGTAAATATGCCCCAAACATGTGAACAAGCAAGTTCTATCATCAACTCAACTTCCCCAATGCAGGCTAACATGCTAGCACACCCAGAGACTGCTCCTTTGGCTGTGGATGAGAGACAGAGAGAGGCTGTGTTGGATCCTCCTTCTGTACAGTCTGAATGATGGTTGGTCTGTGGGGACGAGAGAAGACCTCCAGTTAATTATTACTGGAGAAGATGAAATCATAAACAAAATTCCTTGTAATAAATTTTTCAAATGAGAGCCCATGTTTTATTTACAGGACTGGCCCATTTTGGGCTTTAAATCTAGGAACAAAAACAAACATGCTTTTTTATCAAACAGACGGGGAAGAAAGTACTCAATAGCCTTTCTTTCTCGCCTTGCCAAGGAGGACATGTGCTCTGAGCTACAGAGAGGAAGGCAGGCCCAGGCTCTGTTGGCTAGAAGAATTAATGGACTCATTTTGCTTTGCAGAGGAAGATTTAAGCTATTAATGATCCTTCCACATTGAGAGAAAAAAAAGAAAGAAAGAAAAGGGGAAATCAAAGGGTCCTGCTGAGATTCAGATGTTTCTACTTCTTAATTCAGCATGACACCTGGGTGGCAAGTAGAACATATGCAAAGTGTATACTTCTATAACTAAAGCAGCTACCATCAGGCATGTTCCTACAGCTAAAAATGAGAAATCTACTTGATCTGAGCATTCTGCAGAAAAAGTGCAAGCAGTAGGAGATAGATTTTGACTTGGTGTCTCATTTGCCCTTTGTCTCCTTGTAGCAAAGTTGCTCTGAATCTTGGGGAAGAGGCACCTAATGTAAATTCACACCAGTTCTCATAGTCTCAGATCTAGTGGGCTCAGAAATGAGCCAAAAACGTCCATAAAGGTCTATTTTCTGACAAATACTGGTGATGAATCAGAGAATACACATCTACTGGAACAATAGAATGGTCCATTAAAAACTCAGCAAGGCACCAGTTTGGAGTGAACCCTTGAGAGGTTAGGTTGTTCTTTTCCAGTATGTGGTGTAAGCATAAACCAAAGAGTGACGTATGGTGCTCTGTCCCTGTATCTGTTTCCTGTGGCTGCTGTAACAAATTGCGAAAAACTTGGTGACTTAAAATAACAGAAATTTATTCTCTCACAACTCTAGAGGCCAGAAGTCTGAAATCAGTACCAACGGGCCAAAATCAAAGTGTTGGCAAGGTCATGCTCCCTCCAGAGAGTCTAGGGGTGAATTGTTTCTTGCCTCTCCCAGCTTCTAGTGGCTGCCAGCAATCCTTGGCTTATGGCCACATCTTCCTGTCTCTGCCTCCATCCTCTCATTATCACCTCTTCTTCTGTCTGTATCTCTTCTCCCTCTGCTTCTCTGATAAGAACACTTAGGAATGCACTGAGGGCCCATCTGGATCATCCAGGGTAATCTCATCTCAAGATCCTTAACTTAATCATATCTGCAAATACACTTTATCCATATAAAATAATATACTGGAAAAACCTCAGTCTTCCACCTGTGCAGGAGAAATCCAGCTTCTCCCTAGTGTATGTTTCTTCCCATGAGCCTCCTTTACCACTCTCACAGAACACTTCACTTCTGGTTACCAAACATGTGGAGGTTTCTCCCACCAAAGTGGAGAACAAGCAATTCTCCGTGACATCAGCTGGGTGTCCTACAATTTAACTCAATTCTGACGCTACCTGGAGATAACATCACATCAAACAGGTTAAGGGCTTAGTCCTGCAAAATCTCCCCCTCTTCCACACACACTTCAAATGCCAATTGCAAGCCCAAGTTATCACCTGAGCTTCTGACCAACTGGCTATAGATTGGAAATTCCAATGATCCCTTCTTTGGGTTTGATTAATTTGCTTGAGCAGCGCACAGAACTCAGGGAAATACTTACTTAGGTTTACGAGCTTATTAAGGATATGGTAGAGGATACAGATGAACAGCCAGGTGAAGAGATAACACAGGGTCTATGAGGGTCCTGAGCACAGGAGCTTCTGTCTCTGTGGAGTTGGGTCTATCATCCTCCCAGTGTGGATATGTTCACCAATTTGGAAGCTCTCTGAACTGCTTACTACTGAGAGTTCATGGAGCTTCCTCACATAGGCATGATCAGTTATTCACTCCATTTCCAGCTGCTCTCCTGTCTCTGGAGAAGGGGGGGTGGGGCTGAAAGTTCCTGGCTTGTATCAGAGCTTGGTCCTTCTGGTGACCAGGCCCCATGCATGAGTTCATCCAGGAGCCCACCCAGAGTCACGTCATGAGAAGAAAGGATTCTCCTAATGCTCTTATCACTTAGGAAATTACAAGGGTTTTAGGAGCCTGTGTCAGGGACAGGCTCAAAGATAAATACTAGGACAAGAGATACTTCTAATATTCTTATCATTTAAGAAATTACATGGGTTTTAGGAGCTCTGTGCCAGAACTGAAGGCAGAGACCATATATATATATATATATATATATATATATACACACACACATATATAATTTTTCCCCTATTATCTAACAGGTGACATTTACAGGTTCCAGATACTGGCACCTGATATCTTTGAGGGCCATTATTGAGTCTATTACAATCTCCAATAGCTATAAAGTAAAGGTAAAGGAGCCAAATGGTAAAAGTAGAACTGGCCCCTCTTACTCCCAGTGACTAACCTGCAGATTTGTGTCTTTTGTCCCTGTGAGCTTAGGTTCTGCTGGGTTAGAGGTTCAGTTCTCTGGGAAAGTACATTACCAATAGGGAACACAATAAGTGTTTTGCTGAAGCTGAAGCTCTGACTGTACCTGGTCACTTTGGGTTCCTCATGCTTGTGGAGAGACAGGTAAAGAAAGAAGTTATTGCACCGGAGGCACGAAGGGTTGCTGCTATAAAATGGGAGCAGGGAGCAATGTGGCTAGAACCCAGAGGATTCACAAGGAGTGTCTTTGGGTTCTTCTGCACCCAGTGGAAATGGTGACTGGACAATGGCAGCATCCAAGGCCTGACAAGAGCAAGGCGACTAAAGGTTCAGACTCCTCAAGATGAAAGTCTGGATCAACAAAACGGACAGAAACCTTGAGCAGCTGAAGTGCTGACCAAGGGGGACGGAAATCTAGACTAGGTGGAAGGAGAGGGAGATGACCAAAATTAATTTTTAAAACACATTGGTGACTGGAGTCTTTTCAACCAAGCCTTTTGTATTAAGTGGTTTCAGAATTTGAAGCTAAAAAACACTCTGGAGTCTCAATTGACATGGAGGTAATGAGAGACCCAGTTTGACCAGAGCTGTGCCAAGGGTGGTCTCTAGAGACACCTTTGGTGCCTTCAGTGGGTACTGTGGGCACCATCTAGATCCCTGCTCCATGACTAAACCTTCCTTCCTTCCCCCAGCAGCTGAAAATATCACCTGCTGATGGTTTCTGCTGAGAAATTCTTGGAATTGCCATCTGTTGAAGGGAACCCTCGTTTATGCCTTTTTTGGGGCAGCACACATTCAATAACCAGTTGATGTGACAGAACCAAGGTCAAGCCACCCTGGCTAGATTCAGAACATCTCTGAAGGACCATCCCAGCTCCAGAGATCTTTCTGAGATCAGTGGAAGCCTCTATCGCAAGTGCATTAGCATTCACCTTCTGCCTGTGCCCAATTCGGCTTCCCTCACTCCCTTAGTTATTGTTCTCCAGAACTTTTCTCTAGAAACTGGTACATTTCCACCTAAAGCCTATTCCCGGGAATCTCGACCAAAGACAGTCCCCCAAGTCACATCCTCT
This sequence comes from Leucopleurus acutus, assembly GCF_964270905.1. Lineage (NCBI taxonomy): Eukaryota > Metazoa > Chordata > Mammalia > Artiodactyla > Delphinidae > Leucopleurus > Leucopleurus acutus. The sequence goes on from NC_139151.1 coordinate 69,698,743, forward strand.
AAGCCCACCTCTGACCTCAGCCACATTTTCAGTGAACGCTTCATGCAAACTCAGACTCACCTCAAACGGGCCAGGTTCCATCTCAATCATGTGCTGTATGTCTTCACTTTCTGATGTGGAGTCCTCGCCAGCTCCATGAGAAGTAACTTGGCCTTTACACGTGCAGAGCTTGGAAGTACAGAGGAGCTAATGACCTCAAGGGAGGAAATCTCATCTGAGGGGATATGGGAGCCAGGAGATAAATTCCCCAGCCTCCTATCCTTCAGAGGAGTCATGCTGGGAGGCCTTCTGAAGCTTCCAGTGGAATATAGCTCCTAACACCCAAAGAGACCACCCCAACAATATATCGTTATATTGACTTTTCCTCCCTAGTCCCTGCTTACTGGATTAATCTCTTTACAGTTCCTGAAAATAAATCTTTATCTCAGGCTCTGCTTGGGGAGAAACCAAATTTCTAAGTACCACTCTCAGCTAGGTGGCTGTTCCCCTTTCCTACAACTTTATCTTTTTCAAAGCAGGGAAATTTGGGGGGAGGGGGCTTACAAATTCTTCTTGATTCGTATATAATAAAGGGGGAAAATACCATGTGTCAAAACCTACAATGTGTTAGGATCTCTACCACAAATATAGCAATGAGTAAAATGAAACATTTTCCCTAGGGAAGTTGACAGTTTAGTAAGTGTGGGGTGGCCAGGGTAGGAAGGAGGGTTGAGATTCACATCTAAAGTGGGAGGAGACAAAGGAGGCACTGTTTCCATCTCATTGGAAAAACCAAGACAGCTTCATAGAGGAGGTGGCAATTGAGAAGGTCAGAGTGGAGTGAGGAGGATCTTCTGGATTGGGGGAACAGGATGAGCAAAGGCCCAGGAACCAAGAAGGACAGAGCTGGGTGGGATGACTTGGAAGAGCCCAGATTCGATGAGGTGTCAGGCACGTGAATGAGGTTCACTGGAGATAAAGCTGGAGGTGAGGTCTGTGTTGGCGACCCTCAGATGCCAGCAACGGGAGTCTGGGCTTTGTTCTTCTGTGAGAAGTAACCTCATGCATGTGCTGGCATTGGTAGACCATTCAGGGCACAGTCTTGGCACTTTGCAAGAAGGCTTTCCATTGACTCCAGGAGATGGCAGGCAGGGTAACCAGAGGAAACCATAATTCCAGAAGATACATGCACCCCAATGTTCATAGCAGCACTATTTACAATAGCCAGGACATGGAAGCAACCTGAATGTCCATCAGCAGAGGAATGGATAAAGAAGATGTGGTACATGTATGCAATGGAATATTACTCAGCCATAAAAAGGAACAAAATTGGGTCATTTGTAGAGACGTGGATGGACTTAGAGACTGTCATACAGAGTGAAGTCAGAAAGAGAAAAACGAATACTGTATATTAACACATATGTGGAATCTGAAAAAATAGGTATAGACAATCTTATTTACAAAGCAGAAATAGAGACACAGATATAGAGAACAAATGTATGGATACCAAGGGGGAAAGGTGGGGGAGTGGGATGAACTGGGAGATTGAGATTGACATATATACACTATTGATACTATGTATAAAATAGATAACTAATGAGGACGTACAGTATAACACAGGGAACTCTACTCAATGCTCTGTGGTGACCTAAACGGGAAGGAAATCCAAAAAAGAGGGGATATATGTATACATGTAGTTGAGTCACTTAGCTGTACAGTAGAAACTAACACAAGATTGTAAAGCAGCTATACTCCAATAAAAATTTAAAAATAAGTTAAAAAAAATTAGGCAACTTAAAAGAGATAACTAACATTTATTGAACCCATACTATATACCAAATACTGATCTTTATTTGCATTATCTAATGTAATCCTCTCAACAATCTTTGATAATGGTACTAATACTATCTCTACTTTACAGACAAGAGCACAGAGGTAGAAACAGGCTAAGTAAGTTGCCCCCAATAGAGCTAGTAAGTGGCAGAGTTGTGAATGTGCCAAAGGCAGTCTGGCTCCTGTGTCCAGCACTTAACCTCATAGCACTTAACACTATGGCAGGGGTGTGTGAACAGGGAAAGTTGCCCACCATTCCAGTAAATAAAGAGTGTTGCCCACCATTCCAGTCCTACAGGGATCAAGCCATCAGCCACTTCAGCCACCCCAGCCCCGTAGTGTGCCTTGAGGGGAATCCAGGATGGAGAAAACAGGAAGTATTCTGTGTTTTGGATACTGGCCCTAGATAGTTAAGGTGTATATCTAAGGAATAATTTCAATGAACCCAGATCCTTGCACCTTCCCATACACAGAAAATCACTAAATCATTAACTTGAGATGTCTTTTCTCTGTGATTAGCAGTAATCTTCTGATGTGATGTTTGACTATCTCATTCCTGCCTTACCTCTTTGGAGCAGTTTTTCAGAGCTATTTGAGAGGCTGTGTCCTGGACTATAGTCCTCAGTAAGGTCCCCGAATAAAACTTAACTTGCAGCTTTTAGGTTGTACGTTTTTTTCAGTCAGCTGGTGGGATGAGAGCTAGGTAAGACTGGCAGTCAGCAAGAGGTATTGGGCAAAACCCTATTTTCAACAGAGTCCTCTGCCCATTGTAGGGCTTAGGACTGGGAAACAGAATTAAGGACTGACCCCTAATTACAGGATTAGGTGAGGGGACTAGCATCATTTTTTGGCATTACTCAAAAGTCTCCTTAGCTGTCTCTAGTTTCGAACATACATAGCCCATCCGTGTATATTCAAGCCTGTGGGTGGGGAAGAAATCCCATCCTGGGCCGGGATTCCATGGCTCACCTCATAGCTGTTCACAACCGTTGCTACCACTGGTTTTGAATCTCCAACTTGCCATCTCTTCAAAGACCTATACCTCTAAGTAGCCCCATTAATACCCTAATTATTTATTTATGAAGCATCTCCCAAGTGAAGATCCAGCTACTCCATGCTGTTTACTCATTAATAATAACGATAGGTCACCCAAATACCTACATGCATCCTATCACTTAATTGTCACAACTGTATGAAATAGGTACAATATTATAACTACCTTCATATTTTAAATAAATAAGCTGAGTTACAAAGAGGCAAGATAGCAAATGTAAAGTCACTCTGTTGTAGAGGGTTCAAGAAATTGATGGAGCCATTTCACTAAGTCTGCTTGAAAGCACCATGAAGCTGCCAGGAACCAGGCTGGGTTGATTGCAAGGTATCTGGACTCTTGTCTCTGGAAGCCTCTCCCTCAGGCACGGCTCCCCACCAGCAAGAGCCATAAATATACTCTTGTTTAGCAAATGCCTCTTATAAGCCAGACCTTTGTCACACATTGTGTCATTTCACCCTTACAGTGCCCTGTGAAGAAGGAATGGCCACGGCTATCCTCACTTTGTAGACGAAGAACCAGAGGTTCAGAGACTTATTAAGCTAAGCGCACAATTGTCCTCAAAGGGCTCATGGTCTAGACAGGGAGATAAACACATTGAAAGAAATGAACAGGTAATCAACATGACCAGCTAACTATTAAGTGCTGTGAGAGCCCCCCAGGAGGGAACAACTGACTCTGCATGGTGACAGCAGGAGGGGGTAGGAGGGTATAAAGGAAGAATCTGGAAAGGTGTCTGTCACGAAGTGGCATTTGTGCTGGGTTTCAAGGGACAGGAGGCATATGGGGGGGGGGCGGGGTAGAGAAAAGGCATTCCAAGCAGTACAGGGAATAACTAGTGTGAGAGTGGTGGGTATAGGTTGGTATATTCTAGAAGGGTGAACGGTCAAGCATGGCAAGAGCAATGGGTACAATGGGAGAGGTGACAGTGGAGAAAGAGGTGGGGGTCACATCCTAGAGGGCCCTGTGAATAATGCCAAGGAGTTTGGATGCTATCCTGGAAATGATGGGAAACATTTTAAGTTCTGGAGAAATGTGGTGAGATTTAGGTATGCACCTTCCACAGAGGGGAAGTGGAGATGGAAAGGGGAAGGAAGGAATAAAGAGAAGAAATATTTGCACAGTCAAATCAGTAAGTCCTCATGATGCTTTGGGGTGTGTCTGTAGGGGCTGTGAGAAAGGGCTTCAGAGCTGACTCTCCAGTTCCATGTTAGAAGGTTGGGTGAGTAGACGGTGGCAGTCATTAAGGAGGAGCAGCTTGAGGAAGCGTGGCATAGATAATCATGAATCAGCCGAGCCTGAGGAACCAGGCACCCAGGGGAAGATGTCCAGGAAGTTGGTGGACCTGAGAGGTGAGAGAGAGAGAGATTGAAGAAATCCATTGAGCAGATGTTCATTGAGTGTCTACCATGTGGCAGGCACTCTGCTCCGTGTCCTACAAGGCACAGCATTGGCTGGGGATCCAGAGGGGAATAGCTCAGGGTCCCACTCAAGGAGCACACGGTCTGTAAAAGGAGTGGACCAGTAAGAGTCCTGCCATGTTGCAGGAGCCAAAGCATGTCCTGGGTCTGGGGGTGGAGCATGAAAGAAGTAATGGCCAATTCTACTATGTGGGAAACGATCAAAGAAGGCTTTGAGATATGAGTGTTTGCATAGGAGGGGTCTTGAGATGTGAGAATAGGTGTTCACAGGCCAACAACGAAGGAAAGGGCATTCCAGACAGATGGAACAGCGGTGACAAGCACATAAAAGTGCACACAGGCCTACATGGCTATGGCCTGCAAATAGCGCAGTATGCCTGGAAGATGTAGACATGAGAGGCGGAGAGAGGAGGAGCTATGAGTTATGATACTGAGGAGGTAAGCAGAGAACAGGTGGTAGAGGGCCTGCAATGCCATGTTAAGTGGTTTGGACTATTCCCTGGATAATGGAATCCACTAAAGAAGTTTAAGCAGAGGAGTGACATGATTAAGTTTGGAATTTTGGAAGTCAGAGAGTAGCAGTTAAAATTATAGTAGTGGATATAATCTATCAGGAAAAAAAAAAGGAAGAAGGAAAAATATTGAAGATTGAAGACTGGTTCCAGAGGTAAGCAGAGAACTTCATAGCACCCTGCCCAAGTTGGCCCCTGTACCAAATTATTAAACACTAACTTCTGTGGAGCACATACTCTGTGCCAGATGCTAGTCTAAGCACTTTATATGTATTAGCTTATTTAATCCTCCTAGTTATCCCATGCGGTAAATTAACTAGAACATGATAGGGCCAGGATATGGAGCTGAGATTTGAACCCAGGTTATACAACTTCAGAGCAGATGCACCGTCACCACTGGACCACACAGCCTCCTGCAATATGGTAGCTAACATTTGTGAGGGTTTCATAGATGCCTTAATAAGTGCTTTATTTGCACTATCCAGTTCGGTCCTTACAACAAGCCCGTAAGAGATGAGAAAATGAAGATACAGATGGGCACATGCAAGTTACTAAACTCGGCCAAGTAGGAAAAGCTAAGTAGCCAAGTTTAATGCAAGTTTTCTGGCTCAGCAGGCTGTGCATGTAATGATTTTGCCCTGCCGACTCTAAGTGCTCCATAGATACTGGCTGGTTGAAAGAGCAGTGTTTCTAAGAACTGGTTTCTGCATCCCCGAGACACAAGTATCACCAGGCCAAACACTCAGAGGTGACTTTCCAGAGGCTGAGGTACAGGGAGTAGTGGGGCTGGCTCCTATTCCAACTTGCCTGCTTCTACAGCCTGACCCTTGTAGGGCGGGGTGGGCATCAAAGACTGCAGGGATGAGGTAGGGCCAGCCTGCTGTTCCCTTAGTGGCCAGGCCCCATCAAAGGCGCTTGTGTCAGGCTCTGCTCTCCTCCAAGGCTGGGCAGATCAAAGAGGCTTGCAGAAGCTGGGTTTCTGGGCAGCCCCAGTTCTGATCGTCAATTGTCACTTTGGCAGTGACAGCAGAGGGTCCAACATGACAGGACTACCACAGCCAAGGCTCCTGGGGCAGACATCAGAGAGGCAGCTCCAAAGGCCAAGAAACTGCCTGAGGCTCCTTTGGGCGTCGATCCCTGGTGGGAAGAGAGGAAAGAACTGGAGAGGCCCCTAAAGAAAATGGAGCAGGTTCACTACAGGAAAGTTGCTGCAGGCGAGAAACCTGACCTTGGCATTTATATGCCTGCCTTGGAACCATGAGATCTGATTCCCTCCTGTAGCTGGGAGAATTGTTGACACGCTCACATGCATTCACTCTCACGCATATATTATGTATGCACACACACACACACACACACACACGCACACACACATACATACACCTGAATCACCCACTGGGCCATACATGCATTATAAACATACCCCAACACATGCAGACTCTCACACAAACTAAAACACATAAAAACATTTATGCCCATATGTTCCCTCATACTCATCATACTTGCCTACATACACATGCGTGCACATGCGTACACACAGCCATACACACCCCTAAAGATGCAAGTAAGTAAACATACACATGTGTGCTTACTCATACATGGGCGTGAAATCTTTGTAATATAACCTGCCAGCTTCTAGAGCCCAAATCCAATGTTTTCCTCTCCGAAGGGTGAGAATAATACTTGTGCATAGACTTTAAATATAGAAATAAGACTATTACACAGGTCCTGATGCCAGCCACTCTCCAACTCCTCTGTAGAAAAGTCTAGAGGAAACATCCAAAATTGTAGCAAACAGCATTTATGTCAGCTCTTGGAAAGGACTTTCTATCGTAAGAGCTATTAAAAATATTAGCATGTTGGAATTCTGTTCATTGAGGAATATTTGGTTGCCAGAAATTTGAACCAGTTGAAATAGCAATTCTGCCTCTGAAAAGAGTTACATGCTTTGAATTAATATATTATAGATAGATAAATGATAGATAGATAGATAGGTGATAGAAAATGACCTACTTGTAAATCAGAGGGATCTACTGTAATTTGAGGATCTGAAAACACTTTAGTTTAAAAGACAGTATCAGAGTTCAATTTAGCTAAAGAATTAACAAATAAGTGTAAATAGAGCAGTTTTGTACCAGAGTTTAGATCTTGTTGAAACACCCTCTCTTTCGTGATCAAAATCGCATGACTGAGAAAAATAGCATGGGGTCCTTTCAGACGAGTCCAATATCATCTCCTCTGAGAAGTCCTCCCTGACCCTCCCACCACCAGACTGGCATGGGCACCTGTAGTGGACAGTGTGGCTTGTCACCCAGGTTTCCCTTCAGGACAGAGGCACTCACTCCACCAGCTGCTGGAAGCATTGGCTGCTCATGGCTCCGAAATTGTTTCTTCAGCTAAAGGTAGCATCTCACCGTCCCCTCCCTGGGGACAGCCTGCATCCAATGACTGGTTGACGTAGAGGTATAAAGGTCCAGGCCCCTTGCCTCAGATGGGACAATGAGAAAGGGTTATCCCCACTCCAGAACTTTCAGCAGGATCAGCTGAGGCCTCTGTTGCAACTGCATCACAGTGCAATATCTCCCGCTCTTCATCTTCCTTCACTCGCTCACAGGTATTGTCCCTGAAAGCACTCCCCGATAAACCTCATACACCCAAATCTCAGACGCTCAGAATCAGTGTCCCAGAGAACCTGACGTATGGCAGCATCCTTCCTCAGTGACCCCACATTTCTATGTAGTTTCTTTTCCTCACAGCCGTGCCCAAACAACAGCAAATTTATTAAAACTGTATCCCAAGTCCCATTATCACCTCCACGGCTGCCACTCTGGTACGGAGCTGCAGTTACCTCCCCTCTGGCTCACTTGAACTTTGGACCAGTCTCCAAGCTGGTCACCATACTTCTTCTCTTGACCACTGCAGTCTATTCCTCAACATAATAATAAAGGTAATCCTGCCAAAACATAATTCATTCACATCATTTCTTTGATCAAAACTCTTCAGTGGCTTCCCATCTTATTAAAAATTAAAAAAACGAAAAACAAAAAGACAAGAGTCCTTGCCATGCCTGCAGAGCCTCCATTACCTGGCCCTCTGCTTGCTCTGTGCCTTCATCTCTTGTCTCCCTTGTCCATTCCTCTCCAGCCCACTGCCTTTCCTGCTGCTCCTTGAATGCATCAAGCCTCTTCCTGCCACAGGATCTTTGCACTTGATGGTCCCCCTTCCAGGACTCCTGGGATTTATTCCTTCCCTTCATTTGGTTCTCTCTCAACTGCTACCTCACTGAGAAGGCTTCTCTAGTTGTTATTTAAAATGCCACAGTCCCACACCTGTCACGTTTCGCCCCCTTTCCTTGCTGGCATTTCTTCGTAGCACTTTTGGCCACCTAACATATTATAGACTTATCTACTCTCTGTATCTTCCCAACATGACAGCATCAGCTTTGACATGTTTGTTGCTATATCTCCAGTACCAGGCTCTCAATAGGTATTTGCTGAGTAAAGTAATTGGCTTATAATGAGCTTTTGTGCGTCTCTCTCCTCCATTAGGCTGTAAGCAACCTGTGTTCAGTTCTGGATCTTGTTTATTTCAGTATGGTGAGTACCTAGCCCAGAGTCTGGCCATACTCCAGGCACACAAGAATATTTGAGATGAATGAATGAATAAGTAACAGAGACTAATGGTATGGCCTTCAGCAAGCAATACATTGCCTCCTTAGGCCTCAGTGTTCTCCTGTGTAAAATGAAAAGAATACTAACCCTCGCCCCCTGCCAACCTACCTCAGAAGGTTGTTGTTAAAAGTTAACAATATACTATACCAACTTCAGAGGCACTTCTAAGAAGCCAAGGGTGCCATATCCATGCAAGTACTGGGCATACAGGAAGATAAGTCAGTAAGTCAAGCAAGCTCCCCAGGCTCCATGAGACCAGGACTTCAGCCCCCATCTCCAGACTACCTGGAGCCATAGACATCAGGCCTTCAAGATATTCTTTTTGTAAAACAATGGCTTGTGTGTTTGCTGCCAGTTAATTTCAGATCTTCTCTTCAGTCAGCCAGCAAATGTTTCCACTGTAAAAATAATACACCAATGACAGCAAAGAAAGTAGTGAAACAGGAAGAAAAAGCCCCCTAAAAATTCTAGAACTAAAGAGGGGTTCAGAAACTAGCGTCTGTGCTATGCGGCTGCTTCCCACTAGCTATCTGCCTTACGTTTGGTAGTGTATATATGTCCATGCCACTCTCTCACTTTGTCACAGCTTACCCATCCCCCTCCCCGTGTCCTCAAGTCCATTCTCTAGTAGGTCTTCTGGGTGCTTTGTGACCACCTAGAGGGGTGGGAGGGAGGGAGGGAGGGAGACGCAAGAGGGAAGAGATATGGGAACATATGTATATGTATAACTGATTCACTTTGTTATAAAGCAGAAACTAACACACCATTGTAAAGCAATTATACTCCAGTAAAGATGTTTAAATAAATAAATAAATAAAAAATAAAAAGAGGGCTTCCCTGGTGGCGCAGGGGTTGAGAGTCCGCCTGCCGATGCAGGGGACACAGGTTCGTGCCCCGGTCCGGGAAGGCCCCACATGCCGCGGAGCGGCTGGGTCCGTGAGCCGCGGCCGCTGAGCCTGCGCGTCCAGAGCCTGTGCTCCGCAACGGGAGAGGCCACGGCAGTGAGAGGCCCGCGTACCGCAAAAAAAATAAACAAATAAATAAATAAATTTTAAAAAAATAAATAAATAAATAAAAAGAAACTAGCATCTATTAGTCTACAGGCAAGGAACAGGCATAGAAATTCAGGCTTAGAGCAATCAAACAGTGCTCTGAAAGCAAGGGTGGTCGTGGTGATACAAATCACGTCTTATGCAAAACAGAGCCTCTTAGCCCTCTCCCCACAAAGCCAATGTTCCACGTTGCATGTTGGCTTGTCCCTGAGAAGAGTGCTTTAGGGGGTTTCACATATACATACACACTCAACCAACAACGCCAAGTCTATAAGCAAGAAAAAGCCCCCCTCCCAATTTCTACTCAGCGTTACTAGTCCTGGTTAGTGGAATCTGAGGTTAAAATGAAACTCTTCTTACCACTGATGCAGCTGGGGACATATGAAAGGTGTGAAAGCTGATATGCCGTTTGTCTCACTGTCAGTGATTTAAGATGAACATGGCCCCCATGGATGCACTCGAGTTGTTATCCTGCATCCTAATCCTGCATCCACAGTCTTCCTATGACGTGCCTTGACACTTGCTTTGTTGGCCTCTGTGGAAAGCCCCCCCTGACACTTACTCTTCTGAGACTCCAGTGGGGATCTAGATTACTCCAAGCAGAGCCAATATCTTCACTACTCCATACCCTCACCCTATTAACCACATCTTACCAGTCACCAAAACATTTGAATTCTGATTCTTGATGCTCTCTCCAATCCATCCCCTCCTTGCTTTCCCCAGTGCCACTGTTATTAATCAGACCCTCAAATATCCTGTATGTGTTAATGGAGTAATAATTTGAAATATTAACCCAGTGCTTTTATTCCCATTATTATTTCTATGCATCCCATGGTCTTTCCCCCATTAAAACTAGAACATAAAGCCTGAGCATCCATTGCCTCAAAGAAAGGTAGTTATAGCAGAAATGCAAGAAGTAAGTAAGTTTATCATTGGTTTAACAGCCAAAGTCTTAGCCTAAACAATAGATTAGGAAGGATATTTACTGAAAGCATAAAGCTTAACTGAGTTGAGAGAACTGGCAGAGAGTCAGAGAGGAAATTAATAAGGTAGATGCCTGTGTGGTTCTTTAAGAGGGGTCCCTGTGTTCTGCCAGCCGAGGCTGAACCCAGGGTTACAAAGTGGGGAAGGTGATAGTTCTTCCCTTTAGTTCTGGGATCTGTGGAGACCCTGTGCTCCACTTCCCACTTTCAGCCCAGGAAGATGGCAACCTGGAGGGTTCTCCTGTGATCCACAAGGGAATGGGAACAGAAGAGTTGGTGTAATTACTTGGGACATTTAGGCATAAGGGCTAACTCAGACCCATTGAATTTTGCACAGTGGCCAGAAAGTCTCCAAAAGAATAGTCTGAAGGCCGTGGACCAAAGAGAACTTGCTGGGCTTCCCTGGTGGCGCAGTGGTTGAGAGTCCGCCTGCCGATGCAGGGGACACGGGTTTGTGCCCCGGTCCGGGAAGATCCCACATGCCGCAGAGCGGCTGGGCCCGTGAGCCATGGCCGCTGAGCCTGCGCGTCCGGAGGCTGTGCTCCGCAACGGGAGAGGCCACAACAGCGAGAGGCCCACGTAGAGAGGCCCGCCTACCGCAAAAAAAAAAAAAAAGAGAGAGACCTTGCTGTCTAGAAGATGAAAAGGCCACACAATGGCCTGTGTGGATCAATGACCTAGGCCACATAAGATCCTGGATGTCCCAGCAGATGCCCGCATCAGTAGATGAGAGCCACTGCCACTCTCCCCCATCCCCACACTGTCCTCGCCCCATAGGTTGATGCTATAACCTCCCCTTCCCAACTCCAGAACTTAGATATAACCACAGAGAGAAGAAAAAGAGGGAGAAATGTCAAGCTAAGATTCAGCTTCTGCCAAGAGAGGACTTGGGTTTAAGTTTATAGAAAATAACTTCATTTTTGCACACCTTTGCTTAGGAGATTTCAAAAGCTACCTAAAATCACTGCAGTTGTACCCTAACTGGTCTCTCTACCTCTACCCCTCACCCCTCCCGTCTATGCCAGGACCAGAGGGGCATTTATTTAACATGGATATGACCATGCTTCTACTAGTGACAAGCCAGGTTTTCAAGATCTGCAGATCTGGGTTCAAATCCTGGGTCTAGATGTCAACTGTCCTTGGGCAAATTACTCAACGTTTGCGAGCCTCATTTTCCTACCTTGTAAAGTAGAATAATCCCAGGGCCTACCTCACTGGATGCCATTAGGACTCCATGAGATGTTGTAGGTCTTGGCACAGATTAGGTGTCCAGGCAATATTTCTGGTCCCTAATGTATGATGGTGTCTATCACTTCCTTGGCTCTTTTCATGTACCACTCCTCTCCTACCTCCCAAAAGAAAAGCAGAAAATTCTCCCAACTATCACGTTATTCCTCAAGGCATTAGCAGGGCTACCTGCTTCTGGGCCACCTAGGGTAGGTTTAGGGGCTTCTCAGTGGTGTACCTTCAGCTCCCCAAGCTCAGCCTAATCATAGCATCCATTGCACATTATCTGGTTACTTGTCAATGCTCTTCAAAAGCCAGAAGTAATCCTTGATCCCTACAGTGATGGCCCTGAACCCTCTTACAATCTTGAGCTCCCTTTTCCCAGAGAAGACCCAGGAGGCAAGAGGAAGCCCTTCTTTAAGACAATGGTAGGGAAGGGGTCAGAGGTCAAGTTAAGGAAGAGTTGGGCTTGTAATCTTGCCTATGGCTTCTGTGAGAGTCCTCCATGACCCATGGGCCCAGGGCAGCCTGGCATCCCAGCAGGCTGGAATGCAAGTTTTCCAGGTCAACTTTTATCTTCGTACATGGTGTTTGTCCCTTTGATCCTTGAGCAGATCAAACAAAGCTCACTAATCAATGGCTTCCCTCCTTGCCTTTCAGAGCAGATCATCAAACACAGCCTTCGTCTCTCCCTGCTTCCCTTCCACCCTTCTTGTTTTCCAGTCAGTCATCTGCTCTAAAGATCCAGTCTGCGGCCCACCTATCACCCCTCCCAAGTACTGCAGGTGGGATTGTTGAATGTCTTTCATTCAGATGAGTGTAGATCAATTTCAGTATTCACTCACTGTCACATCCTGGTACTTACCTCTCACCTAGGCCCTTGGGCAGGGGTGGAATGAAGCATAGACTGCAATTGCCTGGTCTTGGTGTAGAAAGCACCCGGTAATAAGAGAACCAGGAAAAAAAGAGACTTTTCTGAGCCTATTTCCCCTTTTGTGTAACTGGACTATTACTTCCTGCCCCCTCACAACCCCCAACTCACAAGGTCCAAGCGAGCAAGTTAATGGGTGTGAAAGTTCACCAGGGAATGTGGCACTCTGGGTGCACATTGGGTTTGGCTAGTCATAGTCTTTACATGTTGGGAAAGACTCTATTCCCAGTTTCCCCAGGACTTCCTGAGAAGCAGGAATTTCAGTGCTAAAACCAAGAAAATCCCAGGCAAAAGTGGATGAGTCAGTCACCCTACAAAGAGACAGCACTTGGGAATGGATGTTAGGAATGAATTATGTCCCCCCAAAATTCATTTGTTGAAGGCTTACCCACCAGTACCTCGGAATATGACTATAATTAGATAGAGCCTTTAGAGAGGCGATTAAGCTTAAATGAGGTCATCAGGGTGGGCCTCAATCCAATTCAACTGGTATCCTCTTTTTAAGAGGACATTTGGACACAAAAAGACGCCAGGAACACACACAGAAAAGAACATGTGAGGACACAGCATGAAGGTGGCCATCCACGTGCCAAGGAGAGAGGCCTCAGAGGAAACCAGCCCTGCTGACACCTTGATCTTGAACTTCTGGACTCCAGGACTTTGCAAAAATAAATTTCTGTTGTTTAAGCTGCCCAAGCTGTGGTATTTTGTTATGGCAGCCCAAGCTGACTAAAACAGTGTCCCGCATACTCTATATCTAACTATTTGAAAGTCACATACCAAGAAAACACACAGACATTAAAATGTTTCTATCTTGTCAAGTACACCTCTATAAAGACCTGAAAGGCCACGTAAGAGTTTAGAATTCTCAGGATTCTGTGCCACTCCTGGTTGGGTAGGGTATAGCCCGCCTCTGGCCCCCAGCCTATGGCCTGTCCCGTTATACTCCCACACCCTGTCTTCGTCTTACACCGTGAGTAGCTTCCCAAGTCCATGTGTGGGAACCTGGCTCTGATTACAAACACCCCCCACAGACAGACACTCGTTGGCCACCCTTCAGGCCTAGGGGTGTGCACACTGAAGGTGGGATCCGTCTCGGGGAGCATAGGCCACTGTCAGCTTAGAAGCAGACTCAGGGTCAGTAGGGCTGGGAACTGTGGATTCCCAGATGCCAACAGCATAACCTGCAAGGAGAGGATGAGGGTTCTAGGTTGACACATCCCCTCAGCCCATCAAATCCCTCTCTTTAAGGGGAGTGGCCCCAGCGGAACAGAGTGGAGCCCTCTCAAGTGTGGGGATCAGGGCAGGGCTCCCAGTTGCCCTGGTCTGAGGGCAGTACTTTCAGGAAACCAGATCCCATGCCTGTGCTGTGGCGTTCCACGCCATTCCAGAAACAGGGGAGGAAGAAGGGACCAGTCAAGGGGAGAAGGGATTTGAATCCACACCTTCTGGTTCCAGAATCCGAGTTCTTAATGGATTCTTAAGAGCTTAAGAAGTTGCACTGCTTCTTACCAAGAGCACTGCTTCTTACCTAGAGCAGTGGTCAGAGGAGACGGCCAGAGTGGGAGCCGTCAAGATAGCCTGATGTGTAGGAAACGGGTGGATGAACAGAGGTGGTTCCCTGAAGACGGGCATTCTGGGACACTCATGAGGAGGGACACGTCTCAAGAATTTGAACTCAGGATTTCTCCTGCCTACAAGATTTCTCCTGCCTACAAGATTTGTGCCCTCACTCATTAGAGCCCTGTCTTCTTCTGACAGTGGTGATAATAAAAGTAATAAATTATCTCTCCATGTACATTAAGGAAAGAAACGTGAACATGCATGAAAGAAAGCTTTTGCACATAAGTCACACTCATGGAACAGTATCGGCTTCAGCTTAGGAGCAAGTAAACTGAGGCTCGGAGAGGAGAACTGGCTAATCAGAGATGACAGAGTTCGAAATTTGACTCCAGAATCCAAGTGCATTTTAATCGTGGCACATTGAGACGATCCACAGTGGCACTGAATTATGTCCATCCGTTTGGACAGGCATTTATTAAGGTTTCTGTGCCAGGCATTGATTAGCTGCCAGCATAGAGATGTGGACGAGATCTGTCTCTGCTCGAGTGACTCACAGACCACAGGGGAAATGGGCAGGTGAACTACAATTGCAGCAGTCGAGAAGTGCCGGCAATAAGGAAACGCAGGGAGGACCCAGAGGATGGTGTGTGAAGATCACCCCAGGAGATGATTCAACTGGACCTTCAAGGCTAAGGGGAAGTGGCAGAGAACAGAGGGAAGAACCTGCTGGACAGGGAACAGGAGTGTTCTGGGGAAGGAGATCTGAGATAGAGGGCAATCCTGGTGCTGCTTGGAGTGCCCCAGCTTGGAGCAGGGGTGGGGTTGAGGGTGGGATCGTGGGGCCTATGAAAGTCTAGTTACATATAAGGGAAGGTCTACTCAGATTTTAATCCAGGAAATGACCAAATCAGAGATGCACTGTTATCTGTATCAAGCACCTCTCACTTTGTACTGAAATGGCCTCTTTCTTTGTCTCTGTCCCCCTCCCCTTGTCTTTTAGTTCCTCAAGGAATGAATTTTATTATAGGCAGTGTCCCATGCAGTGTCTGGAATTCATTTACTGAATGAATGAATGAATGAATGAACAAACTCTGCTACCCAGTTGTATTCTCCTATTTTGGCTTCCTTTTCTTTCCTGTGCTGTTTCTGATTTTAGTTAAGGATTGAATGTGGGCTCCACACATAGGCCCTGAGGCTGTGAGTCTGTGTGTGTATGTTTTACATCAGCCAAACCAAATAAACAAACACATGGCAGAACCCCAGGCGTGCTGCTCCTACACTTGGCACCGCTAGCTGGCACGTGGCTGCCCCTTCCCAGACACCCCAGCTCCTCCCTCCAGAGTTACGATGCCGCCTAGAGGCTTGGCTGTGGACTTGGGAAGCCCCCTCCCCTCTCCGGCGGCAGCAGCAGCAGCAGGACTCCAAGCACACACTGACACGCTCCTTTTACTTGGAGGGAATTTGAAATCACTTTTGTCTTAAAACTCCGGAGAATTGGTTGGCAGCCCCGAAGACAATGAGGGCCCACCGACAGGGTGGTGACCACAGTACCAGGACAGATTTCTGACCACCTGTCTCCAGCTGAGCTTCCTGGCTCCATTATACTCATTCCAACTGGATTAACTGCCCAACCGCTACTGACTGCCCTCGTGACCCCTAGGGTTTCCTTCTGTGGGGCATGTCTGGCTCTTCAAGAGTCCCCAAATCTGTGGTCTCAGTACGGTGCTCACCCTCTGAGGTCTTCTTGTATTTCCCCCAAATCAGTAAATGACTGCCCTATTTCTAGGTCAGGAACTGGGGGCTAATTCTAGACTCCATTTCCCTCACTCCACAGCCCTAGTCACCAGGCATTGCAGAGTTGCCCACAGAGCTGCTTCACAAATCCATCTCCCTCTTTCTACCCCCTAGAGCTGCTGTCCTAGTTCACGTCCCCCTCATCTCTGTTTGGACATGTACAACTACCTCCTACTGGTCTCCTTGCCTCCGTCTCCCTTCTATGATCCCTTCTTCTTTCTAGGCACCATATCAATCTCTCTAAATTACTGATGTGATTCAGTCACTCCTTGACCTAAAGACAAAAATAAAATAAAATAAAATATTAAAAAATAAAAAACCTTAAATGGTCCCTATAACAAAAACTGTATGTTGTTCTTCAATCTCCATTTTTCTCTAGTAATACAACCCCCACATTTTAGGGGGCTACTCGAATTAAGACACATTTCCCAACCTCCTTTGCAGCAAGGTGTGGTCACGTGACTCAGGTCCGACCAATGAGATCTAGCTAGAAGTGCAGTATGCAACTTTTAGCAGTGTCCTTAAAGGGAAGTAGTGTGCAGTTCATCTTCCTTTCTGCAGGATGGAAAACAGATGTGATGGCTGGAGCTGGAGTAACCATCCTTGATCATAAAGTGCCCTTGGCAATGGAGGTCACACAGGGTAAGATAAAAGTGTATCATGGATCACCATACAAATCCTGCCTTTTTCTTCCAAACTTTCACATGAGAAAGAAACCAACTTCTATCCCAATGAAGTCACTGTTATTTCAGGGTTTTCTGACACTCCAGCTGATCCCAGTTTTAATGAATTACCACCTACAGATGGAGTCTGGAGCACAAATGCAAGCAGGAGCCAGGTAGGCAGCATAACTTAGTGATGCCTTCAGGGAACAGGAGACTAGGAATGGATTTGTTTATTCATTCATTTTTATTTATTTATTCATTCAGTTTTCCATTTAACAAGTATTTATAAAGCCCCATTATGTGCCAGGCACTCTTAGGCACCGGGAAAGCAAAGACAATCATATCTGGTCCCTTTTTAAAGGAGACCTAGTCTGATTGGGGAAGACATTTTAAACAGATAAATGTAGAAGAGTGTTACGGAGATTGTAATAGCGATGTAAAAATGTGGTAGAAGCACAAAAAAGATTGAATTCTAAATAAAGATCTGAAAACAAAAACTTCAAAGAGAATGTAACTTCTTCCCAAAAGATGAGTGATGAGGGGAATTATGGATAAACAAAGGTTAGGAGGATTCTATTCCCTGTTGTTGCAATTGCCTTCCCTTTCGGGGAATTGCAAACACTTTGGTGGAATAGAGCCCAGGTGGGCTCCGCCCAGAAGGCAATGGGGAGGAACATTAGTACAGCATAAGGAACTCTAGGACTTGATCCAGTTTGTTCTGCAGACTTTTTGCTCACTGAGCCCTTTACAGGATTTGATAACGCTAGGGAATCATAGTTCCTTACCAACAGCACTACATTGTAGAAGAGCTGATGTTTAGCGACTGCAGGCACCATGTCTAAAGATCTGACACATAGTAGCTGCTTAGTAAATTTGGGTGTAGTAAGAGAAGACTTCCTGAGGGATTTTGTCTCTCTGTTACTCTCTTGCTCCAACACCCCAAGTAAAAAGTCCTGGAAGTTGGGGGGACATTACAAATATGTAAAAATCCAGTATTACATAGGACTGGCTAACCCAATCAGAAACTGGGTATAAACAATCCATTTGTCACTATCTGTGTAGACCCGGTGTACATCAGCCCTGCCTGGTGGAGACTCTTTAAAATAACAGTGTAAAAGTGACTTACCTGCATTTTTTATGAGCATTGAAAGAAAACGTCCAAAGCAAGAATTACAGAAAGCACAAGGCACATAGATGATGACCTCTCACTAATTTTCACTTTGCACTTGTTGCTACTTAATCTTGGGATGCATCCCTACTCTAATTTCACCGTAGTCCAATGGAGTCAGTTTCCAGGGGCTGGACGGGGTGAATTAGAACCCTGAGCAGATCACGTCATTTCTGGGGCTCTCAGACTTCCCTCAGGGGCTCAGAGCCCAGCTCCCTGCACAGTGGTCCTTTTCACTCTTCAAACAGAGCATCGGATTCTCACTACAGACTCAGCATGACCCTTGCTCTTGCCCTTTCCATCTTTTACAATTTCTTGTGCTCCAAACGGCCCTAAAGATAACCATGGGGAACACATACCTGACATAGTTTCCTCTCTGAAGCACTTTACTCATGGGAGAACTCTCTTCAAAGAATGCTTTAAGAGAATAGAAAAGAACAAGGCTGGGCTGCATTCGTCAGCCAATAAGGACCTTGGAAATAACTCCTCCAGCTGCTCGTTTCTAAAAGTGGAAAGCTGAGACCCAGAAAACTAGAGTGGGTTGCCTAAAAACACACAGAACACTTCAACACAATTCTTCAGCAGTTTGAAGTGTGTGTACTTTCCAGTCCTTTTCTCTGCCTACACCTTGTAAACATGTTCTGAACAGATGGAAGAGTGATCCACCCCAGTTAACCCTGGGCACACACAGAGTCCCCAAGCTAAGGGCACGGTTCAGGACAGAGCCCTCTGGGAGCCTCCTTGGTCCAAGCATGTCGGGAGACCTGAGTGGCTCTGGAAAGCCACGTGGATGGAGGGGCTGGAGTTGGGGTCAGCGAAGCAGCAGGGAGCCCAGGTGATGGGAGCAGGGCTGGCCTTCTCCTCCCTGGTCTGCAAGCTTTGAACCTCTTGGGCCCAGCAGGTGGGCATCAGGGTTGGGGGCATCACCATTTGTTTTTCCACTTTGATCTTTTGTCTTTTAAGTGTTGTGGAAGATCTTTTTGGCTGGAGCCTGAGAAACTGAGCATGAGAGGCTGTGGCTTCAATACTGTGAAACTCTTCTCTTTGCAAAGCCCACTGCCTGTCTCATTGCATCCCCACAAGTCATTTCTTTGCCCTTCCTGCCTCTCAGTTTTCCTCATCTACAAAATAGGAGGGTTGGACTCATCCAGTGATTTTCAGACTTCACCTTTTAGCAGCAGAACCTCACCTTTTTCCCCTCAATTTACCCCCGGAAACCCAACGCTCAAAGCAAAGCGCAGCTGCTCTGCCTGAAGCTGGAGGTGGAGGTTCTCTGTCTACTTGGGTAACCTCGAGGCCCCTTCTTTAGTCAGTTGACCCCCAGGTCCTGCTAGAAGCACTAAGAACACAGTTTGAAAATCTCAGGACTAGATGACCTTGAAGTCCCCTTCCGGTTCCCCTTTATAATTATAAAGCGAAGCCCTAGGAATTGTGGGAAGGGGAGCCAGGACCTCTAGTCTGATTATATAAATGAACTGGCTGAAGGTCAGAAGTGGCACGTGACCGGCCTAAGTTATAGGGCGGCTCTGCCTCTTTCTGTCAAGTCTTACCCCCTGTTCTGCCTCCATGTAGAGACCATGCATGCAAGCATGCAGCCAAATAGAGCTACTTAGAGTTCCCCAGACGTGACACTTCTACCCCTCTCTGCTCCTATTAATGCTCTGCCTTCTACTTGGAACGCAACTCATGCTCTTTTCAGACTCTTGAATGGGCACGTGTTTAAACGGGGTTCAGTAGCACCCCTTCTCTGAAGACTATCCCAAATCCCACGCCCTTTTCTTTGTGCACGCATAATTCTCTGGAGCTGCCTCTGCCGTAATAACAGTCCTTGGTGATTTATCCCCTTAACTCTTCCACTAGAGGACCCATAATATAACTGATTTATATTTTCGGGACTTTTCAGGGTAGCTTGCACATCGTAGATATTCAAATATATGTAGTGAATGAATGGATAAAGGAATGAGGGGCATCGTTGGGACTGGCTGAAGTGCTGGCCTTCTGTCACCACGACTTCGCCATCACAACAATCATGGAGCAATTTTCGTCTTCCCCTCTTTGATGTTGCCCGATATCTTCCTCCATAATATTTCCTAACATTCAGCTCCAAGAAGCAAAGGCAATTTAAATGTAAGGTTGTCCTCAGCTTGCTTAATACAACCAGCCTCATCTGCTAAGGATAGATCAGTGTGGTCAAAACTCAAAACCCACAGGGCAAATTTCCCCCAGGGAAGTCATTCAGCATAGGTCATAAAGGAAGAAAGAAATTTTTATCTATTGGTGCCCTTCTGTGTGATGGATGCTTTATGCAGGCAGGAGAACCAAGTACGCTACCCTCTTCATCCCTTTTGTCTTGCCTACTATCACCATCCACATCCCCATCTGGGAGAAAGTTGGTTTATGGCACTTGAAACATTAAGATATTCCTAACAAGATGACCCCTATTTGGGAAGTTTGTTAGCCTCGTGTAAGCTTCTCTGAAAATTATGAGATGAAAAGGAAAAAAGGACTTGCCTTCAGAGATCACTTGCAGCTGCAGCAGTGGGTGTCCAGGGCCTGCAGTCTGGAGGGAGTGTCCAGCAGTGCCCAAGTGTCCTGAGACAGTGGCCTCAGCAGTGGTGTTCTAAGCCAGCCATTCCTGGGCAGGGTCTGGGCTGTACCAGCCATCTCTTGCTTCCTACTTAAGCCTCCTTGATCTCTCTCCTCCTCAAAGTATGAGCTACCTGATAAAGTCTAAGAAGTTCCTTTTGTGTTTACACTTAAAAAATAAATAGAATTTGCCAACTTAGACTCAAGGGGTCATAACTTGGAACGGAATTTGCAGACTGGAGCACAGTGATAAAGCCCAGATTCTTCAGAGACAGGATAAGAAAGAAGGGAGGCCAAGATGGAGGGAGAGATCTGAGGAGCTCCATTCAAGGTGAACTTGACAGAACTAGAAGAGGACCTAAGGAGAACAGTTAAAACATGTTTGCACCATCTTCTGTATTCCCAGTAGCTTTGGTGATGGACTGAGCACTCATGCAATTCTCACGCTGGAAGACAAAGAACCAGCTTTGCATTTCCTCATGTCATTCTCACAACAGCCCTCAGAGGTAAGTCCTCCTGGTCTAGCACTACTCAGAGCACAAGAAGCCTTTCCTCAATGGCCTTTTGCCATCTGGCCTTTTCCTGGAGGCCAGGACCTTGGGCCAGAAGTGAGGGGCAAGTGGAGGTCTGGAGGAGGGCTTATGTTCTGGTATTGAAAGAGAGAACAGAAAAGTAGTTCTCTAAGACTTTTTGGGGTGATGGTGCTTCCATCACTGAGAAGTCTACCAGAGTCGGGCAGGAGGAGGCATTGTCTACAGAAACTTAGTTGAGAGGCTGGTGTTGGGGAGGAAGACATTTTCCTCTACCCTTCTAGGCTTTATTGGCTGGTCTAAGAGTTAAACTGACATGAGACAGATTAACAGGAGAAAATTAAAAGTTTAATAACATGTGTACATGGAGGAGACCCAGGAGAACTGAGTAACTCATCAAAACAGTCAAAGCCCTTACCTTAAATACCATCTTCAGGTAAAGACAAAAAAAAAAAAAAAAAAAAAAAAAGGATGTTGGTTTGGGACTTCAAAGGAGAGAAAGGAAATTCACATGGACGTGGAAAGCAAATGTTTGGCAAGTAAATGTTTGCTGGGCCTTGCAGAGACAGTGGGACACAGAGTGGATGGTGATCTCTAGGGCCCGCTGAATGTCCCCTACCACACTTAGCCCATAGTTTTTGTAGATATCTCTGCTGATAGCTCTTTTCCAGGGATAGAAAAATTCCCTCTATCTAAATTCGATTAGGCAGGTAGTGAAGGAGGTCACAGTTTTGTCCTGAGTCTTTCGGGCCTTGATTGTTTTCAGCCTGAAATAATCCACATGCTAAAGATTTTGGGGTGGCAAGTTTTGCTCCCCTACACTGGTGAATTTGTTTAAGCCCCTTTCACATGGTGACAGGCCAGAGTTCAGATCCTGGAAGTGTACTGAGTTCGTACCATGTGCCAAGCACAGTGCTACACTCTGCGGCAACAGCTGTGAGCAGGACATCTCTGCCCTTGACGGTCTGGAGAGCAGATGTACTGCTGCTGGGGGTTCCTGGGCTCTTGTCTCTTTCTCGCCAGAACATTGTTGGAATTCTTTATCAAAAGTGAACCAGAGGGATCTTGTGGTCCATTCTTTTATCCTCATCCTCTGTTGTCTGTCGACTTGATTGTGTTTTTGTGTGAGAGCTGAAGCTCTTTGCAGTGTGTTCTCAGTCTTTCATCTGCAATTGCTCAAGCTTACTTTGCCTTCATCATTTTCCTGCATCAGCTGTGCTTACACTGCTCAGTTGTATTTACATTGCTTGAGCCTCTTCTGTCCTTGTTTGCCACAGAACCAGTACATGAAAATGCAGCTCCAAAACAATGGAAACAGACTACTGTTCTCTTCAGTGATGTCCCCCATTAATAACTGGCGCAACGGAGGATTCAATTAAATGAAATAATATATAAAATGTATTAAGATTGTGCCAGGCATGTGGGAGGCACTCAATATATGTTAGCCATTATCATTAGAAATCTGTATTCTTCAAGCTGACGGTTACCTGGAAGAAGTCCATTATGCAGAGGTCCTTCTTGGCTCTCATTAGCAAATGGCCTCTTGACCATAGCAGCTGGGGTTTGGGCCACCTGCTTCCTGCTGCTGTTGGTTTCCCTGCTTAGCAGTGTCGTTCTCACCTTCAAGCAGATCATCCCTGCTCTTTGCTCCTCACCACACGCTTACCTTGAAGTGTCAGTGGGTGCAGAGAAACATGCACTCCCTATTAAATTTTAACCACACACTGGGGACAATGTGAGGTCATTTATCCATTCAGTGAACATTGTGAGCACTTACTCTGTGCTGGGAGCTGTGCTGGGTGCTGAGGCTACATAGATAAATGAATCACAGCTCCTGCCCTTCAGGAACTCCAACATGTAAACTAAGTGGAACATGTTAACTATGTCCAGGTGTGAACAAAGTGTCCCTTTGTGTTATGGCAAGTGTTCCTGGAGACTCCTATTCAAATGAAATTATCCCACCTAAAAAGATGAGCCAGCAACAGCCCCCCCCACCCCATTTTCTCCAGAATCAAAACAAAATTGCATGGTACTTGTGATAGGTTACAGAATTTTTAAACAGCTATTAACTCACTCCCCCTACCTCCTCCTATGGGAAAGAGCTCTTTCTCCCCATTCATGTTGGGTATGGCTACGTGACCTTCTTTAGTAGAAGTGAGTGTTTAAGTTCTGAGCCCAAGCTTTGAGAAGTATCCTGTGTTTCTTATTGCTACTCTGAGAGGTTCCAACCCCCTCCATAAGAAGAACACAGCCCTGATAGCTGCTACCTTCTGTCCTGGACCCACAGTGAGATATATGGTACAGACCTGAACTTGCCCCCAAGCCTGAAGAAGAGCCATTACTATGACCTAAAGATGCATGTGCATGTTCTGTAATTCTGTACTTGTTTGTTACACAGCAAAACTGACTAGTACTGTCTTCAAGACTCAGTGCTCTATATGACTACACCCACCCTCTCTGGCCTTCTCACACTTAACAAGTCACCTGTTCCCAAGCCCACTGTGTGAGGTATTCCCTCTGCCTGGGCTTGTCTTCTTCACTTACTTATGGTTCAAAGCCTGGATCAAATGTTCACCTTTTTAATGATACTCTTCTTTTTTTTTTTTTTTTTTTTTTTTGTGGTACACGGGCCTCTCACTGTTGTGGCCTCTTCCGTTGCAGAGCACATGCTCTGGACGTGCAGGCTCAGCAGCCATGGCTCATGGGCCCAGCCGCTCCATGGCATGTGGGATCTTCCCAGACCGGGGCACGAACCCGTGTCCCCTGCATCGGCAGGTGGACTCTCAACCACTGCGCCACCAGGGAAGCCCAATGATACCCTTCTTAACCCCCAGCCCCAAAATAAAAATAAATATGATGATAATAATAACACTGATAATACATTGCTAATTCATTCAGTAAGTATTGA